>NC_136060.1:375519966-376266216 GCF_964261635.1 Lissotriton helveticus
GGTAAGGCAAAGTGGTACATGGTGGACCGCGCCGCCGGGGGGTGGGGGGCATGATGGGCCGCGCCGCGGGGGGCCCCCTCCATGTGCTTTGCAGGGGGGCCCCCTCAAGTTTCGTTACGCCACTGCATCATATATTTGTAGTAACTCTGTTACTCTTGCTGAGAATAATCCTGGGCTGTTTTTAAACCCCTGGGGCAAACGACAGAAAATTTTTTGCGCGCCATTTATTGAGAACGCGGTCAAATATCTGCTCTCTGGTGCTATATTTTGACAGAAGAATCCATTAGAGATGTCTAATGTTGTTTTGTATTTTTTGCGCACTATGTTATTCATTAGTGCAGCACTATGCGAGTTTTGTACTGCAAAGGTTTTGCAACATGAGTTAAGGTGTCTGTAGTCCAAAACAAGACGATATGAATTGTCTGGTTTGGAGACAGGAAACAAAGGATTATTCATTTGCGAGGTGCAAGTTTCAATCACCCCCTGGTATTCAAGTTGATCTAGGATCTCTTTTACCCGTTTTTTTGCTTCTTGCTTAATTAGGTACTGCCTCTGAGCAGTAGGTTGTGATTTTAACTGGATTTTGTGAGGAGGAGAGTCCTCATCCCATCCCACATGGTTTTTATATAATGCAGGAGCTTGGGCCACTGCCCACTTTCTTGCAAGTGTATATTTTTTATGAATTGGAATATGATTTGAGAAGGCAGGCATAATTATTTCTTCGCCATGAGGGCACTCCCTGACAAACTCTGGTGGCCAGTCTCTTTCAGCTAGAAGGATGTCATAGCCCTTGGAGAGATTATCCCAAAAGAGACCCCTTATTTTCCTAGTCTTATCCCCCTCTATACGCAATGTTATTTCATATATTTTATGAGGTTTGCTAACTCTGGTATCTGCAGTTTCCACCTGAATGTATTCATTCGTGTCCACTGTCTCCAGATGATTCATAAGGATCTTGCGAGCTATGCTCACTTCTGCTGCGCTGTCTAGCATTGTCTGAGCCCATTCTCCGTTTTTCAGCTGTGTCCTCAGTATTCTCGGCATGGTTGATTACTTTAATACTGGCTACCTTCTTTTTTGGAAACTGTAATTTTTTATTTTGATGAGCAGGTTCCTTGTCTTTGGACTTGACGTGCTCTTCCCTGTGTTCTGATCGTCCTCTTCTTTCCGATTTCTGCAAGGAAGTCTGAAAAGATTGAGATGGACGTGTATCAATATCTTGATATCTATCAGGTTTCTTCAGATTATCCCTATTTCTAAGGTTGTATTTTTTCTCAGAGGGCTCCCTCTGGGGAGACTTGTGTCCTTGGTCCGGAGATCTTTCTCTCCGCCGAGGAGACCTTCCTCTGGACTGGAATCTTTTTTCTTTGGGAGTGGATTGTTTATTTCCCTCCCAGCTCTTTTTTTGAGTGTTTAGATTATTTTTAATAAATACCTTTTCAGGTTTTTCTATTAGTTGGGGTTTCACTGGTTTCCCACCCAAACTATCTCTTCCTAGTTCTTCATAGGATTTTTCTATGATTCTGGCAATTTCAAATGGTTGGTCTGCTATATCTGTCTCTTTCAACCTCTGGCGGATCGCCACATTTGCTGCTTCTCCCTTTATATTGGCTAATAATATTGCCAAGACCTGTTTGAAGTCTTTTAGTAGTTTCATACCAAGAGTTAAAGCAGGTTCTGGACCGTATTCATCTTGAATTTGTTTTAGCACATCTGGTATTACTGACATGGATGGAACACCATGTGTTTTTGTGTAAATGGAAGCAAAGACTGTACCCCAAGTGTCACAGTCCTCCACATGTGGTGCGATTCCCATTGGAAGACAGATAGTCAGAATCCTGTGTTTCTCAACCGGGGTGGTAGCTGGAAATGCCGCCTCTATTTGAGTGATTTTTTGTGCTAACCAGAATGGAATTTGTTCCCGTTTTGCGGGTACTTTACCTATACAGGACTGTATGTTCTGTGGTGTAATTTTATTTGTGTTCCCCTGGTGAGGGATCAGCTGTGGAATTTTAATAGCTGGTTGGACTGTTGAAGTCCGCATTACATATTGGACTAATTGTCTATGTATTTTAATTAATTGTTTTAGCTGTGCTAAAAGTTCTGGTGCAGACATTTCTTCAATGTCTGGATGTGGTGTGTATCCGGTTAGGACCGGCCACGTTGCTCCTGGTCTACCTAGTGGACCGAGCCTGGTGATGTGATTATTATGTTTTAGGGTGCCATTAAACCAGAGCAGGTGCTCTTGGTATTTGAGTGGTATTTCCACCTCCTCGAAAGGAGTGTACTCATTAGGAGGTTCCTCTATTTTGTAATAGTGGAAGTCCTTTGTTACAGCGTTTGCTGCTGGAAAGTTTATCCATGAATAGAATAACTCTGTCTGCCGATATTCGTGTGCCTCAATTACGAATATGACTGTACCACCTCTCGGTGTCAGCCCATTTTCTATAAGTTTTAAAGTTATAGATTTCCTTATGTTGACCGGGATGAGTATTGCATCCGGGTCTTGCTGTAGGAGACTATTGTCAGCCGCTAGGAGTTGAGCTGCTATTCTAGCTGTCTCCCTTTCTTCTTCATTTTCTGACATTCTACTGTCAAGAAGATGTTGTTTATTTGCAGATCAGGTTTCTATGGAAACAAAGATTAGATGCACAATATTTTGGAACAGTGTATCCTTCAACGTTGAATAAACCAAGAACCATACATAGGAGTCTCCTCCTACTAAGTTTGGCGGATTTAACCTTTCACCCACTCCAGACGTCTTTGGAGTATTATGGGGAAAAAGGGGTCTGTGTGAAAAAGCACGACTGAGTTACTCTAATGTCTTACGTTAGATTTATCGCCTATCCAAACCGTTGGGCGCCATGTAGTGTAGTTCCTATTATCCCAATAGGCTCTGCGCATTGGAATAATATCTTCAATAGTATAGACGTAGGACAGAGGTTAACTAGGTCTTCTACTGTCGATATTAGACTTAAAGTTTAATGTTTGCCAGCTAGCTCAGAGTTCACTAGAAACTTTCTCGAATAGACAAGGAGGAGTTTAACCTCCCTGGATAGACAAGAAGGGATTTAGTTTCTGACAACCATAGAACATGACAACTTTGCTCTCCCCTAATCAAGAGTGTATCTCTAGAGTCGTGTGAAAACAAAAGACAACTTATTTTACTCAGTCAGTTCAGTGCATTCTTAGTTTCACCAGATTGTAGAGAAAAGGAAGAGACGGGCGTGTTCAATAAAAAGATGTTATTTATTGATCAGTCTCTTTTCTCATACAAGAGAAATGAATCGCTATTATTGCAATACTTATAGTTAAGTAAAGTGCATACAGTAATAACAGAATTATAAAATAATACTGTAAAAGCATTGATATGGTTTCTTAGCCATATGATACTTAAAATGGATAAAATAGATACATACATATATACATTGACTAATCGTACTCAACTGGTGCTTCTAACTACGCCTACCCCAATGTACCTGACCTAAGCCTAATACGTGGGCGGGAGTAGATAAGTAGCAGTTTAAGTTAAGTTTGTTTTGCCAAGAGTCTGCTTCAAGAATTCTCTACAAAGGGTTATTCAGTTCAGTACCTGGGATTTAGAAGGCTGGAGGGTTGGTATCTCTATCTCAGGTCTTGATATTCCAGCTGCCTGCGAGGGCGGCTTGGAAGCGCCGGAGCTGGATTTCTCGGCAGGAGAAAAGGCAGCGTCTCTCTCTCAGCGCGTCAGAAAGGAGGGGCAGCGTCTGTGGGCTTCGCTGTCAGCTGGGCTCCTCGGCAAGTCTCGCTGCTCCAATCTTGTCACCACCTCGTGTGTTTGCTTAAGGCAATGTCGGTATTATTCATACCTGAAAGGTGCCGAGATTGACGTAAGGATGGACATAAATACGTCAATAAGGATGTCATACGAACTGATCGTTCGCACATTCTTTACTGAAGTTCTCAGCTAAATCAAAACAATGGCTGTGGGGATTTCCCAGGTCGTGGTAGGTTTGATTTGTTTTGAGAACACCGTATGCCTATTAGGGGGCTGGAGAAATAGTGCTTGCCTAATGAGATGGCATGCGCTATGACCTAATCAGATAACGGTCTTCTGTGCCGTTGTATGGCTAATCAGATAACGGGTTTCTGTGCAGTTGACTGGCTGCTAGTTAATTATTAACCAGACAAGGGTCAGAAATAGGGGGATCGATACAGTACCCATAGTAAATACATCACAGTCCTGATGGGCAAATGCATTGCAATGATGTCTGCCCTGAACATGCAGAGGGCAAAGGAAAGGGTAGAGCTAGAGGCGTCCCTCGCCCAGACGGAGAGCGATTTCAAAAAGACTCCAACGCGGGTCTTGAAGCGCCAATTGAGTACTCTGAAAGAGAAGTTAGGAGCAATATACGCCAACAGAGCTGAATTCACTCTTCTGCGGCTACGACACAATGCATATGCCCAGGGCAACAAGGTGGGCACCCACCTAGCATGACAGCTCCGGGAAAAACAGGAACGAGAATATATTGGGGGTATCAACAAGGGCGAAGGGGAGTTAGTACACGACAATGAGACTAAGGCGAAGGTTTTTGGTGACTTCTACCAAGACCTATACAGAGACACATCCCACACACTATAGCCCAGTCAGACTACTTGGCCCCTCTAGCACTCCCCAAGATTTCGGTCGCTTGGAGAGACCAGCTAGATGAACCAATAATGAAAGAGGAGGTGGGACAAGCCATCATGGCCCTGAAACCCCATGAGTCACCAGGGACGGATGTGCTAACTGCTCACTTCTATAAGAAATACGCATCTGAACTGATTCCACACATTACATCTTTATTTAATGACAGAGCAAACGGACAGGGAGTGACTCCAACTATGGCGGAGGCACTGATTACGGGGATACCAAAACCAGGGAAGAATCCCCAACACAGCACATCCTACAAAACAATAGCACTACTTAACTTGGACGCCAAACTCTACTCTGCAATCCTGGCGGCCCGCCTAGAAGACTTAATGCCTGACATTATGCACTCGGATTCATAAAAGGGAGGCAAACACACAACAATATATGCAGGACACTGCACCTCCTAGAAAAAGTATCCAAGTTTAAAAACCCCAGCAGTATTAGTAGGGCTTGATGCAGAGAAAGCCTTTGATAGGGTCGATGGGCACTTCCTGTTTCTCACGCTGGAACGTTTTGGATTCGGGGACAGATTTATTACTGTTTGCTCTGAGCAATGAGCCGTGGGCGGCTCAGCTCAGGGCAACGGCGGAGATCCAGGGGATTAATTTTGGAGGAGACTAACATAGTCTTGCTGTTCGCTAATAATAATAATAATAATACTGAGTTTTATAAAGCGCGAGCGGCTACCTCCGTAGGAAGTGTCCTGGCGCTCGATGGGCAGTAAGGGGCAGAATAGGAGGTAGAAATTATTGCCTGAAAAGCCAAGTTTTCAGTAATCTCCTAAAACTAGGTTCAGAGGATGCCTGTTGTAATTCAGGCGGCAAGGTGTTCCACAGAAGTGCCGTACTTGCGGCAAAAAGTTCTCCCCCCCCCCCCCAATCGAGCCCTTTTCACTCGAGGGACACACAGATGAACCTGGCAGTTAGATCGAAGGAGTCTAGCCTGGGAGTATCTAGGCAGACGTGTTTTTAAATAGTTCGGGCAGGTACCGTGTAGGGCTCTATAGGCCAAAGTGAGAGCCTTAAATTTTATCCGGCTGGCCACAGGCAGCCAGTGTAGCATGCGTAGGTGCGGAGAAATGTGGTGTTTAAAAGGAACATGCCTTAACAATCTCACAGTCGAATTTTGGACGGTTTGCAGCCTTTGTATTAGAAATTTCGGGAGTCCTAAATAGAGGCCATTGGCATAATCAAGCCTCGAGGTGACCATGGCGTGAATAACCGTCTTTCGGCAACCCTCCGGGAGTAGTTGAAGAAATCTCCGTAGGTTCCTAAGTTTGCTTAGGCAGCCTCCAGCCACTTGCTGTATGTGAGGGGCAAAAGATAGGCCATCATCCCATGTAACCCCCAGGGTTTTTGCCTTAGAGCTAGAAAGCGGAAAGCGGTGCTGGGCCCATCTCGGCCGGCCACCAAAACTCGGCGGGAGGGTGGTCACCTTTCCCAAAAAAGATAACCTCCGTTTTTCCCGCGTTCAATTTCAGTTTGTTGGTATTCATCCAGCAAGCCACATCGCAAAGGCAGCCCTTGAAATTAGCAAAGGCAGCCTCTGATACTTCAGAGTATGGGAAAACCAATTGAGTGTCGTCAGCGTAGGAAATTGCAGTGACCCTCGACCGCATCGACCCCTGATCTCCTCCCTGAAGCTACCCTCTCCAGACTTCAACGAGAGCTGCCACTCCGGGCGACCCCCGGCTCTCCCCCTCAGGAACACGGCGACCCTACTCGCCCACTCTGCGGGTCCGACCCCTACCCCGGGCCGCCATCTCCGGCCCCGACTCCATCTTGGCCCCTCCACGCCCGGGCCACGTGGCCTCGGCCCGACCTCAGCCCCGGCAAAGCCCCGACATCGAGGCACCAAGATCCGACCAGGTGGTAAAGTGGCCACTTGACGGGTCCAGGAAGAGAGGAGTTTTGATGGCCCTCCAGGCGCCCGGTTTCGATCGCCCTCCGGCCTCCATGGGCGCTGGCTCCACCCCCCTGCTGGGTGTCTGGACACTCTCATGCCGGGCCCTCTGACTCCACAGGTGCGAGGGTCTGGACATCAAAGGACTCCAGACCTATATCTGGGGCAGCCCTGGAATGGGACGGCAGTTGTATCTTAGAGTCGAGAGCCCTGCTGATTGAATCGCGGCTGATCCTAAGAAGAACTCGCTACTTTGAACCTTCGAACATCGGAGCCCTGCTGACGCTGTCGCGGCTCAACCTCGCTGAAACCATCCTCCGAGCCCTGCTGACGCTGTAGCGGCTCGACCTCGCTGAAACCATCCTCGGAGCCCTGCTGACGCTGTCGCGGCTCGACCTCGCTGAAATCATCCTCGGAGCCCTGCTGTCGCGGCTCGACCTCGCTGAAACCATCTTCGGAGCCCTGCTGACAACGTCGCGGCTCGACCTTGCCGAACCCCCCAGCTCGAAGATTGAGAGCTGTGCGCCGGGTATCCCCGTACCAGGCTGGTACTAAGACTGTCCCGTTACCCCCTTTCCACCATACCGAGACATTAAGGATCCCTCGATCCGTTTGTACCTATTGCTAAGAGAATCTACTTTTAATGCTGATAAAGACTCAAAAAGCCTAAACCTCTTGTGTGGTGTCCCTTTGTAGTGGTGGTATTGCTCGACTGTTACGATTCTAGGAGAGGAGCCGCGCCAAGGGGGGCCTCTCGACGGCGCTCGGCCAACTCCAGAAGGAGAGGTGGATCTCCGGGTGGTCAGTCAGACATCTTCTGCCTCCCCGGGGATCCCCTTTCTAACATTGGTGGCAGAAGTGGGATCCGAGCCGACGCAAATCGTACAGAGAGTAACTCAACCACTACTGACAGAAACACACCACAACCATGACTACCAAAGAAGCCAGACCGACCACGGAGTTCCAGAAGGAACGGTTGGGAGAATATACCGACAAAGAATTGAAACAGTTCTGTAAAGACCTGGGCATCGCTACTACCGGATTAAGCACCAAGGACGATTTCCAGCTGGCCCTACAAACATGGGTGGAGGCAGAAGAGACGCCACCCCAGACTGAAGATGACACGGCCCCAGACATGCACCCGGGAACGCTCGCAACCCCAGCGGAGGAAAGAAATGCCAACGTAGGCACGGGCCTCTCCCACGAAGACGCCCGAGAGCGAGAAAGGAGCCGGCTCCACGAATTGGAGCTCGCCCGACTCCGTCTGGACGGAGTACTGCAGTTGGGCGAGAAAAAAATAGCCCTGGAACAACTACGGCTGCAAGGGGACCTGGAGGAGAAACGAAGGCAGAGGGACTTAGAGGAGAAGAAGCTCACGTTCGAGCACGAGCGTGGCTTAAAAGAACTTGAGATTAAGGCCACTCATGGGGAGGCCAGCACCTCCGGGAACAGAAGCCCACCTCCTCCGGCGGATCCGAAGGTCCACATTCCCAAGGATGTCGTCAAAGAATACTATAAAAACAACGACATCCAACAATGGTTTAAGGCCTACGAGGTAGCCATGACCTCCCATCGAATACCCCAAAAAGACTGGGGTGCCGGCTTGTGGGGGAAGTTCGTCAGCGAAGGGAGAGACACCCTGCTAGAGCTCCCAGACGCCGAGATGACCTCTTACGAACACATGAAGGACGCCCTACTGACTCGCTATGGACTCACTCCCGAGATGTACCGGCAGCGATTCCGAGACTAAGAAAATCCCCGGTACTACATGGGTGGAGTACGTAAACTTCTATAGCAGAGCCCTAGAGGGGTGGATCAAAGGCAGCCAGGTCACCACCTACGAACAGCTGTTCAACCTCATTGTATGGGAGCACCTCTCCAACAACTGTTTTGTCGAACTCAGACAGCATCTCCTCGACAGCAAGCTGACCGAGCCCCGGAATTCGATGGGAGATTACGGCCGAAACACCCAGGGGTTACCCCGCCAGCGGGGCGGCGGCGGAGGTCAGAATAGTAACAGAGACTCCCCAGCAGTGCCACCCCGGGGGCCGCCCCCGACCCACACGTCACCATCCCTGACCAGAAGAGGGCCCCCCCAGCACGACCGTGGCCCCACCCGAACGTTACCTGCCACAGATGCCAGCGGCCCGGTCACTATGCCTGCGACCCCCTCGGCCCGATGAACCAACGACCCGGCACCACCGGTCCCCCAAACCGCCAGATCGCGGCGGCCGCCCTGGAAGAAGAAAGGGGCGAAGAGGAGAACTTTGACGAAGACCAGACCGAGTGGGAGCCCACCGCCATGTCCCTGGTATGTCTCGGCGAAAGAGATATGATCCCCCGGGCCCCGATCCCGGGCAACACTCAGAAGTACCGCCAGTGGGTCACCATTAATGGGCGCCGGGCCGAAGCCCTCCGCCACACCGGAGCCAGCGTGACGGCCGGCCGTTGCCACTTGGTGGCCCCCGAACAGATCTTGGCCAATGTGCTGTGCCCAGTACGGTCGGCGGACAACTCCGAGAGCCTGTGCCAGATGGCCCGCATCCCCTTCGAGTGGGGGGGGGTGTCGGGCATGCTGAAAGTGACCGTCCGGGACGATGCCCCCGTGGACTGCGTCCTCGGGAACGACCTGGAAAGTTCCCCCAGGGCCCACGTCGAGCGGAGAGAGCATCTGGGGATGCTAGGCCTTCCCGAGTGGGTCTGTGTGACCACCCGATCCATGGCCGCCCGGACCACCACCCCGACCGAGGAACCAGAGTGGCCCGCGCCTCCGCCGCCCGCAGTCCCCGAAGACGCGGACCCTGAGCCTGGACCACTGGGGCCCACCCGTGAAGAAATCGCCGAGCTCGGCGACCTCCCAGAACTAGCCCAATGGCGCCAAGAAGGTGGCCCCACACGAGAGCAGTTCTGTCAAGAGCAGAAAACGTGTCCCTCCCTCGAGGGAACCCGACAGCAAGCCGCCGAAGACCCCTCGGGGTCCCACTGGGTCTATTGGGACAACGAGCTCCTCTACAGCGAACAGAAGATTGCCGAGCTAGGGGCCAGCCGGGTGCTGGTGGTCCCCCTCCGATTTAGAGACTTCCTCCTGAACCTGGCACACGATGTGCCCCTCGCCGGGCACCTGGGGCAGGACAAAACTTACAGTCGCCTGGTGACCCATTTCTACTGGCCAAAGTTGAGAAATGATATGCACAATCACTGCCGGACTTGCCCAACCTGCCAAGCCAGCGGGAAGAGCGGAGGGAAGCACAAGGCCCCCCTCCAACCCTTCCCAGTCGTCAACACCCCCTTCGAGCGAGTGGGGATCGACATTGTGGGGCACCTGGAGCCCCGAACCTCGCAAGGTCACCGGTTTATTCTCATCCTGGTGGACCATGCCACCCGCTACCCCGAAGCCATCCCTCTCCGGACCGTGATGCCCCCGTAGTGGGCCGGGCGCTGATGGGGATCTTCTCCCGGGTGGGCTTCCCCCGAGAGGTCGTCAGTGACCGAGGTACGAACTTCATTTCCCGATACATGAAGTCCCTGTGGCAACAGTGCGGGGTCACGTACAAATTTACGACCCCCTACCACCCCCAAGGGAATGGACTGGTGGAACGCTTCAATCGAACCCTCAAGGGGATGATCATGGGCATGGAAGAGCCCTTGCGACGCCAATGGGACGTGTTGCTACCCTGCCTCCTCTTCGCCTATCGGGAGGTCCCTCAGAAGTCCCTGGGGTTCAACCCCTTCGAACTATTGTACGGACACCCCGTCCGGGGTCCCCTCAGCCTGGTCAAAGAAGGCTGGGAGGATACAGTCCGAGATGCTCCTCCCGACGTCTACCGGTACCTCCTGACCCACCGAAACCAGACTCGGAAGTTCCGGGAACTGGCCGAGGCCAACCTCGAGGCCAGCCAAGAGGAGATGAAACGCTGGTATGACCAGAACGCCTCTTCCATTGAGTTCGAGCCGGGCCAACATGTCTGGGTCATGTCCCCGGTCGAACCTTGTGTTCTCCGGGACAAATGGACGGGGCCCTTCAAAGTGGTGGAGCGCAAGAGCCTTGTCACCTACCTGGTGGACATGGAATCCCCCAGGAACCCCCTCAGGGTCCTCCACACCAACAGGCTCATACCCCACTTTGTCCGAACAGAACTTAGCCTGCTGATGGCTACTGATGGCGGGGCCGAAGACGACTCTGAGCCCCTCCCGGGCCTCTTGAGCACCTCCGAGAAAGACGGATCCGTAGAGGGGGTCACCCTCTCCTCCGCCCTGACCCCCGAACCGCGCCAGGACTGCCAAAAGCTGTTGGGGCAATTCACAGACTTGTTTTCTCTCACCCCCGGAGTCACCCGGTGGTGCGTCCACGATGTTGACACCGGAGACAGCCTGCCTGTGCGCCACCGGGCCTACCGAGTTCCCGACCGAGTTCGGACCTGCATCCAATCAGAGGTCTCCAAGATGCTGGCCCTGGGGGTGATCGAACCCTCAGACAGTCCATGGGCCAGCCCCGTTGTCCTGGTCCCAAAAGCCGCCGCCCCTGGCGCCCCTCCTGAACTGCGATTTTGTGTCGATTACCGGGGGCTGAACGCCGTCACCCGGACCGATGCCCACCCCATTCCCCGGGTCGATGAACTGATCGACCGCCTGGGAGCGGCTCGCTACCTGAGCACCTTCGACCTAACCTCCGGCTACTGGCAGATCGGACTCACCCCAGGCGCCCAAGAGCGCTCTGCCTTCTCCACCCCCGACGGGCACTACCACTTCCGGGTGATGCCCTTCGCGATGAAGAACGCTCCCGCAACATTCCAGAGGCTGGTGAACAAGGTACTGGCAGGGCTAGAAGAGTTCAGCGCCGCCTATCTGGACGATATTGCGGTGTACAGCCTCCACTGGGCCGAGCACCTCCAGCACCCCTGGGAGGTCCTGACGGACTGACCATAAATGCAAGCAAGTGCCAGATCGGCCAAAGGTCCGTGACCTATCTGGGACACCAAGTGGGGAGCGGCCATGTGGCTCCCCTCCAACCAAAGATCGACGCCATCATGGCCTGGGAGCCCCCGGTCACCCAGACAGCAGTCCGAGCCTTCCTGGGGCTCACTGGGTACTACCGGCGCTTTGTGAAAAATTATGAGAGCATTGTGGGCCCCCTCACCGAACTCACTTCCAAAAAGCAGCCACAGAAGGTGCACTGGACACCCGAGTGTCAGGCCGCCTTTGAGACTCTCAAAACAGCGATGTGTACCGCCCCCGTGCTCAAAGCCCCCGACTACAGCCGGGAATTCGTAGTTCAAACTGATGCCTCGGAGCACGGTGTCGGGGCGGTCCTGTCCCAAGTCAACACCGAAGGAGTTGATCAACCTGTGGCCTTCATCAGCCGGCGCCTGCTGGCCGGAGAGCAATGCTGGAGCACCATTGAGCGAGAGGCCTTCGCCGTGGTGTGGGCCCTCAAAAAACTCCGACCCTATCTCTTCGGCACCCACTTCCGGGTGCAAACTGACCACCGGCCCTTGCGGTGGCTAATGCAGATGCGAGGAGAGAACCCAAAGTTTCTGCGATGGTCCATCTCCCTCCAAGGGATGGACTTCACTGTGGAACATCGCCCCGTCAACGACCACGCCAACGCCGACGGCCTGTCCCGCTTCTTCCTCCTCGACGAGGAGAACACCCAAGGAGATGGGTGACTCTCCCTGCCTTCAGCTGGGGGGGACGTGTGTTGGACCCGGCCTCGTGGCGTGGTCCCACTCCTCCCGCATGGCGGGCCCTCAACAGCATCAACCCCTGATCTCCTCCCTGAAGCTACCCTCTCCAGACTTCAAAGAGAGCCGCCACTCCGGGCGACCCCCGGCTCTCCCCCTCAGGAACACGGCGACCCTACTCGCCCACTCTGCGGGTCCGACCCCTACCCCGGGCCGCCATCTCCGGCCCCGACTCCATCTTGGCCCCTCCACGCCCAGGCCACGTGGCCTCGGCCCGACCTCAGCCGCAGCCCCGGCGAAGCCCCGACATCGAGGCACCAAGATCCGACCAGGTGGTTAAGTGGCCACTTGACGGGTCCAGGAGGAGAGGAGTTTCGATGGCCCTCCAGCCGCCCCCTGACGCCTGGTTTCGATCGCCCTCCGGCCTCCATGGGCGCTGGCTCCACCCCCCTGCTGGGTGTCTGGACACTCTCATCCCGGGCCCTCTGACCCCCCAGGTGCGAGGGTCCGGACATCAAAGGACTCCAGACCTATATCTGGGGCAGCCCTGGAATGGGACGGCAGTTCTATCTCGGAGTTGAGAGCCCTGCTGATTGAATCGCGGCTGATCCTAAGAAGAACTCGCTACTTTGAACCTTCGAACATCGGAGCCCTGCTGACGCTGTCGCGGCTCAACCTCGCTGAAACCATCCTCGGAGCCCTGCTGACGCTGTCGCGGCTCGACCTCGCTGAAACCATCCTCGGAGCCCTGCTGACGCTGTCGCGGCTCGACCTCGCTGAACCATCCTCTGAGCCCTGCTGTCGCGGCTCGACCTCGCTGAAACCATCTTCGGAGCCCTGCTGACGACGTCGCGGCTCGACCTTGCGGAACCCCCCAGCTCGAGGATTGAGAGCTGTGCGCCAGGTATCCCCGTACCAGGCTGGTACTAAGACTGTCCCGTTACCCCCTTTCCACCATACCGAGACATTAAGGATCCCTCGATACGTTTGTACCTATTGCTAAGAGAATCTACTTTTAATGCTGATAAAGACTCAAAAAGCCTAAACCTCTTGTGTGGTGTCCCTTTGTAGTGGTGGTATTGCTCGACTGTTACGATTCTAGGAGAGGAGCCTCGCCAAGGGGGGCCTCTCGACGGCGCTCGGCTAACTCCAGAAGGAGAGGTGGATCTCCGGGTGGTCAGTCAGACATCTTCTGCTTCCCCGGGGATCGCCTTTCTAACACCCCCCAATTGGCAATCAGCGTGAACAGCGGAGCCAAATAAATATTAAAAAGCAACGGGCTGAGAGCCGACCCCTGTGGGACCCCGCAGTTCAGTCTCCTGGATTTAGACGAGAAGGCGCCCAGGGCCACCTTCTGAGACCTGTCCGATAGATACGAATGGAGCCAACCAAGTGCCTGCTCCTGAAGGCCGATCTCTGCCAAGCGTTGTACCAACCTGTCGTGGTCTACCGTATCAAAGGCGGCCGATAGATCCAGGAGCACCAGCATTACCGATGCTCCCGAATCCAGCGACCACCTAACTGACTCGGCAACCTCGATCAGTGCGGTCTCGGTACTAAAACCGGATCTAAAGCCTGACTGAGTTTCATGGAGCACATTGCTGTCCTCCGTGAAGTTGTTAAGCTGCCGCTGAATTAGTTTTTCTAACATTTTGCCCGGAGCCGCCAGTAATGAAATGGGGCAAAGATTACTCAAATCCTCTGGGGCACCATTCGGCTTTTTTTTTCAGTGGGAGGATGGTGGCCTGCTTCCAACTCTCCGGAAATACACCGGAAGAGATGGACGTATTCTAAATGTGTTGGAGAGTGGACGCGATGAATTCCGCCATTAAGCTCCATAGTTTTGGTGGACAGGGATCATCCGGGGAGCCTGATTTGCACCGGTTTAGCTCCCGTGTGACCGCCTCCAGTGAGACAGGTTGGAATTGGCATAAGGTCGTTTGAGGGACCCTAGTCCCTACTGAGTCTGACTTAACAGTGCGACCTGCTGGGGTAAAAGTGCCAAACACTTTCAGAATTTTGTTCTCAAATAGAGATGTTTTCGCACAGTTTGTCTGACGGGGTAACATCCAACTCAATACATCTCGGTTTAAAGAAGGACTGCACTATCTTAAACACTTCTTTACTGGAATGTTCTGCTTGTTGAATGGAGGTGGTGATGAAAAGTTTCCTTGCTTTTTTTATAGATTTGTGAAATACACGAATGGCGGTTTTATATCTGGCCCTCGCCTGAGCGCAATAACTCACCCTCCAAAGTCTCTCTAATCTCTTGCAGGCTGACTTCTCCACCCTTAACTCCAAATAAAACCATGGGGCAGAGGGAGAGCCCCTGCGAGACATTGCCCGTTTTGCAGGCGCAATAGATGTCACCATGTCGCCTATTGTGAGAAGTTGGCCTGATGTGCAGTGCTCACTATTCTAGTGATCACTATATATCAGTCCAAACAACCCTTATTGATGATTGGTTGTAAGTCAACCTGATAGACCAGCTATCCATGTAGCATGGATACGAGCAGTCTAAGGCTAAGACTCTAGAGGGCGTGTTAAGCCAGCTGTTTTACCATCACATTACCCCTTGAACACCCAGTGAAAGGACACCACACAAGTGTTATAAAAATAAACAGTGTATTTATTAGAATCACAACAACCCTGTACTCTTTATGAGGACAGGGTGCTAGGCACACAACAAAACTCTTACGAAAATACTTAAGTTAGCACGTTATACACAAATGCCCGAGGGGCACGAAAAACCATATACTCTAAAAGTGGAATGCGAATTACTAGCAGGTAAGTAACAGTACTAATAGGCTTTGGAATCGCTAGGACTTGACTAGGGAATCGTTAGATTACTACTAGGAGGCCCAGGGGACTCGGGTGCAGAGTGTGCACTCTCACGCGGGATGCGGGACAAAGTCTATGGGAGCTAGAATTCACAAAGTTAGTGTTCACGGGCGAACCCGACCTGGTAGGGAGAAAATGACAGTGGATCCTGACCCTTGGATAGTGAGGCTATGCTGGGACACCGAAGTGCCGAAGTTACCTAGCCCAGGGGCTGCAGCTGCATAGGTCTGAAAAGACGTCGGGAATCTCGTTGCCGGACCAGGAGCCTGGAAGAAGGAAGTTGCTGGCAGGCGACCAGTGAAGAAAAGTTCGATGGATCCAAGCCTGGATCAAGGAAGAAGAAAACCTGAAAGCAGAGGGGACCAAGTTCTTGAATCACTAGCCAGTGATTAAGTGGGCACCAGGATGGCACCGGGCGAAGTCACCTCGACTAGGTGAGTGGGCGACGCTGGCTCTGCAGATCTCACGGACCAGGAGGCGTTGTCGGCGACCAGGATGGAGAGGCGAGCTGTCCCACGATGGATGAAGCTGTCGGCGTCGAAGTTACCCAGGATTGGGCAACAAGCCTTGGCTAATTCAAGCCCACGCGGTGGACTCAAAATGGCGTCTTGAGTGGACCAGGAGGGTCCGGGGTGCTCCTCTTTTGGAAGGGAGCAAGGGCCAGCCTGGAGCAACCAGACCAGCAGCAGAAATGTCGTCGGGCGTCGTTCAGAAGGCCACAAGCCAGCGGGCTAGTAGCCAAACAACGCGGTGAGCAGCAAAAAGCAGAAGGGCCCCACGCAGATCGTGGAGATGCTGGGAGGCTGCACTTCGGTGCTGGAGCTGCTCAGGGTCGGGGCTTCTCGGACCCCAAAGCACTCACCAGGAAATTACTCGGCGGGCTTGCTGGAAAGAAGTCGTGCAGTCTTGAAGATGGCCGGTCCCTCGAGGTCTCGTCACACCCACGAATCTCAGCGTGACTGATGATGTAGGTAGAGGTCAGAGGTGCCAGGGAAGCCGGTTCTCGTCGAGCTGGGCAGTCTTGATCCGGAGGAGAGACTTGCAGCAGACAGCAGTGTTCTTAAGATGGTGCCTGCGGATGCAGGGTGACTACTCCTTAGTCACAAGGGAGAAATCTTAGGAAGAAGTCTTGAGTTCCATTCGTGGAAAGTAGTTTCAGGATTCAAAGATGATCTGATTTGGAAGGGGGCCAGTTCCTACCTTTATCCTGTAAAAAGGGGCTGGCACGTGACTAAGTCCTGCCCTAGGGGTGGGACTAGGAGGGGGGTGGTTACACCCACTTCCTTGGCGGGCTTTTCCCCAGCACAGGGTCTGGAGTGACCCTGGAACTGGTTCCAGCCAGCCTATGCACAGTGAGCACCGGGGTGCCACGTGCAGTCACCTTCCTCTAAAGCCCTGCCTACCTACAATACACAAAACCCTGTCTGGGACGGTGCTGGCACCGCCCCTGGCAGGAAACCCTTTGTCCTTATCTCCTGCTCTGGGAGGACTCCCAGCAGCAGGAGGGCAGACTTGTGTCTCGGTGGCAGCATCCATTTTGTGGAGCTGAGGCTCTGTTTGACTTTAACCGGGGTTAGGGGTTACATACATGTCGTGTCCCTCTAGAAGGGTGGAATGCTAACCCCGTCGCCAGAATTGGCGAGGGGTTAGTATTCCAATTCGTATGACACCTTACTCGACATGTTTTGATAAAGCGATACCAGAGTTGGCATATAACCGCGAGGATTATAATGTACTTAAGAGTATATGGTATGCGATATCATGGAAACGGCTAAGGGATGGATCCCGAAAGCCGCAGACAGGCTCAGCTCATGCCAGAGCACCATCTCACACGATTCCAAGCACTCTGCCTTCAGGATTGTTAAGGCCTGCCATAGGAGTGACTGATAGGAGATCTGTGTGTCCATTTTTAGGGTTAGATATAGGTATACTATATCTAAAGCAAAGGGTGAGTACACCACCTTGCCCCAGCTGTCGTGCAGCCAGTTGTGTCAGTTTAGTTAGTCAGCCCAGGGGTGGCATAATACATGCTTCAGCCCCTGGGAGACTTCTGGGTACACCTCAGCCCTGGGTACAGGGACTTGGAGAGGGCCCAGTGCCAATTCAGTACCTGAGTACAATTTGGATAGAGAGAACAGCTAGGCTGTGGGTCTGATTAGCAGGCCCACAGCCAGGGAAAGTCGTAAACCAGTGCAGCAAAAAGCAAAAATCTGGGTGATCATAGGATTGCAGACCCTACTCTCCTACATGACCCCCCCCAAACTTTGGGACAATAAACTAACCTTGACCAGGTGAGTCTTCTTGCTCTAAGTGGAAATACCTGGAGAGCCCATCAGCATTGCTGTGATCAGTACCAGGTCTATGCTCCACTGTAAAATCCATCCCCTGTAGGGAAATGGACCACCTAAGCAGTTTGGGGTTTTCACCCTTCATCTGATTTAGCCACAAGAGGGGCTTATGGTCTGTCTGAATGGTGAAGTGAGTGCCAAACAAGTAGGCCCTCAGCTTCTTCAGGGCCCAGACCACAGCAAAGGCCTCCCTCTCAATAGCTGACCAATTTTTCTCTCTGGGTGTCAACCTCCTACTAATGAAAGCAATAGGCTGATCATTACCATCAAAATTCAGTTGAGACAGAACAGCCCCCACACCCAACTCAGAAGCATCTGTTTGGACAATGAATGGCTTGGAGTAATCTGGACTCTTTAGGATAGGTGCTGTGCACATGGCCTGCTTTAGGTCATTGAATGCTTTCTGACAGCTTGCTGTCCACTGAACTTTCTTTGGCATCTTTTTGCTTGTCAGGTCATTAAGAGGGGTCACTATGGACCCATAATTTCTGACAAACTTCCTATAGTACCCAGTCAGGCCCAAGAAAGCTCGAACCTGAGTCTGGGTGATTGGAGGAGTCCAGTCCTTGATGGCCTGTATCTTACTCTCCAGTGGCTGAACCTGGCCTCCACCCACAAGGTGGCCCAGGTACACAACCTGTGTCTGCCCTATCTGGCACTTTGTGGCCTTGATAGTGAGGCCTGCCTTTTGCAGGGCCTCTAACACTTTCCTCAGGTGGACCAGGTGACCCTCCCAGGTGGAGCTAAAGACAGCAATATCGTCTAGATATGCTGCACAGAAGTCATCCAGCCCAGTGAGGACTTGATTCACCAACCTTTGGAAGGTGGCAGGTGCATTTTTCAGTCCAAAGGGCATTACCACAAATTGATAATGCCCTCCAGGGGTAGAAAATGCTGTCTTGGGTTTGGCCTCCTCAGCTAACCTGATTTGCCAATACCCAGCTGTCAAATCAAATGTACTTAAGAAGTTGGCAGAAGCCAATTTATCTATAAGTTCATCTGCTCTTGGTATTGGGTGGGCATCAGTCTTAGTGACTGCATTGAGGCCTCTGTAGTCTACGCAAAACCTCATCTCTTTCTTACCACCCTGGGTGTGAGGCTTTGGCACTAGAACTACTGGGCTAGCCCAAGGGCTATCTGAGGGCTCAATGACTCCCAGCTCCAACATTTTCTGCACTTCAGTTTTGATGCAGTCTCTAACATGATCAGGCTGTCTGTAGATTTTACTCTTGACAGGCAGACTGTCTCCAGTGTCAACATCATGGGTACACCAATCAGTTTGGCTGGGTGTCAGAGAGAACATATGTCTGAAGGATTGCAAGACTTGCCTGCAATCCTGTTGCTGATGTTCAGTGAGGCTGCCACAAAAGACAACACCATCAACTGATCCATCATCAGGATTCTGAGTGAGCAGGTCTGGGAGAGGGTCACTCTCTTCCTCCTGTCCCTCATCTGTGGCCATGAGCAAGCTCATGTCCTTCCTGTCAACATATGCCTTGAGCCTGTTAACATGGAGCACTCTGAGAGGGCTCCTGGGAGTTCCAAGGTCCACCAAGTAGGTAACCTCTCCCTTTTGCTCAATGATGGTGTGGGGCCCAGACCATTTGTCTTTCAGAGCTGCTGGGGCCACTGGCTCCAGCACCCACACCTTCTGTCCTGGCTGGTATACAGTCAGAACAGCCTTTTGGTCATGCCAAGCTTTTTGAAGTTCCTGGCTGGCCTCAAGGTTTTTAGATGCCTTTTCCATGTACTCAGCCATCCTGGAGCGGAGACCAAGTACATAGTCCACTATGTTGGTTGCAGGCTTTTTGAGAGGTCTCTCCCATCCTTCCTTCACCAAACACAGGGGTCCTCTCACAGGATGCCCATACAGAAGCTCAAAAGGGCTGTAGCCAACCCCCTTCTGTGGGACCTCTCTGTAAGCAAACAAGAGGCAGGGGATCAGGACATCCCATCTTCTCCTAAGAGGTTCAGGTAGTCCATGAATCATCCCTTTGAGGGTCCTGTTGAATCTCTCAACAAGCCCATTGCATTGTGGATGATAGGGTGTGGTGAACTTGTAGTTCACACCACACTCTTTCCACATTGCAGTCAGATATCCTGACATGAAGTTTGTACCTCTGTCAGAAACGACCTCCTTTGGAAAACCCACTCTGGAGAACACTCCAACTAGGGCTCTTGCCACCACAGGGGCTGTGGTGGTCCTTAGGGGAATAGCTTCAGGATACCTGGTGGCATGGTCCACCACCACCAGTATAAACTTGTGCCCTGATGCTGTCTGGGGTTCCATTGGACCAACAATATCAATCCCCACTCTTTCAAAGGGAACCCCCACCACAGGTAGTGGTATGAGGGGGGCCTTTGTTGTGCCACCTGACTTACCACTGGCTTGGCAAGTGACACAGGAGCGACAAAACTCCTTGGTATTCTCATTCATATGGGGCCAGTGAAAGTGTGAGACAAGCCTGTCCCAAGTCTTTGTCTGACCTAAGTGACCTGCAAGGGGAATCTCATGGGCCAAGGTGAGAAGGAAACCTCTCAGAGACAAGGGGATGACCAGCCTCCTGGTTGCACCAGGCTTGGGGTCTCTTGACTCAGAGTACAGGAGTCCATCTTCCCAGTATACCCTGTGGGCACCTGTGGCATTCCCTGCAGCCTCAGCAGCAGCCTGCTGTCTGAGGGGTTCAAGGGAAGGGCAGCTCAACTGTTCCTTCCCCAGGTCTGCTCTGGAGGGTCCCCCTGAGCCCAGAAACTCAACTTGATCAAGTTCAAGCTCTTTAGGCTCAGTTTCCCTCAGCTCTTCCAGATCAGCCTCCTCAGAGACTTGATCCTCAACCTGGGGCAAGGGGGAAGGCAAAGCCTTACCCTTACTGCTCTTCTTCTTGGAAGGTGTCTGGTCCATCATTTCAGGATCCAGCACCTGTTCAGTGGGGCATTTTCTGGCCTGTGACCTAGTCACAGCAAGCACATGTGCTGGCAAGCCTAACATTTCCATGGGAGTCCTCTGCTCCACTTCTGACCACTGTGATGACTCCAAATCATTGCCCAACAAACAATCAACTGGGAGGTCTGAACTGACTACAACTTTCTTTTGTCCCTTCACTCCACCCCAGGAGAAAGCCACAATTGCCACACTATGACTAGTAGTGACATTGCTGGCATTGGTCACCAGGAAATCAGTACCTGGCATGATCTGTCCAGGGTCCACAAAGTTAGGTGTCACCATGGTGACACTGGCACAAGTGTCCCTATAGGCCTGAGCCATTTTGCCATTTATCAAAGGTGTCTGCCTGTATTTGCCCAAAGTATTGGGACTTATTTCAGGGGGCATATCCACATCCCCTGTACAGACAAGGACAGCCTGAGTGAGTGTGCCAACTAGGTTGTCAGACCCCTCAGTACCCAAGGTTAACCCAACTAATGCCTTGGGAGGTACACTACCACTACTGACTGTACTAGGGGGTGCAGTTGCCTTAGGGGCTGTAGTGGCAGGAGTTTGTCCTCCTCTTTTGGTGCACTCACTAAACCAGTGAGATTTACTTTTGCAGTACTGGCACCACCTTTTTGACTGGCCTTCTTGAGTCTTCTTCTTCTGGGAAGCCTGACCCCCACCCTCTTTGGTTTGTTGGGGACCTGGTGAAGACTTCTGGTCATTTTGCTCATTCTTAACATTACCCTTCTGGTCTGCTTTCTTCTGACCACCCTGGTTCTGGTTCTGGTTCTGGTTCTGCTTGATCCTTGTCCTGACCCATTTGTCTGCCTTCTTTCCCAATTCTTGGGGAGAGGTCAGATCTGAATCAACAAGGTGCTGGTGCAACAACTGGTTCTGACAATTGTTTAAAATGTGTTCTCTCATCATTAGATTATACAATCCTGTGTAATCTGTAACCTTGCTACCCAGCAACCAGCCCTCCAAAGCCTTAGTGGCACAATCCACAAAGTCAGACCAGTCCTGAGACTGAGTTTTCTGGGTGTCTCTGAACAGCAACCTGTACTGCTCAGTGGTTAAACCAAACCCATCAACCAGTGTATTCTTCAGGACCTGGTAATTGTTAGCATCCTCTACTCTTGTAGTGAGGAGCTTATCTCTACCTTTACCATCAAAGGAGAGGCACAGTTTAGCTGCCCACTGACTCTGGGGAATGCACTGCACAGTGCAGGCCCTCTCCAGAGCAGCCATCCATTTCTGGATATCATCCCCTTGCTTAAAGGGGGGCACTATCTTAGTCAGGTGTTTAGTATCTAAACCCTTCTCTCTATCTCTTGGGAGATTGCTGCCACCAGTGGGAGCTAGCCCACTCATCTGCTGCTCTCTAGCAAAGGCAAGCTTCTCTTTGGCCAGGGCAAGTTCTTCCCTTTCAATCCTCAGTTCAGCTTGTCTCATTCTAGATTCATGCTCTTTTCTCTGAGGGGAAGTAAATCTCCTCTGTGGAGGATTCCTTCTCCCCTGAGAAGAGGCATCAGAGTGCAGAGATCTATTGGAGTCCCTAGAAAGAGATCTATCTCTCCTAACTCCAAGGTTAGGCCCACTTCGGGTTAGTACTGGGGGTCCCCCAGATCCTAGCCCAAGTAAGTCTAAGTTGGTCCTGGTTAGCCTGCTGACTACCTCAAGACCTTTGTCTACCTCATCCCCAGAGAGTTCCTCCTGATCCTCCTCCTCCTCAACTGCAGTAGCAGTGTTGGGGAGGTCTGGATCCCCAGAGGTTCCCTCTAAGGCTGGCATGTTCTCATGTAACTGAGAAAGCTTTCTGGCATCATATGTCTCTAAGAGACCTATCAGAAAGGGAATGGTGGGGTTAGACCCCTGCTTCAGTTTTCTGGAGACACAGATCTGTCTCATCTCCTGGAAACTGAGAGCTGCATATCTTGAAGTGACCTGTGGAGGGTCAACACTGACCAGGGGAGTCTCAGTAGAATCTCCCTGGGTAGACATGCTTTTCTAGTGAGGTGTAAGTGGTGCACTTACCTACACTATATGTTTGCCTACTGATCCCTTGCTAGAGTTGTAGTTTAGGGTGTGCTAGGCCCTAGGAGCTACAACAGCTGGTTCAGTAGAACTCAGAGTATTCTAAGCTAAGTTATATGTACCTTTAGTACTCATGTGATCTTTCACAAGATATTCTTAGGGCATGTGTGGTAAAACAACAGCAAGCTCAAATCCCAACCGCTGCTCACCAATGTGAGAAGTTGGCCTGATGTGCAGTGCTCACTATTCTAGTGATCACTATATATCAGTCCAAACAACCCTTATTGATGATTGGTTGTAAGTCAACCTGATAGACCAGCTATCCTAGTAGCATGGATACGAGCAGTCTAAGGCTAAGACTCTAGAGGGCGTGTTAAGCCAGCTGTTTTACCATCACATTACCCCTTGAACACCCAGTGAAAGGACACCACACAAGTGTTATAAAAATAAACAGTGTATTTATTAGAATCACAACAACCCTGTACTCTTTATGAGGACAGGGTGCTAGGCACACAACAAAACTCTTACGAAAATACTTAAGTTAGCACGTTATACAAAAATGCCCGAAGGGCACGAAAAACCATATACTCTAAAAGTGGAATGCGAATTACTAGCAGGTAAGTAACAGTACTAATAGGCTTTGGAATCGCTAGGACTTGACTAGGGAATCGTTAGATTACTACTAGGAGGCCCAGGGGACTCGGGTGCAGAGTGTGCACTCTCACGCGGGATGCGGGACAAAGTCTATGGGAGCTAGAATTCACAAAGTTAGTGTTCACGGGCGAACCCGACCTGGTAGGGAGAAAATGACAGTGGATCCTGACCCTTGGATAGTGAGGCTATGCTGGGACACCGAAGTGCCGAAGTTACCTAGCCCAGGGGCTGCAGCTGCATAGGTCTGAAAAGACGTCGGGAATCTCGTTGCCGGACCAGGAGCCTGGAAGAAGGAAGTTGCTGGCAGGCGACCAGTGAAGAAAAGTTCGATGGATCCAAGCCTGGATCAAGGAAGAAGAAAACCTGAAAGCAGAGGGGACCAAGTTCTTGAATCACTAGCCAGTGATTAAGTGGGCACCAGGATGGCACCGGGCGAAGTCACCTCGACTAGGTGAGTGGGCGGCGCTGGCTCTGCAGATCTCACGGACCAGGAGGCGTTGTCGGCGACCAGGATGGAGAGGCGAGCTGTCCCACGATGGATGAAGCTGTCGGCGTCGAAGTTACCCAGGATTGGGCAACAAGCCTTGGCTAATTCAAGCCCACGCGGTGGACTCAAAATGGCGTCTTGAGTGGACCAGGAGGGTCCGGGGTGCTCCTCTTTTGGAAGGGAGCAAGGGCCAGCCTGGAGCAACCAGACCAGCAGCAGAAATGTCGTCGGGCGTCGTTCAGAAGGCCACAAGCCAGCGGGCTAGTAGCCAAACAACGGGGTGAGCAGCAAAAAGCAGAAGGGCCCCACGCAGATCGTGGAGATGCTGGGAGGCTGCACTTCGGTGCTGGAGCTGCTCAGGGTCGGGGCTTCTCGGACCCCAAAGCACTCACCAGGAAATTACTCGGCGGGCTTGCTGGAAAGAAGTCGTGCAGTCTTGAAGATGGCCGGTCCCTCGAGGTCTCGTCACACCCACGAATCTCAGCGTGACTGATGATGTAGGTAGAGGTCAGAGGTGCCAGGGAAGCCGGTTCTCGTCGAGCTGGGCAGTCTTGATCCGGAGGAGAGACTTGCAGCAGACCGCAGTGTTCTTAAGATGGTGCCTGCGGATGCAGGGTGACTACTCCTTAGTCACAAGGGAGAAATCTTAGGGAGAAATCTTAGGAAGAAGTCTTGAGTTCCTTTCGTGGAAAGTAGTTTCAGGATTCAAAGATGATCTGATTTGGAAGGGGGCCAGTTCCTACCTTTATCCTGTAAAAAGGGGCTGGCACGCGACTAAGTCCTGCCCTAGGGGTGGGACTAGGAGGGGGGTGGTTACACCCACTTCCTTGGCGGGCTTTTCCCCAGCACAGGGTCTGGAGTGACCCTGGAACTGGTTCCAGCCAGCCTATGCACAGTGAGCACCGGGGTGCCACGTGCAGTCACCTTCCTCTAAAGCCCTGCCTACCTACAATACACAAAACCCTGTCTGGGACGGTGCTGGCACCGCCCCTGGCAGGAAACCCTTTGTCCTTATCTCCTGCTCTGGGAGGACTCCCAGCAGCAGGAGGGCAGACTTGTGTCTCGGTGGCAGCATCCATTTTGTGGAGCTGAGGCTCTGTTTGACTTTAACCGGGGTTAGGGGTTACATACATGTCGTGTCCCTCTAGAAGGGTGGAATGCTAACCCCGTCGCCAGAATTGGCGAGGGGTTAGTATTCCAATTCGTATGACACCTTACTCGACATGTTTTGATAAAGCGATACCAGAGTTGGCATATAACCGCGAGGATTATAATGTACTTAAGAGTATATGGTATGCGATATCATGGAAACGGCTAAGGGATGGATCCCGAAAGCCGCAGACAGGCTCAGCTCATGCCAGAGCACCATCTCACACGATTCCAAGCACTCTGCCTTCAGGATTGTTAAGGCCTGCCATAGGAGTGACTGATAGGAGATCTGTGTGTCCATTTTTAGGGTTAGATATAGGTATACTATATCTAAAGCAAAGGGTGAGTACACCACCTTGCCCCAGCTGTCGTGCAGCCAGTTGTGTCAGTTTAGTTAGTCAGCCCAGGGGTGGCATAATACATGCTTCAGCCCCTGGGAGACTTCTGGGTACACCTCAGCCCTGGGTACAGGGACTTGGAGAGGGCCCAGTGCCAATTCAGTACCTGAGTACAATTTGGATAGAGAGAACAGCTAGGCTGTGGGTCTGATTAGCAGGCCCACAGCCAGGGAAAGTCGTAAACCAGTGCAGCAAAAAGCAAAAATCTGGGTGATCATAGGATTGCAGACCCTACTCTCCTACACCTATCCATTGGGACATAGTCGCTGCATCCCTATTTACATCGGAAGAAAGTACTGGGAGATTGCGAGTCAGGACAGGGCCCATAGTTTCAGGGACTAATTTTGTCCATTGTCTCTGCAAAAAGGAGCGCCTCCCCGCCTCTGGCCCTGCCCCTGGCAACCTGACCATAAACGGGATCAGAGCGTGATCCGACCAAAGCAACACTTGCGGTGTATCCACCGACAGCTCCCTGATGTTCGAGAATATGAAATCAAGCGTATGGCCTGCTTTGTGTGTGGGGCCTGTACTAGACAATGTCAGGGTAGCAGCACTAAGTGTAGAAATGAGCCGCTCCGCCATCGAACACGCTGCTATCTCAGCATGAACATTAAAGTCCCCATACACTATAAAGTGAGAGTGAAGGATGGAGTTTTGGACGATGGCGTCTATAAGCGCCGTAGAAGCCCCCTCTGAGCAGTCTGGGGGACGGTAAATAACCATTCCTGCCAGTGACTGGTGTGGGTTAACTTGTAGGGAAAAATGCAGGCCTTCTACCCCTGCGATCGTGGATGGAATGGAGGACGTGAGCGAGTAACGATCCCTAAAAATAAGGGCCACCCCCCCGCCCCTTTTTCCATCCACCCAATTAGAGAAGCTCATTTTGAAGCCAAATGGCACCGCCAGGGCAACAGCGGCCATAGTGTGGTCGTTCAGCCACGTTTCCGCTAAGAACAGGGCATCCCACTCACTGTCCTCTAGCAGTAGCCAGATGTCATCGGCATGTTTTACCAAGGATCGGCAGTTTAAAAGACCCGCCTTCAAGCTGCAACCACAAAGGTCGGGCTTGTCGCAGGCTTAAGGGGAGAGCGCTGTCTAGAAAGAGTGGGCCAACTCAACAAAATACCAGAGTGCGGGCAAGCCTGTGAGCTAAGGTCTGCAGCTGGGTCGAGTGTAAGGAATCTACAAGGCTGACTTGGTTCCAGCATCAGTAACTCCTCTCTAGACCAGACAATCCTATCTGCACCTGGCCCCAAACTGGCAGCATGACAGGCCCTGGCCGCGTTCCGGGCGCAGACGGGCTTGCCTTCGGCGCGCCCGTGGACACATTCCCTTTATGGGAGGGTACCCGGAAGTGATTCTGTAAGGGGGAGGAGTCGCGTCCCTCCGTTCAAGCGGCACAGATAGCCGTGACCGACCGGGGAAGTGCAAAAAGGCAATGTGCAAAAGATACAAATGTGCAAGTACTGCCAGAAAAACACCCACACTGTTTTTAAAAAATTAATTTTGTATTAAAAATCCACAAGGGTTGTACAAATGATTAAAACGAATGGTGGTTCTCATATCAGCCACGCAGTCGCCTATATGCCTCCAAAGAACAATCGCTCACAAAACCAGCGCCTCACTCACGCTGCTCACACCAGCGAAGCTGTTCGAATCTGGCGCCTTTGTAGCCTGCGAGGGGGAGGAGTCGCGTCCCTCCGTTCAAACGGCACAGATAGCCGTGACGGACCGGGGACCGACCGGGGAAGTGCAAAAAGGCAATGTGCAAAAGATACAAATGTGCAAGTACTGCCAGCAAATCACCCACGCTGTTTTAAAAAAATTAATTTTGTATTACAAATCCACAAGGGTTGTACAAATGATTAAAACGAATGGTGGTTCTCAAATCAGCCACGCAGTCGCCTATATGCCTCCAAAGAACAATCGCTCGCAAAACCAGCGCCTCACTCACGCTGCTCACACCAGCGAGGCTAATGAGGTCCTCTTGACGCTCACATCCCCCAGATCTTCATTACGAGCTCTGCAGGGGGAACTGAAGAAATTCAAGGTGGCCGCAGGTTTCAGAGTTAAATTGACCAAATCTTCTGTGCTAAATCTGACTCTGATGGAGGGGGAGAGGGTATTGATTCAGGGTGAGTGATCATTTGCATGGGCCAAACATACACAAACATATTTAAGGATCCAGATCACCCCTCGCAAAGAAGGCCTGTTCAAAGCAAATCTTCTGCCTTTACTTTCCCAGGTACATTAGGAGCTGAAGAGGTGGAAACCACTGTTTATTTCGTGGCTGGGGAGGATAAATGCAGTCAAAATGACCGTACTTTCTAAACTGCTATACCTGTTTCAAGCGCTCCATATAGAATTGGAAAAAGACTTCCTACCAGGGGTGCGCTCCATAATCCGACGGTACATTTGGCACGGTGGGAAAGCCCGTCTGGTACTGGGTAAGCCAGGGTCTGACGGGAGGGGGGGACGGCACCACCGGACTTTGGGATTTACTAGAAGGCAGCTCCAATGAGAGTGATATCGGAATGGTCCATGAGGGAGTCAGACAAGCACTGGCTCCACATGGACCGGGCAATAGTTGAAACCCATCAATGCCTGCTTAAGTACCCCCACTCAGGATCTGGGATGAGGTGACTTGCAGCCAGGGGTGGACCTGCACAGAAGGCAGGCCTGTTTGATGCTTGGGGGGAGGGGGGGTTCTTGGTGCTTTCAGACCTGTTCCATAATTTTGACATTCTCACTTCCGAAAATTGCCAACGAGATTTTAATGTTTTACCAACGGAACACTTCCACTAGCTTCAGCATTAACACTGGGTTCTCCATCCACTAGTAAGAGAGGCGGACACC
Source organism: Lissotriton helveticus (assembly GCF_964261635.1). Taxonomy (NCBI): domain Eukaryota; kingdom Metazoa; phylum Chordata; class Amphibia; order Caudata; family Salamandridae; genus Lissotriton; species Lissotriton helveticus. The sequence continues at coordinate 375,547,921 of NC_136060.1, forward strand.
CAGGAGAGGACCCCGACAGAATCCTTTGTGAGGAAGGCAGGCACCACAAGAGGGGTTATTTCATATTTGTATGGCCTTCTGGTCTCCACAAAGATTACTCCGAGTCCGCGATACACTCACTTTTGGGAGCAGACCATGTGGAGAGAGGTGACAAAGGGGGAAAGGAAACAATTGTGGTCAGATATTGTGAAGCACAATCACTCGTTAGACCTACGGGAGGCTCATTATAAGACATTATTTGATTGGTATCTTTACCCCACTAAACTCAAAAAGATCTTTCCCCTCACTTTGGACCTGTGCTGGAGGGGATGTGGCTTACTGTGGAACTTCGACACATCTGGTGGGATTGCCCCTCCATTAGACCATTTTGGGAGGAGATTCTGGCACAGATGAAAGAGGTAGATAACACTCTAGAACACCAAACCAGGGCGGATAAGGCAATCATATGGGCTTGTATGAGGGCGGCCCAAAAAAGCTATTGCAGCAAACTGGAAGAAGGAGGCGTCTGAGCTGGCTCAATGGCACTCTCGACTATGCAGAATAATCATGATGGAACAGATGGCAGACATCTTCAGGGATGACTATAAAAAGTTTGAATATAAATGGGGTCCCATGGTGACATACCTCACGAAGGGCCTCCCACTGGCGGTTTACCCTCCCACACTGAGAGGCCTACACCTATTTCAATTTAAGGGCACCCATAGGAGATTCCCAGAAGTATTCCTGGCCAAGGCTGCTAAAGTTTTTTTTTTCAGGGGGCACATGGAGGGAAGTCACTCTGTGCGTTAAGGGCACAGTAGCGAGCAAGGTTATGTTAAGGTCCTCCAGCAGGGTGGCCTCAGTGTTCGACAGACCTTCACACATCAATCCGTGGAGGCGTCCATTTGGCCTCAAATCGCAGGTGAATTCCATTCATGTTGCTGGGGAGCTCTTCGATTGCTAACAGGGACCAAAGTCTTCGGAACCATTGAATGAGTGGGGAGGGTTCTGTCTTTTTACAGTAAATGGCAATGAGCAGGGCCACTGGAATAATGAGGCAGGGGAGGACCAAATTATGTGGCAGTGTTGACTAAATTATTCAGCAAGAAATTATGTTGGACATTTTGTGATAGTATTACTTCTTAATTCTGTAATTTTTCCTTGTTAACACTGTATGAGCGGAGGTTTCATCTTAGTAATACCAATTTAACATCCAAATAAGGTAATGAGCAACAGAAAAAGGACCAGTCAAACTTTGCACTGGGCCTTTCACAGAGTGGCAACATTGGTCACTGCGATTTTGGTAAATTTTGATACGTTTGAGCTAGAAACAATTTTGTTGTGTTAAAATCTGCAGATTATGCAGCAGATGGTAGATTATGTGGCAAATGCAGCATATCCATAATTAAGTGGAAAACACATTGGCCGCAGAATCACAAATTTCTGGTGACCCTGGCTATGGTCAATACAGCTGTACTTAGACATTGCAAACCATGTGATTCGTTTTATGCAAATCATTCTCAACCCTGCTCTAATCAGAGCAGTTCAGCCAGCACTGTCAAGAGACAAACTGTCAGGCCAGGTCCTCCCTGTACCGGAAAACAAACAACCCAGGAACGGTTTCGCCCATGGTATGGGCTCATCAACCGGGTATAGCTTGGTTCCAGAGACACCGTATGCACGGGACCCACATCTGAGCATACCCATCCCACTTAGGGCAACACAAAGCATACAAAAAAGGCGAAAGATGGAATGCTTGAATTAATCTCAGACACTGGTAATAACTCGAAGCCGCATTCCAATACATCATTATTTTGCACACCATGATACCTCAGTTTCGATCCAGCTATATGCAAATCCTTCTGAACCCTACTCCAAAAGGACCATTCCAGCCCGATCTGTCAAGCCAGGTCCTCCCTGAACCGCAGCACAAGCAACCCAAGGCTGGTTTCGCCCTAGTTATGGGCTGCTCACCCCGGTACAGCTTTGTTCCAGTGACAGTGTGCACGTGATCCACACCTGGGCATAACTGTCCCACTTAGGGCTACACAATAAAGTATACAAAAAAGTGATGGGTAGAATCCTTGAATTAATCTCAGACCCTGGTAATTACTTGGGGTCGCACCCCAATGCATCGCTATTTTGCACACCAGGTCACCTCAGTTTGGACAAGGGCAAAACCAGTCCTAGGTTCTTGTGTTCCAGGTCAGGAAGGACCTGGCCTGTCAGTTTGGGCTGGACTGTTACCATGAGGAAAAGGATCAAGACTTGTTTGCATATGACTGAGTCCAAACTGATGTGGCATGGTGGGTGAAAAATGATGGATTGGGATACGGCTGAGTGATTGCCAGTGGCTAAGATTAATTAAAATATTCCATCCATCACCTTGTTGTTTTTGCAATTTCGCTCTGTCCCCTCCTCCCTCAAACCACAAAGTCTTAGGATTATTCTTTGTGAGTGGTTCTCAAGGCCTTCAGACTTGTTCATGACTCATGACTAGACTTTAGCACCTCCAGTTTTGCCTCTGGGTGAAGCATTCTCTGACCAACTAAGTCAATGGGCGACCTAAGCTTTTGGATTTTAACTTCTAAGTCATATCTCATAACTGTGAGGCTCTTTTCAAAATCCTGACGGATTTCATCTTGGGAGTTCAGTCTTTAAGTTACGAAGGATTTCTAGTAAGTCTGCCGTAGTCAGGGTCAAGATAGTGGAGGATTGCTGTGGCAGGCAATCAGTATTATTGCATGCGTTTTCTATACTATGCTGGGCTTGCTCAAATATAGGAGGAGGCTGTTGTGAGTTGATTTCTTCTTGGGTGGCATAGGGGAGATCCTAGGCACCAGTAGACCTCCTTGCTCAAAGTGTTGATTATGGTTTTCTCTCTGCGCCTGGGAGATGAGTTCCCCTGGTTAGCATAAGATACCCTAACAGAGTGGTCCCCTTCCATCTATCCCTGCTGTACAAAACTTGTATGGGCCGCAGGTCTAAACGAGACTCCCCACAACCTCAGAAGGACGTTTTTTGGATCCCTTATTTATTATTATCACACATTCTCATCCTTCTCCTGATTTCCAGGACATGGAAAATGGCACAGAGAAGCAGTTAATTTTCAGAGAACGCATGGACATAGATGTAGGTCGGTCATTGTGTCACTTAGCGAGCTTGATCATCACAGCAACATGACATCAGGAAGATAAAATCCAAAAAATAAGCTTAGCTGGTGCCAATATCGCCTGTCTACAAGAAACGCGCCTCATACATCAGTTCTTGCCCCTTAGGCTGTCAAGTTTTCACAAAGGCTGTAATTCCAACAACAAAGTCCAGGATACAAATTTCTATCCGCTATATATAGAATTATAGATGGTGAACAGGGATGTTTTTCACAGAGGGGTTCTGAATGACATCAAAAAGACAATATGAGCGAAGCTAGCGTTGCCCACACAGATGTCACAAACAGGTGAATATGTATAGAAAACATTAAGTGAAATACTGGACTATAGTGTTAGGTTGTTTATAGCATAAAGGAAAGATGAATACTTGATTATACAGTATTTGCTTTGAAAAAAACATTGTCTCTAGTAGGAAGAGACATTTAAAACTGTTTCATGCAAGGTGCAGCTAACAAGGGACACTGATTGGAATTATAATGTTGAAGCCTTGTTCACCTTTTTTTAATTTTAGTTTTTTAGAATTTTATATAGTGCGAACTAGACCTGAAGATATCGGGTATCAGAGCGCTTTACAAAGCACCAGTTTCATTACATGAGGACACCTTTCATGACTAAAATGTTAATTAAACAGTTCCAGTAGTAAGGCTCTGCACAAAGTAGCTTGAGGCTGTTGTTAGAATTAATGAAGCCATTCTTCACATGCAATGGTGAAATAGCGTCTGCATTTCACAGATTCTTGTGGAAAATGACTTTTTTATGCCGCAAGATTTTGTGCAATAAAAACAAGCAAGCAAATAATATAGTTATTATAATGCAAACACTAATGGTTGCGACTATTACACAAACATGACATGTAATCATGCGACTGGGTACGGAAAGGAACCATCCCAAACAAATGACAGGTAGGTAGTCTCACTCTTGAATCAACACATGTATTTAGTATTTCAGCATAGTTTTATGATTGCATAATAATTTGAAAATACTTTTGGATCTGTAACATTATTTACATTTTTTAAAATTACAAATATTTAACAAGTTACAAACAATATTACAAAACAATTATGTAGTCTTACTTTTTTAAGTCAGAATAGGTTGCAGCTTAAATATTATACAACAGATTTGTACAATGTCATCTAAAGCTCAGCGGTCAGTACTTTCTTAGGATTGACGTCTTTACTCTTTGTTTAGTGCAGGGGCCAGGATGGGCGTCCTGAAGGAAGAATTGCTTCATTGTGTCTGGAGAAGCACAGACGGGCTTGCTTGAACTTCTTAAAACTTTCCACTGATGCACTTTTACCCTACTTGGAGAATCAACCTCAAAGTGGAGCCGTGTCCACTACACTATGGCTTTGCGCTTAGAAGACAATGAACATGATTAGAAGTTTTAACGTGGTCTGGCAAAATCGGTCTTTGCATCTGGACAGGTCACAAAAAGTTGCCTTGCATCTTTTGGGGGGTCTTAGCATTTTATCACTGAAAGTTTAACATACTCCTTGATGGAGACTGGTAGACAATATAAACGTTGATAATTTGCAAGGAAAAAAAGTCCACAAGAAAGGTGTATTCTTGGATGTATTAAGAGCTAACATCCATTTTACATTTGTTCGACATACCAAATATTTAATAAAGGGAGAAGAGGGTGTACAATGTCTGGAATGAAGATTTTTAAGAGTGAGCAATCATTTCTGGGCAATACCAAATCAGGGGTGAACATCGCCCCTGGGCCTAGAAGTGCTTAATTGACCCATATTCCACACAAAACAAAGAGTTCAATATGGGTGCCATATACTACAGATGTGTCAATGCATATTGTGAAGTAATTTCCCTTTTAACAGGACACAAACGTCTTGCTCATGCAAACAAATATTTTGACCCATAAATTTAGGAACAGAACTAGTTCACCTTTACAGGTGTTGAACACAAAAGTAACTTTATGAAAAGCTAGACAGATGTTGACCGCAAATGTCACAAAATGTTGTAACATACACAAAATCTCTGCTTTCATGAACATTCGGGTTTTGGGTTCCCAGTGTTGCCCTGGGGTCATATAGTGGGACAGAGCATGAGGGAGTGGTTACTGTGCACGTGGTAAGGAGCATAGGTAGCCACTGAGTGGACAGATATCCAAGATGCAAGAGTAGCCTAAAGCCGGTTTGAAATGACATGAAAATTCAAGGGAAACTGAACTACATCTACGACCGCAACCCAACTACAGATGGTGTTTTAAGTAATAATTACTACTGAGAACTCCGGTGGGAGCAGGGCCTAAAGAGCAGACAGATTGCTACAGGGTTCAGCAGAACATTGAGGATCTTCAACAAGACAACATGTATCACGATTTAATTTCTATTTGATGATATATTCTCTTTAAATAACCTTCCAGTCAAAAGGATACATTTGTCCCAGGGCTCTTCTTGGTTTCGTCGTCAACCACTAATTTAAATAAATCTTTTTTTTAAATTTAAACTAAATTATTTTAATGCCTATTTTCCACATCATTTAAATGTATAAATACATATTGTACATCATGAATGATTCTATTTTTAACACATCATTAAGCCCTATCCTCAAACCACGGTTTCTGGTGTCTTACATGCAAGTTCTGTCATTCGCTGCATGTTCCAGAATGAGCCTCCAGCTTGCGGTCTTGTCCTTGACACATGATTCGTCTTACCAAGTTCAGTATCCATGTGAAGGACGATATGCAGTGACTGTGCAGGGGATTGCAGGTCAGGATATTTCTACTATAAATTAGCATGGTTTGCTGCATACAAGAGAATGGCCAATCAATCAGAGTTTAAACATCATTACAATGGAAGACATGTGATTCATTTTCCTCCAGTCACACCAATATTCTGCCATCTTCCATAGAATGCAGTCACTGTAAAGAACAATAGTGACATAACTCCACACAAGGCATCCCGATGGTGGACAGCGATTGATTCCAAACAAACTCTGGTACTAACACATTGTTCAGTGAAGAGCCACATCCAGTAACAACTTAGTAGTGAGCTGCTACAAGCCTTGTTGTTTTGCAAGTGCCCTTGTGTATACACATTGGGTGTATGGGTGTCTTTAAAAATCATTCAGAATGAGAACAGGAAGAGTGGACGCGATAACACTGATATCTTCTAGGAGGTCGACTGAAGGTGGACACCAGATATGGCAATTGGAGTTGTTTCAGGAAGTGTGGGGATAATGTTCAATTTATCTAGAAATTGAGTCTCATTGATCCTCTGTCAAATGGAATGCCAGTTAGAGACATTATGAGCCACCCTTAATGATCCATTTATAAATACTACAAAAAAGTAATTTTCACAAAGTGTAGGAAGAGAAATGTCAACTTTAGATCGGAAGCACGAGTAAACGTCTGAATTTGTGAAGATTCAGGAGTCTATCCTTCCAAAGTCTCTTTCATTGCACAAAGAAATCTTGAGCCTTCAACTTTGGAAGCACTGTCAACTTGGTGCAGTGTAACCATATGGTTGCTTAAGAATCAACGTCTCGTGGCTCGGCAGAATATTCTCGTGGTAGTGTTCCACCAGACTCCATATGTCGGAAAACAACAACGATTCTTCGAGGTAGAATTTATAGCACTGTGGAAGAAGAAGCAGTAGGTGTTAGAAGTAGCCACATTTCCAGCTGTATGCCGTAGTCAAAATTCCATCTGCTAACTTATGTGCAGTTGTAATAAGCAAACCCCTATACCCTTATATTAAGGATTTATAGGCCTAAGATTGACTAATTACTTCTCCAATGGCTAATAGTATCTGGAAATCAACTCATAATTGAAATATAGTTTTCATAAAAGTGTGTTCTTTTGAATATGTGCCTTTTACAACTATAAATATGTTTTCATATTTACTCTATCTTTATTTGCTTCTGCCTTAAATTTAGCATGCTACAAAATAACTAAATCCAGATGCATTACTTATAATTCGTCTTCAATACACATGCGCAAACATGACAGTATACTGGAGAAAATCAAGACATTTTTGTGTAATAAGCAAAATACCTGTAGAATGAATGGCAATAGCAAGACCCACCAGAGAATTTTTTTTAACCCTTTCTTTGTATTGTAGGCATGGTACTTGCAAAGGATGGACTCAATATTCATGCATCCCATTTAGCGAAGTTTGTGAGCATATTATCTGAAACTCCCTTTAAGTAAATCCCCAAAAATCTATGAGAGTTATGTAATTGTAATATTTGCAGAAGTAGAACTCTCTGTTAACCACACCTGAACCCCCTACAACGTGTAGGATACCAGGTCCAAACACTCAACTAGAATAATCTACTGACCCTGGGTCATCCAAATTCCATGCACATAAAAGGCATGTGAGTCTGACCCCGTTCAATCGAGTTTGACCTGATAGTCCACTTTACAACACATTTTCTTTAAGCAACTACTTATGAGAAAGTAGGGGCTTATTTAAAAGCCCCTTGCACCACCAGTACCCCACTTTTTCCTATATTAAAAGTGACACACCAGCGGCGCAAGGGGCTTGTAAATTAGCCCCATAGGTTTTAAAAGTTGTTAAAGTTTTACGTGACCACATATACTTTCTTAAAATGAATGAAGTCTCATATTTAATTTCTCACTGCGGCTTTCTTTCATTTGCCCCCTGTGTTTCTTTCAAAGAGACTGACAGTCATATAAAAAAGGCTACTTGGAAGGAGAGTGATGGGAAAAGAAAAGTCACAAGTATTTCACAATCTAAGACAGCCGAATTATTCCTCAGGTTAGGTAGATCTTACAAGGTTACACTGAAATACTACAAAGGTTGCACAGATTTTATAGCCGCTTCAACGACCAGGTGGTGGACACAGAAGATATCAAAGTCTATTTCCGGTACTCCCTCCCTAGGCGTACAGCATGCCAAAGTCAAGACTGGTAGGCTCGATTTTAAGTGGGAGCTTAATATTAGTTCCATGCGTTCCTCTATGAGCTTAATGTTGCTTGGGGAAAAGACTGGTACATGATGCGAGTTTCTTGAATGAGAAATTTGCAGAAAAAAATATTTTTTAAAAGGGTGCAAACCCTCCCCCACACTAGGTGGCATCATCATGGGGCGCTCTTCGCCAACACCTTGATTGTGCAGGGTGGGCTCACCCAGAGCACTTCATAGATTCAGAACAGCAGATACATCCCTAATGTTCAACCTAGTAAGTGTTCCCCTGCATTTAGGAAATTGTACCACATTAGCAAGTATCCTCAAAGCAGCAACAATTATCATTCTTGTAAATCACTATTAAACATTTATGAAAATGGATGGGTCTCTAAACAGGAGTTTGATATTTCGAGCAAATAATCTTCCTTCAAAACAAATGATTACTGTTTTCTGAACGTCACTCTTTTTCCAGCTTTTTTTTTATTTTTTAGAATCAATTATTGTCCAAAAAACATCCTGTTGTTTTCTACAAACATACTATGTTTGCCATACAATGTATACCTAATTATCAACCTAACCTTTCAAAGACTTTGTAAGACAAGCCGGGAAAGCAAAACACCATTTTGCCTTTAATGACTTGCAAAATATGGAAATTCAAACGGAGCTTTCAAGTTTCCCAGTTCCATGCGTGAATATCTGATCCGCTCCATGTTTTTTTCTCTGCAACCGGATTTGTGGCGCTGCGTATCTTGCAGTAAAATCCGGACAATAAGTCCAAGAATAAAGAGCAAAAACTGAACTGGATCTGCTCCTGGAATAGCTGGGAGTTCTGTTCAAGATATAAAACATACAAAAATGACTCCTCACTAGGGGTGGGTGGAACTCGCAGAGTTATACTCCGCGGAATTACACAAAAGCTTGGCAAGATTCCACAGAGTTCCGCGAGCGTGTGGAATTTGGCACAGCCCACTGCACTGGTTTTTAGCACTGCCAACTTATTCAGCACTGTAAAATCAGGACGAATGGGACCACGCGGCGCTGCTTCCTTCTACCACTCAAGTAGATTTTCTACTCGGGCGGCTGCTTTCTCAACGCAACTTGCCGTAACAGCTTGAATTGAGAAAATCTTGCTGGGTGTCGGTCTAGCACTTGGAAATCGCGCTAAGGGATGCATATTCTCGCTCGGCACCTTAATGTTGGCGTCGCGAGGCAGAGTTTTGCCAGAACTCGCAAAACTCCACCAGCAGAGTGGAGTTTATCGCCTAACCCTACTCCTCACTCCTTCTGAAACTGGGATGACCTTTAGTTGGGTAACGGACATCGCTGCATTCCACCACCAGAAAGAAAACGCCTCAAGCAGTAAATGTAAAAATAGAATCTCTTTTGTGTTACCTTATGCAGTGACAGTATCATGCAGGTTAGCATTGTCCTGTGTACTGGAAATTATGTGATGTTACCTGCAGCACTGTCTGACCTACGTGACAGCCAATACTCGAGAAGCAGGATTTTCAATACCTGCCAGAGGCAACAGCCAACGCACCCTTGTGAACAGAAGCCAGTTCTGGCAGATGACAATGACACTGCATATTTGTTTTCTGTAGAGGCCCCCTCACAAATCCTTTCAAAGCAACGTCTACTCTAGGCCCTTATCCTGCATTTGGAAATCACAATCTGCCTTAAAACTCTTTAAAGGGTTTATTCAGCATCACTAATAATCAAAAATAATGAAGAAATGTAAGAACTTAAATTGCATTTAGAGGCTTTTCAAGCAGAACAGGTCTACATCTACCAGTGACTATTGGAAACCAAGCAAAAGGTTGGACATGGAAAAACCTGGCGGACCGCTAAATGCCAAAGCAGTTCTATGTAAAGAATAAAATGTATCAGACGCAGAACCGCTAACCGGAGCACATGAGCCGGCTTGGATAACCTCCCTGCCCCCCAGGAGATGAAATGTTTGGGAAGAGCAGTCTAGCGGTGGGAATAGCTACAGTGGACAGATGCTTACTCGCCCATGTGTAATGAGAAAATATGCACACAATTATAAATGATAAAAATACATTTTAAATATATTAACATGAGAATGATAAAATGTAAAGGCATGACCGATGTGAATGTAATAGATACAACACAGTACTGACATAAGGGCACGTGGAGACAACAGTGGTGTTCGATAAAAACAAATACATTAAAATATTCATTATTTGAGACTTGCACTAGGACGCATTACCTAAGAAAAGGTGTGCAAATGGAAAAATGCCCAAGGCAGTGCTCCCGGACTGGCTCAATCCTCACAAAATCTTACTGTTGATGAACCACTGAGATTCCTAATGGACCGGCTTAATGTGCTTCATCAAACACATGCTCAATTTAGAGCTGGGCGGAAAAGCCCCTTTGCACACTCCTGAATACTGCTACCAGCACAGCATGCCCACTGGCTGTATCAGCCCTAGATTATCAGTGCCGCTGGGTCATTGCTTGAGGATGGCAGAGGGGTGGTGGACATCAGCATGTTGATATCAGTTTCTCTTGCAGGACCATTTGACAGGAAAGGTGCTTTCAAAGACATGGGGAATCCCTGGAAACTCCCTGTCCAGAACAGTAGAGTATCATCAAGAGAATCAGGGGGACGTGGAAGGCAAATGGTCCTGAGGGTTTTAAGACATTGTTAACCCCACAGCGGGTGAGGGCACAACCCAAGAGAAGGCACTCATTTGGAATACCAGTGTGTGGGGCTGTGTAGACAAGGAAGCAGTCTGCTAATCCTGGCTGAGAGAATCCACCAGGGCTTATCGGGGTGCGCAGCAGGCCACCAGGAGAAAAGTCAGGGATACCCTTAGCTGCAGGGAAGGGAAAATAAGGAACATTTAAACCCAATTTGCAAATGAAACTTTATGTCCACTTACATGCGCAAAATGTTTAACAGATGGACCTTTAAAGAGTGCATGGTTGCCAGTAAAATGGTGACTCTGATTCTGGAATGGTTATACTTCAAGCATCCCAAGGCCAGAGGGTATCTGTATTTCATCTTCAGGGCACACCCATCATTTGCTCATCTGTTGATTTTGTCGATGGTGAGCATACTTCTTATATCTTATCAAAGCGATTTCTCAGGCTAAGTATTGTTGCTTTTCAGATTCAAGTAACAAATCATGTAACGAGTATTTGTAAAGTACACTTTCACCCAGAAAGGGTATCATGGTGCTGAAATAACAGATATTTGTTACCCTACTCAATGGGACTAAATGGTGAAAGGCTGAGGGGACCCACCAGGATTCAACCCGCTAACCAGGAGGTAAAACACCGATATCTGTAGAGGATGCATTAGCCCACTGAGCCATGAGACCTAACCTGGTCCACTCCAGGAGTGAAAAGTAGGCCCCTGCAGCGCATGGGGGCCCCATAGCACTCTAGGAGCCCCTATTCAGCCCAAGGTCGATGAATATTTGTGAGATATGGGAGAATCGGGGGCCCATTATCTCATTCTGCAGGGGTTCCTATCATTTTGCGTTACGCCACTGGCTAACTCGCCACTGGCTTAAAGTTTAATGAAGCGGGCCATTCAGGCTTTATCACTCCCTCAAGAAAACTTCTGCTACTCCAGTTGGAGATCATAGATACCGGACAGACAAAAGAAGCAAAGGAAATAATTACACAATCATGCCTGTGTGCAAACAGAAGACAAAAGGGCCCTCATTATGAGTGGCCCAGCAAATAGTTTGATTACATGTATTTGGGTGATAACAGTGGATTTGGTCCTTACTGCCCCAAAATCTACCTCTCCTGGTCAATACCAGGCATTTTACCCCAGATAAACAATCAGTAGCTATAACCTGCTGATATTTAGCACAAAACTTAATTTCATTTTGTGTGGGAAAAGCAGTTCTCTTCCAGGGGATCCTCATCAATAGTCATAAGAACTGAATATTCCCGCCCATGTGCGGGACCCCGGAAACAATACAAAAATATATATGTAAAAAACACATATCTCTCTCCAAATATATGTAAATACATATATCATTTTTCTCACACCAATGCAGCCCTAACACCAAGGCTAGACAATGTAAACACTTGTATATGTACAACAATTAGAAAGGAAACAAAACACACATTAGGTCAAATAGCCAAAGAACTTTGTGTTTTAATGAGTAAAAGCACTCATAAATCTTGAAAATAGCTCATAAAAGACATTGTCAGCCATAGGCTGCATTGAAAAGTGAATAACAAACTGAAAGCATTTTCAGTTAAAACTGGCACCATGCCTTTAAGGCAGCCATGACCCCAGGTTTCCCATCATGCCTCAGGGGTGACGGTTAGGTCAGTTGTTCTTTCCGGCTCTATCAGTCAGGACCCTGGTTAAACAGCTCCCACCTTTTTTTGACTTTCTGTTAAAAATATTTGGTGTTTTCCTTCAATTTTTGTATTCGTTCGACGGCTTTAAGCCTTAGAGAGCTAGTGCTACCTTTTTTGGGCTCAAAAAAGGTTAATTTTTTGTCAAAATGCCTTTGCTTTTTGATCCCTGCCCTTCCTGTGGGAAGAAGAAAGCTAAGACTGATACACATCCTGTGTGTATCCTCTGTCTTCCTGACTCTCATTCTGCAGAAAGCTGTGTTCACTGCAAGTCCTTGTCAAGTAGAACTCTCAAGGACAGAGAAAAAATCAGAATTTATGGACTTTCTGAGAGAGGTAGGTCGCCAAAGAGACAGAAAAAACAGAGGACGCGGTCGTCGTCGAGAGATGTCCCGATTTGCTCTCCTTCGGCATCGGGATCGGCGTCGAAGGTTCCACCGATGACGAGTCAACTCCCCTCGATGGTGAAGACTTCAGCGTCGAGAGTCAAGGTAACTCCGCTGCCATCAACCGGGCGACGTGCAGCGTCGAGAGAGAGGTTGCCGTTGGAGCATGGCAGCTCGACGTCGTAGCCTCAGGTCCAGTCTTCGGCGTCGAAGCCTCCGTCGACGCCTAGTCATTCGCGTTCGACGTCGAGGCATCCTCCGTCGGCGTCCCATCATCGGCGCTCGACGTCGAGGCACCCTCCGTTGCCGTCCCACCATCGACGGTCGACGTCGAGACATCCTCCGTCGGCGTCTCACCATCGACGCTCGACATCGAGGCATTCACCGTCATCGACAGGACATCGACGTTCGACGTCGAGACATCCATCGCAGTCCAGTCGAGGGCATTCAGCGTCCAAGCATCCTCCGTCGGCATCCAGTCATAGGCGCTCGACGTCGAGAAGGCCTCCGTCAATGTCACCTCACCGGCGTTCGACGTCGAGACATGGGACTCCAGCGCAGTCTCCTCAGATTCACCATTCATCGGCACAGCCTCAGCCAGTGGTGGCACAACACACCGAGACGTCGAGCCGGCCGGCTCTGTCTTAGAGTCATGGGCCTACATCTCAGAGATCCTCAAGAACAGCTTCGGCTGCGGAAGGTGACCGGGGCTCTCCAGTGAGCATCAGTCACGTTGGAAAAAGGAAGAGAACTCCAGAGCATCGTGGTTCTCACAGTCGCACGGCTTCTCCTGTGAGCCTGTCTTCCTCATCAGATTCATCTTACGGCCCTGATGTGATCATTTATACATCGGGCGGTGAAGGATCAAGGCATTCTCTTTCACCTACTCCACATGGGCGAAAGGATGTAACACCTGCACGCTCTCCAGTGAGGGACGCCGCACAGCAGACTCCTGCGGTCAGACTGTCTCCGCGATGGTATGCACCTCTACATCACTGGGCTACAGACAAGGAGACAGTGTCTCGATTGCAGCAGCCAATCTCTAGGCCTAGAGAACAGTCTCGCTCTCCGTGGAGGTCCAAAGGAAGATCACGCTCCTCGGTTCGCAGTAGGGAAAGATCACGTTCCAGGGTTCGATCCTCCAAGCGTAGATCAAGATCTAGGAGCAGGAGGAGAGAACAAAGATCACCTACTACCTCTTCTTCTCCGACACGCAGATTACTTGCCCACTCTGACGGATTCCCCACCATCAAGGGTATCTCCAATCGATGATTTCTTCACCATTCAGGACATACTGGGTAGAGGGGCTCTAAAACTGGGAGTTCCCTTAACAACTCCGCAGGTCAAGACCTCAGTGATTTTTGAAACGCTGCATCACAGGTCGGCACCTAAACCCCTTTTGCCGTTAGTACCTGGTATTATAGATCCGGTGATGGAGGTATTCCTCACTCCAGCAACTGTCAAAGCGACTCTGGTGAGGATCCTGAAGAAATACAGATCTCCAGAGGAGGACCCTCTGTTTCTAAGAGCTGATCCGCCCCCGGACTCAGTAATCATCGCAGCAGCGAAGAAGTCAAGTGCGGTTTCCTCTTCTGCCACTGTACCTCCGGACAAGGACAGCAAGGCGCAAGATTCATGGGGGAGACGAGTCTGTAGTACTTCAGCGTCTTTTCTCAAGGTTTCCAACGCAGGGGCCCTTTTGGGGCGGTACGATAGGTCACTGTGGGATTCTCTACAGCGTTTTGTGGACAAGCTCCCTCAAGAAGACCGTAAGGACTTTGAGGAGATCCTTCTGGAAGGCAGTCAAGTCTCCAACCAAATTATAAGTGCCGCATCGGACGGGGCTAACCTGGCGGCGCATGGATATGCCCATGGAATATCGGCAAGGAGATCATCCTGGTTACGCCTAACTGCTTTAAAACCAGAAGCCCAAGCGCGCATTCTGAACTTGCCCTTTTCAGGGACTTCACTGTTTGGAGCGAGCACGGACCAAGAGATGCAGCGCATGAAAGCAGAGCTGGACACTCTCAAGGCGGTAGGGCTCGAAAAGAAAAAAGAATTCAAAAAGAAATACCGCTCCTACAACAAGGGCTCTTCAAAACAGCGGGTTCAAACCCCTAACTGGCAGAAGAGTCAAGAACAGCAGGGTCAGCAAAAGTCCCAGTGTAGAGGAAAGCGTAATTCCAGAGGAGGAGGGAATCAACGCCAGGGCAACAATACCGGCAAAGCCCAGTCAAAGCAATGAGTCTTTCCTTTCCCCAGCGTCGTGGACCACTTCAGTGGGGGGAAGCCTTGCGGGTCATTTGGAAGAGTGGCGAAACATCACAAACGACAGATGGGTGTTATCTACACTTCAGAATGGATACTGTCTTCGTTTCAGTCATCAGCCTCCACCTGTTCCCCCGATGGCAACATCGAATCATCAGTTACACCTTCTGCAAAAAGAAGTTGCCACTCTTCTCGAGAAGTCAGCCATCGAGAGATTGCCAGTGTCTCAAAGGGGAAAAGAAGTGTACTCCCGATATTTTCTGGTCAGAAAAAAGGGACAAAAGGCAGAATACAGACCCATTCTGGACTTGCGAACTCTGAATCTGCGCGTCAAAAAGGAAAAATGTTGCATGTTGGTCCGTCACCAAATATATCCACATCTCAGGAGGGGAGATTGGATGTGCTCGCTGGACCTCCAAGATGCCTACGTTCATGTTCCAATACACCCCAGTCACAGAAGATTTCTTCGGTTCCGGGTGGGGACCTTCCACTATCAGTTCAAAGTCCTGCCGTTTGGGTTGAAGTCGGCTCCCCGGGTGTTTCACGAAGTGTGTTGCAGTAGTAGCAGCCGCTCTACGCCGCAGAGGGGTCTTTGTATACCCATACCTGGACGATTGGCTGTTGAAAGGTCCTCCCCCAGACAGCGTAAGAAGTCAGTTCCAGACTTGCATAGAGCTCTGCCAGCGACTAGGGCTACATGTAAACTTCGGAAAATCAGTCTCTCAACCCACACAGAAGATTCACTTCCTAGGAGCTCTGCTAGACTCTGAAGTAGGAAAAGTGTTTCCTTCGGAGGAGACAGTTTTCAATAACCCAGAAATGTCAGCTGGTACTTCGCAACAAGGCTCAGAAAGTGCGCCGGATTGCCTCCCTGCTAGGGTCGATGGCATCATGCATCTTCCTGGTCCCGAATGCCAGACTTTGAATGCGTCCTCTTCAGCAGGATCTGGAGGACAAGTGGGACCAACAATCTGCTCGCTGGGTCGATCACATCACTCTCTCAGACGCAGCTCGAGCTTCCATTCCATGGTGGACCAAAAGACAAAATATGCAGGTGGGAGTCCTGTTCCATCAACCTCCCCCTCTGCAGACACTAATCACGGATGCTTCCCTTCTAGGTTGGGGAGCGCACATGGGTCAACTACAGGTGCAAGGTCTGTGGTCGCACAAAGAAAGTACCTACCACATCAACATGCTGGAGCTGAGAGCAGTCCACCTAGCTCTCAAGGCGTTCCTTCCCTCGATTCATGAAGTTTCAGTTCTAGTACAGACGGACAACACCACCACAATGTACTACTTGAACAAGCAGGGGGGAACACGCTCACGTACTCTGTAGCTGGAAGCACAACGAATGTGGCATTGGCTTCTGGCTCACAAGTTGTCCATCACAGCAGTCCACCTCCCAGGAGAGCAGAATGTGAGGGCGGATGCTTTAAGCCGTCATTTCGACGACAGGGAGATTGGGTCCTACACGACACAGTGGTAGAAGAAATTTTCCAATCCTGGGGTCGTCCCGCCATAGACCTGTTCGCGGACGACCAAAACACAAAATGCCAAGACTTCGCCTCCAGGTTCTACCGGCCAGGATCGAGAGGGAATGCTCTTTTGATCGACTGGTCAGGGGAATTTGTGTACCCTTTTCCACCCCTTCCGTTGATCCCGAAGGTGGTGAGCAAGTTAACACACTCGTGCACAACGATGATCCTCATCGCCCCGGACATGCCGAGACAATGGTGGTACACGGACCTGCTTCACCTGTCAGTGACTCCTCACAAGAGGCTAAATGTAAAATGTAAATGTCAAGGTATTTGTAGAGCGCACTGCCACCAAGCGGTTTCCTGGCGCTATTACTCATACCGCTGTGGAACCCTTCCTGGCTTTCCCTGTGAAGTGTCCACTCCTGGGCACCCCCAGGGTGAAGCCAGGCATCCTAGCGCTGTTGGGGCCGGTGTGGAGGTTAAGTAAGCTATTGCCCAGAGTTGCAGCGTGGGGCCCATGATTAAAATAGGCACCGAGGCGAGAATTGTCAGGTCCGAGGAAATTGAGCCCAGGACCCGCCGAGGCGGGAATTGAACCCTGGTCCCGGGCCAGAACACTGCATCAGGGTCTGCCGCTCTAATCATTGAGCCACACTCCTCCACATGCCGGCCGGACCTGTTGTCCAAGATGGACGGGAGGATTCACCATCCCAACCTTCCATCAATGAGCTTGGCAGTATGGCTCCTGAGGTCATACAGTACGGACTGCATGTTCATCCTAAAAGAGGCAAGGCGGCCCTCCACAAGACATTCTTATGCATGCAAGTGGAAGCGATTCTATATGTGGTGTATACAGAGGGATCATAATCCACTTCAAAGTCAGGAAGAAGCAGTTCTTCCTTATTTGTTATATCTGGCTAAAGCAGGTTTAAAGTTTAATTCCATCAAGGTGCACCTAGCTGCTTTAACAGCTTATAGGAGGTCACCTTCTCAAACCTCTTTTTTCCAGTTGCCATCGGTCAAGGACTTCCTGCAAGGGTTGAAAAAAGTATACGCTTCAGTGCGTCCTCCTTCTCCGCCCTGGGAGTTGAACCTGGTGCTATCGAAGCTAATGGGTCCACCTTTTGAACCCATTCATAAACCTACTTTACAACATCTTTACTGGAAAGCAGCTTTTTTGGTGCCAATCACGTCATGTGGTAGGGTGAGCGAAATTCAAGCTCTCTGTTCCTCTGAACCCTATACGGTGTTCCATTTGAATAGAGTGGTGCTACAGACGCATCCATCTTTTCTTCCTAAAGTGGTGTCAGATTTTCATGTAAATCAGACCATTTCTCTGCCCACTTTCTTTCCCAATCCCTCTACTCCATCTGAGAGGGCTCTGCATTCTCTAGACCTGAAAAGAGTTTTAGAATTCTATCTAGATAGGTCTAAAGGTATTCGTCACTCTGATCATCTCTTTGTTAACTATGGATCGATCAGGACAGGTCATTCTGCCTCGAAACGTTCTATTTCTAGATGGATCGTTTCATGTATTAAGCTTGCTTACCAGCTAGCGCAGAAGCCCCTGGGGTTTTCTCCCAAAGCGCATTCCACCAGAGGGAGAGCTGCGACTGCGACTTTCCTCAATAATGTACCCATGTCTGAGATCTGTAAGGCGGCGACCTGGAGGTCCGTCCATACATTTACCAGACATTACTGTCTTGATTCTGACACGAGAGCAGATACCCAGGTAGGCCAGGCCTCCTTGCGGAATCTGTTTAACAGCTAATTTGGGCTGTTATGATGGGTCTTTTTAAGTTGGGTCATGTACCTCTCATTTACCTGCAGGTGGTTGATGGGCTTGCTATTCTATTCAGTGCTTATGACTATTGATGAGGATCCCCTGGAAGAGAACTAGGATTACAGGTAAGTAACTTATCCTTATAACACATATCGCAATAAACCGGGCCACTTTAATCAAGTGGTGGCTGGTGAAATTTGAAAATGGTAGGCCGTAAACTATCCAAGTGTACAAGGAATAAGTGAGTAAAACTGAAATTTTGCTGTATATGCCTCTCAAAAAAAAGTAGCCGATACTGGCCTTACTAATGTGCAAAGAAGCTATATTCAAAACTGTTTTTTTGGAACTAAATTATTAAAGAATTGATTGCGGTAATCCTTTAGTTCTGTGAGTAACTCCCACCAGTATTCAATGAATCGGTTAAGAATAATCTTATCGTGTCTAATATTATGTCTAAAGTACGTTTATTATTAGAGTATTATAGAAGTATTGCCTTAATCAAATCCATTGACTGCGTCTAAATATTTATCAACTACTGAATTCAACAGAGATAAAAGTTGTATTTCAAAATCCGTATTTGTAAAGCGCGAACTACTCACCCTTGCGGGTCTCAAGGCGCTGGGAGCCATCGTGGAAATTAATTGAGCTACTGCCCAGAGACACATGGTGCTGAGCTGAGCTGCCACCGGAGCCATAGGTCGAACCGTGAACCCTGTGCTCCGAAGTCAGCTGCCCTGGCCGCTGCACCACACCTCTCCACTTCATCTGCTGTTGCCGGCGAAAAGGGCGAGACTGTAAACCCACCTAAAGCTTCCAAACTGGGCTGGACATGACGTCATCCACCAGGTTAAGGGGCTGAGATCTTGCACTTAGCAAGGTGGCCACTGAAAAAATACTATACCCAGGCAGTGGAGAAACACCAAAGGGCTGTCCCCTTGAGGGTTATGTGGCCTTCCACCTTTCCAGTTGTGCAGAGAACGTAAACGATTGAAAATTAGCGTAGAATTGTTTTTATGTTATGTTAATTGGCTTATAGAGCGCTCAACTCACCCTGGGGCATCTCGGCGCTGTCTAGAGGAATAGGATCCTGCGAGGGGAGCACGGAGGGGGTGGAGAGTGGTTTAAAACAAAAAGGCTTTCAATTGTTTTCTAAAAATACCGTAACTAGGGATTTCTCGTAGGGTTTGAGGGAGCTAGTTCCAATATTTTGGAGCAAGAAATGAGAAGGCTCTGCCGCCAGTCTGAGTAAGGCCAATTCGGGGAACCTGAACACCTCGCAAGCAGGATCTAAGTCTCCTAGAGGGCCAGTATTTGAAGAGTTTTCTTTGTAAGTAGAGGGGACCACTGTTATTCAAGGCATTGAAGGTTAGGCAGCAGATTTTGAAAACAGATTTTTTTCACCGATAGCCAGTGTAATTCTCTGAGCAACGGAATCAAAGGGGTGCCAGCAGGGCGTTTTAGGATCATTCTAGCTGCTGTGTTTTGAACCACTTGCAGTTTGGCCAGGTGTGTTTGCCCTACTTCTGGCAGCAGAGCATTACCATAGTCCAGGAGGCTGGTTACCATCGCATGCACTAATGTCCTTCGATGCAGGGTAGGTATGAATGGAAGAATTTTCCGAAAGAGTCGTATGCTATAATAGCATGCGCTGGTTGTGGCCGCAATGTGGTCCTTCATGGACAGCTGTCGATCTACTTTTATATCCAGGTTTTTCACTGACAGTTTGGGGATAGGAGCTGAGCCAAGTTGGATGAGCCACTATTCATCCGACCATATGTCTGAGGCTTTCCCCATCAGCATGATCTCTGTTTATTCTGGATTTAATTGAAGACAGTTTCCGGTCATCCAGTCAGAGATCGCCTTCATACCAGTTGCAAAACAGATTTTTTTCTTGCTCAAGATTTTTTCCGATGGTGAACATAAGCTGCGTGTCATCTGCGTATGAGATGATCTCGAAGCCCACTATCCTAGCCAGGGGGGCCATGTATATATTAAAAAGGGCAGGGCTCAGACAGGAGCTCTGCGGGACACCTTTCTCCAGAGACATCTTAGCTGAGGAATAGGGGCCTAGGCTGACCGTTTGAGTTCTCTCAGACAGAAAATGCTGTAGCCACTTCAGGGCTGTCCCTCCGACACCACAATTGGATAATCTTTCCGCTAGCCTTATATGAGAGATGGTATCAAAAGCAGCGGAGAGATCTAAGAGAATCAGTATCGCCGAGCCCCCCCGAATCTATTGTCTGTCTGAGGGAATCTGTCACTGCCATTATGGCGGTTTCCGTGCTGAAACCCGGTCGAAAACCCGATTGGGATGGGTCCAGGATTTCACTTAGTTTCAAATAGGAACTTAGCTGTCTGTTGATACTTTCCAGCAGTTTTCCAAAGAGTGGCAACAGGGAAATAGGTCGGTAGTTGCTAAGGATTGAAGGGTCGGCTGTGGGCTTCTTTAATATAGGGCAAACAGACGCCTCTTTCCATGCAAGGGGAATGATACCAGTTGTTATAGAGCTGTTAAAGATATCACAGATTGCAGGAGCACAGCTCATAGCTAGGAGAGCCATGATTTTTGGAGGACACAGGTCATTCGGTGACCCGGATTTTGCATTTGAAAGACCTTTTAAGACCTCTTCAATGGTGGTTAGTTCATAGCTCTCCAAGGAGCTGTTTTTTACCCTTCCCCTGTCCTCAAGATTGGACAGAATTTCGGAGGCTGAGGGGCTTATCTGAGGGAAGTTATCGTAGATTCTGGATATCTTATGCTGGAAATAGGTTGCCAGGGAGTTGCATAGATCCTGGGATTAGGGTGGAGATTGGTTACAGGCTTTAGGGGATGAAAAATCTTTTACTATACTGAACAGGGTTTTTGAGGAGTTGCTGGCTTGTTCTATCTGTTTGATAATGAAAGTGTGTCTCGCTGCTTTCAGGTTCAGATGATATCTGGCCAGAGACTGTACACTAGTTTATTTTCCTGGGCCTTGCTTGCCCGCCAGGTTCTTTCTAATCGCCTCCTTAGGCTTTTTCCATCCCAAGCTCCTCTGTATACCAGGGAGTCGAGATTCGCCGTTGGGTGGAGCCGTATTTTTTGGGTATGATCTCATCAAGAGCAGATTCTAGAGCCGCATTGAAGGCCTCCAATATTTTGGGAGCCTCCATTAAGTTGTTTGCTAATTCCGGGTGGTAGGCTTCATTAAAAGCTTCTAAGGTAAGATTACGCCATGGCCTACGCAGTTCTGGCGTTTTCCTGCTATGTGGTACCCCCTTCCTTTGCCACGCCTGGTCGATAAAGAAGGTTATTATCGAATGATCAGTCCAAATCAGGAGTTCAGGGGGGTCGCAACTCAGTTGGTCATAGTTGGTGAACACTAGATCTAGTAAATGACCCGCTCGATGTGTGGGGCCTTCCACTCTTTGTGTGAGTCCCATTAGTTCCAACGAGGAGAGGAGTTTGTTAACCTCAGAATTAGAGGTGTTTTCCCCATGAAAATTGAAATCACCTAGAATAAATGGTTATGGAACGTGTTAAACTGAAAGTACAGCTATGTACCGTTTTTCTGTTCTTATTGGGAAATCTCAGCACAGATTAAAGAAACAAAAACAGAAAAAAGCAAAAGCATGCATGATTTCCATTTAATATATTAGATTTGAGAATAACCAAACAGCAAATCACTGCTTGTGTGATTGGTGATGCAGTATTGGCTGGGTAACTTTGAATGAACAAGCCATACAAAAAGAAATACATGTTCCGTCTCGGCACTGTCTCCCTAGAGGAGTATTAAAGTGCGCTGTAAGTAAGAAGTGGTATTTTCCATAGTAATGTTTGTGCTGTTTATACCATGTCTAAATGCTATAAACACAGTTTGCTTTTGCATGTGGCCTGTGGGAAAGTGTTTGGAAAGGAGGATGACTAAGTGCCGGAGGTGTCGGCCTTTTCACAACAGTAAGTTCCACTTTTAAACAGCATTGCCACAATGGTCTGAGTGTAAGAACGCTATGTTGGTTAAAATAGCCGTGTTTCTTAAGCTGATAAATCTAGATTTTTTTTAATGAATTAAGAGCACAAGAGAATGTTTTGTCTTCCTGTTGGGTTATAATCAGGTGGAAAGGGTTCATCACGTTCTTGGGGTTTAGGGCGGTACAACAGGAAGTACAGCTTGGTATCAGCATTCCGCGCTGCTGCCGTTTGTGGAACATCTGCCCCAGTAGGACAGAGGTCGTAATTCCCCACACCGTCCCAGGTAAGATCAGGTGCTTTTACTCCTGCTTACCGGTTTTTCCTGGTCGTTTGCCTTTGTAATTTTGCACAGGGTTGGTGCTGAGAAGCCCGGTGCACTGAGGACGAGTTTATGTATTTAAAATGTCTTTTTATTGAATTTTTCAAGAGAGTGAACAGATATAAAGAAGATGAAACGGAGCTGCAACATTGGTCCTTACATGCATTCTGGCACGCTTGGCAGTAACAGAGCGACCTCGGGGGGTGTAGTTACATAGTCTTGGACAGTATATTGGAGCAGAGTGTTCTAGTCCCTTTCATGTCCTTCTGCCCTCTGTAGCAACAGTCCTTCCGAGAAGTAGTGAAGGGCTCCGAGCCGACCATAATAATGAGAGGATAGAGTCAGAGAGGAAAGAGCAGGAAGCTTTGGGGGTGAGGGCGGGGGATTCAGAAGGGGGGGACGGAAGCTCCCCTCTGGCCCAGATGAAGATGATACTCTCCAGCTACAACTGTACTGCCTACTGGCCGTGGGTGTGATGATTGGCCAGAGGGCAGTGTCTATGCTACCACCACTGCACTGACACCGTTGTCCGGGGATGAAGATTCTAGGTAACTCTGCAGTGGCTCCCATATGTCTTTGGGTCGAGACTGCGCTGGCATCAATTCCCAATAGTCAGACAACCGATTGTGGCAGAATGCAGCATCCTTGAGCCACTCCACTGCCTTTGGACTGCGCCTGCAGCCCCAGCAGATAGCCCCCCTACTCTTAGCTAGGAGCAACAGCATGGCCACCAGTTTCCTGTGTTCAGCAGCTATTCCACACACGTACCCTAGCAGGGCCACCAAGGGGTAGCGTTCTATTGCAGCATCGATCAGCAGGGCTAGCACCCCAAAAATACGTTCCCAGTACCTCGCCACCGCCAAGCTCTCCCATGCCTGATGCATAAAGGAGGCTTCCGGGGTTCGCCAACGCACACACCTCGCATCCTCACTCAAGGCAGCTCTGTGCAGCCAGACAGGGGTTCTATGTAGCCTGTGGATACATTTAAAGTGAATAAGCCGCAGTCTGTAATTGGGCGACATTTCTTTCAGCTGCGCAAAGCAGTATGTCCATGTGCCTTCCTGCCTCGGAACCCCCAGGATCTTCTCACGGCGGGTGAGTTTAGCTCTCCGACATGCGCAAGGGATGTGATCTAACAGCTAAGGGTTACTGATGATTAAGTGGGAATCCCGGCCTCGGCTCAACATTTCATGATGCTAGATCAAGCACTTGACACCCCATGGTAAGCCTTTTGAACAAGTGTTTAAAATCTGATGTTTGGCACTCGTGTTAAAACAGTGTAGTTGTGTTGTGAAGCACTGGAATGCACTTGCGTCGAATGCACACTATACGAAAGCGCAAATCCATAAGCCTCCTGTGCGCCTTTCGCTCCAATTTTAATATTTGGACCGAGCTCTAGTTTAGTTTGAGGAAGAAAATAAAATATTAAAGCAACGCTTGTCCCTGAAGTGGTTCCCAGCTTTCCTATCCATTTGCTTATCGGCAGGAAATAAATTGCACTTCTCGAAATCAATGTACACAGAGAAGCTGCAAACAGCATGAAACATCGACACAGAATCACAGAGAGGAGTATGTGGCATAACGGGCAGCACTGTTGACTTTAGAGCTGGCGAAACCAGTTAACCATCCCGTGATTCTGGGCTAAATCACTCAATCTACCCATGTCTAAGATAAAAATATGTTCAATGTGTTGAACAGCGTTATACGAAAGCAGTCATAGGGGAGCTCTAGCACCTAGAAGTCCTTCAATGTTACACATGCAAGTCAGAGTCAAATGGGGGCCGCTGTGTATAGAACAAACAAATGCACAATAATTTTAGGTAGAGATATGGCCTTTGAAACTGGGGAAACCAGTTCGGATCAGTATGCCGGGAAAGCTGCAGATAGCCAGAACACAACCAGGAGCATGCAGGGGGTGCAGCAGGAGAATCCGTAGTTTTTACAGAACCTCAGTTATGTTTTATACATATCCCAAGAAGAAATGCAATCACTGAAGAAGAATTGTGCAGTGCCTTTTTAATTAACAGAAGCCTACATGCTTCACAGGGGCACGCAGAAAGCACTGAAAAAGGAGGGCATCTTGAAGGCACTAACTCGGCCTGCGGAGATGGGGGGTACAATGTGCTCTTCACCACTGCACTTCTCCAGAGAGTCATGAGATGCTGCACTTCACCTCCAGCCTGCCCCTTAGCATCAAACTCAAAACCACCGTTGGGCAAGAGTAAAGGAGGAGGAGCCCAAACTTAGGTGGCTACCACCTACTCATTCCTTTCCTCATCAGCTTGCTCCGCCCTAGCCCATTACTAGAATAGCCGTCTTCTGACGCAGCCTTGAGCCACAGATTAAAAGCCCAAATGCGAGCACATTCCCTCGCCCATCAAAGTGATGTCACAGCCCTGGCATGATGCCTGCAGGGCGAGGACTTTCCTCGCTCGATGCATGCGCATGGCTCTTCAATCCTACCACTAATTCCACACCCAAAAACCCTCCATCTACGATGATTCATCACGCGCTCGGCTGCTCGAATTTATTTCCTCTCCTCCCCATTTTTGGCAATGCAGTGCCCCTTACGCTCTTGAACACCAGTCGCCCCTGTTTGATCTTGACATTTCCAACGATGACCGAGCCACTGAATTTAAGAAGGTCTGAAACATGTCGCAAAATATGTCAATAGGTTTTATGACTGCTCTTGGGTATCTTGTAAAGTGTTGCTTTAACACCGACATCTGATCAGTGATTGCTAGTTTCTATTGCTTTCAGGGTACTTATCTGTTTACATGTGCACCTCTCAACACTAACTTTTATTTGACTCTTTCCCTAGGCTGCACTGTTTAACACTCTGATACCAGATGTATACTGCCAAATGATTAACTTTGGCAACAGATACTAAGGATAAAGAATGGGGAAGTTAGAACCTAACAGGTGCACAAGAGGCACGGACCACTCAGTCTTCTTCCCACTTCTGGCCTCCTCTGAAGAGTCTGTTGATGTGAGCAACCATCCTTACCTTCGGAAAGGCAGTGCTGAAGCAGTGTTAGTGTTCAGAGTTTCTTCCATTTTGGCACTCCTCGAAGCAATGGATTTTAGTTGACACGCTTGAGCGTTTGCAAAGCCAAGGTACAGTCTGATCTTACGAATATAGTAAACTATGCCTTTTATGCATAAACTGGAATTTCCACTAACCTTTTCAAATATTCTGTAATTTCTTACTCTTGATTCCTGTGCATCCCAAACTACCAATACCTAAAGAAATAGAAATCAGAGAGGTCAGTTGAGGATATATAATATTCAGTAGCAGCCAGTGTTTCAATAGAGTGGTGTGTGTGTGTGTGTGTGTGTGTGTGTGTGTGGGTGGGTGGGTGTGTGTGGAGGGGGGGGGTTAGACGGACGGATGACGAGACAAATAAAACAAAAAACACTTACCTGCTGCATCACGCTCCTATCCATTGCAGCCACAGGCTCCCAAAGTCCACTACAGCCAATCCTGATGCTGCTTTCCTGCTGCTGGAAGCAGTGCCAGGATTGGCCTGATCGCTGATGAGTTGCGCTCCCAGTTAGATGGGAGCCTGTGCCTGCTCTCTCCAACCCGGCAACGCAACTCAGGTTGGAGACAACTGACAGTTTGGCCATCCTGAGAGGGCCGACCAGTCCGTCCTGCGCACTGAATAGCAGTACAACCACTTCGCCACCAACCTGTCACCCTCCTGGCCCCACCCCAAAGCCTTGGCTCCCGAGAGCAAAAATAAAACTATAATAAACAAGGGTTCATTATCACTTTCTTTTTAGTGGGGCGACTGTCCCCCGCCAAAGCGGAGGAGCCGCAGCTGGTAATATTAATGCCTAAAGACAACTATGACTGACCCGGAGGACACTGATTCTGTTAGCTTACTTTAAATCATTAAGATGGACTATGGTCTTTCAGGCAATAACAGTTTTTACTAAGCTTTGAAGAGAGTACCAGTGTGGAAGGCTGAACAGTAGCAACATTAACAATCGGAAAAGGTGCCTGGTTCTGCCTAGTTACATTTGTTTACAATTTTACGAATCCTGGCAATGCCTGGAAGTTTCCAGTGACAAAACTAACCTGGGACAAACTATCCTAAAGAATAAGGGACAACTATACCCTTTACTCCAAACATTCCAGACAAAGCCCTATCTGAGGAGGCCTTAATAATATACTTTGCAGCAATGTAATATATACCATTATTATTTAAGGACCCAGGTGATATGGCATTAAAATGCTGACATCAGTTTCATCTTTTAAAGGCCACTAATTGGAAATGTACAAACAATCCTGCATGTATCTAAAACAAACAGGCTGACACATTAGTTTACAATTGTACATTCTGTAATTTCCAGGACGAGCCATCAGTGGACAATAGTAGAATACTGACCTAGCTTGCCCAAAAGCTTCATGCCATGCTTGACCGGTTCTGTTTTTTTTTACCAGCTACCGTAGGCGGATTCTGTTACAAACATACTATAAGTGGGGCTGGTTTGATGGAATGAGGAAGTCATGCGAGCAACCTGCCCGTGAGAAGCGGGAACTCAAGTTCCCTTTCAGAAAAAAAGTCCACCGCTTTAGATTTTCACACACGTTTACCTTTCCGGCCTTTGTTGAATTCCTTATGCAGTACAGCCCGTTCAAAGGAACTTTACCGATGCTGCTGTTTTTCATCAGCCTAATGAACAAAAAAGTGAAAATGTCAAATTGGGTCAAGATCATCTTTGTAAAACAACTGTTGGCCTGTCAAGCAATCAGTGGGAGAGTTCCATTGTAACATTACTGGTTATGCGTGCAGGGCATAGTTGACTATCGGATGGCAGAGTTTTTGGATCCATGGGTACAAGAAGGTGCTGCGGGTGCACAAGGTGTGACTATCATGTTGATCACTCATGCTTAGGGAGATAAAAAGCTTTGTGCATCAGGGATATACCATGTAAAGATGGAGCCACATTCTCCATGCTACACATCTTCAACCAGCCCCAAGCGCCATGGCTGTTTTGCTACTGGTTATATACGTGCAGTGAGATAGTCAAGGGTATAGAAATGTTGGTGGCATACACATGTGGTACAAGAATAGAGAAGGAGGAGGAATAAGACGTTGGTGTTGAGGAACACCATTGAGTGTCTAAGGAAGAACCAGAGTTTTAAAAACATTAATGAATGCTGGATTGATTGGTGTATGCAAGGAAAAGCATGGAAAGGTCATGCAGTAGTGAGGGAAGCAGGGACTTTTTACAACACATTTGGTAAAATATTAGTTTGTTTTAAGGAAGAGTTGGGGGTGACAGAAGAGCCCGCTCAACCTCCACACTCCCTCAAATGGAACTTCGTTATTCATTCTGGCATTTCACGAGTCATGTATCTGTATCCATATTTTTGCATAGTGAAATATTCCTTAGAAGGAGGCAAGGAACCTTACACTCGGAAATGTAGTTCACGTGCCAATGAGTTGAGAGTGGAGTGTGAAAATACCCCACGGCTCTCTAAGGCTGTAACTTACAGCAAGCTACTTATGAAGTTATTGTTTCAGAAAATACTTAATTAGTAAAAAAATAAATTAAAAAAGAAAATAAAATTCCACGGCCCTCATTAGGAGGCCACTGCAGCTTGCACCACACATTGCTCCTCCCAGCTCTGCCAATAACCGTTCCAACACAACTACTAATCATCACACACTTACAAGTGTGATCATTCAGTCTTTTCCAGGCCCCCAAAGCTATAAGAATGGCTTGGGCGGCATTCAATGGTAATTTTGAATGTATATTGAATAATAAACAACTGTTGTGCTCATCTTTAAATTAGACACAGCGCCACTATTTGGCAGACGGTTACAAGCCCCAGTGCCGACAATTAAGTGCTGGTGCAGAGGATCAGGAACCACCGGCTCAAATTAAGCACTCGTTTCAGATCTTGTTATAATTTACTGTTTTGCATCAGCTGTCATAGGAAGCTACTCCAGGACGATTATCAAATAAGACATAATTCTCTTACCTTTCCACTTCGGAGGAATCTGTGGTGTTGACAAAGACTGAATACGGTAAGCGCACCTGAAAAGCAAAATACCTTTTTTGAAAAGAAGCACGCACAACTTCCTTACAACATGGCAGTGTGCCCCACGCAGAAATGCATAGACCAACCTTAGCAGCACGTACATAGTTAAACCACACTTAGGTACTCAGCAACTGACAAGTAAATAACAAGTAGTGAGTTTTAAGGGCACGCAAGCCTAGGAGGACTGCGCCAAAGGATTGAGCTTAAAACAAACAGGGAGAGGCAGATAGTAAACTGACAACATAAAACAAACTCGACATTTTAGAATTCAAAGCCAATGGCAGTGTTGGTGCCATGTGGTTTGTTTAAAACAAAGTAATTCATCCCCAAACTGACATATTTCAAGTTTGAAAGGAATACTTGGGTGCTCCTGCAGCCCAGTGCCAAACCCCCAGTGTTGCGTGTCCTGGAAGACACCAACGCCTTTGGGCAACAGGGTGTCATTCAAAGGGTATAATTACCCTTCCATGATTCCTCAATGATGCTCAAGCATTACTAATGGAGTTACTGTGTATCTCCCAAATGGGTACTGAGAGAGCCTCCCCTGACTTCATCAAGCAAGCAACGACATGGAGGTGCGTCAGTGAATGTAGGTCTGTGAAACAGGGTTACATTCACTGAAGACAGATAGTGAATGTGAGTGTGCATGCAGGCACTGGCAGAGATAGAGAGGACGCATGTTTGTGTGTGGGTTTACATTCAAAGACTGGTTTTTCTGGACACTGAATGTCATGAATATCTGAGGCCAGAAATATAGCTTCTTAGAACACAATAGCAAACCACCCACACCCACAGTCTACATCTTGACACAGGCTTTGTGGCAGTACAAACCCACCACCCCATTACTTGTAAAGAACACAGCACATCAGAGTTGACACCCTGCTTACCTTTTCATAGTCCTCATCAGACTCGTTTTGTTCTTCTTGAGATAAGCTCACATTTATCCGAGGAGCGGGTTTAGGCTTTTCACAGGAAAACTCACGGAAACTTTGTCCTTCTGGGGGTGCCCTCCTAGGAGAAAAAATAACCGCTATAAAACCAAAATCGCTTTTAGAGAATATTGTGATCTTAAAGGGAATACAATTCAATGATGAGAGGTTTTGTTATCTGATGACTCAGCAGTAGCCATTACTGTTTACTACTGAAGATGGGTAATTAAGACAAGCTTAGGTCCCAGCAGAGACTTTTGTAATAATCCTTAAGGCTAGTCTGTAGTGCATATTTAGCACCTCCAGTTTGGAAGGTATAAGAATTAAGGTACACACAAATGAATTCATATGCCCAGGATCTCTAAATCAGAAACTGATGATTACTGGATCATATCTTCTGGCGTCAACGCTATCTATCCCTGTGCACACTGGTATTGTGTTTAACAAATGAAACTAGCAACCTGGCCTTTTAATTGACTATCTGCAAGGCATTTCTGAAATGGGCTGGCGAAAAACCTTCAGAAATTTTAGAATGCTTCTGTCCCTTAAACTTCTGTCACTAATGTGTGTTATCTGAGATCTGTGGGGTATTTAGACAGAACATCTGGAAAACAATATGTCAAGAACGTCAAAGACAAAATATTGTGCAGGTAAGTTTCAATAGGTAAGCAAAATGTTACTATTGATAACTCTACATACATGTACCTGATGATAGATATATATCTTCATGGGACATAGATGTGGAGTTAAGAAGAGTAAATAACTTACCTATTTGCACTTACCTTCTCGAAATTTTGGAGCACTTTATTTTTGACAAGATATTTTATCTACACAATATTTTTGTTACAGATTTTCTGTGAATGATCCATCTGTGGACCTACGACAGCTTCATTGACCCTCATGATAGACATTTAGCAAGTTTTCAGAAAAAAACAGTATTCCTTCATTGGGCGAAATATAGAAAATGCCTACACTAGTCTACAGATGTGGTTCGGTCAACCAAGAACGGAACTAAGAGTTCCGGGTCCTAATCTGAACTGCCGCAATAGACCAAATGCTGTGATCCTGTGCTTCATAGGAGGCTTGCTGCTTGAGTAACATTAATTAGTGATCAACCATACAAGACTTATTTGAAACCTACAACTATTGCTATACCCCAAAAAAGCATACCTCAAATCCCTCCCCCTAAAATAAAAAAAATCTATCTGCAATAGCTGTATTCTTCTTAAACAATAGCTTAAAGATTCTTTCAGCTATCTAATCAAAGAGTCCTGGTGTTGCGATAGTAGAATTAGACCATCTTTCGATTCCTAAACTTCTCGTTTCTTTCAAACCATTTTCCTAAAATGATGACGTCATCATCTTCGCCATATAGATTACCCTTCCTTTTAGAATTAATAATACCCCTTTGGACAAAGAGATTTCTATCTCTACGCCTTCAAGTTGTGTGAAACCAAAACCACAGTTAAACACCACAGCTAAAATACTGACTATAAAAATCTGCACCGTTTTCCTAACTCCTATTCATAGGCAAACTTATTTAGACACCTGCAGCAAAACAAAACACTCATCTCAAAATACAATCTGCTGAGCATATTTTGATTGGGATTCACACCCACATGCAGGATTAACTATCAGTTCCACATAGGTCCTGCAACGCTTGCCTACCACTGGATCATTTCTGATGTGTAGGATTATGAGTCACTTTACATCACTCTCTCCTTATGGAGAGCTACTATTGCTGATGTGGAGTACATCAAGGCTCTGTCCGTGCACGGATTCATTTTAACCTGTATATGAATATCATGGTATTGTATTTATCTCCAATACGAACATCTGTATGCATCAGTATGCTGATGGCGGACACTCAGCCATGACTTGGAGGTTTATATATAAAACTACTTTTTGACTTTCCAAAACTGAATGTACACCGTCTAGGTGAAACCTAATTCTACCAAGACAGAACCACTCTTCCTGCAAATTTCAATCAATCCTGGCCCTGTACAACCGTCTCTTTAGATGGCTCCTTTCTTGGAATATAGTCCATGTAATAACATTGTTTTCCAAAACTTCTTTTGTGAAAATCACTTTTGAAAAAAACATATTTCAATTCACACCGTAATTGTAGTGGTATTTTGATCAAAACATATTTTCATACATTTCGACCTTCCCTTAATATGTTTGTATTTAATTTCGTGTTTTTTATGTTCCTACTTGCATATCGACATCAATTCACAATATATGTATCTACATGCATATCTATCCATCCATCCATATTATGTATACATACACACACACACACATATATATATATATATATATATATATATATATATATATATATATATAGATATACACACTGAGATATCTCTTTTTTTAGGTAAACAAACCACTCAAATATGTGTGTGTATATACACACACACACAATGTATACTTGCAAACACATTTATGAATGTCAAATAATATGCTGAATTGTTTGGGCTGTTAAGGCAATTCATTAACCAGTGGAGAGGCAGGAAAGGGAGACAGAGGAGGTGGAGTGAATATTAATCATGTGATTGAGTGCGACTGGAGAGAGAAAGGCTAAATGAGGCGAAGAAAAATAGAGTACAAAATAGGGGAAACGAGTTTGATTATTATTTAATTTGAAAGCTTCTTTTCAATGTGGCAGAAATACACACTATGTTTTAAGGTATGGTAATATAAACACTGTTATAGTAAGCCTCCTCTTCTTTATTTTGGGTCTCGATTTGCCAATAAGTTTGTGTCTTTTCTTAAATAAGAGCTTCTTTTCAACTTGACAGATACTATATGCTCCAAGGAAACAAAATAAATGTTACAAAACCATCTCACCTGCAATTCTGGTTTTGAGCTTTAGTTTTCCCAACACTCTTGACTCTATTCTCAGATAAAAGTATCCTTGCCATGTTACGGATACATAAATATAGATTTTTAAAGCATCACAATAACATTTAGAAAATGAGACATGCAATTCCGGTTTGGAGCTTTAGACTTCCCAACACGCTTCATTCTAGTCTCAGATACAACACGCTTCACTCTAATCTCAGGTAAACGTATCCTTGCCATGTTACAGATACTTACTATGTGCTTTAACATCACAATAAAATCAATGTGGTAAAAAAATGAGATACACAATTCTGGTTGTGAGCTTTAGATTTCTAAACAAGTTGGTACTCTTAAGGTTTTCAGGCATGAGTGTTTTATCAGCTACATGTCCCCTTTTCTTTTTCCCAGAACACATCAATAACAAATTAGCACTTTTTTCATTTTGCATTAATAATTGCTTCATTGTTTGTGTTTTCCCCTATTACACAACTTCCTAAAAATTGATGTGAGACTAGTTGTCTCGCTACCACAGGGTTCCTCATAAAAGAATTTGCCATGAGATAATGTGCAGAAAAGGCCTCTCTACGATGCTATAATATTTTAAAGAAGAGTGGGGCGCATATAAATGAATCTAAATTAGGTATCCATAAACATATAGAGAGAGTGGGATGGTGGTTACCCGATGGGCCTTGATAATATTCACTCCTCACACCGCCGCTCTCGTCTGGACTCTGTAGGAATTTGTTCCCTCACAGAAATTCTGGAGAGGATCAAGAATATGAGATATTATCTACAGAAAAAAACGACTAAGGTAATAAACACCCAAGTTGGGTAAGGATTGGAAAATAGGGACCAACACCCTGATGAAAGCCAGTGCCATCCTGATGGGGGCGTAGTAGTGGCAGAAACATGTTGGTATATACATTTTTAATCCTTCTAGGGATCTACAGACAGAATAAAAACATTTATGTCGACCCCTAGGTTGTTTTAAACTAAATACTGCACTTTTTGGTCCAGTTATAGAAGGGAAGAGACCTCTCTTCTCTCTTTTCTTTTTCTGTTGTGTCACGTTTACGTGTTGTATGTGTATTATCACATCTTTCCCCTTCTATCTCTACCCTCACCACTTATCTTCGTCTAAAAAAGATTGAGCTCCATCTAGTGTTTTGGTCTGCACCTAGATGTATGATGCGGCCCAATGATGAAGCATGACACTGCAAAATGTGTGAGGGCAGTATTAAGACATGTGTTGTCTTCGCCTGTTCTGTCTTAGGGAGCAGTATATAATCTTTTTTCTGTCTCCCTCCATTGGATCAATGTAGGATCAATAATCTCAATCTGTGGTTGGACAGTGCACAGATGAGAGTGTTTTATGCAGGGCTTCTTTGTTGTGTGTGTTTAATCCATAAACATATGCCCACTCCACATTTTTTCATTTACAAGGAAGCATTTTTTTAAATGTAAAGAATACCTTCCCCTGCAGCCTCAGAACAAGCATTGGCAAGGGCAATCAATTTGGTCTCTATATTTATTGATTAATATTATGGAATGGTGTGTGCCATTTTCAGGTCACGCCAGAGCACTGACCTAAGCTAGTGTATACATGTTCTGAATTAATTTTGTTCCATAGGTGATGAATTTTGAACATTTCCTGGTAGCTTTTAGGTATGTGTACAATTTCAGCGAGCTCCTATTATGATCTTCTTAACTCTGCTTGTTTTCAAGGTGTGCTACGGCTCAGGTTACATGCCTATAGCTGTGATCCAATTGCTTGAGATGGAGTTGAAAAATGTGATTAATGCCCAATGTGTGCGGGTTTCTCTGCTGTCACTGTTGTGGTGGCATATAAACGCAGAGCAGGTCTGGGAACAGACACCAGCCCAGGCAAACAGCTCTGCCGAGCCCTGGAGGGGGGTTGGGAGGAGGTAAGGTGCTAGCAGTATGGCCCACTCCCGGCTCACCGCTTCTGCGTTTGATACAGGGGGCCGATATTGCTGCAAAACCAGCCCCCTGTAACAAAAACGCCCCCAAGGGGCCCAAAACTGGCCCCCACCATGATGGGCCACCGGGGAAACGCCCTGTGCCTGCTATGGCCAGCTGGCCCTGCCTAAACGTGTAGAGTCTAGTGCTCAGTGTGAGCAGTTGCAGGCACATTGCAACTCAAACCATATGGAGCATGTTTATTGCATATAAAATTATTGCAACATTCTTCAAACCGAAATGGTTCAGTTATGAAACAGTTCGGGGAGAGGTGTGGCGCCGCGGCCAGGACTACTTACGCTGGGGATCACAGTTCGATCACCGGCTCTGGCAGCAGGGCTCTGCCCAGCACCATGCGACTCTGGGCAATAGCTCGCTTAATCTTCCCAACAGCCCCCAGCGCCGAGATACCCCTTCGGGGGTAATTTGTGCGCTATACAAGTACTGGATTTACATTTTATTTTAGGGAAGAGGTTTTGATGTACATACATTAGCCATTTTCCATACCATCCAATAATGACTGAGTGGGGGTCCACGGAAGTCTAAGATCTATTGATCTAGACAACCCTATAGGATGCAAGCGCGGTCATTTTAGAAATGTTTCTCTGTAAATACCTAAGTGCCATTGTCAATAAATCTACTCAGGTGTATTCATTGTATAGTGTTCACTATTCGAGGGTCCCTTAGCTGTGAAAGGTAAAAAAAAGGACAGCTTGGCTTTCCCAAATGCTCCTGCGCTTCAATTTTAAAATGTAGAAGATTGGACATTATAAGAACACCGTTGTGGAATTGGATGTTAAATTCATGATAAAAAATATGTTGTTGTCTTAATTTTTGATAGTATTTATGAATGTGTCAAGCACAACAGTTTGGAACACATGTATTAGCTCATGATCTTATTTACATAGGTCATGCTTCATTCAAGGTGCACTAGGCCCCCTTTTTTGGCCAATCCCCCTAGTTTGGTCTTTGAAGGAAAAAAGCCCAGTCAATTCCTCATTTGGTGACTGACAGGTTAAATTCAGATCTGTACATAAGAGATGTTACTCTATTGACCTCTGTGCAAAAAAAAAAAAAACATCAACTGAGGTACCAGAAAAAGGGTGGGGTGGGGGGGGAAGAAATTAAAGTTACATGAAAGAAGACCGATTAAAAGTATACTAGAAAAACATGGAAAGAAAACCGTTCTAGTTAACCCGTTGCATGCTGATGACGTAACCGCTCCGTCATCAGCTGCGGGTGCGCTGTGCTGATGACGAAGCGGTTCCGTCATGGCCCGCCCGGCACGCCTGCGCGGCGCGAATTCCGCGCCTGCGCTGAGCGTTCTATTGAGCGGGGCGGGCCATGACGGAACGGCTCCGTCACAAGCACAGCGCAACTGACGCTGGTGACGGAGCGGTTCCGTCACCAGCATGCGCCCGCCGTATTTCCGCCCCGCCCCCTTAGCACTGCGGCGGAATAGCCGCCGCAGTGAAGGTGTTAAGAGACGAAAAAAAATGAATGAGAACAAAAACGTGGGATGCTAAGTTTGAAATATGGAAACAGAGTAAAATATATCTGTACCACGTTGATTCGATATTAACAGCTCTCTGGCATAGCTTTTGAAGGTTACACTTTATTTTACACCTTTGGCAGAGATTAAAGTTTTATGCCAGTGTAGTTAGTAAATGTATATGTAAGTACATGTATAGTTAACCAAAAGAAACTTTAGATCATTGGCACTGTTCCTGGCTCCATACTAAGGCCTAGTCCTCTGTTCTCGGAGAATTGCTCACCTTGGCCTCCCCACACTGCCAGGATCCGTTTTCTATGGTGTTTCCCTCTTATAACTACTACCCAGAATAGACGTTTGACTATCTTTGTGGATGTATCCAAATTTTTTACTTTATTTACCATTTTATTAAAGACAAAGCAAGGCACCGAATCCAAGTAAATGACATCCCGGGTACAATCACGAGACATTTTCAATATTAGTTCCCTTCGATTCACAGTAGGTAATTCAAAATGTGATATGTCATACATACAATACAGTTAAGGCCCATCCTGAGCGACACAACAGTTAGTGCATCCGTAAACATATCCACTCGCTCCTCCCAACAGCGTATTTTCGAAACAGGAATAGACCAAAGCCAGAGGGAGTGGGCGCCTTATACTTTAGAGTGTTGGTGCGTGGTGCGTACCAGTCTAGCCCACCACAGTTGGGACTATACCCTGCTCCTGCTGTGCGGGGGGGGGCGGTCTTGCTGCTGTGCTGATAAGAAGGCATTGAAGGGGCCCCAGATGTCTTTAGGCCTGGAGGAGGGAGGGATTGTGTCGGCATACTGGTCGCTTCTCATGAAACAGGAAGCTAAGCTTTGAATCCAGCCCCTTCTTGTTGGAGCCCTCTTGCCGCCCCAGTGTATTGCTACCTCTCTTTTAGCCAAGAGTAGAGAAATGGCAGCGAATCTACAAACTTTGAGAGGGAGTTGGACGACGTATCCCAGGAGTGCAAACTCGGGCAGGGGGTTCATCGGCACCTGTATTATCTTGCTCAATGTATGGTGAACTTCCACCCGGAAAGTGTGGATGCGTGGGCATGTCCAGGCTAGGCGTGCAAAGTCTGCTTGAGGGGAATAGCATTGCTGGCAATAATGTGCTCTAGTGGGGTTTATCTTGTGCGCTCTGGCTGGGATAACATATATTCTGCGTAGAAACTTGAAATGCATCAGCTTATGCCTACTATTTAGAGATACTGTTTTGGTCACTTTACAGCAAGCCGTCTATTGTTCGTAAGAGATTGGATTGCCCAAGTCTGCTTTCCAAGCACTGCATACCCTGCAATCGTCCACTGCGATCAGGTCATCACATGCTCTGTAAAGTTGGGATATCAAATGAACCCCCTTGCTACTACCTATCACCATTGTGAGTGTAGG
Source organism: Lissotriton helveticus (assembly GCF_964261635.1). NCBI lineage: Eukaryota > Metazoa > Chordata > Amphibia > Caudata > Salamandridae > Lissotriton > Lissotriton helveticus. The sequence continues at coordinate 375,585,224 of NC_136060.1, forward strand.
GAAGGACAGAGGTTCTAGTGGGTAGTCCGTGATCTTAGCTCGAAGCGCCGACCGAAGTCTACCCAAGACAAATCTGTCCATAAATGTCACGTCCGGAAGAAGGACGCATCCTCTGGATCAAAAATATGGCCTGCTGGGTACAAGTCGCCCATTTTGACGATATTGAATTTGGTGCAAGTCTTCTGTCCCAATTTTTCGGAGGAGTAAACTGCCTGGGTGTTTGTGATACGGCTCAGTTTAGCCCATGCCCAACAGGTTGTGGAGACCGGTTGAATGTCCTTGGGATCTTGAAGAATACCGAGGGGCAGAACTGGGGCCAAGGTGTCCGGCAGGACAAAATCCGATTCCGGCCTCAGGAAAGTGATCCTGGCATCCAGGTGATACCATGTTTGTGCGAAGCTGCACTGTGCTACCTGGTAGTACAATTGTAGATCCGGAACTCCAAAACCTCCACTATCACATGGAAGTGTCATGACCTGCCATCTCACTCTAGGTGTCTTGTTGCCCCAAACTAGTCTGATTAACTGGGAGCGGAGAGTACTAAAAAATGTTCGTAAGTGGTATCAGGATGTTATGAAATAAATATAAAAACTTCCGGAGCACAATCATTTTAATAAGGGCCACTCGCCCCGCCATGGAGAGAGGGAGCTTTAGCTAGTGGTCTATTTGCGTCTCAAGTTTAGAGATCGCCACACCATAATTGCGGCGGATAATTTGGTCTGTCTTGAGATGAATGTGCACCCCCAGGTACTTCACCGAATCTGAGCACCATTCCAGCGGAAATTCCAGTTCCCATCGGGACATGCTACTTGTGAGGGGGAAGATGACTGAATTATGCCAATTTATCCCCAATCCGGAGAAGGTGCCAAAACAGAGAATTTCTCTTATAAGAGGGTCTAGGTTGGTCTGGGGGTCACGAACATATAAGATTGTGTTGTCAGCATAATAAGAGACCAGCAATGGGACCGTGTGGAACTGTAAACCTCTATGTAGATGCTTCTCCAGGAAATGCCTAATCAGGGGGTCCATTGCTAATATAAACAACAAGGGTGATAAAGGGCACCCCTGTCTTGTGCCACGCTACAGGGGGAAGGGTGCCGACAGGGTACCATTTAGCCGGAGCCTAGCAGTGGGTTGACTATATAACAGAGCCGTGGTGGCAATAAAGCCCTGAGGAATACCCATTTTTTGCATCACAGACAGAAAAAAGGGCCATTCCAAGGAGTCAAATGCTTTTTCGGTGTCTAGTAGGATAGCTGCTGCGGGAGTGTCTGGGTTTATTCTGTGTAGGGTGTTAAATAAGGTGTGGAGGTTGAATGCCGTGGGTCGGTGTGGGACAAAGCCTGACTGGGCCGGGGAGATAATGGATTCCATCAGGAGAGAGAGGAGACATGCTAATGCCTTGGCAAGTATTTTATAGTACAGGTTTAGAAGGGACAGGTGTCGATACGAGCCACATAGCAGGGGGTTATTTCCCTGGTTTGGGGAGTAAAATGATAACCGCTTTACGGAGAGTGGGTGTGAGAACCTGCTTCTCTAATGCTTCGGCATACATATCAAGAAGGCGAGGGATCATTAGGTCCTTGTAGGCTTTGTAAAATTCCCCCGTGAACCCAACAAGCCCGGGGGCGGTGCATGAGTTCAGGATCAGGGATGTAATGGCTTCATTTAAGCTTTCTACCCTAATGGGTACTGCTAGAAAGTCTTGCATGAACCTTTCGAGGTATACTAATGCAACCTCAGATAGGTAAGTCTCCTGGTCAGTACGGTTATGTCCCAGTTTGGTGGTGTACAATGTTTTAAAATAATAGAGAAACTCCTTCTGGATTTCCAGTGGGTCTCCTGTCAATGATTGTAGTTCTGTGATGTATGCTTTCGTGTAGAAGGGTCTGACCATTTGTGCTAATACCCGACCAGGTCGGTCACCTTCCCCATAGACCTTGGTATTATGATATTTCCCCATATAGAGGATTTCCCTTTCAGCAGTCTCCCTGTATTCCAAGAGCAGAGCCGCCCTACTACCACTGTGACTCGGGTCAGCTGCTACCCTTTGCTCAGTGTCCAGGGATCCAAGCTCCCTTTCCACCCGGGCAAGCACACCACGTATATCGCGCAGCACTCCGGAGCTTTTGGACATGCATACCCCCCTCATGTAAGCCTTGAATCCCTCCCATAACATTGCCTCTGTGTCAACTGACCCAGTGTTAAGTTCAAAGTAATCCTCAATCGCTTCCCGGATTTCCTGTCTAAATACATCATCATCTAGGGCACGGCTCGGGAACCTCCACTGCCTCTCAAAGCCTTCGGGGCGTGGGACTTTTAGTGACATCAGCACAGGGAAGTGATCAGAATATGTTCTGGGCAGCGTTTGAAGCTTGTGGAACCAGCGGGAAATATCCGGAGATGCCAACCAATAGTAAAGCCTGGTCCACGTGTCATGAAGACTGGTATAATGTGTATATGTAGTATGACACGGATCTCGAGCGCGGCCCAGGTCTAGAAGTGAAAAGTGCTCACATACGGACTTTAAAGCTTTACGTGCTCGTGGCATGGGGTCAGGCGCAGATGAACTGCTATCGGAGGGTGGGTGTAGGGCAATGTTGAAGTCGCCCCCAAGGAGAAGGGGCACGGGGCCTAGCTGTAGCAATCTAGAAAGTAACGCATAATAAAAATCGGGGGAATCATTGTTGGGACCATATATACATACCAACGCCAGCTTGTGACTCAACAGTGTGCCCACTACAATAACACATCTGCCTTCGTCGTCATGCGTTACAGAGTGACACTTGAAGGGGAGCCGTTTATGTATGTGAATGGCCATACCCGTGGCATAGTTACTATAGTTTGAAAAAAATCTGTCCGGACCCCAGGAGAATGCAAACCGAGCCTGATCGCTAGTAGGAAGGTGTCTCCCCTGCAGGAAGGCTACATCGACCCCGTGCCTTAGCAGATAATGGACAACTTAACGTCTTTTGCGGGTGTTGTTTAAGGCCCGGACATTCCATGTAGCAAGTGTGACGCCCGAAGGGCCAGCATTGTAACCTAACTGTGCCATCTTAGGGAAGTGATCTGAGGAACAAAGAATAACCAAGATTTGAACCCGTCTGACGTGACTGCAAACAAATGTATCATGAATTCAGTTCAAAGCAATAAGAACCAAACCCTTCTTGCCTCCCCCCTCCCCCCGCCCAGCCTTCCCGCCCATCCGGAGAGGCATTACCCACTTTACCAAAACAGCCCATAGTACCAGTATCATCCTCAAAATGGTGAAAAGAAACAAGTGTAGCACATTCTATCGTCACCAATACTATCTCTAGGTGTACACCAAGTGGGGTGAGGTGGGAGGGTGGCGGTGGGGAATATGCAACATGTTAAATCCCAGCATTTACAACAAATAATTAAATGTGCGGCACATGAAGGTAAATCAAGTGTCCGTCAGTCAGCCATGACCAGAGTTCGAGAATAAATCCACACTGACAGCCGAACCACGGTGTGGATGTGAGGGTGTGTCTGTCTCGGTGGGGCGTTTATGGTTGAGTTTGTAAGTGCGGCAGAATTCCTGCACCTCTGTAGGATTCTCAAAGACTCGGACTCGTCCGTTTACCTCCACCCGTAATCTGGCAGGGTATTGCATACCATATTTCAACCTCAGGTCCTGAGCGTTGCTTTAGCTCCGAGATATTTCCTACTCGCATCTTGAACCAGAGCAGTGAAATCAGGGTATAGGGATCGATTGGAGCCCTGCCAAAAGAGTTCGCCTTGCTCACGTGCCAGTCGCAGTGCCGTATTCTTGTCTCTGAAGTTCATTATTCGCGCAATTATGGGCGTAGGCGGGCATCCTGGGTTAGGGCGGGGGCCAAGTGACCTATGGGCATGTTCGACCACGAAGCCAAGAGGGAAGGCTTCTTTCCCAAACAAGTCTATGAGTATCATCTCTACTGGGTTATCCATGGGCTCAGAGGCTGTGGACTCGGGCACGCCCATAAGGCAGATGTTGTTACGACGGCTTCGCCCCTCCAAATCCTCATTTTTCGTCGCAACCTCCTTTAGGATTAGACCATGCGGTCAACCCTTTTCACAGATTGCGCCATTCCATCCTCCATGTCGGACATGCGGGATTCCACCACATCAAGGCGTCGATCGTTTACCTGGATCTTTGCGCCCAGATCTGCTATGTGTTTGTCCAAGGAGTCAAAGCAGACATCTAGCGACTTGAATCTCGCCCTCATTTCCAACAGTAATGGATTCAAGTGGTTAGCTTGGTCCGTCGAGGTAGAAGGAGGTTGCCAACCTTCCGCCATGTAGGTCACGGGTAGGATCCACAAGTTTTTCCATTGGAAGTACGCGTTGCTTAGGGTCTCTGCGGCCCATACCGCAACTGCACTGGAGGGCGCGAAGAAGGAGGTGAGGGTACAGCCAGTGTGTGAGGCTGCTGATGAATTGCTGCAGGGAGAACATTATGTAGCAAGCAGCGTGTGGGATAAACTTGTTGCAGTGTCAAGCATGCGGCATCCACAGCGAGGCTCAGGACCGCGACAGATGGAGCACAAGAAGACCACGCAATGGGTCCCACAGTCCAAGCAGGAGAGGGAGAGAGTGTCCACAGAATGGCAGCCTTGATGGTAGCGGGCGAGGCGCAGAGCAGTCAAAGATATGTATATGCCTGAGCTGGCCCCGTGATGAGAGAGGTGCCAGCTCTTGGATTGGCCCGCCAACTCCAGTGGAGGAAGACCGCGGGCAAATCGCTGCTGTTCCCAGGCGGGCGACGGGGGGAGTTGGGGGATGTGGGCGGCGCAACATGCACTCAGGCACCAGAGCTCAAAGTTGTTGTTGCCCGCGGGAGTGCAGCAGAGATGCCATAACTAGGGTTGTTGTCAGGGCCCACTGTGGAGGGATCAAATAGGCCTCTCCTCCGCCTCAACTGGCAATCGGTGCGTGCACCGCAGGGGAGGCCGAACGGAACCCCGGATCGCGGGACGCCCGCTGTGCCACTTGAAAGAGCTCCGGACGCGCCGAGGCGCATGCCACACCGCCTTCGTGGTGATCCCGGGTCACCTCCTCACTCCGCTACAGGCTCCGCTCTCGAATGGTTCAGCATCGCCGCCATTTTGTAATAGGCTCCGGCAGGGAGAAGGATGGACCACGATCGCTTCTCCACTTCCAAGCTGGATTTCACGCCACAGTCACCACCATCGAGGTGATGTCACGGGGTTGCGCGCCGCATCTGGGTCCGGGAAACAGTCGTTTGGTTGCTGTGGCCGGGAGAGCTTCAGCTCCGTACGGCCATCCCGTTCACGGCGTAGCCACACCCAGACTATCTTTGTGGATTTGCCATGCCCCATCATTCATATTGTTTTAGCTAATACAGGTGCTCAAGTAGTCTTGTGAAGTTATGTGCAAGACTTTGGCGTCCTACCTAATCAAACCATCAAATGGCCTGGTTTACCTGTCTAATTAAGTCTATCCAGGGCCACAGGAATTATGTAATTGTGCAGCTGCGGCAATTTTTGCAAAATTATATATATGCCACATTTGCTATATAATCAATCATCTGTCGCACAATCTGCAGAGCTTAACAAAATAAACATTTGTTCCTAGCTCAAACGGTTCAAAAGTTACTAGCAATGCAGCAACACGTGTTGCAGCGCAATGGAAGGCCCTTTGCAAAACTGGACTGGTCACCTTTCTTTTCCTTACTGTTCTGGTTGGATATCAAACTAGTACTAATGAGGCGGAAACAATGTCCAACAGTGTTACCAGATTTAAAAATTATTAAATAATGAAGTAATACTATTACAAAATGTGCCACATTATGCCGATAATGTGCTTTTTGTTTGTCGCATAATTTACTCAACCCCGTTGCATATTTTGGTTCTCTCCTGCCGCATAATTCCAGCGGCCCTGAGTAGATCATAATATTCACATGGTTAAAACATCCATTTTAAACTCATCGTTTCACATGAGAAAATGTTCCACTTGAAGATTGCATTATATTGAGTAAAATGTGTGCGCTAAAAGTTAGGGAACTACATGTAAATGTAAATGTAGTGTATTTTGTAAAGCGCACAGCTGCCCCAACGGAGCGTCCCAGCGCTGTATAACGCTGTGGAACCCTTCCTGGCTCTCCCTGTGAGGAGTCCCTCCTGGGCACCCCCAAGGTGAAGCCAGGCATCCCAGTGTTGTAGGGGCCGTTGTGGAGATTAGGCAAGCTAGACATTGAGCTCAAGCCCCTGCCGCGTCGGGACTAGAACCCTGGTCCCGGGCCTGATCTCTGCTTCAGAGTCTGCCACTCTAACCAGTGAGCCACACTTCTCCACTGGTTACTCTACATACTCTGGCCTTGCGCCTGATCTACTTTTAAAAAGAGATAAAATGGTCGCTATATTATATCCCTCTCAAAGTCGACAGATTTTTTTTTTTAACCAGAATGTCACCATTTTTGTGTTATCTTTATCGAGTCCACTATAACTTATTTGTAAAAAGTTTCCACTGACAGGTGAGAAGAATCCCCTGCACAGGCCTTGTCAGATAACCCCCCCACCCACTTTCAAATAACACAACCAAAACCTTTACAGCTTGGTATTTCATCGTCGGAGAGTATTTGCTACAAACTCAACAATAAGCCCTTTCACACTAGGCAACGCAGCATATGTTGAATGGCAAATATTCATGTTTGGACAGTATGCATAACCGCTTCCTGCAGGCACTACATTCTAGGTGCCAGCTCAGTGGCTCTCATGTCCTTTGATAATCATTTCTCTTTCACCTGTTTGCTTGAACCTTGCTTTAGTTTAATTTTGAGAGATGTCACTGCTGAAGATAGTAAGAACACTGCTATAGAAGCGACTCATTTAAAAACATTTTTTTAAAGTTTTAATCCACTTATAGGTTTCTTGTTAAGGATTTCAGTAGATTTTTCACATTTTGGAAATTCAAAACAATCCCCGTAAGTGCTCATGTAAATCGGCGCAATTTATATATTTCTGTTAATAATGTGGAAACTCAACACTTTTTTCTCTACCAAGAATGATATTTCCTGGAAGAACAATCCCTTTCCCAACACCCTCTGCAAATGCAAATATAGAGAGAACAACCAATTTGCCTAACAGCTCTCGCGGTTTCTAGAACTGAAGTGTGAGTGCAAATTGGGTGCAGAACCTAATGAGAAAGTTTTGAATTTTCACTAAGTTAAGACTTCGTGGGCGTCCCACTACTTTCTAAATGATCATATTCCTCACCTGCCCTTTACCTCGCAATATCCATGCTGCCATCCCAAAGTTTAAAGGAAAAATGAGCCATATTGTTTGATTGGATGCTGCAGTAAGTGTGATTAAAGAAGAAAACAAGTTACTTACCTGTAACTTTGGTTCCCCAGTATTGGTAACTTTCATAGATTCCCATGCTTTGTATCATTCCCCGTCGTCGGAATGGGAGTCTCGGTAACAAAAATACCATAGCTGTAGGTACAAAAGACCAAGGAAAAAGGCCTAGGCCTCATTCCCTTTTGTAGCATATCACCCTCTTTGTGTAAAAGAGACCAAACTTAGGCCTCAGCCAATCAGAAGTGCCTCACCCCTTAGAACCTTCCTGAAGGAACCTTAGTGCCTCAGATTTTCGTAGCCGTTGTGTACTTAGACATCATATCTGTTGTAGGCTGAGCTTTCCTCGGGGAGGTGGGTGGGCGCATGGGAATCTATGAAAGTTACCAATACTGGGGAACCAAAGTTACAGGTAAGTAACTTGTTTTCTTACCCCAGTATTGGAACTTTCATAGATTCCCATGCTTTGTATCAGAGTAGCAAGCAGTTAGCAACAAAATCACATTTTGCATCATAACATTATAGCAGTAGGTAACATGACAAAAAGATACAAAATGTGACATACGGAAGGTGGGAAAGAAAGGAAAGCTCACCAATTACTGAAAGAGGTTCCTCAGGACAGCCTGTCCTACTGCCGCATCATCTTGTTGTAAGGACTCCAAGCAGTAATGCCTGGTAAAGGTGTGAACGCTGCTCCAGGTAGCAGCTCTGCAAAGGTCTTTAATCTGCACCCCCACGAAGAGGGCTGTTGAAGCCACAGATCTCGTGGAATGTGCTCGAATCTTTCCAGTCAGAGGTTTTCCTGCAGCAGTGTGACAATGCAGAATGGCACTCGTGATCCATCTTGAAACACCTTGTTTGGATAGTGGGAGGCCCTTGCTGGGACCCCCGAAGGCAAAAAATAACTGAGGATTTTCGAAAACCCTTAGTACGTTCCAAATAGAATTTCAAGCCCCGTTGTACATCTAGCGAATGCAATGCCCTTTCTGCTGGTGTAGCCGGTTGAGGAAACGCTTTCAGAATGACCGGCTCATTCAAGTGGAAGTCCGAGGGAACCTTAGGCATTAACCTCGGATTAGTTCTCATGATTACAGTGTTTCTCTTGAATTGAAGGAAGGGTTCTTGGATAGTCAAGGCCTGCAATTCTCCAACACGCCTAGCCGACGTGAGAGAGAGGAGGAGAGCCAATTTCCATGAAAGGTATTTCATGTCAGAACGATGGATTGGTTCAAATGGGCCCTTCATGAGTTGAGAAAGGACTAGATTCAGATGCCATGTCGGAGGAGGCGGTCTGACTCTGAACAAGCCCTTTAGAAAGTGCTTGACAATTCTGGAAGTCCACAGGGAGGGCCCAGACCCAGTCCTTCTGAACCTCGATATTGCCGCCAAATGGACCTTAATCGATGAATGGGCTAGTCCCGACTTAGCCAAGGACAGCAGATAAGGAAGGATCTGATGAGGCTTGGAAGCAAAAGGATCAATGCTTTCTTTCCTGCACCAGCAACAAAATATTTTCCACTTAAGACGGTAAGTTCTGTTCGTAGAAGGAGCCTTTGCCTGGGAAAGGACCTCCTTAATCTCTCTTGATATGGGTAGGTTCATAAACTCTCGCTGCTCAGGAGCCATGCAGTCAGGTGTAATGACCGTGGATCTGGGTGCCAAACTTGTCCTTCGGACATTGTGAGGAGGTCTGGCAGAACCTCCAAAGGAAGTGGAGGGGCTATAGACAGCAGATGGAGTTCCGTGAACCAGGATTGCCTCGGCCAAGCAGGGGCTATCAGGATCATCCTGCACGGCTCCACCTTGATCTTCCTGATGAGCCGTGGGATCAGAGGTATGGGAGGAAAAGCGTAGACAAATGTGCTCGACCATGCTATCGAAAGTGCACTCCCCAGAGAACCTCGATGGGAAAGCCTGCTTGCATAAGACGGGCATTTCTTGTTGGTCGGAGTGGCAAAAAGATCGATCTCCGGTCTGCCCCACTGGCTGAAGACCTCCTCCAAAACTCTCTGATTAAATTCCCATTCGTGGCTGACTGAGGATGACCTGCTCAGTCTGTCGGCGTTTTCGTTTAGGACCCCTGGCAAGTGTTCTGCCTTCAGCGATATCCTCTGAAGGATCGCCCATTCCCAGATCTGTTGAGCTTCTTGCAACAATGGACGAGATCAGGTTCCTTCTTAATTGTTCACATAGTGCATGGCTGTGGTGTTGTCCGTCCTGATAAGCACTTGTGAACCTTCCAGGCGAGGAAGAAAAGCTTGCAGAGCCAGTCTTATTGCCCTTAGCTCTAACAGGTTGATGTGGAGATGTTTCTCCTGGGGCGACCAATGACCGCTGACATGCAGGTCTTGCATCACTGCTCCCCAACCCTCCAATGACGCATCCGTTGTTACCACTTGTAGAGACGTGTCGCTTACGAAGGATAGACCTTGGGACAAGTTGTCGTGATCTGTCCACCATAAGGCCGCTTCCTTCATCATTGGAGTGACGGTCACTCTGTCCTCGAATGAACCGTGGACCTTTTTCCACTGGTTGTCCAGTTGTTCCTGCAGAGGACGCATCCTTAGTCTGCAATGGGGAATTAGTGGAATACACGATGAAATCACTCCCAGTAGAGACTTGTAGCGGCGTACTGAAAGACACTTTCTTGCGTGTAAGCCCAGGGCCAAGGTCTGTAATTTTTCCCTCCTTTCTGGAGTAGGGAAGGCTTTTGAGAGGTTTGAATCCAAGATGGCTCCTAGGAAGCGAGCCTTTCTGGACGGGACCAGGGAGGACTTTCCGATGTTCAGAGTGAGTCCCAGATTCTGAAACAAATTGGTACAAGCTTGAACAGCCTCGAGCGCTGCCTCCCTGGACGGAGCTTTCAGCAACCAGTCGTCCAGGTAGGGGAAGACTTGGAAATGGTTCCTTTGCAGGAAAGCTGCTACTGGCGCCAGCACCTTCGTAAAAATTCTCGGGGCTGAGCAGAGTCCAAAGGGTAAAACCCTGAACTGAAAATGGCTCTTGGCTACTGCGAATCGCAGAAACCTTCTGTGTGCTGGGTGAATCGGAACGTGGAAATACGCATCCTCGAGATAGAGTGTGGCCATGAAATCCCCCGGACTGATAAGCTTCAAGATGTCCTGGAGAGAGACCATCCGGAAAGACAGGGAGATGAGACAGGTATTTAGCTCCCTGAGGTCTAAAATGGGACGCCATGTCTCTAGCGTCTTCCGCACCAGGAAGAACCTGGAATAGAATCCTTGTCCCCGTTGGTTTGAGGGGGCCGGCTCTATCGCTCCCTTCCGGAGCATCTGTTGGAACTCCAGCCGCAGGAGACGCTGGTGTTTCGACGGGATGGCTGCCGGGGGCTTGGGTGGAGGGACTTGCGTGAATTCCAAGGTATGCCCTTTCCGAATGATGTTGAGCACCCAACGGTCCGATGTTATCCTGGACCAGTTTTGAAGGTATTTGGTGACCCTGCCTCCAACTGATGATCTTTTGAAGGAGGGTCCAGTAGGAAGAGCCAGGAGGCCGCTATTGGCGCTTGGACGAATCTCGCCCAGCCTGTTTCCCTTTATTGTAAGGCCTAGAGTAGTTGGTAGACTGGCCCTGCCGTTGTTGATAAGGCTGACAGTATTGCTGGCTGGGGACCTGAGCCCGTGGAGGAATAGCGCTGCTGGAAGGATCCCCTGTAGTTACCACCTCGGCCTCTGGATCCCTTAAAATGAGACTTTTGGTATTGAAGGGTCCCCAAGGACCTGGCCGTCTCCGTGTCCTTTTTTATTTCTTGCAGAGTGTCGTAAATGAGTTTTCCGAACAATGCCTCACCATCAAAGGGAAGATCCAGGACCTTGTTTTGGATCTCAGGTCGAAACCAAGTAGCCTTGAGCCATCCTTGGCGATGGAGGACTGCCGCCCCAGCCAAGGAACGGAACGCCGTTGTTGCAATATCCATTGCACAGTCAATGATCTCCATCGACGTCGCTTCTCCCTCTTGCAATACCTTTTTTGCCTCAGATGTTGACTCCGGAGGCAGCTGGTCAAGGTACGGGGCGACATCACACCAAAGCTGGCGGTCGTATCTACCCAAGATCGCCAGGGCATTAGCAGTTCGCACCAGCAAACTCGCCATCGATGAGAATCTTTTTCCCGCATTATCCAACCTCCGCCCTTCCTTGTCCGGAGGAGTTGTTAAGGGAGCAGAGGGGTTATGGGATTTCCTCTGCGCTGCCTGCGAGATAACGGAGTTTGGTCTTGGATGACCCGTTAAGGCCGCCGGACAATCGTCGGGTGCCTTGCACTTCTTATCCAGACGCGGTAGCACCGGGACCACCGTCACCGGGTTCTTCATGGCCTTTATGCCCTCTTTCCATAGATGACCCACAATAGGAATGGACCTAGTAGATTTCTTAAAGGGTTCTTTGAAATCATATAGGAAACAATCTGTAGTAACCTTAGGCTTGGCCAATTTGAATCTACCAGCAGCTCTTTCCATCAGCTGATGGAAGCCCCCAATGTCCACTGGCGGGGAATCCGCCGGATCCGGGACTGGCGATGCGGGATCTGGAATGATATATTCATCATATTCAGTATTAGGAATAGTCATGATCCGACTGCTGATCCTCATCCGAGGAATCATCATGGGCCTCCTGCAGCCCGGAGGAATCCTGTTGGAAGGATGTCGGAGGCGGAGGAGAAACTTGAGCCGGAAAACTTGGCGTCACTGACGATGCCGAAATCACTGCAGGCGCAGCAGGTGTTGATGGGACCGGAATTGGCCTATTCGCCTTAGATTTATAGTCCTGCAACATCTTATGCAGATCTTGAAGAAAAGAAGATGGCACTGAAACCATATCCTGCCCAGAGAGGTGTTGTGACTGGGCCAATTGATGATGACCAACTTCCTCGTGGACGTATTCGCCCTCAGAGTCCGTCTCCTGGCCTTTTACTAGAAGTTGGGAGGGACTATTGGCATAGCTGTACGAGTCCTGGTCATCCTCCTCTGACTCCCCTTCCTGAAAAAGCATGGTTGGCAGTAGGGGAGACACACTCCTCTGAGAAGTCATCTCCGGCGTGATTCTTGTCACAGAAATCGTAATTCTCTTTTCAGAGGATAAGATCGTCGTCAACGGTTGAACACGCGTCGACGAGATCGGGGTCGTCGAACTCGTCGACGATGAAACTGTCTACGCTCCAGCTGTCGTCATTGTCAAAGTGGTCGTCGTCGACGTCGTCACCATCGTCGTCGACGTCGTCACCATCGTCGTCGGCGACACTAACTCTCGTCGTCGGCGCCTTTGTTGTCGGCGTCTTCGTCGTCGACGCCTTCGTCGTCTGCAAATCTTCCGTCGACGCTGCTGAATCCGCCGTCGGCGGTACATTCGTCGACGAAGCCCCTGTCGACGGGATCGTCGACGATAACAATTTCGATTTCGATTTTTTTCGTCGAAGGAACCTCCGCCATTGACGTCTTCGTCGCCGAGCACTTAGAACTCCTCTCAGAAGACTGGGATGAAGGTTTCTTGAAGGTTGACGCAGTCTTCTCACCTTTGGAAGGCGTAGCAGGTGCTACCCTCTCCTTTTCACCTCGGTGAGGAGATTTGCTGGGACCTGGGCTCTCAGACTCACTAGGGGTCTTTTTTGTGGCCTTAGAAGATCTTACCACAGAAGGAGAAGGGGAACCCCTACCCCTCTTCACTGACCTTCTAGAGGAAGACATCGACGCTGCATCCTCGCTGTCACTAGAGACAGTGTCCTTCCTGGTTTTCAGCTTCTGGAGCCATGTCAAAAGTCTACCCTCACGGTCCCGGAGGGTCTTGGTCGAAAAGGTGCGACAGATCTTGCAGTCCGCAGCCTGGTGGTCAGGATAGAGGCTATAGATGCAGTCTTTGTGCTTATCCTCCACAAAAAGCCTTTTCTTGCCACAGGTGGAACATGGCTTGAAAAGGGCTTTTTTTCTTCTCCGTTTCAGACATCCTGGAAGGAGCTAACAATCCTGAAGTGAATCTGAAAGATTCTGAAGAAAAAATCCTGAAGAAATTCCTTTGAAGAGTAAAAGTTGAGCAGAGCTCAAAGGAGACTCCCTAAGCACAACGTGCGGTAGGAAATCTGAGGCACTGAGGTTCCTTCAGGAAGGTTCTAAGGGGTGAGGCACTTCTGATTGGCTGAGGCCTAAGTTTGGTCTCTTTTACACAAAGAGGGTGATATGCTACAAAAGGGAATGAGGCCTAGGCCTTTTTCCTTGGTCTTTAGTACCTACAGCTATGGTATTTTTGTTACCGAGACTCCCATTCCGACGACGGGGAATGATACAAAGCATGGGAAGCTATGAAAGTTCCAATACTGGGGTAATGTGAAAATCCTCAAATACTGATTTCGCAACTCCAAAGTTAAAAGTTGTAGCCCCTAATTCACATTTGTGTGCCTGTAAATCTAATTTATGAACACAAAACCATTCCTGAAGGAGGCTTTAAGAGAAAATGTTTTCCCATATCCAGTAATTCCTAGAGCTTAAACTAAGGAAAACTGGAAATCACAGACTATTTTAACAACTAACTGCCTGCATGGCATCAAGAAGGCAGTAGCAGTTGGGTACACTCTTGGGTGCTCTTGAATTCCAGGCTCAGAGAGAGAGAAAAAAGGTTAAAAAAAAAAAAAGTAAAATCACAATCTCCCCATGCCTAACAAAAAAATCAATGTGTCCATCTGTAACGCAACTGGTGCTCATGTAAAGCACTCCGATACCTTCATGTCTAGTTTGTGCTATAAAAAACAAAAAAATTAGAGGAGAGAAAATCTGCGAAAATGTATGCCTGGGGAATTTAGAGCACTGTACTAATGGAATGGGTTATGCACAATTGTTAGAGTTGACAACAGGCAAAGGCAGTAAACAGGGCAGTAACAGCCATGTTTACTCTCTGTAGTTATTGTCTTGGTCTTTCATTCGCCACATATCAGCAAATAGAAAGTTGATGAAGTATAGGACAGGTGTTTTTCGCGGTTCAAAGGGTGCCTATTTCACAGTTTCTCTGCCCCAAGAGATTTGGTGAATTGACATCAATGAGAACAAAAAGTCTTGATCAGACAGACCATTGTAAGCATTGATCTTAATAGGGTACATATCAAGACCTGGTGTAGGAGGCTGGCATAGTGAGGTTAGAATACCTGTTTAATTTCAATTTTCAAATAACTTCTAAATCCTGTTTTGTGAATAAGCAAAATGTCAAGCTTTTTGTAAATATAAACTTCAAATGAAATAAGGACGGGTGCTTCGGTGCCATGGTAAGCACAGAAAAACAATGCAGTTAACGATAAGGGAAAAACACAAAGAGGAAGAAAAAATTGGCCTTACTGTAGGTGCGAAAGTGCAGGTTTTTCAGGTGTCAGCTTTTTCGGTGGATCTGCGGCTTTATGTGCAGGCGGGTATTTTGGCAACACTTGTGGCTTGAATAGTCCAGGCTTGGTGGGCTCTTGAGGAACTGGAGACCCTTTAGTGTGTTCAGTAAGCAGGGTTTTGGGTTTTGTGGGTGGAACAGGGGGCGGTACATGAGGAGACACATTCATGTGTTTCAATGCAGTCCCAAGGTCACCGGGAGAGGGTGCGTATCTATTGACACTTGTAACTGTAGTCTTTGACGAGTGACTAGCACTCAACGTTCTTACATCTGCACTTGAGTTTCTGGGGTAGGATATGGGTGGTAGAACAGGCGGTGGGCCGCTGGGTGGCATGGAGGAATTTGGTGCCTTGCCACTTACAGGCAGGACGACAGTCTTCTTAGGAGGAGGCAGCGGGGGCTGAGGTTTGCTCGGTGCAACTGGAATCGTGGGTATCCTTTGTGAATTAAATGAACCTGGAGGCGGCGGAGGTGGGTAATTTGGTGGAGGAATTGAGGAATTTGCAGCATCTGCACAAATACAAGCAAAACACGCAGTTATCAGTTACTTTCAGCCGTCCAGTTTAATATGGCCTAAACTCCAGGTTTTCCTACTTCCATTATAGGTTTCTCTTATCAAGTTCTGCCCCACACCATCCTCGCTATTGCCCATAGAGTTCATTATGGAAGCGCCTACCTTCTTAAGGAGAAAATTCAGTAAAGCATGTATAAATGTTCTAACCAAGGGAGCCGTGTGACTTACAATAGATGAAAATGGTATTTGACTACTTGATTGTTGCTTGTCTGTGTCTATGCTGGAAAGTGCCATTTTCACCTAGCACAGGCCCTCCCTCAGCTCTCTTAGCTCCTCCTCATGGGCTCTTCTTAAACCACCAGATGTTTGACGGTCCCACTTAGATCATGGAGCTTTCAGCTCGCAGCACCCCCTCCACAGACTAAATCTTTGGCTTCTTTCAAACCACAAATAATTCCACAATGGCACTAAAACCTGGCTTTTCAGCTCACATAGAATGCAGCAGAATTGAAATCGCTCGCTGTTTTAATTTTGTTTTTATTTCCTATTGTCTGTCGTTTGCAGACAAATAGGCTTCACTCCTGCTTTCTGTTGTTCTGCCATTTTTCCTTCTTTTTGATCCACCAGCACTCCAAGTTTGCATTAGGGGACATGTCCCCTAAATTGCAATGGTGCCCTACTTTAATGGATCTAATGCACATGTGCACAGTGGATGTACACATGGTCGTGCCAAAGGCAAGCCTGTCTGAGCCCAGTTCCAGGCTACACCTTTGCACCCATGCCTTACTACTCTGCGAACTTCCTTCACTATAGCGAATCACATGGTAAGGGCTGAGCATGCAAGCACGCTCTTACTCGCCTTGGATTCTCCACTAATTACTTCTGCAAGATTTCTTCTCTGATTGCCCCACTTTACTGACCTGCTGCTGAACAACCAAAGATGCCCACCTCTACTTCCGCAACTACATTATCTAGTTTTCCTTCAAAGTACGCTCTTTCCCCAAAGACCATAAAGACATCACGGAATTTATTGATGTCAACTGCCAAACCTGCTGCCATTTTGACAGGCTGTTCCTTGGTTCGCCTTGATCGTACCATCAAACTTGAGGGAGGCATAGCCATTGTGTACTGTACGTGTCTCTTTTAACGTTGTTGATACCAGGGCCATCGATGAAGCCAAATACCTAATTTGTAACTTTCAATCCTTTGAACTCCTTTGCTGGTGCACTCATTTTAGACTGCCTGTTTTCCTTGCTCTATGTGTTTTTAATTTTTTTTAATTAAAAAAAAAAAATCTTTTTATTGGTATTTACAGGTTACATATAATGATAGACATATAAACTTGACGTTCTTAGGATGATCATCGCCTTGGGCCTTTGTTGTGAGATTGACTGTTCGACATTGTACGCCCTTAGGTGGCTCACAAGTACCATTTAACACTTATTTTCGCCTTTGACGTGTTTCTCGTTAGAACATAAAACATAAAACGCAAAACATACGGTGATGGTGGTTGTTTGTGACAGAAAGCTACAACCAGATTAGAGGTTGGGTTAAGCTTTGTCTATGGAGGTTTGAAGGAGTCTATGAATGTATCTAGTTTAGACCACATCTTTCTGTTGGGGTGTCTTCCTCGTGTCTTTCTGAGTGTGGTGTAGTCTGCCCCTCTGAGGAAGATCACCCAGTTCAGCCACCCTTTGAATGTGGCCTTGGCGGTGTTCTTCCAGTTTGTGAGTACTATCTTAGTTGCTGAAGTGAGGAGGAAGTCGAGGAGGTTTCTGTCCTCTGGAGTGGAAATGTCTGGTGTGATGTGTGCTGTGACGATTGTGGCGAATGTTTGCCTAAGGCTGCAGCCCAGCATTCTGTTTGTGAAGTCTAGCACCTTCTTCCAGAAGTCTTTGACTTTTGTGCAGCTAAAGATGAGGTGATCTAGGTCCCCCCTATCTGTTCCGCAGTTCCAGCAGGTGTCGTTGTCCTTTCGACCTATAGAGGCTAGGCGAGCCGGTGTCCAATAGGCTTGGTGGAGTAGCCAGAATTTGGTCTGTGCTAATACTGGGGATATCATATTTTTTATGGGGATGCCCACAGTGTTTGTAGTTCTTGTTCTGTCAGTTTGGATTTTGTCTCGGTTTCCCAGTAGGTCGTCTTTTTGGCGTTAAGTTTGGATGTGACGGGTCGGAGTAGTTTGTATAGAAGTGATACTTGGTGCCCTGTCTTGTTTATGTTATCCATAAACTGGAAGATGGATGGGGTTTGTCTGTGTAGTTTTGCTTTAGTTAAGGCTGTTTTGATAGCTCATGTTTAGTGTTGTCCGCTTGTATTTAATCTTGTGGTTGGACCAGAGTGTCTCCCACTGCGAGTTTTTGATGCCGATTTCTAGGTTATGGTCTAGCTTCAGTAGCGCTTGTTTCGTGAACTTTAGGATCGGATTGCTATTGGGTGCTTGTTTGCTGGATGTTAGCAATGCGAGTGGCTCGGTGTTGTTCAGTATGGCTTTCTCTATGGCCAGCCATGTTGGCGTGTATTTTTGCATGGGGAGCAGCCAGTGCATCCCTTGTCTGGCTATGAATGCTAGCTGAAACGTTTTCAGATCCGCTAAGTTGAGCCCGCCCAATTTTTCCCCCAGTCTCAGCTTACGGAGGCCTATTCTAGCTTTTTTCCCTCTCCATATGAATTTGTTGATCAATAGGTCTATTCTCTTGTAGAAGTCTTCTGTCAGGGGCATGGGAAGCATGTCTGCTAGGTAGTTGACCTACAACACTCTGAAAAATGTCTGCAACAGATTTGAGCTTCAGGACCCATGGAGACTACAGCACCCAGACACCAGGGACTACACTTTCTACTCTAACCTGCACAACACATACAGCAGAATCGACTACATTCTCATCTCAAAGTCGCATACGCACATGATAGAACATACTGATATCGCAGCGAGAACGGTATCAGACCACTCTTGCATCAGTCTACACCTAACAGGCAGGCACAACGACTACATTACCCGCAGATGGCGGTTCAACAACATAACGATCGCTCTATGTGTTCTCCAACCACCTACATTTGAACATCAGGATGAAATTAACTATCACCCTGAGGATGCGTCAATATTAACTCCAAACCGCTAATACAGGACCCAGCATCCCGGCCTGACTCTAAACGAGACTCCCCACAACCTCAGCAGGGCGTTCTTAGGACCCCGTATTTACTATTATCACACATTCTCATCCTTCTCCTGCTTTCCAGGACATGGCAGAATTTATGTCAAGGAAAAGTGTAAGGTATCTGAGGAAATTACATACAAAATATTGACACCAGTAATTTTATCCTCTGCTCCCACAGAGAGGGACAATGCTTTAGATATTGCTAATGGAGAGATTAAAGTTCAACTTTTGAGAGGCTTATGGCATTATCATGAATATCTCCCAAAAGACCTGCTTTATTCATAACTGCTCTTTAGAGGACTTCCTAAACCAATTTTTCCATGACTTACCATCTGTATCCGGTTGCTCATAGTCTTCAGCATCATCATCATCGTCATACCCATGCAAGCTTCCTGTGAAGAAGAACAAGCTGCGGTTTACTGAGAGCTCTTTGGATTCTGAATACTGCTACAGCCGTTTCTAACACCAGGGGCTTTCACTTGTCGAAAGGGGACTAAGATTCACTAGTAGAGTTCTGCGTTGAATATAGACGTCCCCCTGCAGGATGAACATGTCAGGGTTTTGAAAAGTGATCACTCATGTCTGTGAGCTTCAGTGTGACAACATCGCTCAAGAAATGAGGTACCATATAACTCAAATGCTCTAAATGTAAATGTTCTGGACTGAGCAAGAACGCAATATCTGCATCCTGTCACTAATGTTTGGATTTACACTGAATAGGCCACAGGCAATAACCTGAATACAAGGATATCTCCTGCATTTCTTCTCATCAAGACATATGTGCCTCGGGTCCTTCTTGCATGCAGACCATTATAATCAAACACATTTATTTTTGTTTAATTGCACACACACACACACACACATATATATATATATATACACACACAAACACACACACATATATATATATATACACACAAACACGTATATATATACATGTTTATAATATACACACACACATATATATGCACCCCCACACACCCCCACATATACATACTTTTTTTTTTTTAAATCAAAAAGTCACATTTCTTACCTTCACTGTCTGCTGTGCTTTGATTGTACGCAATGGACACAGGGCGTTCCACCTGGCCGTAAAAACTGTCAGTTTCAGAGTCTGTGTCACTATAAGAGAATGAAAACTTAATTTATTTCTCTTTTCTACATATTTGCACAATCATTATGATTTTCTCTACGTTAGTGAAAAAGCACATAACAAAAATCTGATTGACATGAAATGGGTTTGCATTTCCAACTGAAGTCATTCCCATACCCCATAGGCTCCTTGTAAATCTCTTACTTTTGTAATATTTGGCAACCCTCTGATTTCTTTGGTGACCATTTCAAATCCATTATAACAATTTGTGCACGTAAACACCTTTACGCATACCAATTCCGTATTCTCAGGTTCTGTTTAAGTCTCATTCAGTTATCCACCTGTATTTTATACTAAATTATTGCCATCTCTTTGATATTAATCATCACTCACAATGTTTGTACATAAAAGTGATCACTCTTGCTTACTTGCATAAGTAGTCATTTTAAAGGGCTGAGAAAGCTCTATTAAGAAACTATCATCTCATCCCTGATTTTCTGCTAAATGTTTTGCAGGTTGGAGTAAATATATAAGACAGGACATATTTTTATAACGTGAATTGTGTACTCTTCACGGGTGTAATACTGACATTGCCCACTACAAGGTTTATGGACATGTTTAAACAATTCGACCAAACATATACTTGCTTTGTTTTGAAGCAAGTAGCTGACCTATAATCTGACTTAGAATCATTCAAACATTTTAGTACTTCCTTTTTTCACGCTTTCGCTACGCTGTAAACGCTGTAAACACCGGAAATAATTTACAGTATCTTATGCAAACAGTCTCAGTCTGCGCTGAGCGTTAGTGACGACTATACTTGCAAGGCACAGATTCAGCAAATACTACTTTATTCCTTACGTAACCCACGTAGAGTGTCAGGATAGAGTGTGGCAATGTAACAACCTCAGACTGATTTTAGATGACTTATCAATTCTTGTCCTACAGGAACCTGCCTTCGGTGAACTAGTGTCATCTATATATTAAAAGTTACCTTATTTTGGAGATCCCATAACTCTTATTCCAAAATGTCAAAATACAGACGTGAAATAATGTAGAATTGTTTGATATATGGAATATATTTAGAGAATGGGAATATGACAAGTATCAAACTATGCCAGAGTTAAATATCATCAAAGCAATAGCGACATCCAATGCATTGTTAACAAATGTACTTCACTTTTAAAGTCAATTAAATATATATAATATATATTAAAGCAAACTATAATTTTGAAAGAGTGCAACAAGTGCTTCGATTTCCCAGTAAAGTTACTAAATTGATATTTAACAGACCTGAAAGTCAAACAGCACTTGCAGCCTAAAAAGAAGGCGCTGCACCCAGAAATACCAGATTACATTATGGAACCGGCTAAATTACCACCCATAACAGTACTGTGCACTGTGCAAAGCCAAGGAGGACTTCCATGTCTTGGTGCATGGTGGGGCCTCCGGCCAACACTGCGAAATTGTTCATTACAGAAGCAGAGCTTGTGTACATCACTTCTACGGGCTCAGGACCACCATGGATCAGTAGCTGCTGGAAAGAGACTATGGTGACCATGATAGCAGCCTTAAATCAGTCTCCGTCCGCTGCAGGTATGTGAGGAGAACAGCGCACGTGGTCAGTAATATGCTCGGAAGCTCTAGGTCATACTGCGCATTGGTATGGACTACGCTCTCAGAAGGACGAAGAAGGAATACCCAGGCCTACCTCAAATCCGTCACCGTCTCCTTCTTCTCATTGTAGAAATCGATTTCCTTCCTCAGCGAGGACATCCATTTCTAAGAAGGAACAACATTTCATGTACATAAAGTAACTGTGCAGTACAGGACACTGTGAACATAACAGATTTACGTTTTTCCACTTATTAAACTCGTAGTGGTCTAGGAGGCAAAGGGAGATGTTAAGAATGGAACAGTTACTTCTCGTGACTCGCGTCAAGGTTCATCCATACCTGTGAATACACAATATCGGGGCTGTGACGTAAAAATAGTCCAACCACATTTCACAATTAAGGTTTACTAAAAATGTGTTGCACTGCTACATAATGGTATATTGTCTAAAATTAACTATTTCTTAAAACTTTTATACAATATATGCATGCGTGCCCTTATGTGCAGTGAAAATAAATATGGCCAGTGACCCGTTATTTTGAGCAACTGTACTAATAAACAAGCATTCACACATTTATCATGCCAGTGCAAAGATCAAATTGAGGTTTACTACATCAAAAACACAAAATTGACATGAGAAAGCACTTGTTACTGCCTCACAGATAGAATGTAACTATTATTTTACACAATGAAGCAGCTCCTCTAATAGTCACAACATTTCTTTTGTGTGATTTTACACTGCTACACAAACTTGAAACTTTGGTTTTGTGCAAATATCTTCTGGTAAAACAAATACCATGGGGGGGGGGGTGACCTGTCAGTATGGGCTTCGGAGCTCTGATTGCCCCCTCCCGTTCATTTTCCAGTGCATAATGAGTGTCTCTCAGACTGAGCATAGGTCAGCCTGATAAAAAAATCATGGCACGCCCTGGGCGCTTTGTCTTTAGGCCCTTAAGTTCCGACTGATCAGCATAGTAACGCAACATCCTTTCCTAACTTGTCACAGAGTGGGGTCAGATTAGCAAGTCTCCCTGTAACAAGTTAGGAAGGTTTCTTCTCTCATTGGCTGACACTTTGCAAGGTTAGCCAATGAGAGTAAGAGGTAGGATCACTCTGTTCCTGCCCGAGGCCTCCAGTCCCTCTGTGTTTCTCCCTTATGCACGTCCGTGCTTCCCTGAATGTTTGGGTGATGCATGTGTATGTAAAAATGTATGCACATTTCTGTATGTATGCCAGTGAATGTGCAGCTGCACTACAGATTACTGGGTGTCAGTGCTGTGCGATAATGGTGGGCTATGTGTCTGTCGCGGTTTAATGATGCCACTGTGAGTCTGCATTGTGGGTTATTGATAGCACTGGGCACCAAGCTTTTGACTAACACGGACACTGAGCGCAAGTGTGCTGGACTAACTGGGCATTGTGGACCTAGCTTCTGGGCTAAGGAAGCCTATTTTTCTTTTTCCCTACTTTGTGAAAAGTCTCGTGCAGGTTGAGTGGCCCATATCTCACCTTTCGCTCGTCCTCCGACGATGCAGAAAAGTACCAGGTCCTGTGCTTCTTGCTGATGTGGACGATCTTGAAGGGGAAGACATTGTTTGAGGTCGTCTCCTCAGCAGCCCTCATCACCCTAAATAAAACAAGACCTATTAATGATCTAAAAGCACAGAAATGGTGAGAACCTGAGCATGATACTTGTTTGATTTTGGCTAAGGAATGTACAATATTTTATTGGATAGCGAACGTTTTAGCGCCAAGGAATCGACTGTGTTATCCTTTTAACATGGGAACGTATTACTCCCAGACCGCGCCTCAATCTTCAGTTCATGTCACTCTGTCAAACTTCCACCAGTCTTCTGAAGGCATAATTTAATGTGGAACAAAGCATACACAAGGAGATGCGGACGGAGTGCTGAAACTTTTCAGACACTCACCCCCAGTCACAGATCTGTAGTGTAGTTCCTATCTTCCCAATAGGCTCTGCGCATTGGAATAATACCTACAGCAGTAAAGGCCTGGGCCAGACGTTAACTAGGTCTACTACTGTCGATACTAGACTTAAGTTTTGGGTTTGCCAGCGTAGCTCAGAGTTCGCTAGAAACTTTCTCGAATGTTCAGGAAAGAATTACCTCCCCTGATTAGACAAGAAGGGATTTAGTTTCTGACAACCATAGAACATGACAACTTTGCTCTCCCCTAATCAAGAGTCAATCTCGAGAGTCGTGTGAGCACAAGGCAATTATTTTACTCAGTCAGTACGTGCATTCTTAGTCTCATCAGATTGTAGAGAAAAGGAAGAGACGGGCGTGTTCAATAAAAAGGTGTTATTTATTGATCAGTCTCTTTTCTCGTACAAGAGAAATGGATCGATATTATTGCAATACTTATAGTTAAGTAAAGTGCATACATTAAAAGCAATAGTATAAAATAATACTGTAAAAACATTGATATGGTTTCTGAGCCATATGATGTTTAAAATGATTAAAATATATTTACATACACATATACATTTGACTAAACGTACTCAACTGGTGTTTCTAAATACGCCTACCCCGTGTACCTGACCTAAGTCTAATGCGTGGGTGGGAATAGAAAGTTACAGTTTAAGTTAAGTTTGTTTTTGCCAAGTGAATAACTAAAGAATTCTCTGTGAGGGGTTATTCAGTTCTGTACCTGGAAGTTAGGATGAATGAGGAATGGTATCTCTTTCTCTGCTCTCGATATTCCAGGCTGCCTGCAAGGGCTGCCCAGAAGCGCCGGTGCTGGGTCTCTCGGTTTGAGATAGCAGCGCGTCTCTCAGCGCGTCAGGAAGGCGGGGCTGCTGCCAGCGGGGTCTGCTTCTGCTCTCGGCTTCGGCAAGTATGGCTGCTCCGTCTCGTCACCACGCGTGTGTTTGCATAGGGCAAGATCGGCAATATTTATACCTTAAAGGTGCCGAGATTGACGTAAGGATGGACATAGATACGTCAATAAAGATGTCATACGACTTGCTCGTTAGCACATTCTTTTACTGAAGTTCTCTGTGAAATCAAAACAATGGCCGCACGGATTTTCCAGGTTGTCATAGGTTTGATTTGTTATGAGAACGTCGTATGCCTTATCAGGGGCTGGAGGAATGTCGCTTGTCTAATTAGATCTCAAGCGTTATGACCTAATCAGATAACACGTTCCTGTGCCGTAGTGTGACTGCGTCAGATAACGGTATCTGCATCATGGGGGCTTTTCTTGCCTCATGGGCTGACTGTTAGTTAACTTGATAGTTAGTTTAACCAGAATAGGGTCAGGAATAGGGGGATCGATTCAGAACCTATAGGAATACATGACACCCACTCCACGCTAACTATGGTCATGTTTACTAATCTATGCATAGTATAACATAGTACAACATACTATAGAGTATAGTGTATACCTTACCACCCCAAAATACATTAATGCATTCTGAAATTTTCAAATATACTGAAAAATTGCAGTCATATATATTGTATGCACTCAAGCTATGAATTAAACGCTAAAGTAAACACGCACTGGTATGCATTATCGCTTATTTGGTATATGAGAAATACACATGAAATGGCTCTTAACATAGCTATACAGAAAGGAAGTGCGAGACCATTTCATCACATAATAAAATATTCGTGAACATCCCAGCGGGCAACTAAAGTTTATAAAGTATCTAAAAATAGAAATCTTAGTTCTCTAGGAATAGTTTCTTACTTTAAGCAGAAGATAAGTGTCCCGAAAATTTTGTAAAAAATAATTTGGGCTGCTAAAAAATTGTTGTCCGTGAACTGGTGGGAAAAATTGTTCATGTGACTTTATTTTTAAAGTTGAAGGCCGAATTCAGGGAACGCCGTGTGCGAGCTTGCTCAAAAGTCTCTATTTCGCTCAGGATTTCCGCGAAATGTACAAGGGAATTAGTCGATAATAATGTATGTATCTCTGCAGTCGTCCTTGCGACTTGTAGATCATACGTTTCTTTTGATGACGTGAGCCTTGTAGGCGTCTGAAGAAGCACTGTTTTCATTCTGCTTAAAGTATCTATTCGAATAGAAGTAATTTTCAAACTGGGCCATGCCCTTGCCTCCCTGTCTGGAAAGGAGCTGGGGAACAAAGAACGTCCACAGCACTTGACCTTCGCTGTCGTAGTGACTAGATAAGGAGTCCCGGGCATAAGACTACAACATTTGCGGTCTACAATAAGAATGTAACTCCCATTATAGAGTCTTTGAAAGAATGGTTCTATTTCAGTTGCAGGTGCGCCTTGCTGGTGACATGAAAGGTTGTATGAATTCCCTTCACAGGTTCCATGCAAACTAATTCCGTTACACAGAAGCGTGCCGCTTAGTGACATAGCACAATTTTCGCCACTAAGAAACACTTTCTGTCCTTTATTACTGACACATGCATGTGAATAGGGCAGGTTCCAAGTTGTTTTAAGGTACCCCTTTCCCAATTTTTCGTACATGCCAGCCTGTATATATTTTTGGCAGTATTGAAACCTGAAGGTTGAGATTGGAATATTTATGATTCCGTGGATTATCCATTCACTGACAGGTCGTTCTCACATTGTCATTGGTAATCTTTCTAGTTTTTCAATGCTCAAGATTGTATAATCAGCACCCTTTTGCGCCATACCGATTTGTCTATCAGTAAGGTTAAAGATTTGGAATAGTGACGTTGTGTTGATTAAACGCCAAGGCACATAGCCTGAACGCAGATTTTGTAACGTCCAGCCAAGCTGTACAATAGAACGCAATTGTGACTGACCATGTTGTAATAACAGTAAGTCTTGCGATAATATGTCGATTGCTGAAGACACAATGCTGTCCAAAGAAAAAATTCTGGAGGACAGAGTCATTAACCCATTGTCCACTACAGAAAGTGATTTTTCCAAATTAATACGGTCAATTTCCCGTATTCTCTCTGCTGTTTCAATTTGAGTAACCTTCCAGGCCTCATTGTATGCTGCATATACAGAGGCTGCTATGAAACGCTTTTGACGCTGTTTGCGTGGTCCCATTATGAAATCACGCAAGTCAGCACCATCAGTAAGTAAAGTTAGGTGTTGCTTAATTTCAGGCAGTGTGGAAGTTTGTAGCCATTGCAGGCATAATTTGCCCACACTGTAGGTTGTTATTATCCCTGGGTGATGTCTTTGGGGATATCTAGGGTCTGGCCTGGTCATTTTGAAACCCTGTGTTTTGTTCAGGAATCTAGCTTGACAGTTATTTGTATCTGTGGGCCAGATCAACCATTGTTTCCAATCAGGATGTGTTCTGTTTTGGTTTAATATATGGTTTACGTCTATCTCTTCATCCGTATCAGAGCTATTGCTAAACATTGTTGGCTTTGGAATAGACGGTTTATTTAAATCTTTGATTTTGGCTAAGCCAAGACAGGTGGTTTGTTGAACAGTGTCATTTAAAAATATCATTTGTTCTGGGATCATGCAGGCTCTAAACAAAGCTTCTAAACCCTGTACTTGCCAATCTTTTGTACCCCAAACACTTTTCAAATCAACATTTTTGTCCCAATAATCAAATCCAAAAGTATTCATTTCTTCGAAGAATGAATCTGAATATATCAACTTTGTATTGGTTATCATGGTTTTCATCCCTGTCTTGTTTGACATTTTAAAATAAAATGTTTCAGCATTACTTGTGTTAAAACCTGAAAAATATGAATATTTGTCATAAACGGTTCTTGAGCTCCCTTTTGGAGGAGTAGCACAATGTTTCCATTGATTATAATTTAAAACATTTCTAGGTTGTGCAGATTTATGTAAAAAGTGGTTACCATAGTGGTTATAGCAATACATACTATCATAATTTGTAGAACCTTGCAAATAATCATGTTTTGTAAATTTAGCAGACATTACTAAGTCAGACATCATGTTATTAATGTTTTCGAAGTCCCAATCATCAGCAAATGAGTTTGGTTTTGCAAAGTCACTCAAGGAGATCTTGATTTGGTGTGGATATTTCAGGATCTCGACCGGACCATAAATTTCATAGTCAGTGTTGTCCCAGGCTACCCCACCAGGTATCGGATTGGCTGTGAAGTTGGCTGAAGAAAGTTCTCTTTTCTGGACGTGTGAAGATGTGTGTGGTTTGAGGACCAAGTTGATGTTCTGACTTGCTGTGTCCATTTTAGCATATTTTCCCTCAATGAAGCGTCCCAAAGTAAATACCATGATGAGCCAAAGTATGAGGATAAATGCACCAAAACCCACCCAAAATTCAATCCATGGAGAAATCAGATATGTTTCTTTCAGTTGGTTCAAAAGTTCCTTAGCTTTGTCTTTAAAGGATTTTGATGATGGCTGTGTCTTTGATTCACTGAAGCCTTCAGAGGAATCATCGAAGTTGATGAAGTACCCGGATGCAGTTCTGTCAATTGTTCCAATTGCTTCAGGATTTTTGTTTCTTGCATTGTCACTTGGTACTTCATTGTAGATTGGTGTGTCTCTGCTAAATGTTTTTATTTGGGTTGTCAGAGGTCTGAGTTCTATTGCATTGTTGCATAGTCCTTGTGGTTCTTCTGTAGGCGTTTCGAATGTGATGAGCCTCTTTGTTAGGACCTCTGTACTGGCAGCAAACCTTGGTGTTCTGCTACTTATTGGGAGTCCACTTGGCCTACTGTTTGTTATCGGCCACATGTTGTGGTTTTACCAGGTCGATGGATACAACTCGGTTCTCTTTTTTACCAGCAAGTGGCGGTAGTACAACTGATCTTGTCCCGTTGACAGACAAGACAGGAACTGCTTTTCTGTAAGAAGGCCCAAATTCCTTCTTTACCGCGATCTTCTCCCTGACTAGATGCCCGACTTTTGGAATCCAGACAGGTCTTGCTGGGACAGGTGGTGATTCTTCAGTGGTTGTTGGCTGTTGTTTCAACTGTATGTTGCTCAGGTCTTTTCTTGTTTTGTTTAAGTCCTGCAAAATAGCCAAACGGTCTTTGACATCAAAGCTTTTTTCTTTAACCACTGAAGTCTGACTGTCGAGGTCAGAGATAATCATTCTAGTTCTAAATAATAATTCGTACGGACTGAATCCCTTCAGAGAATTTCTTGGCAAGTTATTTAGACTACGTTGGACACTTATTAGATGTTTGACCCACCCAGATCCCGAACCTAATATCCTTTCTATTATAGATTGCTTTCTGCCTTGGTTTTTTCTTTACACCATCCCGTACCCTCAGGAAGGAAGTGAGAAGATTCCCGCTGGACTGTGCTCATTCGGCCATGTTTCCCCCCAGGCTGGTGGGCTTGAGTGAAAACAATGGTCGAACGTAGCATGCTCTTAGCGTATATGCCATTTAGACTCGCAAATCTTTGTATAACAGTCCGGACGTCAGCCGAGTGCTGGTGATCTACATTATTAGTGGAAACTAGCCTGTATATGTTAATCGCAAGCCCTGCTTTTTATTGGTCATATTATCTGCCTTGATACGACGAGGTATTAAACTGTTTCTCTCCCCACTGCGATCTCTGTTGCAGTTTGGGCAGTTTTTTACAAACATGGTGTAATGCAGGCTCATGCCTGGCCACCAGTACCGTGATTGTAATTCTTCCAGAGAATCTTTCAGTTTGAGGTGTCTGAGACCCTCGCCCATGTGTGCGTCCGCGATTAACAAGCTTCTCCTGTCCATGTTTGGAATCACTCTATCCCCCACTCCAGGGATTCGAGCAAAAGGGACGGAGTTTGCATCGATTATGTATGTATAATTGAGTGGATAGTTGATCGGTAACGCTGAGCAGTCGCCTTTTGATGACGTTTTCACCGCCAGCACTGTTTCACCGTCAATGTATTTTAATGTACGCTTTTTTCGATCTACGGGAGCCGATTTAGTGGCTGCCGCTGCGGCTGTTTCAGCCAATGAATTCCCTACAACGTGAACGCCATCACGCTGATGACTCAGTGAGTGTGTCACGTGAGTCCTTGGTAGTTCTTTTTGTAAAAGAGCTATTTGTTCCCAGAGCAGTTTCTGCTTTATTGGTGCATCTGTGTCATCTTTGTAACCGTTCTGAATCCATGTCTGCAAATCCTTGTTATATGATTTGACGCAGTAATATGAATCTGACACTATAAGTGTCGGGAATTCGCGATCCGCATTATCTAGCGCCATCTTGAATGCTAGTAGTTCAGCTCGCTGAGCTGTACAATCTCCTAGAGATTGTGTTTTAGTGAGGGTTGGTTTAAATTTCCCTTCGTGCCAACGACCTTTAACAATCGCGCACGCAGCACTGTAAGCTTGTTTACCCCCTACTGCGGGTTGTGCTGATCCGTCTGTATATATTATACAGCCGTAGTGATCTAGAGGCAGAATTTCGGTTGGCGGAGGACATTCAAATTCATATTGGAGAAATTCTTGTGTTTTTAAGTAAGGATCAAATTCGTACACCACGTCTGTTGCAGCAAGAGAGTTAGCCCATTGTATCCATCTTGGATGGAGTGCTTTAGCATTTGGAATGCTTGCCTTTGTTACCGCCTCTAAGGCTGGTATTGGTGTCACGATTACTATTCTTGTGCCAGGGCTCGTTCTTTTGCTATAGCTGTCTGTGTTGCTGTAAGAATTTTTTCCGTTGGGCTAAATTTCATTTCAGCCTTAGTGTACAAGTGTGATTTGAATGCAATTGGTACCTTTTCTCCCTCATTAGAGGTCAGGTATGTGAATCCGCATCTCCCTGGGATGACTCGAATCACAAGATTGCGTGTGTTATCACGTGTTTCTAATTTTGTTTTAATTAGCATGTCTGTTTGTAAGGATCTCAAAATTTCTGTGTGTGTTTGAGTCCAATTGGATCTTTTAAAGTCTGGTTTAATTAGATCATAAAGGGGTTTGACCCTTTCTGCGTAATTTGCAATGTATGTTCTTCCGAAATTTAGGAAGCCTAGAATTGACTGTAGGTTTTTTAGTGTTTTAGGAGCTTGGATTACGGCACATTTCTCTAGGAAATTGTCTGCCAGGCTTTTACCTTCACTTGATAACTCATATCCTAAGAACAGGACTGTCAGATGGGCAATTCTGGACTTTTTAAAGTTGAATTTGTAGCCCTCTGCAGCGAACCCAAGTATTATGGTGTTCACTCTTTTCAAGTGAGTATCCAAGTCATCATCTGTTAAGTAAATGTCATCGACATAAGATAATGCTTCATCATCATATAGATGTAGTAATTCTGTTACTCTCGCTGAGAATACCCCCGGGCTGTTCTTGTACCCCTGGGCTAACCGACAGAATTGCTTTTGAGTGCCATTTACTGAGAATGCAGTTAAATATCTGCTTTCTGGTGCTATGTTTTGACAAAAGAATCCATTGGAGATGTCCAAGGTTGTTTTGTATTTTTTGCGCACTATGTTATTCATTAGTGCAGCACTGTGTGAGTTTTGCACTGCAAATGTTTTGCAACATGTGTTAAGGTGTCGGTAATCCAAAACTAGACGATATGAATTGTCTGGTTTGGAGACCGGAAACAAAGGATTGTTCATTTGTGAGGTGCAAGTTTCAATCACCCCCTGGTATTCTAGCTGATCTAGTATTTCATTTACTTGTTTTTTAGCTTCTTGCTTAATTGGGTACTGCCTTTGTGCAGTAGGTTGTGATTTTAACTGGATTTTGTGAGGAGGAGAATCGTCATCCCATCCTACATGATTTTTATATAAAGCAGGTGCTAAGGCCACTGCCCACTTTCTAGCAAGTGTGTATTTTTTATGAATCGGGATTTGATTCGAGAAGGCAGGCATAATTACTTCTTCGCCATGAGGGCACTCCCTGACAAACTCTGGTGGCCAGTCTTTTTCAGCTAGAAGGATGTCATAGCCCTTGGAGAGGTTATCCCAAAATAGTCCCCTTATTTTCCTAGTCTTATCTCCCTCTATACGTAATGTTATCTCGTATATCTTGTGGGGTTTGCTAACTCTGGTGTCTGCAGTTTCCACTTGAAGATATTCATTCGTGTCCACTGTCTCCAGATGACTCATAAGGACTTTGCGAGCTATGCTCACCTCTGCTGCGCTGTCTAGCATTGTCTGAGCCCACTCTCCGTTTTTCAGTTGTGTCCTCAGTATTCTCGGCATTGTTAACTACCTTGATACTGGCTACCTTCTTTTTTGGAAATTGTAATTTCTTTTTTAGCTGAGCAGGTTCCTTGTCTTTGGACTTGGCGTGCTCTTCTCTTTGTTCTGATCGTCCTCTTCTTTCCGATTTCTGCGAGGAAGTCTGAAAAGATTGAGAGGGACGTGTATCAATGTCTTGATATCTATCAGGTTTTTTAATATTATCCCTATTTCTAAGATTATATCTATTCCCAGAGGGGTCACTCTGCGGTGACCTCTGTCTTCGGTTTGGAGATTTTTCTCTTCGCCTAGGAGACCTTCCTCGGGACTGGAATTTCTTTTCTTTAGGATTGGATTGTTTGTTTCCATCCCAGTTCTTTTTTGGTGAATTATTATTAAAAAATATTTTTTCTGGACTTTCAGTCAGTTGCGGTTTTACTGGTATTCCACCTAAACTATCTCTACCTAGTTCCTCATAGGATTTTTCTATGATTCTGGCAATTTCAGCTGGTTGGTCTGCTATATCTGTCTCTTTTAACCTCTGGCGGATCGCCAAATTTGCTGCTTCACCTTTTATGTTGGCTAGTAATATAGCCGAGACCTGCTTGAAGTCTTTCAGTAATTTCATACCAAGAGTTAAAGCTGGTTCTGGACCGTATTCATCTTGAATTTGTTTTAGCACATCTGGTATCACTGAAATGGATGGAACACCGTGCGTTTTTGTGTAGATTGAAGCAAAGACTGTACCCCAAGTGTCACAGTCCTCTATGTGTGGTGCGATTCCCATTGGGAGACATATAGTCAGAATCCTGTGTTTTTCTAGCGGGGTGGTGTCAGGAAACACCGCCTCTATTTGGGTGATTTTCTGTGCCAACCAGAATGGTATCTGTTCCCGTTTAGCCGGAACTTTACCTAGGCAGGATTGGATGTTCTGTGGTGTGATTTTATTTGTGTTCCCCTGGTGAGGGGTCAGCTGTGGAAGTTTAATCGCTGGCTGAATTGTTGAAGTCCGCATTACATACTGAACTAATTGTCTATGAATTTTTAGTAATTGTTTTAGCTGTATTAACAGCTCTCCTGTAGACATTCCTTCGATGTCTGGGTGTGGTGTGTATCCGGCTAAGACCGGCCACGTTGCTCCTGGTCTACCTAAAGGACCGAGCCTTGTAATGTGATTGTTATGTTTTAGGGCGCCATCAAATAAGAGCAAATGCTCTTGGAATTTGAGTGGTACTTCCACCTCCTCAAAAGGAGTGTACTCATTAGGAGGTTCCTCTATTTTGTAATAGTGGAAGTACTTTGTTACAGCATTAGCTGCTGGAAAATTTATCCATGAATAATATACCTCTGTCTGCCGATATTTGTGTGCCTCAATTACGAATATGACTGTGCCACCTCTAGGTGTCAGTCCATTTTCTATAAGTTTTAGAGTTATAGATCTCCTTTTGATGACCGGAATGAGTATTATATCCGCGTCTGCTGCTTGCATGGTAGCATCAGCATCTGCGAGTTCAGTTGCTAATCTAACTGCCTCTCTTTCTTCATCACTTTCTGACATTTTACTGTTAGAAAGGTTATTCTTTTTGTTTGCAGATCAGGTTTCTTATGGAAACAGAGATTAGATGCACAATATTTTGGAACAGTGTATCCTTCAACGTTGACTATACCAAGAACCTTACATAGGAGTTTCCTCCTGCGAGGTTTTGGAGGATATTACCTTTCACCCACTCCAGACGTCTTTGGAGTATTTGGGAAAAGGGGTCTGAGTGAGAAAGCACGACTGAGTTACTCTAAATGTCTTACGTTAGTTTTATCGCCCTTTCCAAACACGTTGGGCGCCATGTAGTGTAGTTCCTATCTTCCCAATAGGCTCTGCGCATTGGAATAATACCTACAGCAGTAAAGGCCTAGGCCAGACGTTAACTAGGTCTACTACTGTCGATACTAGACTTAAGTTTTGGGTTTGCCAGCGTAGCTCAGAGTTCGCTAGAAACTTTCTCGAATGTTCAGGAAAGAATTAACTCCCCTGATTAGACAAGAAGGGATTTAGTTTCTGACAACCATAGAACATGACAACTTTGCTCTCCCCTAATCAAGAGTCAATCTCGAGAGTCGTGTGAGCACAAGGCAATTATTTTACTCAGTCAGTACGTGCATTCTTAGTCTCATCAGATTGTAGAGAAAAGGAAGAGACGGGCGTGTTCAATAAAAAGGTGTTATTTATTGATCAGTCTCTTTTCTCGTACAAGAGAAATGGATCGATATTATTGCAATACTTATAGTTAAGTAAAGTGCATACATTAAAAGCAATAGTATAAAATAATACTGTAAAAACATTGATATGGTTTCTGAGCCATATGATGTTTAAAATGATTAAAATATATTTACATACACATATACATTTGACTAAACGTACTCAACTGGTGTTTCTAAATACGCCTACCCCGTGTACCTGACCTAAGTCTAATGCGTGGGCGGGAATAGAAAGTTACAGTTTAAGTTAAGTTTGTTTTTGCCAAGTGAATAACTAAAGAATTCTCTGTGAGGGGTTATTCAGTTCTGTACCTGGAAGTTAGGATGAATGAGGAATGGTATCTCTTTCTCTGCTCTCGATATTCCAGGCTGCCTGCAAGGGCTGCCCAGAAGCGCCGGTGCTGGGTCTCTCGGTTTGAGATAGCAGCGCGTCTCTCAGCGCGTCAGGAAGGCGGGGCTGCTGCCAGCGGGGTCTGCTTCTGCTCTCGGCTTCGGCAAGTATGGCTGCTCCGTCTCGTCACCACGCGTGTGTTTGCATAGGGCAAGATCGGCAATATTTATACCTTAAAGGTGCCGAGATTGACGTAAGGATGGACATAGATACGTCAATAAAGATGTCATACGACTTGCTCGTTAGCACATTCTTTTACTGAAGTTCTCTGTGAAATCAAAACAATGGCCGCACGGATTTTCCAGGTTGTCATAGGTTTGATTTGTTATGAGAACGTCGTATGCCTTATCAGGGGCTGGAGGAATGTCGCTTGTCTAATTAGATCTCAAGCGTTATGACCTAATCAGATAACACGTTCCTGTGCCGTAGTGTGACTGCGTCAGATAACGATATCTGCATCATGGGGGCTTTTCTTGCCTCATGGGCTGACTGTTAGTTAACTTGATAGTTAGTTTAACCAGAATAGGGTCAGGAATAGGGGGATCGATTCAGAACCTATAGGAATACATGACAGATCTGGGTTGAATCCATCATCATGGTATGCCCAACCATGGGTCTCTTGCTCACTTTGCCACTGGATTCAAGCTAGCCTGGCTGATGAAGGGTGTTACCCAGAAACCGGTCCCAGGATGCTTATTTCCGGTTCAGGGAAGACCTGGCTTGACAGTTCAGGCTGGACTGTTCCCATGAGGCACAGGGTCAAGATTGATTTGAATATAGTTGGGTTTGAACTGAGGTGGTGAAGTGAGCTAAAGAATGGTGATGGATTCAACCCAGATATGCGACTGGGGGTGAGTGTCTGAAAAGTTGCAGTGCCCTATCCATCATCTCCTTGTATTTGCATAATTTAATGTGGAGCCTGGACAATCAGGCAACTTTGGAGATCAATGAAGGTGGAGATGTTAATCCTGGCGGGACCAACTTGAATCAGGGGGAAGCAGATTTGTATATGATCAAAGGCAGGAAGAGTTAACAGCTTTTATCAGAAGACAACTTACTCAACACCCATGAGGATAGGTCTAAAGGTTGCTTTTAATTTGAATACATAATGCCTCTTTGTCTGTGTTTCTATGTTGATGCGTGCTGTCATTTAATCATGTTGTGCCCCTCGCTTCATGTAAAAGTGTAGTCCTTTTTAGGTCTCGTGACCTATCAATGCGCATGCGCATTGAGAGAAGCGAGACTATAGGGCTTTAAACAAAGCTTACCTAACTGTGGCGATTTGCTGCTGTGCCCGTGGCTTTTAGGTCAATGCGCAAGCGCATTGACCTAAAATGCGCGTGCACATCACCAAATCGCCGTCTGTTCCCTCAGCCGCATTCCTCCCACACCTTTTGAAGTGAAGCTTAGCTTCACTTCAAAGGCCCCGGCTGCTTCACACCCTCATGCCGCTCTCCCCGCTCCGCCCCCTCCCCTGCCCGCCGTGTGCATTTCTCCTCCCCCCCTCCCCACAGCAATGCCCTCCGTCTTGTTTCCTTTCTTGTTTCTCTGGGAACTTTGCACTCCGATGACGCTGAATGGAGTGTGTTTACATGCTCAAGGCAGGCTGGGCTCACCGGTGGTCCTACACACAGCAGCAGCTGGCTTTTGTGTGTGCCTCTAGCAGTCTCTTTTCTTTGCCTATTGCTAACCTTACTTTCTTATCCACAAAGCCAATCTTTTTGGTTGCAAACGGTTCTGTGCCACAAATAAGGTTACCAGCCGTTCATTTGTGCCGATCACCATCTCTCTTACTCCTGATATTTTCTACTACAGATAGTTATCGGGCATGGAGATTAGCCTATTTTTTTTTACATATTGGCACACGAAAACTACAACTCCCAGAAGACACTTGTTTGTTAAATCAAAGCTCAGTTCTACAAACCTGGTGTTCAGTGCACATACATGCAAAACCTGGCAACTTTGCAGTAAGCCACCAAAATCTCAGAGCCACGGCAATTCAAGCTCCGTGCATGCATGCAGACTGAGGAGGGTGCAGGGCCTGTACTTTGCTCCCACCTGCAGCCCGAGGTATCTTCTCACATGCTGCTTAAACTCTGTCTTTTTCTGCAGTACAAGCAATGTGCCCACCACAGGCTGCGTCCAGTAGCAGAGGTCGTTACCAGTTAGCAAAGGACTTCCTGATCAGTGATTGTCAGCAAAGCCCAAAGCTATAATGCAGGGCCCTGGATGCTTTTTGAAATGGGATTTCTCCGTCGTCAAGATGCGCATTGTCTGCTTCAGCCACCTTACACCTGCTGCCAGGGTGGTGTACTGGAGCTCGAAGCCATCTCCTCTGCGTTCGGCCCCGTTCTGATTACCTCTGAGTCCTCCACATCACCTGTTCTTTCACTTTCGCTTTCTCGTTATATGCCCATATACATCTCCCATCACACTCACCCTCACTCACCCTCACCCTCACTCACCCTCACCCTCGCTCACCCTCACCCTCACTCACCCTCACCCTCGCTCACCCTCACCTTCACTCACCCTCACTCACTCACCCTCACCCTCACTCACCCTCAACCCCTCACCCCCTCACCCTCATTCACCCTCACCCTCACTCACCCTCATTCACCCTCACCCTCACTCACCCTCACCCTCACTCACCCTCACCCTCACTCACCCTCACCCTCAACCCCTCACTCACCCTCAACCCCTCACCCTTCCTCACTCACCCTCACCCTCACTCACCCTCACTCACCCTCACCCTCACTCACCCTCACCCTCAACCCCTCACTCACCCTCACCCTCAAACCCTCACCCTCACTCACCCTCAACCCCTCACCCTCCCTCAACCCCTCACCCTCAACCCCTCACTCACCCTCACTCTCACTCACCCTCACTCACCCTCAACCTCACCCTCACCCTCTCACCCTCCCTCACCCTCACCCTCCCTCAACCCCTCACTCACCCTCAACCCCTCACCCTCACTCACCCTCACCCTCACTCACCCTCACCCTCACTCACCCTCAACCCCTCACCCTCACTCACCCTCACCCTCACTCACCCTCAACCCCTCACCCTCACTCACCCTCAACCCCTCACTCACCCTCACCCTCACTCACCCTCA
Source organism: Lissotriton helveticus (assembly GCF_964261635.1). Classification (NCBI taxonomy): domain Eukaryota; kingdom Metazoa; phylum Chordata; class Amphibia; order Caudata; family Salamandridae; genus Lissotriton; species Lissotriton helveticus. The sequence continues at coordinate 375,622,103 of NC_136060.1, forward strand.
ACCCCTCACCCTCACTCACCCTCACCCTCCCTCACCCTCACTCACCCTCAACCCCTCACTCACCCTCACCCTCACCCTCACTCACCCTCAACCCCTCACCCTCACTCACCCTCAACCCCTCACTCACCCTCAATGCCTCACCCTCAACCCCTCACTCACCCTCACTCTCACTCATCCTCAACCCCTCACCCTCACCCTCACTCACCCTCAACCCCTCACCCTCACCCTCAAACACCCTCATTCACCCTCACCCTCACTCACCCTCAACCCCTCACCCTTACTCACCCTCACTCACCCTCAACCCCTCACCCTTACTCACCCTCACTCACCCTCACTCACTCACCCTCACTCACCCTCACCCTCACTCACCCTCACCCTCACTCACCCTCAACCCCTCACTCACCCTCAACCCCTCACCCTCACCCTCACTCACCCTCAACCACTCACCCTCACTCACCCTCAACCCCTCACTCACCCTCACCCTCACTCACCCTCACCCTCACTCACCCTCTCACCCTCACTCACCCTCACTCACCCTCAACCCCTCACCCTCACTCACCCTAACTCACCCTCAACCCCTCACCCTCACTCACCCTCACTCACCCTCACCCACCCTCAACCCCTCACCCTCACTCACCCCCTCACCCTCAACCCCTCACCCTCACTCACCCTCACTCACCCTCAACCCCTCACCCTCACTCACCCTCAACCCCTCACCCTCAACCCCTCACCCTCACTCACCCTCACAACACATATTGTGTTACAATAGGTGTCACATTTGCGAAAGATAAAACTATTGGCATTGTAAATAACAAAGCTATTAATTTAGCTATTTTCAAAACAAGCACATAAATAAAAAATGTGTCCTTTACAATACCAATAGCTCAAACTTTCCTAATGCGAGACCTATTGCATTGCTGTGCTTCTCTCCCCTGCTGCACTCTCCTGCTCTCTAGAGATGTGGCCTAACGATCAGAGCTGCCATCTAAGTCACGTAAATACAAAACATGTTGCATTCCAAATGCTATAGGTGTCACATTCGCGAAAGTTATAACTATTGGCATTGTAAATGACAAAGCCATCAATTTAGCAATTTTAAAAACCAACAAATAAATAAAATATGTCATTTACAAGACCAATAACTCCAACTTTTCTAATGCGAGACCTATTGCATTTCCAATGCTTGTTCTATATGTGCTAAATGTCCCGGTTTTTGGTTTTCAAAATCTGGGCACCCTATGGGCAGCACCATAGCCTGGCCCCCCCACTGGACTCCTTCTTGGCAGAGACCACGTTGAGTGACACATTGGACCTAAGGGGTCTCCTGCCCTCTCCCTCAAATGGGGCCATTCTGACCTCATTTAGGGCTTTAGAATTTAGCCATTTTACAGTGGAGTGTGATCCTCATCACGCACTGAGTGGAAATCCGGGATTTGAACCGGAGGAAGTGAGAGGATTATTACAGCCTTGGAGCGGCTGTATTAGTCCACACAGCCACGAGTACCAGCTGTATAGGCGATGACAGTGTATAAGTATTAAACCACCATATTTCCATCTGTTCTTCCAAATAGGAGGAAACCTTCAGTGTGCACGGTTGCTTCTATATATACTTAACCTATGTAATATTTAATGCACTGGGATCCTTTATATTTCCACTCTTGAAAATGTGAGAGGGACCTTTACAGTGGGAAGGCAGCAACATCAGGCTGTACAGGTCATGGGCAGTTTGTCTACTCCTGGTTTTTTCTTTGCATTTTGGTACCTGTAGTTTTATTTTCACGGTTCTAAGTGGAGGACTAAAATTACCAGAAAGAAGTGGATACTCTACTCACGCCTGACATGGAAGAATATCACAGCGCTGCATCTAATGACAACAAGAAAAGCTCCATAACTGTGGCAGAGCTCCTTCTGCAAATATTCATAATCTTAGCTTCAATTTTATTGGAAAGAAATGGAGCGGGACAGTACGTGGGGAGGAAAGTATCATATTAAACCCCTCCCCCCCTTGAGTCTCTCATATCTCACAGATATTAATTGGCTTTGGGCTGTATGAAGCCCCACTTGAAATCTTAGATGCCCCTTGCAGGGTTGCTCCCCATACCACAAGTGCTGCAGACAGTGCTTAATTTGCAAATAAATAAGTTCCTGGGCCCTCAGCAGGAGGCCACTGTAGCTTGCACCACCCATTGCCCTGCTAGCGCTGCCATTGACAGTACCAACAGAACTACTAACCATCACAGTCCGACCATTCAGACTATTCCGGGCCCCCAAAGCTATAAGAACGGTTTTGGCAGCAAGCCTTAGCCATGTTATATGTATATTACATTAATAAACAACTGTTGTTTCCCCTATTTGTACATTAAATAAACTGTGCCACCATGTGGCAAACTGTCAGAAGTGCTGTTGTTGACAATTAAGTGCCGGTGCTGAGCACCGGCTCAAATTAAGCACTGGCTGCGGGGACATTGGGTAAGCCCGGGATTATGGACCAGAAAGGGGCCTAAAGCACAATGGCTGTGTAAAGCTAGGTGTTTGTGGCGAGGACAGAAGCATCCCTTTGATTTTTCCTTACATAGCGGTTGTGAAATCTCTCTGCCCCATTGAAGGCTACACTGTGTCAAGTCACGTGGGAATACTCAAGTCTCACACAACGGCATTTCCACACTAATGGAAGCTATAAGTAAATGTATGCTTGAATTGTTTTTATGGCCCATCTGCGACTCCCCTAAAGTATTACAAACACCCTTGCATCCAGTGGTCATTGCTGACATTTGATAGCCAGCTGTGGCATTCGGTGAGCATTCTGGGCATCTGAGGAGTATTCAGGAAGGCTAAAAACGGGCACCTGAAGATGAGAAGTAAGCACATGAGTCTTTACATGAAAATGGGAGCAACAAACTGTTCATTTTAGGTATACAAGGTTAAGAGAGATTTCTGTATTGCTGCACTGCCATTAGTGCGGTTTTTCAGAGCTGTTGGCACAGATACCGTCGCACGCAGGTCTCTTTTCGGTAGGAGTTTGTGATTGTTTGCTAGTGAGGGTTGTACTGTTGTGAGCTTGGTGATACCCAACTATATGGAATATCTGTGGGGTGTTGTTTGGGTTGTGCATGCTTATAATGAAAAGCCAAGCAGAAGAAACTAGTTCTGGAGAATAATTCTCGTTGAACATTTTATGAGGAATTTTTCACTAAGAATCGATTTTGCTACTCTCTCTGACAAAACAATTTGGCAAATGCCCGTGTTGTGTAAAAACATTTTCTAGTGGTTTGGGGTTTCTTTACAACCCCATGTTTCCTTTCCTTCCTCCACTTTCTAAGGATATTGTGAATGGGGTCTCCTCCCTTTTCTTTTATCAATTTGTTCTAGCCTTCTCTACCCTGGTCGATGTAATTCCCATCTCGTTCTTCCTTGCTCCTCCATACCCACTCCTCCTCCCTTCCTCTGAGGGTGGTGTGGTCCTGCCTTTCTTTTCCTCTACTTTTCACTCAAAGTCTATTGCCAAGCTCTTTTTCCTATACATCTTTCTTTCTTTCTGTCCGGTCTTATTTTCTTCTTTGTTTTGTGGTCTCTCTTTTCTCGTTTTAGTCCATCCAGAAACTCTTTTTCTTGAAATTCACTGGATTTTCTAAAAAAAAAATGAGATCTGTCAGACTGGCTTTCTTCATTTTGGAGTTTCTCCTTATGATGTTATTCCGTTGTATGAGCGCTCAGTGCTTTGTCCAATTCCTTCTGTTGGTGTACCTGTGCCCAAGTGGCAGCAGTAAATCATGTATTTGATGAAAATCTTAAGTTGAGGGGGCATTGTATTTACTCAAAAAGGCAACACGGGTATTTGAGAGTTAAATGTTGTATTATTTAAGTAATAATTCACGCAGAGTTGAGAACACATATTGCTAATATTATTACATAGTTATTATGACATTATTACCATTATGGGCCGACTTGTTGTTAGGGAAGTTATTTCCTGAATCACGTGGAGGTATTTAATTAACTACATTGCTATCTTTCCATGAGATTTAAGAATCATACATTGGACTACAGTCTCATGCCTGAGCCTCTAAGATCAGTGTGCCTTAGGCGTTTATCTTATCCTATAATGTCTCTGCTATGAAAGTGGACAAATATGGTGTTTGGGTCTTTAAAATCTAACTCAAAGGCTATCTCAGCATTCTATGTTATTCCGAAATTCTACTAGCAAATGGCCAGGTTGAAATTGAATTGGAACTGGAAAAGATAGAAGTGAAGGAAAGTACGTTATACAGGCTAAATTAATAATAATAATAAAGTTCTTTATTCGGCTTATTCACAAAGGAAAAACCATAAAAGAGACAGTAAATAACATTCATTACATTTTTAAATGGTTAAAAGAAAGACATTTCATAGACTTTCATACAAAAAACTAGTGAATTATAAAGGAATTGATTATAAAGTTTTCTGTAGGGATCTACACGATGTATCATTAATAGGGATATTTATAAATTTTTCCTATGTTTCGTGATACATTTTAAAAAATTACTCACAAAGTAACAGACATTTTCAGTTTCCAACATTTGGAGTCTAAGAAGGGCAGGTCTACATTGTCTCAGAGCCCAGTTCCTTAATATTGGGAATAGCCAGATTTTTCTGTGCGATTGGTGAAATTTACAAAGCATGATCACATGTAAATTTGATTGTGCTGATACTCCATCGCACGGACAGGGTGGAAGAATAGCTTTCCAACAGTTTTTCAATGGGAACGTAACCAGTCTAAAAAAAGTGTTTAGCCTAAATCTTGTTAGTAACATTCTCTCGTAAGTCGATAATTGCAGTGTCAGATACGGGTGAATACCATAGGCTATTTGGACCATGTTCGCATGGACTACCGCCGTTTTCAGTGAGTTCGATGCTAGTCTTAGCGTTTCCAAATGTCTTAGAGCTAGTTGTTTGAGTTCTCTTTTTGGGATGTCCGTTATGGATTCTGGTTTAAAATAGTAGTTCTCAAGCCCTAGGTCTTTAAGGAAATGTCTTACATAGGACAGCCACTTTACTTTAGAGGATTTGTCAAGAGCCATCGAGTCAGTGATGATAGACTGGGTCAATTTATTGTTTTCAGATGTCCAGATGCGCCGCCACAGCATCACAGGTTCTGTTTTAATTAGATCCTCTATGTAGGGTGTCCCTAATTCCAGGTGCATGGCATATGTTGAGGTGCCTTTCGGGGTGGCCAAGAGGAATCTAAGAAAGACATTTTCCACCTTCTGGATGGAGCTAGTATCGGTGTACCCCCAGACTCCCGCACCATATATGACGGTAGCCAGGCACTTGGCATTGTAAATTTTTAATAGCTCCACCGGGGGCCTTTTTCCTAGTCTCTGGGAAAAGCTCGCTAGAGCGGCTATTGATCTCTTAAATAGATTGCCCCTTGTGACTACAGCTGGCTTCCATGTTAACTGATCATCTATCATAATGCCCAGGTAAGGATATTGGGGGGTAACTTCAAGTTTTTGATCTTCAAGGTAAATAGCTTTTGTTCTTTTTTGGCCCCTGCCTGCTGTCATGACAAAAGTTTTCTTCACGTTCACCCTTAGCTCCAGGTTACCCATGAAGGTCGTATACCTATTCAGTGAAGATTGAAGCTCGCGAGGGGTGCGCACGAGAATGACGGCATCGTCCGCGTAGAGCAGAGCGGGAATCAGGCGCTGGTTTATGCGTGGGAGGTCCTGAGCCCCCCTCACCATCTCCCCCTCCAGACCATTTGTATAGAGTGAGAAGAGGAAGGGGGCCAGGACACAACCCTGCCTGACTCCACCCCCTACGCTAAACGGGGCCGTCAACTCGCCATTTACTCCAAATCGTACTCTAGCCGTAGCACCAGAATAGAGTTCTCGTAGGAAATCCAGAAGAGGGGGTTCTACTCCCATTTGAGCAAGGACCGTCCACAGCTTTGCATGCGAAACGCAGTCAAACGCTGCGGACAGGTCGACAAAGACCATATAGATTTTGTTAGCCTTGGCCTGTATGTACTTTCCCATTATTAAGGTGAGATTAAGGGCCTGTTCGACTGTTCCGAAACCCTCTCGGAAGCCGAATCGGATATCGGAGATAATACCTCGGTCCTCGCTCCACTGCTGGAGTCCAGCAGTGAGATGGGCCGATAGCACTTCACATCTTGTCGGTCCCCTTTTTTAAAAATGGGGACCATTATAGATTTAGTCCAAGAGCTTAACACTCCCTCATTCACGGCAGCAATGCAAACTCTTGTTAAAATCGGGGCCCAGAGGTCTAGATTATATTTTAAAAAGTCCACTGGGACTCCATCTGGGCCTGGCGCTTTACCCAATTTACTTTTCTGCAATGCTTCCAGTAAATCAGGAATGTCAAAAAGGAGCGGAATGGGGTACTGTGCTCCTGGAGGTGATAAGTCTGTTGGTGAGGTATTTTTAAAGATGTTGGAGAAATGTGTGACCCATGTCTTCTCATCTATGGCAACCTCTATTCTGGGGGTGCCAGTATCCGAGAGGTATGGGGTTCTGACTATGCGCCAGAATTGCTCACTGTTTTTTGATACCGCACTCTCATGGAGGTCATCCCAAAGTTTCTGCTTCAGTTGGGCGGTTCTCAGTTTTCGTTCTCCTATGTATTGGCGCCTTAGGAGTTGAATTTGGGCTACGTATCTTGGTTTGTTATGAAGTGCTAATTTTAATTTTGTTAGGGCAGTTGTACAATTTTGGTTAAACCACCTTTTCTTTACTGAATGGTTAACTTTGGATTTTGACAGAAGTAAGTCCTTAATGGACTCCAGAATCTGTTTGAAGTTCACTAGGACTTCCTCATGAGTAGACGATAGGTCAAGACATTTTAAGATATTTGAATATGCCTGTACTATAATTTTTTTTGTAATTTCAGTAGGGTTAATTTTACCCCATCTGATTGAGTAACCATTCTGTTTTCCAATCTCTAATTTATTTTGTCCTAGCAAACTTGCAATCTCCGAATTTAGGGTGTTAGGTACAGACAAGTACAGGTTAATCCTTAGGGCTGAGTGGTCGCTAAGTGGATTGCCGATGACCCCAAAGTCCTTGGCTATAGCCAGCAGACCGGATGATAAAAATATATAGTCGACTGTTGTGTGATAGCCTCTACCCACATAGGTCGGACTAAGTAAATTGGACTCTGCATTTTGATGATTAACAATTTGCAGGTCCGAGAGGACAGCATTTAATATGTTCCCTGCTTTACTGTGTGTAAAATGAACTAAAGGGGCATCGAATTCGTCCGCCATCCCACAGCAGAGTGGGTTAGTCTTTAGACATGGATGGAGGTTGAAATCTCCTCCCCAAATTAAGTGGGTTGCCCTATTACCAGTTCTCCATTGGTAAGATTGTTTTAGACTCTCATGTACGTGACTGAGGAGATTTATGAATTGATCTTCAGGAAGATTATTATATATATTAGTCAAGAAGATAGTCTCCTTATTAACAAAGGATAGCGAAAGGATTTGAAAATTGGAATCCTGAGAGATTATGGCCACTTTTGTGAGGGTTAGGGTGTTCGCTATATAAGATACTAACCCACCTCCAGGTCTTCCCATTGTACTACTTAGCGCTGGAATAAAATAGGTTTTATAGCCTTGTAAATGTAAATCTTCTATAGACCAAGTCTCCTGGAGACAGATTATTTGACGGGGATTTAAGAAGTTTTGTGCACTCCCATCCTCAATTTTGGAACGAAGACCTGCTATGTTCCAATAAAGTATGGAAGTCAGAGATGTGGCATCTTTTAGTTGTTCTAGTGGGAGTATGACTTCCAAATTCGTGGATCCGGAGGAGATGTTCAAGTTCACCGGAGTGGGGGGAGCGTACAGGTTGTTAGATATGCTTTTACTTGATGGTCAATCGACCATTTCAAGTCCACTGTACCTATTTAGCAAGGGGATGTTGTGCCATGGGTCCCATCGGGGATGATCTCTGATTGTCGGCCTTTGTATGTAAGGTCTCCTATCTTCCCAGCCTCCCCCCTGATAGCGTGGACCCACTGTGTTCCAGGAATAATCTGTATCATAAAATCTTGGGGGACCATGATATCTGGTGTTAGCTGAATCATTCTGTCTGGGGGGGTGGGACTGCCCAAGGGGGCTCTTGTTCCTGTAGTCCGTTTGTTTGTCTGAAAGGGTAGAAAAAATAAAGTGATTTAATCTTAATGCCTCCATTTGGGGTGATATCTTCCCACGAACAGATGTAGTCTGCTATTTGTGGGTCCTCGAAGGTAATCGCTATACAGTCCCCGGGAATTGTTTTTCGGGTGTTGCCCACCCATGGAACCCTAGCGACAGATCTAATCCTACCCTGCCAAGCTGACGGGATCGGACGATTCGTCTGCAACCAGTGCTGTGCCTTATTTTTTAGAGACCAGCCAGGTTCAGAGTTGAAGTCAGTTAGCTCAGGGACACCGGTCATTACCGCCACGTACGGTGAGGCCTCAGGTGGAAAATGTATTGGAGGTCTTGATTTGCCTAAATTTTTGGCGATATTTCCCCTGGGCCTGACGGACGGGGTGTTTGAAGCTGGATGTTGAAGAAGCGGCGTTTTAATAGATGATTTGTTTACGGTTTTATTGGCGATTTTATTAGTGGTTTTGTTAGATGTCTCTATGTGCGGGGCCGGAGTAATTGGCGTTCCTGTGGAAGTCAATAGGGTGATATTTGTTGGAATATTAGAGATAGTCGGGGTGGTTATTGTGTGTGTAGATTTGACTGGCTTCGGGATATTAATATTGGTGGGGGCACTGGGAATTGTAATTTGAAGTGTCTTCTGTTGAGGATTAGTCATATTTTGATTTCCATTTGTTGTTTTTGTGGGGAATGGTTTTTTAATATTGTTTCCCCCTTCTTTGTGGGAGCCTACGTGATGATCGTGTTGTTGAGTTTTTACAAGTTGTTGAATCTGTGACTCCAGGTTCGCCAATCTCTGTTCTAAGGGTTGCAATGATTGTTTAAATATATTAGCCATCTTGGTCAGTAATGTATCGGGAACCTCCAAATCACGCAAGCCCCTGGGGGATTGTATGACAATTGGGGGATCCAAAACTACAGAAGTAGGTGTTTCAGTCTCTGAATGGTGTACTAAGATTGGGACTTCTAATTGTTCTACTCTGTCCGATCTTTCTTCTAGTGGGCTTGGTAGATGGGTCGGGTTGTTTGGTATTGGGGGATTAGGGGCTACCCTTTTCTTGCTTATCGCTCCCTCCCTCCTTCCCCTTTCTATCATTATTTCTATGGAGGTAATGGGTGGGGGGGTTTGCGGGACTAAGTCCGGAGTTTTTTCGAGGTCAAAACTAAGCTGTGATTCAGCTAGTTGGGACACTGATAGGTCAACTGTGTTAGGTAGACTGCATCTATCTCGTGTCGGGTTGACCTCAGCGATTGTTACTCCAGTAACTGGTGATCTGGCGTCCGCCAAAGTCCCCAATGAGGATCTCTTGGCAAAGGCCAGGTCCAAGGAGACCCTTTCTTCCATAAGTGAAATGCTTTGGTCTATGAACGTGTTGGCCTTTGTAATGAAGTCGTCCATAGGACCAAGCAATTTACCAACGCTACCCGGGACTTTGGTTTTAGTTCCTCTAGTAACAACCATTTTTCTTGGGCTATGAGGCTGATGTTAATAATAAGGAGGATGGTAGAGTTACGTGCGGACGCACGGCAGGTAGGCCAATCCAGTCTCTCCGGTCCTCGAACGGCCTCAAACGGCCCGCTCTTTGCCCGGTCTTCGCCCCGGCCTGCGTCCCGCGCGCGTCCCGCGGTGCGCGTTGAAGGACCTGTTTAAATTCAATTTAGGAGGGTGGAGGCGGGCACTGGGAGGGGGCGCGGCTCACGCGGGAAGAGGACCCAGCTGCTGATGGTGAATGCTGGTCCTCGCAGTCCCGGGGCCACGCCTCTCACCTCCTCTGCGGCCACGCAGTTGGTCTTCTCTTCAGCGGCTGCAACACGGGGAAAACAGGTCAGCAGAGCTACTCCTGTAGCGGAGACAGGGTCACAGGGCAAAAACGAACCTCTATGCGAGCGGCTCCCGCGTAGCGGGGGCCGCGAGAGGTGATATAGGGCAAAGTCAGCTGGAGGCGGGCACTGGGAGGGGGCGCAGCTCACGCGGGAAGAGGACCCAGCTGCTGATGGTGAATGCTGGTCCTCGCAGTCCCGGGGCCGCGCCTCTCACCTCCTCTGCGGCCACGCAGTTGGTCTTCTCTTCAGCGGCTGCAACACGGGGAAAACAGGTCAGCAGAGCTACTCCTGTAGCGGAGACAGGGTCACAGGGCAAAAACGAACCTCTATGCGAGCGGCACCTAAATTAAATACTCAGACTTTTTGACAGCGTGTAAAACTCATTCTTTCCCACAATTTTGCAGGGAGTGTGTACTATAAAATTAATTATTTGGTTTTATATATTTTAATATTTTGTTGCTTATGTAATATCGTGTTTTTTGCCTTTTTTGCAGTGTCTGTCGTATATTGTGTTCCTTTATGGCTGTTTTGTAGATGAATAAAGATGAAATGATTGATTGAATTATTTTGCTTTATTTTATAAAAATCTTTGGAGTGCAGGAGGAAAATTGACGTAATGGGCTCAATTTTCAAAGTATAAATAATTGGAATCTTTTTGAAGTGCCTATTTGTTGCTTTTCAGCCAATTTCTTAGCTTAATTGGGCTTTAATAAGCCCGATGGGAGCAATATGTAAGGGAAAAATCTAGGGGATTGGGCTTCCACACCTCGTGCTCCCGAACTGGGGGGGTAGATGGGTTCTATGCTTGCCTGGGGGACCTTGGCAACATTGTTACGCCACTGCTGGTCATTTGTCTTTATCGACCTTGTGATGCCAAATTTCAAGGCTGGGCTGCAATGAATATTAAGGACTTTAGAGAATTGAAGAACAACTCTAAACAAAGGGAAGTTTTTCCTCTTGACAAATTGCTGGACTGGGTGTTCACATTAAAAAATCAGTACTTTCATATCACTTTTAAGTTATTGCAACAACAAAAAAAATTGCTAACATTTACTGTAAACTCTTGAGAAAGCTGCCCATTAATTTTTAGCACCAACTAGAACATGTGAGTGAATACTGAAGGGTGCTGTGAAAAACGACACCAGAGCACAGATATTCAATAAATGATAAACTCTGTAAACTTAATCTAACTGAGAATTTACTCACATAATATAAACTTTTCAAATCTCTCCCTCGGCTATAGATTTCGAAATTATGTAGTGGACCGAAAGTAACCCCGGCATACACCCTATATAGTCCCTATACCAAACCAAAATACTCTGATCAAAAAATACTAAGAAACCTTTAGCATTTTGACCAACTTGTCTAGGCCTCTGGACGTGCACCTAATGTGCCTCTTTGGATTGCTCCTATCCTTATCTCAATTTACATATGTCAAGATCCTTGTATTATTGTTTTGTGATTATTTTGATCTCTAGATTATATTGTGAAACCTTCTATTGTCATGGTGAGTCTGGCACCTGCTATACAAAACCACAATTAAATAAATAAGAAATATTAGAATATTAGAATGCTGGGAGCTGCAATGAAGACAATGTAGTGGCTCTGGGCTAATATAGGCTGGTATAAAGCCTTGTGCACCAACATTCCAATGTTTGTCTTTCTGTTTCTCCCTTTTTAATCTAGAACATTGTACCCTCAGTGGATAGAATATCTAATAACTCTATAGCCCTTCCTCTGTAGTCTAATCTGGTTATTAAAGGCCCTCTCCCTGGTCACCGACCTTGCCTGCAGCTCAGGCCTATAACCCTGGTTCAGAGCATTTGACAACCGGTATAGCACTCGGCAATGGGCTATAAATCTTTAATAACTGCAGCAGGATGGCTGTTTCCGTGTGTTAAACCAAACCCAGTGGGTTTGTGACTGCTTTTTAAAAAATGTAAATTTGTGAGGTATAAACTAGTTTGGACCGGCACAAAGGCGGAATGCAAGCAGACAAGTGTACAAAGTTTACAGCACACAAAGTTTCTAGACAAAGTAAAGAGGAAAGGTGCCTGGCAGCAGCTGAACTTCGTGTCCTCCTGACATGACTGCAACTTATGGTTCAAGTTAGAAATATTGCTTGAGGCAACAACAGCGTGACTTCAGAATACTTATGAAATTTTACCCATTGACTCTTCCTTATGTGATAAGAGATTCTAAAAGTACACTCACCGTTAGCCCTTGTGAGCACAGACTAGTGGCACACTGCAACGAGGAAGGCATGTTCATGTTGTGCACCTGTGTGACAGCAGTGCACAATGAGGCATTCCTTTTCTAATTTTTGTTGTTGCAGTTTTATGTAGCGAAACATGTCCCAATGGGCATTAGAATCTTCACAGGAACACGAGATTACATCACACAAGGTGCCATTTTGTATTATTATTTTTGACACAGGGAGATTAAGCGATTTCCCCAGAATCACAGAATGTTGAACGATGCCTGGTCTCAAACCTAGTTCCCCAGTTGCAAAGTTTGCCATTGGAGTCCCTGCTACTTAGGGGAACTCCTTTGTGTGGATGTGCTCCAAGTGAAAGAGCAGAATGTCATCATTCACACTGAGTTAAACAATGACTGAGGACAGCTGACCTATTACCCCAAACTATGTGTTGTAGTTGGCAAAAAACACAACAGACCTATGGGTAAAGGGGGTTGGAGGGAGGGCCCTAAAAGTCCTATTCATCCATTAATATCTATGCATGTACTTACATACACACACACAAACACATATATATATATATATATATATATATATATATACACACACGCACACACACATGTATTTTAGTAAAATCAGTAAAACGTTGGATACCCTTCATCCATGAAAGAGATGCTGAACCCTCGAGATTTCCGAAAAAAATGGAAATAACGTGCTTTTGCCCCCTTTGAAGACTAAAGCTCGGTGTTGGCTTTTCCGCAAGTGTCTAGGTCAGAAGCCTTTCTTCAAACTTTACATAACTAAAAGAGTCTCCAAAGCAGGAACACTTTTTGCTGTGCTTTGAAAACTTTGCGGGCAACTGGGAGGGATAAGTCGAGAGAGTGATGTACATAGTGAGCCATCTCCTGTGGACAAAACAACTTCCTAAAGAAATGTGTTATCTGTACGCCACAAAAAATCCCGGAAGGAAGCCTACGGGTCCAAAACAAAGAATGAGCCAGTCAGTATCCCCTCTTTAAGTTACACTATTGTACGCTAGTGCTTTTGCTAAATGCCTCGGCTGGTTTAATATTCTCGGAAACGCTCAGTCAGGCCAAACAGAAACAGTACAGTCTTTCCTTTGTAGTTCTGCTGCGCTGTGTTTTTCTTGCCCGGGTCACCATAGCAGATGCTGTTTTCTGGGGTTATCAAGAATGAGCATTTATAGGCAATGGGTATGAATTGTTAACTATTTAATAGAAACTCTCAAAAATGTACGCCTTTCAATTCCTGAAGAGGACAGCACAGCACAGCGGGACAGACAGCTTCTGTACTTAAGCTCAGATTAAAAATCAGAAAGGAAGTGAATTAAGCAAGCACTGGTAAAACCAATAGGTCTGGCCTTAGCAAGCCTGTGATTTTTTGTAAAGCTTTTTTTGTGAAAACATACGAACTAAATATTACAAATGTAAACGTAATGAAAGAGTAATACAAAGTAAAAACATCTAAAAATGACGCATAGGTTTGTCAAAAAAAGTAAGTAAAAAATGACGAATCGCAATAATAAATGTAAACATTAAAAAAAGCAGGGATTGGTCTATGAGACATGGCACTAAAATGGACCACTTTTTATATGTATGTGCAAGAGCAAAACGCCATCACTAACAGTGAAGGTGGCCAATGGCTGAAGGGGCTGTCCCATTGTCCCATGCAGTAGTGAATGAATGGAAAATGCGAAAGGCACTTAAGAAAAATTAATTTAAAAAGCAGACTGAAAGCCTCTCTATGTATAAATACCTGTAAGTACGTATAATTATAATTTTGTTTGGAAAACATGACGCTAGTATAACTGCTAAAGCGGTCTAAAAACTGAGATGAAACCAAAATGAAATTCCACATTTCTGGACCAACCAGAAGCGATACCATCACACCAGCATGGAAGTCTCTTCATCGGTTACTTGTCGCGCAGAGAACAGCTTTCAAAACACTCTTCTCTGTACCAATGGCACATCACGTCAGCATCCTGTCTCCCTCAACAACCTCACAAAGGTTGTGCTTCCATACCATATGATCCCCAAAATTGACTTTCTATTAAAATCAGATACAAGTGGTCATGGAAGAGTTCCATACATTAACAGGGTTATTCTTCTTGTGGTTGTTTTCCTGTGCCTCTTCCTCAAGGTGTATTTTGGAAAATGGTGTTCTGGCCGAAAGATGTACTTGTCCGTCCAAGACACAGCCTACATACAAATTTGAGCACACTTATTATCAAACAGTATCAGTCACCTATATTTACATCAAGCACCCCTTTTCCAAATATGAATCACTCTGAAGAAGTTGCAAGACACTATAAAATATCTGTATATTTAAATGATAATACCAACCTATTGTAGCCATTCAGCGAGAAGGCACCTTGTGAGGAGGCGGACGTGCTACTCTTGAAGTAGTACACACATCCCTTGTGTATGATCACGAATCTCAGCGGCCCTGAAAGACAGTATGAGCACAAGTATAACTACAAAACAGTGGTGGAGGTCAACGGAGAAGTAATTCGACCCACTAGCTTCAGTGCCTCTATATTCTTTTAGTAGCCTCTGCTATATATAGACACCAGACAGGTGTGCATTACTTGGTGCAGGCAAGCAGATCTAAGTAAAGTTTCTGATTTCCTTTTTTCCTGACTTATTCCACTCTGGTCAATTCTTCCTAGTCTGAAGCGCCAGGATACCCGTAGGGTGACAGTATGTGCTATATAACTAGTAAAATCAATCAATCAATATATACAACAGTTACTATTTTTCTGAAAGACTCAAGTTTTTACTTTCCTGGAAATATCTGAATGGTTAGACACTTACAACTGAATGTATGGGGTGAAATACTTGTGTACTCTCTCAAATCTCGCCATTATCTGTGAACTTCATCCTTCGCCCACGCCCACACCATTGTCATTCCTCTCTAGTTATACATGGTCAGGGTAGCCTAAGGTACCAGTATACTGATAATAAATGTAATACGCGATAACATCCTTCTGGGGCAAAGGTTTCAATAAAAATAAAAGTGCAAGCCCTACAGAGTAATGGCCACTTTCGTAACAAAGGGTAACAAGTCAACACTACTCGGCACTGTGATGTATGTTATCCCTCTGTACAGTGCAAAGTATTTTCAATTATTTGAATACAGTGGCGGCTGGTCCATAGGGGCGCCGGGGGTGGTGCCCCACTAGGCAGAATCAACAACAGAAAAACTGCTCACGTGTAGCAAGAAATGTAAGCAGACAGACACAATTAGTCTGTTTACATTTCCAGCCTGTGCTTCACAGCCTCAAGTGCGCATGAGTCATGGTGAACAAACGCACAGCGCAGGCACACAGGCGAGAGCAGCAGGAGTCCAGCAGACTTCGACTGTGCATCTGTGAGCTGAGGGCGCTTTTCATTTTTGCAGGGCCACTCCATTGACATTACATTAGGCATCCTGCGCATGCCTAGTGTAATGCAGATGTCTGAAGATAGGATCCTGTGGGGCGGTGACGTACATTCGCCCGATGCCCTGTCAAATGGCAGGATCTAGCCGAGTAGCCGCTCCCAGTCGCATCCAGTCCTATGATTTGCCAACGTCTGTGAGAGGACTCGGAGACGTGATGTGACGCGGGACAGACGGAAGAGATGCCTCATCCTGGTAAAGTTTTGGTTTTTATTTAATTTAATTAAATCCCCCGCCACCCCATCCCTCCCCGCGCGTACCTCCTCCTCCTCCTCATGCCCCTCCCTCCGCCCACCATGCAGGCCACGACTGTATAGTATTTTGTTTTATTTGTTTGAAGAATTACCTTTTTTTAATTATACAGCATTGCCATAGTATTAAACAAATGCGACCCATGTAGGGTAATAGTTATCGCCACTGTGCACTCCGATGGAAACTTTCCGCCCCCCCCCCCGCACTTTCAAATGTCACCAGCCACCACTGTTTGAATAAATTCCCCAAAATGTCCTTGATTATTTCACATGTTCAGTCTATTAACTATTTGAACAATCTTTGTAGGTCTTGTTGTGCAGGATTTTTGCACTGGTTACAAAAAAGTGTGGAAAGTGTGTCTTGGCATTCTTGACTACACTGAAGTGAACAAGGGCAGATGCCACTTAAACAGGGCAAGGGATACTGTACATAGAGTACAATTTAAACGATAGGATTGCTGGGCTAATCCCATAGGGTGACCGGGCGTCCCAGATTTGCCGAGACTGTTCCTGTTTTTCACCGTATGTCCTGGGTGTTTCTGTAAATTTAAATTATGTCCCGGTTTTCAGAGCGGGGCGACTGAGCATGGAGGGAGACAAGTTTTCTTGTGTTCCAGTGCAGAAATAGCTACCACTAGTAGAAAGCAATTCAGTTAAAACACAGGCTACTGTGTGCAAAAGTTGCATTTAGTTCTCCAAATATTATAAGTGGGCAAGTCTTTTTCTATCTATGCCCCTCGATTGATGTAAAATTGTTGTTCTACTCACACTAAGAGCAGAGGCCCTGATGAAAGCCGGGGGACTTGATGCCCCGCTAGGCAGAAACATATTGGCCTTGTTTTACGACAGATATTTGTTTCCACTGTCGCCTGTACTGTTCTGTTTTTAATTAGGGGGCGTGTCCTTTGCCTAATAACGTTTTTTTAGGACATTCCACTCTATTTTACCATCACCACTAACTTGTTTTGCACTGCACTTTTACTATTTCTTTCAACCATCAATGATCGGCTGTCGCATGGTCGGTTATAAGTGTCTATGGACTCGATCTTGCTCCATTATCATATCCGTGGTCAAATGGTCTTGATGATCAAGGGACCGACCACGTGTTATTGGAGAACCAGATGATAGGACTGATCATTAAGTTCATTTTTGATGGTTATCCACATTTGAGCAATTGGGATTGAGGATTTTGACTTTATATGTACGTTTCTTTCATGCACACTGACCCATTGTAACTCCACATCTTCATAAACTATCCCGGGTAACTAGGGTACCCACTCACAAGCAAGATTAGTTTTGAGTGTAGGATAGCTAGCCACACATATTGTTGCTATGTAGGTGCCAACAACAAAATATTAAATACTCCAATGCTTCAGCACCTGGCAGTGTTACAGGAGAATGAAATCACCAAAGTAGCAAACGATTTCACCGAGCGCAGTATGAAAAGCAGCATGCGGCCCGAGGCCTCGCGCCCTGTCAGCTTTACTAAAGATATGACTCATCATTTGCTCCTCACCACGCTTGAGGGAGCCGGGAGGGTCCCCATACACACAGGACTGAGAGCAGCAGTGGCTTGCCACCAACCGTATACTAGATTACACCATACCAGAACATAAAACCTCTTTCTGTTATTGTAAAAATACCACGGAGGTTTAACCTTTGGGAATAGTAGGCACAGGTATGTATTTACTTTTAGGCCATAATGTTCTCAATTCAAAATCACCCCCTCTCTTATTCGTCATGCCTGGGTGTTTCCGGCTGGTGGAGTTCTACCTTAATTAAAAATGATATTTTACCAAAACTTTATTTATTAAAGCAGGTGCTAAAGTGTGTGCCTGGCTAACAGGAGTGCTGTAAACGGAGATGCTGACACTGTACTCAGAAAGGTCTGGTTTTGGCATGGCTTCATGTGACCAGGTCCTGCCGGGTTCACAGACCCCATAGTAATTGTTTTTAAAATGGACTTTTAAGCATATGCCTATCCAGCTCAATTTTCTCGGCCTTAACTCTACAGGTAAAAACACCGAGGAATTTCTTAACAATTACTTTTCCTTAGATTATTGTATGCAGCATTAAACTCTCGTTTAGTGCATACTGTGAATTGAGTCGCCTCCAGGGCTCTGAGTGAGTTCGGGTTGTGAGTGCGTGTTTATGAAAGGGAATGATTGAAATCTCTGTAGCCTAGGCTAAAGGTGAACAGGAGTGTGTGCAGAAGGAGAGAATGAAGAGGCAGTGCTAAAGAGGAAATGCATGTTTGACATGCAGAGGATATAAGAAATATGGGGGGGGGAGGGTGCAAGAGTCTAAAAGGGTAATAGACTGCAGGGGAAAGTGGTGTAAAGAGGAGAACAGGCGTGATCGAGCTACTCTAAATGCCGTTACCCCTTAGCAGTGTTTAATTTAGTCTCATAGTTTCAGAATACAAGCATTTTCAATTTGAATTATTCACCACAAAATCATTGTTGTTACTGCAAAGCAGCACTGGCAAAGCCAATAGATCTGGCTTGTTTTAGGCGTGGGTCTATCGTTGTGTTTTATATCTGGATGCAGAAACAGAACACTCACAAGAGGCACCCAAATACAGGTCAGGCGGAATACTGTGTGAAGCAGAGAATTACTTTACATGTTTTAAGCCCCAACCAAAATTTCCTAGGCCATGCCTGATGGAAAAGATTCTCAGTCACACTTCCTTGGCCATGCCCCCTTGAGACGCCCTCACTTTTTTCATCCCACGTAAAGAACTAGGTTTGGGTTCGTTTGAACCAGATCACAAAAACTCGGAAGGGATGGGGAGGAGTGGAAACGTGTTTCTGGGCAATACTACTCACAGCACAGGGTCGAGCT
Organism: Lissotriton helveticus; assembly: GCF_964261635.1. Classification (NCBI taxonomy): domain Eukaryota; kingdom Metazoa; phylum Chordata; class Amphibia; order Caudata; family Salamandridae; genus Lissotriton; species Lissotriton helveticus. Next base: position 375,640,830 of record NC_136060.1, read on the forward strand.
GCTGTTTACATATCACACTACAATACTCAAGCCAACATGTGAACACTAAGGGAGGCCAGGTGAGTTGAAAAGAATGTACCAGATCTCAGGGGTTAAAGGTCAGGCCATCCCCTAAAAGTAAATGAGCCTTAATTACATTTTGTCACGTGGTAGAGTATAATATGCAGTGAAATGCCGCATTTGTAATGTTATGCACCCAGTGAATCTGTTTTAGCAAGGCCTCCTGCCTTCCTTTGCTAATACAGTGCTTAGCTGCTAGCACTGCAGGTGAATTCCCTGCTGCTTCTGCGACTGTCATGCGATTTGCTACTTATGCGGTATATTAAGGTTATTGAAAATGGGGGTGGTGAGGGCTTCCGATTCAAAGACACTGCTTTCACCATCACAGCCCCTTCATGGCTGGGTCAGGCGCGGACTGCGCGTGCCAGCAAAGCACTGGCGGTGCGAGGGCCCGCTCTGTGGAAGGATCCCAAAGTGAAGAGCGCGCCACGCAACCCAACAAAGCGCTTCACTTCGTATGTTCGGAGTTCAGTCAGATCGACGGTGCTTGCTCCTTCCGCAGGGGCCCGCTGGGGGCGCTACCTACCGTGCATGTTTCTGAAGAGGCAGCTCCGCCCCCGCACGCGTTCCTTCGTGTCTTATACTGTACGCGCGGGGCCCTGCCCCCTGGCCCCCGGGAAGAGGGGGCGAGAGGTGTGCCTCACGAATCGCTGACACAGTTCGCAAACTTGACATTGTAATGAAGGAATGATCCGACGAGCCTCTCTCCGGTCTGCCTCGTTTCTGCTTCAACTTGCTTGTTGCGCCGTTGCTCTGACGAAGCTAATCAGAGACCAACTACCCTGCAGCACTCGTCAGACTGTTTCGTAGAGAACTTATGCGGCAGGAGTGTGGAATTCAAGTTTATAAGTAGGGTGACCAACTGGCATTGGTGCAAATTCAGGACGGTGATAGTAAAAATTCAGGACAAAGGGTCGAAATTCAGGACACAAATTCAGGACAGGAGGTCAAAATTCAGGACAAAACTACAGGACAATTGGATACGTTTTACAGACACATCAGAGGTCGCGCAATACTATAGAAGTAAGCCCAGCCATATCCAAACATATTCAACAATTTGCAAACCTATCCATCATGTATCCTTTCATCTATTATTTCACTCACCCATCCCCTCATCCATCCTTTCACTCATCCATCCATTATCCATCCATCCACCCTTTCACCGTATCCATCTGTACACTCATCCATCCACTCTTCTACCCATCCATCCATTCACTCATCCATCCAGCCATTTACCCTTTCACCCATCCAGCCATCCTTTCACTTACTCATCCATCCACCCAGTCACTCATCCTTCCACCTTTCCACTCTATCAGTCATCCATCCATCCTCCCTTTCTCTCTCCATCGACCCTTTCACTTAGCAATCCTTCCTTCCATCTATCCACCCACCCATCCATCTACTAATCCACTCATGAATCCATCCATTGACCCTATCACTCATCCATCCTTACTCTCATCCATTTATCCTTTCACTCCTTCACTCATCTATTCATCATTTTGTCCATCTACCCTCCCTTTCACTCACTCATCCATCCTTACATCCACCCTTTCACTCATTCGTCCATCCATTCACCCTTGCATTTATAAATTCATCAATCCATCTATCATTTCACTTATCCACCCACTCACTCATCATCCACCTTTTCACTCATCTATCCTTTCACTCATCCATCCACCCTTTTACCCATCCAGCTACCCTTCCACCCATACATCCAGCCATTTACCTTTTCTCTCTTCCATCCTTCCACTCACTCATCAATCCATCCATCCTCTCTCATTATCCATCTATTCAATCTTTCATTCACACTTTCACTAATTCATTCAGCCATCCACTCATATAAATTTTGAGCGGAGCCTTTTTGACAAGAGGCCCATCAAGAACTTCACCCTCACTGCATGAGCCACTCCAGGACTGGGACAGAAGCCACCCAGGGCAGAGACAGGATCCACCACAGGAGGGGGACAGGATCCATCACTGGGGCGGGGCAGGAGCCATCACAGGAGGGGGAACAGGATCCACCAGAGTGGGCACAGGGGTGGGTATGCAGTATTCTAGTATAATCTTGGCCTCTTCCAGGGTGGGGTAGGGCTCCTCCTCACCCCTTCCTGGACAAGACAAGGAGAAGACAGGCTCTGTTTCCAAAAAGTTAGTTGCACCCCCCCCCACTGTGATGTACAGTACTTACAGGAGATGCTCCAAGAGAACTGATTTAACTGATTGTCCTCCATACTTTGTTAATCAGTGTGGGTGCGATTGTGTCATTTCTTAATTGTATTACATTAAGACTGCATGTTAGACGAACCCAGGTTTGTTTAAAATGTAGTGACAGTATTTAAGCTCTGTGAAGCCAACCAGTGCTGCGCAGTGTAATCAGGGCCGGTTCTAGTATTTTTGGGGCCCTGGGCAGAAATGGAATGTGTGAAGCCCTCCTTAATCGCAGAGACATGAGGCACTCAGGGCTGTTTGCATCTGAATAGATGCCCCTGCTCCTGAAGCTGCCGCCCCTCCCTCTCCGTCCCCTTCAAGCGCCTCTTTACAGCTCATCAAGGGCTGAAGGTGTGAGGGTTGCCATCCCGCTGTGCCTCTCCAATGCTGCTAGGCGTCTGAGCTTTGCATAGGAGTCAAGAATGGAGGTGGGTGGGAGCTGCCGGCTTAAGGGAGGTGCGACAGGTGCCCGGGGTTAAAATTACGGACAAATGGCGTCCGTTAAAGAATCCTTCACGGACAACGGACAGACGGTTGGTCACCCTATTTATAAGATGCTTATGCTCAAAGATTTTACACCCGGAGTTGCCAGGCCACCTTTCCAGAGAAAATTGCCGGACATTTATCAACCTGTTAAGTTTCCGAAAAGCCTAAATTAAGTTAAATACAGTTTTCGTTTTTCATTTTTCACACGGCCCTTCTGCCTTCTTATACTTTAATCATCGGTCCAGATCGAAAACACATTTTAAAGTAGTTTATTTTGATATATAAGTTGTATGTACGGATAAGGGGAAAAATACACACTTTATGAGATTTTCCTAATTTTTGTGTAGACTAGGACATTAAAATACGGACCATGCGGTAAAATACGGTTCTATGACGCTAAAACGCGTGCCTTTTCCACACATGGTAAGAATTAAAATTAAGTAAAACACAGATATTTATATGAAATTATTGGGGGGAAGGTACTCCTCAAGCTACCCTTTTTAAAATGTATTTCAATTAACTTTTCTTTACCACTACCCACCCATAATTAATTATATTCATTTTTGGGGGGAACCCTCTAAACCCCCCTCTTTTTTATTTAATTTACTACTACCCATACTCAAATCCTAAATTTACCCTTATCTCCCTTTACAACTGTCTTCTCCTGAACCTTAAATTTAGCCTTACCGGTCACATGGCTACAGCAAGTTCTGCTTAATACGGGCCCGTGGGATGAGTGCAGGGACCTGGGAAGCTTTGAATGAACACAAGGATTCTGAATTCGAGCAGTATGCTCCTGTGCATATTTTGCAATGGATCTACAAGAACTTGTGACGCATTGATAGCTGCCAAGTGTATTTATAAGTGACATTTGAACTTCTGTGAATGACACTTTCTCGCAAGCACAATCAAGCAATGCAGACAAGGAAAACATATAATTATCTTTCTTTCTTTTATACTTTATTTCGGTCAATTTGACCATAAAAGATACATTTAAAAAAAACATTTCATAGAATTGCCAGTTACCTGATGCATTACACAGATACAAGGGAAGTAGTACACAAGCACAGGGAGATAACAATGTAATGGTTCGTCGAATAGTCAGCCTCTACACGCCCTGGATTGCCAAGTCATAATTCATTATTTAAAATTAGTGTTAAAAGCAATATAAATATGTCATCGTTTTAAAAGGTTAAAAACATACATAAGATTTCACAGGATGAATTGATGTGGATCACCTACAACTTTAACTCTCTTTCAAGGAGGTTAACGTATTTACCAACATACGGTTTAAAACACAATTTAAGATAGCCCCTAGAATTTGAGCCCCATTCTCTTCCTAACCAGGAATACATTGAATAGAAACCTGCTTACAGAGAAAACTATGGTTTGTGATGAATCAGTTTTCAATATGCGCTCAACAGTACTGCAGCTCCTACTATCTAGGGCCCTGCAGAGAGGTATAATCCAACGTTTTCTACCTATAATGTACACTGAGCAAAAGAATAATATGTGGGCTTCATTTTCTTTTTCTGATGCATCACAAAGGGGACAAGCATCGCTTCTAGGACTTCCCCCATTTCCATTCCATCTGTGTGTGTTAACACCTATTTGCAAGATACCATATCGAAATTGCAGGTATGGAGATTTTGCTAGCGGAGGCTCTATCTCGTCAAGGAAGGGCTCTAGATGTGCTACGTCTTTGAATGCCAGAAACTTCACGGTTAAGGGCCCAACAGTTGTATTATGTACTAGATTGGACATTATGTGGGCCCAGAATATCTCTTTTAGATGTTTTTTGCAAGATGCTGTTAGCTGTTCTGGGTCGTTCCAGTAATGAGGTAGGCCCAACTTTTGCATCCATGACATAACGTGGGTTAACCACGGGATGTCTTTGGGTCTTCTCACCTTTAGAATTTCCTCCAGGCCAGTTTTATAATGAGTCAGTTCAGGGGTTGACCAGATTATGATCCAGAACAAAAGTGGCCTTAGTGCAGCGTGGTGGGATATACGTTTTAAGTTCAGGTCCAAAGTTACCGGCAACAGTGGCGTCCTGTTGGGGAGTTTTAATAGTTGTCTGTAAAATACGTTTTCTTCCCGCTCAAAGTTTTTCTTGCATTGTGGGCCCCAGATCTCGGCCCCATATAGCGCTGCTGCTTGTGCTTTAATTTTGTATACCTCCAATGCAGGGGAAATTGCCCTGCATGAGCTGGCCTCGTGTGTTTTTAGAATAGGTGCCGAGTTCTGAACCAGCATTATCCTGCTCTTTTCGATTTGCCCATTCCAAGTCATTTTACTATCCAAGTTTATTCCTAGGTAATTAAAGCTATCTACATATTCTAGTGGTTGGTTGTTTAAAACGAGGTTCTTTTTAAATGTTCTGTGGGGGTTTAGTGCCATGTATTTGGTCTTGCTGGAGTTTATTTCTAGGCCCTTCTGCGAGCAATATCTATCAAAGGTATCCACTAGGGATTGAAGTCCCTTGGGGGTTTGTGATATTAAAATAGTGTCATCGGCGAATAATAGGGCCGCTACCACTTCGCCCCCAAGGCGAGGGGAATCGTGTTTGCAGTCTGACAGAAACTCGCGGATATCATTGACATAGAGTGAGAAGAGGGTTGGTGCCAGGACGCACCCCTGTCTTACTCCTCTTCTCACTGGAATTGGTTTGGTTAATTCTCCCCTTGGTCCCCAGCGTACTGTAGCAAAGTTTCCTGCATGTAACTTTACCATTTGTGTTAATAATTCCAGTGGTGCCCCGATTTTCTTTAATGTCTCCCATAACTGGGAACGAGGGACTAAATCGAATGCAGCCCTTAAATCTATAAAAGCGACATAAAGGCTGCCCTTCCTAAAGATGATGTATTTCCAGTAAATGCACATAAACCTAAATGCTTGATCAAGTGTGCTTGCTTTTGATCGGAACCCTGCTTGGTATTTAGTTAAAATCCTGTGCATATTTTGCAATGGGTCTACAAGAACTTGTGACGCATTGATAGCTGCCAAGGTTTCAGAGTGCTGTATGTGACATTTTCATAATTTAGTGTATTTATAAGTGACATTTGAACTTCTGTGAGTGACACTTTCTCGCGAGCACAATCAAGCAATGCAGACAAGGAAAACATATAATTATCAGAAATTACACCCATCTGAGCAACTAGAAACTCGAAGACGTTAACTGCAGCAAAGTACCAGAAATGTAAACGCACTAACCTAGTACCCTTGTAACCTGAAGTGGCATTTGAGGAGCTCCGTGGAACTGACTGGTGATTGCTTGCCTATGGTGCAAATATAGGAGGACTCCAAACAGCAGAAAGCCGTCATTTAGAGATGGCAGGTAAAGGGACACCCACCGAAAACTGATGGCTTTAAAATCTGTCTACCTCTCAGCACCCCCGCAGTCCCGCCCCTCCTAATTCAGAGGTTGGGTACATCAGTGTGTTGGATGCTGAATCTAGTTGCTCCACAGTCATAGAAGCCTTGCAGGAGGGGTGTGGGGCGTCAGCCGCTACAATTTGGCATGGCATTACATAAGAAGGCAAACCAAATCTGCTGTGTATTATTTTTGCATTGACGATGCAGAACATGGTGGTGCTGGTCATGGAAAAATTATCAATGGCTGCAGGCTTTGGCACTGGGAGCCAGGTTCGAGTCTCAGCGAAGCCCGCTTAAAACCCTATGATTCTGGGCAAATCAGTTAATTTAGACGGGCCCAGCAAAAAAATGAATGTGTCCTTGTAATGTAACTGTGGCGCAAGTAAAGCCCTCCAATAGGATCGGGTCGCGTTCGCTCGATATAACGACTGCAAAAGAAAGCTTGCCCTGGGAGAAAAGTCCCAGTGTGTTTGGAACACTGGCTCCATCGCCTCAACTAAATAAAGCCCTGCGTGAAACCTCCTTGCTCTGGGGTTCTAGTGAAAAAGCCAACTGAATCTCCACCGCGACTGCCGTGGCACAGTAGTTTAGGGAACACTGAAAAATCTCATTGAAAGTACTCACGTTGTTTGATAGGTGAAGTCTACGTTGGGTACCTGGCTGCAGGGTCAGCGGTGACAGGTCCTTGAAACCCCAGTTGCTTGGCAACTCGGAAGCTAAAGTCTGAATGAGGCCGAAATTGCTTAATTATTTAGAAATAGTCAAGGCGGCTGCAATAATTTCGGCGGGGGATAAATTAACAGCTGAGCTACAGGCACAGCAACAGCCTGGGTCGGTGCGAGGTACCTGCAGCAGCGTTATGAACGGCGCCATCATACAATTTGCGGCACCACCAGCAAAACCGCCAGCACGGAGGTGCACCTTCCTCAAAACCCCACACTCCAGCAGCAGGATGTGACGTACCCCGCGGAGCCACAATGTAGCACAACCTGACTGGGCCCGGTATTCTAGTCATTGGACCATGATGTCAAGCTATCGGTAAAAGCCGCACCACGGGGAATGATCACAATAATAAAATCATGATACATTTAAAGCACTTGTGCAGTTGAGTGAGTTGTGAAGGTGCCAGTGGTACCTTACCTCAGAGTGCGAGCCCCAAGCCTGCGGGAGCACAGCACGCGTAGTGCACAACACTAGGGGCGTGGCGCACTGCTAGCTGCCACACTTTGTGCCTGAGTGACAGCTGAGTCACAAGTCACAGTAGATATGCGTGACAATGCATTTCAGTGCGGTAATGCTGATTACCACTCTGAAATGTGTCAGTGTAACACCTGATGCATGGTACTTAGCAAGACTGGTGACGCCAAAGCAGCAATGCAGTCCATGTCTGTGTTTGTTAACTTTCGGCTGCCCTTTAAGAGAGTTGGGGCAGATGTAATCTACTACTCCCTAGAGGAATGTCTAGCTTGGTAGACTTAACTATGTCAAAGTGTTGCATAAGACCGACATTGAAGAGGTCCCTTCTTTTACAGTGTGCTGAGCAGGAGCTTTATAAACTTTTCTGGAACCTGCCCGATACTGGTGATAAATAGGAGGATGGTATGGGGGTCGAAGCTTCAGGCACACTTAAAACCTCAATGAATACAGATTATGAGTGGTTCCTCTTACACTGAGCACAGCAAAGAGAGGGTAGGTACGTACAATTTTCAGACACATCTGAGGGATTAGAAAGCAGCTACACGGATGATGAGCAATACTAAAAAGTCAGGGCAGGTAAACCTTGACGACTTGGCGCGTTAGCCACGGCTAACTCCACTGTGGGGCTGATCCTCAGCTGCACATACCGCTAAGCGCTGGGACACCTCTGTTTGAGGTAGTTGTTGCGCTGTACAAGTGGCATTATTATTATTATCACTCTTGGGTGAAAGCTGTCTCTGTTGAGACGATAGTCTAGGTGAACCTCGCAACAGCTTGGAAACCATATTGATTGTGGATCACTTGCTCAAGCTCTCACATGCCAGAACTTTCAAGATGAAGTCAATAAATACCCATTGGAGGTAGGGGATGAGACTGTAAAGCACTGAAGGGGCCCGATATGGATTCCTGAAAACAGGAAGGGATTTACCAGAAGAACTACATGTGAGAACGGTGGTTCTGAGGCTTACACAATTGAAACATGCCCAACCTGTTGGAAAGAGTGTTGAGTGAGGGGACATGCTGGACTTTTGCACATGCATGTCGGGCCCCCAGTGTGGACTGCGATAGGCACAGAAACATGGCACTGCTTAACCGCATGCGTGCGGGCGGAATTCCGCTCGTACGCTGACTTTTTTAAAAGCGCACTTTACGTGACGAGCTGGGCTCGTCATGAGCGTGCGAGGAAGCTACCTCATGACGAGCCCAGCTCGTCATCAGCGTCGAAGGGGTTAAGAGAGTTCGAGGAAAGCTGTCCAGCAATGAGGGATTGTCACAATTGCACCCTGGTACAGCACAACCTGAGAAGGACGAAGACAAATTTCTCCTTCTATCACTTGTTGACCAAGCTCCCAACAACAAAGAGTTCATTGGTGGGGGTCGTAAGCCGCCCATTTCCGGCTCCTGTAGATTGAGTGGTCCTCCTTACACTGGTCAGATGGCAGAACTACAAATAGACATTCAACACACAGGAACAAATAAAAAAATGCTGCGCCAACCAAACAAAAGTTAAAACAAATACGATTCACCCGTCAGTTATGCCACACTGAATGTACAAAATAAAAATATACAGACTTCATCCACATCCCTTTGAGGCACCCGACATCGCCATAGCCATCCCGGATGGCTACAAGATCACGCGCAGGGACCGCACCAACGGAGTAGGAGGTGGAATCGCCATCATCCACAAGAACACCCTCAGGGTCTCGACCAGCACCGACGACGCCTTCAACACCGCCGAACATCTGCACTTCCAGATCCACACCGATCCTAGCACCACCCTCAGAGGAACTCTCGTCTACAGACCCCCTGGACACCGGCCTCAGTTCAGTGACTCCATCGCCGACTTCGTCAGTACGCACACCCTTGCCTCCACTGACTACATCCTCCTCAGAGACCTGAACTTCCACCTCGAGAACAACGACAACACCAACTTCACCACCCTGATTGACAACCTCGCCAGCCTCGGACTCAGACAACTTGTCACAACGCCCACCCACTCCACCGGCCACACGCTTGAACCCATCTTCTCCGCAAGCTCCCACATCACCTTCAACCACAACATCGAACTCGACTGGACCGAACATCACCTTCCAGAAACCCACCTCGCACCACCGCACTCAACAGTTACCCCGCCGCAGCTGGATTAAAGTCACCAAAGACCAGATAAACACCACCCACGCCCGAAGCCCACCCGCCGACTCCACTGCCGCCGACACCGCCGCCCACAACCTCAGGCGAAGGATCGATGACTGCGCCAACTCCCTCGCCCCGATCAAGAAACCCTCCAACAGACTCTCTAACAAGAAAGCCAGCTGGTTCACCGTGGACCTCCAGGCCTCCAAGCAAACCTGCCGAGCTCTTCAACATCGTGAAGGAACTCTCCAACCCCAGCTCCAACACCAACGACACCCCACCCTCACAAGACCTGTGCGACTCCCTTGCCACTTTCTTCCATCGCAAGAACGCAGACATCCACGACAGCTTCAACTCCCTGGCCGCCCCGACAACCACCGGCACCTCAGTTCCCACAACCACCACCCACATCAATCCCCTGCTCACCTGGACCAACATAAACGACGACAACACCATCAAAATCATGAACACCAACCACTCCAGCTCTCCGTCAGACAAATGCCCATACCACATCTTCAACAAAGCTAGCAGCACCATCACACCGAACCTCCGCAAGGCCATCAACGTCTCTTCAAGACCCGACCTTTCCGGAGAGCTGGAAGCATGCTGAAATCAACGCCTTACTCAAGAAACCCAAGGCGGACCCGAAGGACCTCAAGAACTTCCGGCTCATCTCCCTGCTCCCGTTCCTTGCGAAGGTCATCAAGAAGACCATCAACGGACAACTAACCCGCTACCTCAAGAAGAACAACATCCTGGACCCATCCCAGTCTGGGTTCCGCTGCAACCACAGTACCGAAACTGCCCTCATCGCCTCCACTGATGACATCAGGGCCCTGCTGGACAACGGCAAAACAGCGGCCTTCATCCTCCTGGACCTATTAGCCACCTTCAACACTGTCTGTCACCGCACCCTACCCACACGCCTCCACAACGCAGAAATCAAAGATTGCACCGCTCGCCCATGTCACCCGACTGCATGACCTCAACATCATCTCTTATGCCAACGATACCCAGCTGATCCTCTCCCTCACCAAGGACCCCTTCACCGCCAAAACCAACCTCCACGAAGGAATGAAGGCCGTCGCCGAGTGGATGAAGAACAGCCATCTGAAGCTGAACTCGGACAAAACGGAGGTCTTCATCCTCGGTTCCACCCTCTCAGCCTGGGACGACTCCTGGTGGCCGACTGCACTGGGAGCAGCACCGACGACCACGCAAGCAACCTGGGGTTCATCCTTGACTCAACACGCTCCATGACCAAGCAAATCAACGCCGTCTCATCCTCCTACTTCAACATTCTCTGCATGATCCGCAAGATCAGGCCCTCATCAGCAGAAGGCTGGACTACGGAAAAGCCCTCTACGCAGGAGCCTTGACCAAACTCCTGAAATGACTGCAACGCATACAGAACGCCTCTGCACACCTGATCCTCAACATCCCTCGCCACAGCCACATCACACCCCACCTGAAAGTCCTGCACTGGCATCCCGTCAACAAGAGGATCACCTTCAAGCTCCTCACCCACGCACATAAGGCACGCCACACCACCGTACTGGCATACCTCAACAGACAACTCACCTTCTACACCCAGAACTGCCAGCTCCGCTCTGCCGACCTAGCCCTCGTCCTCCGCATCCGAAGAGCGACCACCGGCGGTAGATCGTTCTCCCACCTCAACCTGGAACACCCTACCCATCCTCCTATGGCAGACCCAGGATCTACTAACCTTCAGGAGGCTACTCGAGACCTGGCTATTCGAGCAGTAGCAGTACCCCTCCCCCCCCCCAGCGTTTTGAGACCCTCATGGGTGAGTAGTGCGCTTTACAAATGTATTGATTGATTGAGGACGTGTTTGTTGCCACAACCCCAACTTCTACGTCAGCTACTAGACATATAACCCACAAATAGCCAAGGACTGAAGGGCATGATGATGTTTAATGAATACAACATACTCATTGTGGTATGAAGAATACATAAAACATACATGAAAAAAATGGGAAACTATTCCACTTGCCATGATTGTCCACCACGAAATAGGAGACACTAGACACTAGTCTCTCTCAGTATGGTGCAAGCACACATGCACCTCCCCTACAAATAGATCTGCACACTCACAGTCTACTGATGTACCAGAATTTAAAGTATCTCCAAATTATATACATCCTCTGCCTGCCCATAACCGAACCAACAGCAGCCCTGGCTGCAGCCACAAATTCCAACATGATTACTAGTTTGCACTGGACAATAATAACACCTGTACGTGTACTAACACACATACGCATCCGCCAGTCTTCAAATGAATACCATTAAAAGGCACAGGCGAAAAAAGACAACTACTGCCTGTTCAAAATACAGGAGATCTGAACGTCCATGTCTTTGTGCATGCCAGTCTTGCATAGTACCATCACATGTAAAGCCCATCTTCAACAGTGCAGGCACAATACCCGCCCCTTACCCACAAGAGCCTAACAAGGTTGCAGTTACTATCACCAATGACTCAAAATGCACAACAGCCATGGAGAGGATCTGAAAGAAAATTGAGAAAGTCTGACACTTTCAGGAGCAGAAACGTCACAACTCTGAATGAACTTCTGAGAGTCTAGCACCGCAGAATCCTCCACCATCGGAATACTAAAAGACTGCCTTGCTTGCTGAAGTCCCCACCCCAATGTTGTCAATCATCTCACCATCACACAGTTCTGGGATGCACCCAAGGCACCACTACCACAGAAGATGACACCAGGAAGTCCAGCTCCATATGACCAGCAACTAACTGCACCAATAAAGCCACCAGAAACAGACTAAGATGCAGATGTCAGCAAGGAATAAATAGCAATATTAGTGTAGCTATACACTGACGCTGTGCTATCATTTGGTAAAAAAACATATACGTACCAAAAAAATCACACAAACTGACATGCATCCTATTCTGCATTCGGGAATGTCTCATTTGGATGGTGGCAAAAAGGATAGTCAAGTTTGCCGGATAGTACCAGTGAACAAACCGCAGAGAGAAGGCCCGCAGGTAAGGCACTGGTACAGCTCCACATATCTCTGTCAACATGACACAGTGGGAAACACTGCAGTGAAGTATGTGATCGAGGAACAATTCAAAGGGTCGATCGCAAGGTTTCCATCAACTGCTTCTTATAGGCATGGAAAAATGATTCAGGTCTCAAGATATTGATCCGAGTTTTGAAGTACCTTCAAGGACTCTATTTATTTACTACAGTCTATCAACATGTCAGAACTTCCTTCTTAGAAACGTAAACAGAGATTTCTTGTGATCCCTGTGACCTACACTCTAGGATGGGGAGGGTAATCAACATGAATTTGGATAAATTATCACTGCTTTAAAAATCTGACAGTTTTCAGATTTGGGATGTTTTGTATAATTGTGATATTTCTTATACTTTCTAACAATAGAGGAAATTCAACAGAAATCACGCCTTTCCTAGTGTGATAGGACAATGCTATGACCACACCAGTCTAGGAAAGAAGGCAAATACTCCCAGAATGTCCATCGTACATTGATACCTCGGAACATGTCTGCTATATTAAGGACAATAACAGACATACCACTTTCTTAACTTACATCTTAAGAGCTGGATTTGCGTGCCTCCTTTCTTGTGCAGGTAGCCGGATATTGTGACTCCCCCAGGCATGGTTAGCAGGTTCTGCGCTCCAATGGCCTTCATGGGAATGGGCCAGGAGAGTTCTACGGCCGCCATTAGTCTGCAGATAGAAGAGACACAGACACATCTGTAAGGATCTTGATGAACAGAACACATTCTCTAGTAATGCTCAGAAGGAAAATGTTATGAACCAACAAAATAAGTTACGAGAACTGTCTGCACCACAAGGAAGCAGGTCATCAGAGATTCCAGACACAAAGTGTTTACACTAAGCATAAAGGACATGTCCAAAAAGTCCCTGTTTATTTTTGTTCACAGAATTCGGAAATAATAGGCTACATCCATGGTCTCACTTTTTCCCCTTGCTGCAATCCCACTATGCTCTTCAATGCTGTCACAGTGATACTGTTCTCTACAACCCAATGATATATGGTGATTAGACCGGCCACCAGACTTAACAATATGAGTGGGGCTCACTGTTCAGGATAACACTTCTACCGTATGCAAGGGCATAACTACTGATGGTGGTTCCCAGTATGCACCACTCATCAATTTCACATTTTCCTGTTAAAAAAGCCATGGGCATGATGTCGGGACGTAATCGGTGTGAGAGTAAAGGCAGACTTGGAGACTGAGGAATCTAAAATGTCACAGTGGGCAAAGATATGGGCAGGCTAGAAGGCCCTGGTAGTCTTCATCTTCCAGGATAACAATCCTAATGATAAGGGTACTAAAATAATAACATACAGACTTCTAGATGGGTAACAGTGAACAACAGGGGCTGTATTACATAAGGTGCCCGGGGCGCAACGGGCGTTTGCGCCCGCATTGCACACCCTCAGGGCACTTTGGTATTATACAAGGTGGCGCTGACGTTTGTACGTCCCCTTCTATAATACCGATAGCGCTGGCGCAATTTAAGCGCCAGCGCTATCAACAGAGGGTTTCCCCTAATTTGCATAGGGTCGTGCCCTATGTAAATGAGGGGATTTCTTTGACTCTGCCCCGACCCATATTACAGACGCGCCGCAGAGTGCACTGACAGTGCGCCATTTAAAAGGTGGTGCACTGTCAGTGTGCCTCCTGATAGCAGCCCTCTGCAGGAGGTAAAGGGAGTCTCATGGATCCACAGACAACCCCTTGCAGGCGGGTGCAGTCACTGACTGGACCCACCTCCAAGGGGATCTCTAAACCCCTTTGAAATTGCAGGTGGGTGCTGCCTGCACTGTGAAAACACGGAGCGGCTGCTCTGCACTGCCCGCAGGGTAGTGAGTAAGCGGCTGCCCTGGAGGCAGCGCATTAACCTTAATGGGGCGCATTGACATTGTCTGCGCCCGGCGCACCTATTGCGAACAATGCCAACACGTAATACGGCCCCAGATGTTTTTCATTGAGGGGTTCTGAGTAGTATTAAATAGACAAGAGAGAAACTAGAACATGTCTGGTATGGAAATTAAGATTAAATACAAAAACAATCTGTCGGTCAAAAAAAGAAAGAAAGAAAAGACAAAGCCCTACGACTGGTAAAATGCCCCACCACCACTGTGTAGCGTCCCAGAACAAGGTGAACCAATTAGGTAATGCTCATATCTGACATAAAGACTCTTACGAAACAGTCAGATTTCCATCAACTGCCAGGAGCGGCCAGTGTCATCATTTGGATATCACTTGCTTCCACTTGATCTCTTACACACAGAGAGAGAACATGTGGTTCTGGTTTCGTAGTAGTCACTCTAAACACCATAGAAGAGTTGACTCTTTCAGACAGTATTTACATAACGTTAGCAATAGAAATCCATAGTGATGGAAAAGGATCAGTGCAGTGCAAGTGAGTGAGAATATAAAAAGGATGTGGAAGAAAAAAAACTTTTTATTATGATATTTCTCCCAAACCTAATAAAAAAGGTGCAGGAGCGGCGTGTAACAAATATACCGCTGAACACAAAATAGTCGACTAGTTTCAGCCAGTCGGGCTACTCGCCCAGGCTTTCTTCAGGACCTATGCTTTAAAAGATTCTGCATTCGTGGAAAACATACATTTGTATATGGTCATATTCCCTCAATACAGGCAGAGTGATTTTCACACCTGAAAGAAATAATGACAAAAAGAAGAACACAAAACAGTTGTTGAAAGGACATATACCAGTAAAAACGTCTCTGTCTTGTCTATATGTGCCTATCTCAGTGGCATCAACCATGTAGCAAAAACAAGGCCACTCACCTGTCCTGTACAAGGTATTGACCTCACCTCACCCGGTAACCACTCAGGTAGATGAGACCCCGCCCTGAAAACAATTGTTGTGAACAAATTATTTAGAAGGGGGCATTCATAAGAAACCATTTTTAGTAGACTTAACTAAGAAACAGTGCACCATTAAAATCAAAGTCATTGGAAAGAAGGAGTTAATATGATCGTATACAAATGTATGTTTTCCACGAATGCAGTAGCTTTTAAAGCATAGGTCCTGAAGAAAGCCTGGGCAAGTAGCCCGACTGGCTGAAACTAGTCGACCATTTTGTGATCAGCAGTATATTTGTTACACACCGCTCCTGCACCTTTTTTTATTAGGTTTGGGAGGAATATCATAATAAGTTTTTTTCTTCCATATCCTTTTTATATTCTCACTCACTTGCACTGCACTTATCCTTTTGCATCACTATGGATTTCTATTGCTAACGTTATGTAAATACTGTATGAAAGAGTCAACTCTTGGTGTTTAGAGTGACTACTACGAAACCAGAACCACACGATCTCTCTCTCTGTGTAAGATGATCAAGTAGAAGCAAGTGATATCCAAATGATGACACTGGCCGCTCTTGGCAGTGGATGGAAATCTGACAGTTTTGTAAGAGTTTCGTAAGAGTGTTTATCTCAGATATGAGCATTACCTAATTGGTTCACCTTGTTCTGTGACGCTACACAGTGGTGGTGGTGCATTTTACCAGTTGTAGGGCTTTGTCTTTTCTTTCTCTCTTTTTTTGACCGCCAGATTGTTTTTGTATTTAATCTTAGTGGAATTTGGGGATTGAATCTGGAAATTGGTCATTAACCCCTTCCGTGCGGGGCATATTCCCCCGCTGTGCTGGGGGGGGGGCACGCATAGTGCCCCGGTGCTCATGACGAGCTCAGCTCGTCATGAGGCACGGCGCTCCGGTGCTCAGCTTGTTTGTCATGACCACACCCGTTCCCGTGGAACGCTCAGCACAGCAGGGGAATTATCCCCATGTGTGAGCGTTCCACGGCTCATGACGAGCTCAGCTCGTCATGAGCACTGGAGCGCCGTGCCTCAGGACGAGCTGAGCTCGTCATGAGCATTGAAAAGGTTAAACGATCCCTAGGACCCTTGTCCCTTTGGGGATGTGTTTGTAGTGGTATGGAAAATTAAACATGATGTCCTAATTAGCCAAGATGTTTTGAAAGGGGCACCTCGACTGGCACATGCAGGTCATGGCAGGAACAGCAACTGGTTAACACTCAGCTCCTGGTTGATTTCCACAACCAATCTCTGCTAGGACCGTGGCTTCTTAAAAGACCACACCCCAAAATAGCATTTCTGAACATAGCTAGGTTAATTCAATCGAAGCATCTTAGATTTCTAGTGGCAACTACAAACCACTTAGCCAGCAATCTTTTAGGTTATTGTCATTAGAGCGGCTTGCAAACTGCATTGGACTCCTAAAAAAAATCCCATGTAGAATTAACAAGCTTTCTACAACTGTAATATGTCAGGTTGTATTATACTCCCATGGCGTTTTGTGTTAACAGCAGGGTGCGTCTTAAGTGAGCTCACAAAACTCAGAGCTAACTGATACAATCTGCTAGGAAAACCTAATTCTACAAAAAGTAATTATGGAAAAAACATAGGAAAACAATTACAAAACATCAGACGGGGGACATTATGGTTATGCTCCAATGCCAATGCTAATGTATGAAGTTTCTATAGTGCATGCACAGAGATAAATATCCAAGCACACATTGACCATGCAGAACTTGCAACACACGACCGGATATCCGTGCACACTTAGACCAACACCCTAACAAACAATGTAACTGTGAGGAAAACCTCAATGGAGGTATGGAGGGGGCAGGTGAGCAGCGTCATTTGACAGTCCTTGTAGCTGTCACCCTTCTAAGTCCTTACTCTGCTGAGGGTCTCTCTCCCATCCCGGGGAATCACTGAGTGATGGGTGGCAAGCCTGAGCATACCATGAGGAACATTAGGGGATGAGCGACAGATCTGAGCTTGTCCTGAGGATCACTAAGGAAAGAGTGACACATCTGACCAGGTCCTGAGGATCACTACATGATGAGTGACTGATCTGAGCATGAGCGGAGATTCTGTAAAAGATGGGTGACGGATCTAAGCATGTGCTGCATATCACTGCATGATGTGTGACATATCTGTACTTATTCTGAGAATCACTAAGGGATGAGTGTCAGATCAGAGCTTAACATGAGGCTCACTAAGGGATGAGTGATGGATCTGAGCTTGTCCTGAGGTTCACTAACGGATGAGTGATGGTTCAGAGCTTGTCCTGAGGCTCACTAATGGATGAGTGATGGATCTGAGCAGGCCGTGATGGATCTGAGCAGGCCGTGATGGATCTGAGCATGTCTAGAGGATCACTACAGGATGGGTGATAGATCTGAGCTCATCCAGAAGATCAGTATGGGATTAATGACAGATCTGAGCATTTGTCCCAAGGGTCACTACGGGATGGGTGCCAGATCTGAGCATGTCCCAAGGATCACTATAGGATGAATGATGAATCTGAGCATGTCACAAGGATCACTACGGGATGGGTGCTAGACCTAAGCATGCCCTGAGAATCACTAAGGGAAAAGGGACAGATCTGATCATGTCCGAAGAATCACTACGGGATGCATGCCAGATCGGAGCATGTCCCAAGGATCACTATAGGATGGGTGATGGATCTGAGCATGCCCCGAGGATCACTACGGGATGGGTGATGGATCCGAGCATGCCCTGGGGATCACTACGGGATGGGTGATGGATCTGAGCATGTCACAAGGATCACTATGGGATGGGTGATGGATCTGAGCATGCCCGGAGGATCACTACGGGATTAGTGACAGATCTGAGCATGTCACAAGGATCACTACAGGATGGGTGATGGATCTGAGCATGCCCTGGGGATCACTAAGGGATTAGTGACTAATCTGAGCATGTCCCAAGGATCACTAAGGGATTAGTGACAGATCTGAGCATGCCCTGAGGATTACTACTGGATGGGTGATGGATCTGATCATGCCCGGAGGATCACTACGGGATTAGTGACAGATCTGAGCATGTCACAAGGATCACTACAGGATGGGTGATGGATCTGAGCATGCCCTGGGGATCACTAAGGGATTAGTGACTAATCTGAGCATGTCCCAAGGATCACTAAGGGATTAGTGACAGATCTGAGCATGCCCTGAGGATTACTACTGGATGGGTGATGGATCTGATCATGCCCGGAGGATCACTAAGGGATTAGTGACAGATCTGAGCATGTCCCAAGGATCACTAAGGGATTAGTGACAGATCTGAGCATGTCACAAGGATCACTACAGGATGGGTGATGGATCTGAGCATGCCCTGGGGATCACTAAGGGATTAGTGACTAATCTGAGCATGTCCCAAGGATCACTAAGGGATTAGTGACAGATCTGAGCATGCCCTGAGGATTACTACTGGATGGGTGATGGATCTGAGCATGCCCTGAGGATCACTAAGGGATTAGTGACAGATCTGAGCATGTCCCAAGGATCACTAAGGGATTAGTGACAGCTCTGAGCATGCCTTGAGGATCACTAAGGGATGATTCAGGGATCTAAGCAAGTTTCCGAAGAGATGGGAGGCGTACTTCAGCAGTTACCAAGGATTACTGAGCAAATGGGCAGTAAAGACTGTACTGCAGAATAGGTAGAAACATGTGAATTAGTGTAAAAAAGGATTTCATGATGAAACCTCGTTACAGTAATATTGAAAAGGCAAGGGAAAATCGTGGGACTATGTAGGGCCCACGTGTCATGAACAATAAGGAAATTAGCAGACTGGATTAAAGGGGTTGTATTGTATGAGGACGGTCACCTGATGAAGGCTACAGGCCGAAACGCGCGTTGTGTGGTTTAACAACATATTGCCTACATCTGTAAACACATCGACCAAAATTACGTTATGTAATTGTTTTTTGTGTTCTCTTTCTGTTTATGTAAAATTTATATGTTTTGAAAATGTTATGATATAAGAAAGAAAAAAATTTAATGGATAAAATAATTTTCTAAAAATATCAAAAATAAATGATATTTCAAACTCAAACAGTACCTATCATGTGCTCTATTTTGGATGTCATTTATTATTATATGAAAACGATATGTTGATCATTTCAGGGCAGTAGATATCCTATTGTTTGCTAATTATGTCCTTTACTTACCTGTTTAAAGGGGTTGTATTTACATTAAATAGTGCCTATATTATTTCACCTGAGCACATCAGTATTGAGCATGCAAAGGTAAATCTTGACACCCAGTATGGTCCATGCTCTGTAAAGGACGGGAACGATCAGCCTAGATGTAGCTTGCAACCTTCATCTGCCGTCACATGCTACGTGTCAAGGATCATATTCAATTTGCAATATACAAGCTTGTCACGCGAAGTCATTGTCAGCACTGCTGTGCTGTTTGTAAGTCAGTCCATTTAAGTACAGTAGTGTGGTTCGTGCCACGCTTGCTTTTATTCCCTCCGGTTCCAGGCGTAGGGTAGGCGTTTATGAGCGCATAACACAAGTACACTGTTAGACCTCTGACAGACAGAGTAATCCTCTCAGGAATTTCAAATGGTGGCCGGCAAGTCACAGAAGACGTCAACAGCGAGTATTTAAGTCATATCTAGACGACTCTTTTCAAAATGTGTCATTATTGTAATGATTGTCATTTAAAAAGAAAATGCTAGTAAGTAATGAACAAACTTCTGCAGGCATAATACCAATTATCATAGTTTATTAATCTTCGAATGGCAGCTTTTTTGTACCTCAGGCTTAAGAACGCTACCGCACGCTATCAACTTGCTCAAATTATCTGATGCAGGTTGAACAAAAGACAAACATCCGTGCACACCTGTGACCTTTGTTTTACAAGTAATGGAACTTGTCCTCATATTCTGTTCATGAATACAAATACTACATCAGGCACAAGTAACTTAAAAAGGAACGAATTATGTGGATGTGTAGAGTGTTTAACGGCAACTTGGTTCTAAATAGCGCTTGTGGCCATAGGTTTGCCCTTTCTAAGAGCTGTGCAGAATAGGTGTTACAATACTAAAAAAGATACTTCACTGAATGCAATAACCTCGGAAGGGTACGGGCTGAGAGTTGGATTTCCGGAATCCAAAGGGACGAGGTGCACGTCACCACAGATGTCAGCAGCGAACAATTAACCCAGTGCGCCATTTTGATGGTGGCAGAAAACGCGCCCTCCGACAAGGGAATAACAATATGTAGCGCCACGTCTTTCACTTGAAGCGCCCATGGCCACTGGCGTCGCACAGGGTGCCAAGCGCATTAGTGCAAGCAAGGAAAATGGGCCTCCATTCCCCGGTTTTGTAGTAAAATACACCAATGGCTGGGGCGCGCTGGGTCCCTCGGAGCCACGGTGCCACTGCACCTGCTGCACTATTGATAGCGAGGCTACAATGTATGCCTCATGTGTGGCCCTTTAGTAAGAAAAAGAGCTGCTTCAAATGGTGTTAAATACATCTTTAAAAGAGACTGATAGAGGAAGCTTAGAAGAAAATTGACCAATCTGCCCAGTGAGACAGCATGAAGTGTTTCTGCCAAACAAAGACATGCCAGACAACAGTTTTACTGGCTTCAGCTTCTTTGAATGTGCACGTGCAATATCAGCCAGCGTTAATATTCCTCTGTACAAAATGCATCCAAAGCAGTACTTTTTAGGTCTGGCTTTTGAGAATGCTTTCGCTGGTGCACCCAACTATTGTTTTCCCAAAGAAAAGACATACACATTATACATAATTAAGGGACTTTTGGTCGGTGGGCATCCTTCACTTGTCTGATCAATTGTGATTCACACTTTGCTGCTGCCCACCACAGCACGGGGCAGAGGGCCAGCCCACTCCACCCACCCTCTCCCTTCACTTTGAGTGACTGCACAAAGTACATTGTTCAAATGCGCCTACAAATGATTCCTTTCTCTTCCACTGAAAAGTTGGTTGACAGGGTGCTTCGTTTTTTGTATATAACTTTAAATACTGCTTGTTTGTTTTGCCTGCACTCTTTTTAAAAATGCTTTTGATAAAATGCTGCCAGCGACTTGAGTCTGTGGTTCAGATTGTGATTTGTTCTCATCTACGTCACAAATAATGATAATAAAATGCATGGTTCAACTGAAAGGCTTGTTTGAAATCATCATTAAACAGCTGAATTGATGAATGTGCCATCACCTAAACGTTAAAAAAACAATGTTACCTTGTTCTCGCATGTTTACAATAAGAAATAAAAGAAAAATCTAGCAGACCAGCAGGTGAAGGCCAGGCCTACTGGCTTTGTGAATGCGTGTTTAAAATGCGACAAGTGATGTGAGGGCGCTTTGAAATGAATTCCTTGCTACCATGATAAGGCAAGTTCATTGGCAAGCTCTCAAGCAGACCTTGCTTTCTACTAGGGTCATACCAGTAAACCAGCGGATACATATAGAAAATAAGGACGAGAGGCAAAAACCTTTCATCCAACTGACCACAAAGCCCACAATAACACTTTCACTTCGCAGAGCACAGCTCGTATTACTAGCATTAAGCTTTGGCATATAAATAGGTCCAGCCAAACCTAAAAACTACTGTAATTCTTCAGCTAGCTACGTTTTCTTTTTTCGCTCCCTAGCGCCCCCGTGCACCCACCCTGACCACACACACGACGTCAGACACTGTGCATGACAACACTGGGGTTACAAATAAATGAAGCTACAGACAATATACCCGTTGTGTGACCATTTACATGTGAATGAATGTGATGCGTGCATTCTCCCAGATAAAATTGCATTTTGCAATATGTTTCACTTCAATGACACAAGTGTTTATTATGTATGGATCCGATGCAGGATTTCTGTAAACTGACAATGCTGTTACAGTTTTGCTGATGTATCTTGGGCGGTGCCAATGGTGAGGTCATCTGTGACATCACATGTGAGCTCAAGAGTCTTGCATTCTGGGAGGGAGAAGTTAGCTCAAAATATTTGGGCAATTTCAGAAGATTTAAGTTGTGGTGTTAAACTGGAGATTTGTTTTGCTTTATTCTAAAAATGTTAGTGCAAAAACACAAATTTCCTTAACAAAAGTCTCGTCCATGACTTTGATACATCAGAGAGCTTTAATTATACAACGTAAAGTCACAAATTCATAGTGATACTTAAACACACAAAACATGATCCATTAAACTTATGAAACCTTAACGAACAGTGCATCTAGAGCTGTACAGGATCCAGGCTGCTGCTTCCTGGTCAAAAGCTTCCGTTCTAACTTCATTGCTCATTGCACTGTTGATTCCCACCCATGGGACCATAGGACAGGGAAGGAAAGACGAGACCGCGCCTCACCCTCGCTCCGAGCAGCAGTCCAGGAACCCGCGGCTCATCTGCCTTCGGCCGGACATGCCCGATCCAGGTTACAATTTCAGGTCGATACGCTAGCGCCACTTCATGACCATTTTTCCTCCTCTTGCTGTAATGTACAGGACATATTTCGTTACCATTTAAATTAGTGATTAAATTTGGAGTCCATGAAAGCCACGGTCCTGTGAGAGAAATGACCCAGCACAGCGTGAACTGGTCAGCATTTGGTGTCCAAGCTGCCGCCGTATGGAGCGCATTTCCTCTCCACGGTTTTTCTTCCAGGCCATCTGTGCTCAGTGTCCGTGGTCAGATAGCGCCATGAAGCCTTTCGGTACGCGAGCGCTGGATAGAGTGAGTCGTGAGCAGTTGTGCAGCCTCAGCTCCACAGAAGCCCGGCATACCACAGCACAATAGTCCTCCTCGGAGCTAGCAATTAAAGTTATTGGAACTGAAAGCAGCGAACTGAAGGTTAACTTTGACCTTCAGTTCTCATACAAGGCGGCTTTATCCTTCAGCCTCATTAGACTCTCGGGTCTGGCCTCTGACGTCGGCAGCTCGGAGGCAGATTTGGGGTATAAGCTCATCGCAGAGACTGGCTAAGCAACTGCTTGGGCCTCGGCAGAACTTCCATCGGTTCACCGAAACAAAAGAAGGAACGAGCTTTCCAACATTTGTTCTCTCTGGGCTGAGCGCCTCTTGTCAGAGGCACACAAAACGAGGGACTAACACCATCCATCCATCCTCCCCATAGTCTTGCGTAGATCCTGACTCCTGGCCTGCACCTAATTCCAGAGTTAAAAAAAATCCCCTACAAACTGCCAATATTTTTTTGAGAATTCCAATTGGTGCTGGAAACGTATGTGCCATGTTCTCATGAGTTAACTTAAAAAACAGTTTTCCGTGTGATTTTAAAACAGGAAGGATGGTAGGAAGCTTTTATTTTTTCTCAAAAGAACTTAAGTCAATATTTTAACGTAAATAGCCACCGCAGAAAACTCTGCGAAGTGGAGTAGCAAATACAGTATTCACAAGAATTACGGAAGTTCACGAGAGAAAAAAATTGTACCTTCATTCAACCATATCAAGCTATTAAGATGAGAAATCAGAAATTTGCTATCTCTACCTTCCTTAAGATGGAGCAATAAGTTACTTTCGCCTTTATTTTAAAAAGTGAGGTTTGTTTCATTTATTCTTTTTATAATATACATACAATTTATATTTATGTGCTATACCATTTCTCTGGGAACACTCCTATGTTCCTCCTTCAATTACATTTTTTTTGCATCTTTTTTTTTTTTTTAACGATATTGTTACCTTGAAATAACTTCAATTTGTCTATTTGCCTTTGCTACTATATCTGCTATAAACCTGCTAAGAAAAACGTTCTGACCCCAAATGAACCTTGTTCACACTGCACATAACTAGAAAAAAAAATATCAAGAAACGCAATCAGAAAAATAAAATTGTCTTTTTCTCCAGCTGTGTTTACAGCCTCGTTCTGCTTTCAAAACCACCATGGGACAGGTTTTCGCGGGGTAGTGGCTATTAACTAAGGATTACCAACAGTACACTTCAGCGCATAAGGCATAACATCGAGTGCAGTGGACAAAAATACAGACTAACACCTCAAGTGGAATGTTACCACCCTTCCAGTTCAAGGCCTTCACTTTCGTCCACTGATTTATAAGGCCAAGCCTCAAGTGCATAACTGCAGCACACAGGTTTCGACAAAAACAGACCCCTTTCGGAAGAGTTCTAGGAAGTCTTACACTGTTGAATATTGACGTATCCTACTAGTATAATCAGCACTCAAAGGGACTCGTGCCAAACCACCCAGGGCAAACCAACACAACTGGTCAAAGCGGCCGCATACAGAGCTTTGTGGGGTCCTTGTTTTGGGACAGAGGGGTCGCTCTCATGGATGACCCTTGCTGTACTGCTGATGCCATTCGTTATGCCAAGAGTGATACACAAACATGCAGAAACTTGTACCTCAAGGGCCCACGTGCTTTGAAATTAGTCCGGCATTGAACTAGCTGCATGCATGGGTAGTACTAAAAACACAGCTGTGTTTACGCCACTATTGTTTGTCCAAAAACCATACTTAACTGTGCTCTAATCCCTCTATAAAGGGACAAACACTGGGGTGTAAACAGAGCGGGAGCCCTGGCAGTGGGGTTGGAAGCTGCGATAACACTTCAATGCACAGCTGTTTTTATCAAGAATAACCTCAAAGAGTGGAAGCCTGTAAAGATTAAAGATCTCAAAGTACGGCCCCGGGGCCACATGAGGCCCTCCAGACCTTTATATGCGGCTCCCTGGTTCAAAGAAGCAATGGGATGCTGTTTACTCAACTCCACTAACCTTAAAATACGTTAAGTAAATAGGCAATCATTTCTTTTAATGTTAGTTGAATCTTGCAGCAAATTATGATCAGTAAATTCAAAAAGTGTATTTCTTTACCTTGCTATGCCATTTCATCTTAGTACATAAGGTTATATCAGTTCATTGAGAAGTATTTTTTTTAAAGTGATAGTTTTCAAACATGAATTTAAAACATTCACGCTTCCACCCACCCTGACAACAATGACAGTAGAGAACTACGAGGCAAGTCAGTTGTTATGTGCATCCTTTGTGCAGCCTGCGTTGCTATTATACAGAAACAACATTATAGGTTATTAAATTAAACACAAGTTTTGTACAGCGCAAATCCCGAAGTCTTGTATTTGGAGGTCCTCTTATATGTCATAATGAAGTAAAAAGAGAGAAAATGAAATAAAACCATTGCCTAGGATCACACAGTTTGATCAGGTGGGGAAGCCAGGATTGATCCAAATGTTCTGGTTTCACATAGTGCAATTCAACCACTAGATGAATGTTTCACCTCCCCTACACCCACCTTACCTACACCTGCCCCCTCAACTGACACCATGCTGGTTTCAATGCGGCCATCGGCCACATATACCAAATATTTCCACCCCTGGGAAAATGTTTGCGAGTACACATGCGATAGACCATAAGTAGTTTTATTGTAGTACACATGTACACTCCCAAAGCAATCCTCACAGCAGCATTTAAAGCCATCCTTAAGTCACAAAACATTATCGACCGCAATCACAGCATAACAATCCCTGGAAGATAGAAATGAAAGAGAGACTCACCGCAGCAAGGTGTTCTATTTCTGCAAACGTGTAACCCTCTTGCGACAGGCAATGGCACACCAGCGCCCGAGGTGCGGAAAGAACTGCCCTCAGCCTGGACACATCTGTGCCCTGCTGCTAGACTCTCAGAAGCGGCACTCGAGGCTTACACCAGGGTGGAGGAGGGACAGCGAGGGCAGGCCCAGCGCATCGCTGCCGCTGAAACGGATGCAATGGCTCCATCGGGGGCATTTCCTAGTATTGTAGTGCACGCGAACAGAGGCGAGATTGTCCTGCGTGTTTGTTCGAGTTTGATCATGTCCCCCTCCTGGCTTCTAGGAAACACCCCCGGGCCTGCAGGAGAGCGAGCCAGAGTTTATTTATTCAGTCAGCTCGACAGGACTGAGAGCCCAGAAAAACAAGCCTCTGCCTCGCATTTGGAGAATCAGTCGCTTCTCCGGCCCTGCAATACAGCCTTAACTTTACTGCCGAAAAGAAGTACTTTCGGTTTGCAAGTCAAAAGAGAATGGTCATCACAGCTTCTGGCGGGTTCCCATGAAATCGGAGAAGATGAAGCCATCTATCTCTCAAATTTCCACAGAGAGCAGCGTTTTCTTCAGAAGGCCCTCGAGTTAGAGAGAGTTCTGGTCCTTTTTAAATACATTTTGTAAACATACTTCATGCAAAACAGACCTTCAATGCAGCAACAGAGAGGAGTTTTCCATTGAAGGCCTTAATTAAAACAGTTCCTGGCATCCAACTAGTCCCAGAAAACATGCATACAGATATACCCACAATTTTAAGTTATAAAACCCTCTGCTTCACAGCACACTTCGGTGGCAGTTAAAGAAGAATTCTAATCTGCATACCTGCCCACCCAGAGCAGATTTTCACTGTGTGCAAGAAGGCACAGGGCCTAAAGTCAGCCAGGGCCTGAAGACCTATACAGGGACACGGAGGGTACGAGCAGTGGCCCCATGGAAAGGGGCGGGGCTTTGTGACCCACTGGAAAGACAACCACTCCCATCCTTCCCAAAAACCCCAACTCCTTTGTCTCTGGATATTTTTTTGAAATCATGTACACTGCAGATTATCACTGTAGAGCCTCCACAGCTGACTTGGAAACTCAGTTGGTGCACAGGGTTTCCTAGTGCCCCGCGTGTTATCGGCACTTCACCGGGTGACCGTGTGAAGATACTGTGACACATGGTGGCGTCATGTGAGTTGGCAGGCTTGAAATTGCCATCTTTACAGTTCAATATCCCATTTTTGAAATGGCCATTCAGAATTACTATGATGATCCCACGGTCAAGCTTTGCACCTCAACAGCCCTTAGGGATCGCATGGCCTTGGACGACTTAAGACGGGTCATTGTTCCCGCACTTTCAGCACAGTTTCATTGCCGAGGGGCAGAGCTTCTGGTGAGAGGCGTTGCCTCCATTGTCTGCAGTGCGGAGGGACAAACCAGAGGTATTAAACTATCACAACTGCACGGTCTTCTGATCCTCGTGCAGTGAAATTTACCCCAGCCCAATGATGGGACGTATGTCTGGTGGAAGCGAGGTAAGGGTTTGCTGAAAAGTATTTCTCATGGATTTTCTCCCATTCATTCTGTGATCCAGTAGATCTCAGGACAGTGGACTTTCCTTTAAAGACTGAAAATGGAATGGTCTTAGCAAGCAAAGAACAATCACACAATTCAGTGTTCACAATCAGTGTTCTTAAGACTGACTGAACTGTCAAGCTATCAAACACATCTTTCGTGGCAATGCACAGCAAGGCTTGGCAAGCCGTGCCCTGGACAACCCTTTGCAGCAGATAGGGTCCACACCTTAAAGATGGCACCAATGTCTTTATCTGGTTAACAAGGAGTTTCTTCTCAGTGATGACCAATTCAGTAGGAGGGGAGGGCATGCACACCAGTGGCTTACATGCCCTACAGCAGACTAAGGGTGACCCCAGCGTTGGACGATACTTGGCGATGGGTTGCATGAGTGGCCAGAGGGGCCAGAAAAAGATTTAACTAAGAAGATAATTTCCAAAATGCCTCTTCCAGGGTGCATAACGCCTTTGGTATGAACTGTCTGCCTTTTCTGGTATTGCTTGAATGGTAAATTTGTATACAGCAAGTGAATTGTAAAGAGGAATGTTTTGCACGTTTACCCTCCTTTCCTCTTCCGTTTAGCACAAGCACTTCTAGCGAAAAGAGAGCATACCAATGTTTTCATTATACCTAAAAAGTAGTGAAGTCAAAGTATTTTGCTAGTATAGCCGTTCATAGGTGCTACGGGAGGGCCATTCTTCCCTTTTTATACTGTTTTATTGTTCCTATTCTTTTATTACGTACATTTGTGTACTGGTGCTCACCTCATGGTGGCATTTATCACCCTTTATGATGCGGTTTATTTCATGGTGGAATGTTCCACCCTTTTATGATTTTAACAAATCAAATAAAAGTACCTTTATCTACACTATGTCAGAGGAGGTTGGTCTGAGGCATGATTGGCGGCAGGCATTCGATCAATGTTTGGCATTTGTGATTTGTAAATAAATACGGTCATAGTTCACACCAACCTGGTGTGTCTCCAGGGAAGGGAATTATGGTCCGCTGACTCAGCCGTTCTACACACCATGTCTGAATTGCTAATTTTGATTCCTATAATAGCATCACCTTGCATGCTGGTGGGAAGAAAGCTTTCCAGACCGCCTGAAGCATGGGGGGACAAGCCTGGGGGCGATGATTCTGCAGTGAAATGTACCCATCAGATGAATCTCGGTTGTCTAAACATGTCTTGTGCATTTTTGTTTCACAGTGCTAGCCTCATCCCAGCGCTCACTGACACGCAATCGCTCAACCCAAAGTGAACAGACAGAAAGAATGACACACTGCCGGGGGGGGGGGGGGGGGGGGTCGCGCGCGATTGAGGCGGGGGGAATGGGGCGTCTCAGTCGGGGGGGGAAGCCTCGGAGATGAGCCGAGAGCCCCCGGTGGCATTTGCAATGTCAAATATTGGTTTTTAAAAGCCTCGCATCCGATTAACTGTGTTTAAACACTGCCCTTTTTTACGTTAAAAAACCCCCACGTATGAAGCAATCACTAGCGACGTAGGCACGTGGCTGATTCAAAAACACACTGTCGAGAAAAACGCACTATTTACAGGAAAACACTCAGCACTGCACTTTCCGTTTCGTTTCTGAACCTGCCGTTAAAGGGTGCCAGGTGCCCCTCGGCTGCCCGACGGAGACCACACAGGATGGGAGGGCACGGAGGATGTCCACTTGCATGCCCCACCGCCCCCGCCTGCTCGAGAACAGAACAGCCCTCAAATGTATAAAGGAAGGGCCAAACTCACCAGGAAGACCTGCTGCTCCACTTCAGCGGTCACCTGAGGCCAACTCGACTCGGTCAGGATTCAAACACCGCTCGGAGCGAGAGACAGAGGCTGAGCTGCTGGGGCCCGGCGGAGCCCTCCTCTCCCAGAGCAGGTATCAAGGATGCTTCACTCTGTCTGCTCTGATGAGGCCTCTGCTTGAGCGTGCCACGGTGGCCGGAGTCTCCCTTCTGCCTCGCCTCTCGAGGGAAGACTACAGCAGATAGGTGTGGTGCTGCTCCGGTTTACACTCTGACCACGTAGCACGTGCAGCTGCAGAAATATTGAGCGACATAAACGCTGCAACCAAATACTGCAGAGCCCAGAGCTGCATTATCGAGGCAGGAGTACTCGGTGGTCAGCAGTATTGACACAAGTGTAGGGGGAAATATTCTCATATGAAAAGCACGTTTGACAAAGTCAGGTTATTATAGGGCGGCTCCACCCTGCCAGCACGCTATCCTCTGCAGTATTGTAAGTGCCAGCTAGAGGTAGGGTGAATGGAGATGTGCACTCAGGAGGAGTATGGGCCTGCTGCGCCGCCGGCCAACAACGAGTACATTTTGAATGCTGGACACCCATCAGATAGCATCAGAATGTTCATGCATATTATGTGAATGTTTTTTTATGTTAAAGAATGTGAGAACATTTGCTTCAAGATTTGAAACAAAAACCATTTATTTATTAATCAAATCGAACGAGCTGACAAATCCCCAAAAGTGCTTTTCAGGATAGTTCAGGATTTCATTTCTCCACAAGCACGTAGCCAATCTCCAGCGGAATCACAGGACCTCTGTAATTCTCTGGCTAATTTCCTCCAGGAGAAAATTACCTTAATTTACTCAAAATTCCCTACTGCCCCTTTGCAAAACACAGTGACCACCAGTTCTAACGAAGAGCAGAAAAAAGAACCCCCATGTACACTAGACAGGTTCCAGCCCCTTACTCCAGACGAAATACACAGCTCTCTGGCTGCAGCCAAGTCAGGGTCCCCCAGGGATCTTCGTCCACCATAAATAATATCTCTTCTGGCTACCTGCTGCGCCCCAATGATCCAAGAGATCTTCAATTGATCAATAAAAACAGGCAATATGCCAATAGAATGGAAGGCAGCATGTGTTCGGCCTATACTAAAAAAATCTACGATAGATCAACAATCTCTTGGCAATTACCACCCAATATCTCTGTTACCTCTTCTGGACAAACAGCTTGAAAGATTAATAAACAAGCAGTTGGGATCCTAACTTGAGTCCAACTACATTCATGATCCCTCACAATCGGGCTTTTGCCCTGGGTAGAGTACAGAGATGGCGCTTTTGGCCGTGACCGACACTCTGAGACTGGGGGTAGATGCAGGAATACCAGTTATATTGGTATTATTAGATCTCTCTGCAGCCTCTGATACCATCTCTCATGAAAAGGCTCATGAAAAGGCTGCAGGAAATCAGTGTTCAGGGTGTTGCACTAAAGTGGCTTCAGCATTTCCTAACAGACAGACAGCAAACAGTCATCCAGGGCTCGTACTCTTCTTGTAAAATGAGCTTGGACAAGGGCTCATACTTGAGCCCGCCTTGTTTAATATCTATATGGCCCCGTTAACGAAGATTGCAGAGCATTTTGGCTTTTAGATTACATCATATGCTGGTGATACCTAGCTAATGTTTACTCCAGGCCAAGACCTGGCAATAGCAAAAAAAACGGTTTGCATCAGGAATGCTAGCAATTTCCAATTGGATGACTGAGCTCTGTCTCCAGCTGAATCCAGAGATCATGCTGCTGGGAAAAACCCCTGCCAACTGGTCGGATGAATGGTGGCCACACAAACTGGGTGCTATTCCGGTACCCCAACTAACTGTAAAGAATTTCGGAATAAAACTGAATCAAGTGCTTACGATGAAAGTTCAGATCGCGGCAACCACAAGCGCTTGCTACTACAATCTGCACCTACTGCGCAAAATCTTTCCCTTCCTCCCCATGACAGTTCGTAGAACACTGGTCCAGGCCATGGTGATAAGTAGACTGGATTAGGGAAATGCTCTCCTAGCAGAAGCTAGTGAATCACTGCTCTCCAAACTCCAGGTGGTCCAGAACACAGCAGCTGGGCTTATTCTGAACTGCCCTTCTGGAATCCCCCAGCTCCCCTGCTGAAGTAGTTGCACTGGCTCCCACTGAAAAAAAAAATCAGATTTAAAGATCAGTTTCCTCACCTATAATGCCTTAAAAGGCAAAGGTCCGTTGTATTTTCAAAAAAAGTTAAGGGCCTATGCACGAGTCGCACTCTCAGATCCAGCGACAAAACCTTACTGTGTGTCCCTCGTATCCGCCAAACAGGCATAGGGGGCATAGCCTTCTCATATCTTGCTCCAAGGTACTGGAACAAATGTCCACTGAACCTGCGATCCACCTCCACATACTGTAAATTTAGGAAATCACTAAAAGCATACCTATTCTGAATCCATATGATAAGCACCTCCTGTTAGGATCCGATGCAGCGCAGAGATGCCCCAGGGTGAGTCGAGTGCTATAGCAAATGATGTTAACATAACATAACCATTCATTTTTTAGGTGCATAATCTTTTTAAAACTCTGGACAGCAAATATGTTTCACCTCTTCTGGCACGCATGCCTGAGGCTTTTTCAAGGCCGATTTTGAGTGTTAGCTATGGCTCGCCGTGCACTAATCTTTAATATGATTGGGATGGGAGAGTAGTATCCGCCTATGAGCCTAAGTATTTCTAGTCTGAGCAGCTCCCCAGTGCCAGCACAGGTGAGTATCTCTAGTGCTTCCAAAAAGTGAGCTGCTCCCCAGTGTCACCACAGATAATCTGCTCCAGTGCTGCCCCAGGTAAGCTGCTTCGGTCTCACAACAGGTGAGCTGCTCTTCAGTCTTGCTACAGCTGAGCTGTTCCATTCCTAGGACAGGTGAGTTTCCACAGGCTACCAAGGGTTGTTGCTCCAGTAGTACCACAGGGGAGTTGCTTCAGTGCTTCCACCTCGAGCAGCTCCCCAGTGCTGCCATAGGTGAGCAGCGCCAGTGCTACCAAGGTAGGCAGCTCCAGTGCTCCCAAGGTGGGCAGCTCCCGTGTTGCCATAGGTGGGCAGCTCCAGAGTTAAGAAGGTGGGCAGTTCCAGTGCTCCCAAGGTGGGCAGCTCCTCTGTTGCCATAGGTGAGCAGCTCCAGTGCTACCAAGGTGGGCCGCTCCCATGTTGCCATAGGTGGGCAGCGCCAGTGCTAAGAAGGTGGGCAGCGCCAGTGCTAAGAAGGTGGGCAGTTCCAGAGCTAAGAAGGTGGGCAGTTCCAGAGCTAAGAAGGTGGGCAGTTCCAGAGCTAAGAAGGTGGGCAGTTCCAGAGCTAAGAAGGTGGGCAGTTCCAGAGCTAAGAAGGTGGGCAAGCTCCAGTGCTACGAAGGTGGGCAGTTCCAGAGTTAAGAAGGTGGGCAGTTCCAGTGCAACCAAGGCGGGCAGCTCCAGTGGTACCAAGGCGGGCAGCTCCAGTGGTACCAAGGCGGGCAGCTCCAGTGCTACCAAGGCGGGCAGCTCCAGTGCTACCAAGGCGGGCAGCTCCAGTGCTACCATGGCGGGCAGCTCCAGTGCTACCAAGGCGGGCAGCTCCAGTGCTACCAAGGCGGGCAGCTCCAGTACTGCCAAGGCGGGTAGCTCCAGTACTGCCAAGGTGGGTAGCTCCAGTACTGCCAAGGTGGGTAGCTCCAGTGCTACCAAGGTGGGTAGCTCCAGTGCTACCAAGGTGGGTAGCTCCAGTGCTACCAAGGTGGGTAGCTCCAGTGCTACCAAGGTGGGCAGCTCTAGTGCTAAAAAGGTGGGCAGCTCCAGTGCTAAGAAGGTGGGCAGCTCCAGTGCTAAGAAGGTGGACAGCTCCAGTGCTAAGAAGGTGGGAGCTCCAGTGCTACCAAGGCGGGCAGCTCCAGTGCTTCCAGAGGTGAGTCGCTCCAGTGCTTTCACAGGTGAAAGGCTCCAGTGCTTACACAGGTGAACAGCTCCAGTGCTTTCACAGATGAAAGGCTCGACTGCTTTCACAGGTGAGTCGCTCCAGTGCTTTCACAGGTGAGTAGCTCCAGTGCTTTCACAGGTGAGTAGCTCCAGTGCTTTCACAGGTGAGTAGCTCCAGTGCTTTCACAGGTGAGGTGCTCCAGTGCTTTCACAGGTGAAAGGCTCCAGTGCTTACACAGGTGACCAGTTCCAGTCCTTTCACTGGTGAAAGGCTCGACTGTTTTCACAGGTGAGTCGCTCCAGTGCTTTCACAGGTGAAAGGCTCGAGTGCTTTCACAGGTCAACAGCTCCAGTGCTTCCGTAGGTGAGCAGCTCCAGTGCTTTCACAGCTGAGTAGCTCCAGTGCTTCCAGAGGTGAGTCGCTCCAGTGCTTTCACAGGTGAGTAGCTCCAGTGCTTTCACAGGTGAGGTGCTCCAGTGCTTTCACAGGTGAAAGGCTCCAGTGCTTTCACAGGTGAAAGGCTCGACTGCTTTCACAGGTGAGTCGCTCCAGTGCTTTCACAGGTGAGGTGCTCCAGTGCTTTCACAGGTGAACAGCTCGAGTGCTTTCACTGGTGAAAGGCTCGAGTGCTTTCATCGGTGAGTAGCTTCAGTGCTTCCTCAAGGGATCAGCTCCAGTGCCTTCACATGTGAACAGCTCCTCAGTGCTACCCCAGGTGAGTAAATTCAGTGCTGGTACAGGCGAGCTGCTCCCCAGTTCCAGCACTGCTACAGGCGACACGCTTCACTGCTACCACAGGTGGGCAGCTCCCCAGTGCTACAGTGGAGTGCCTCTAAAGACGCAGCACACTCACCTGGAAGCAGGCTCCTGCCGGAGAGCCGGTGGCATCAGAGGGCCGGGCCGAGCTGAGCCGAGCCGGGGGCGTCAGAGGGCCGGGCCGAGCCGAGCCGGGGGCGTCAGAGGGCCGCAGACTCCTGACTGAGAGCCGAGCCGGGGGCGTCAGAGGGCCGCAGACTCCTGACTGAGAGCCGAGCCAGGGGCGTCAGAGGGCCGCAGACTCCTGACTGAGAGCCGAGCCAGGGGCGTCAGAGGGCCGCAGACTCCTGACTGAGAGCCGAGCCGGGAGCTTCAGAGGGCTGCAGACTCCTGACGGTGAGCCGAGCCAGGTGCGTCAGAGGGCAGCAGACAGAGTGAGAGCCGAGCCGAGCCGGGGCGTCAGAGGGCCGCAGACTGAGAGCCGAGCCAGAGGCGTCTGACTAGGACCGCAGACTCCTGAGGAAGAGCCGAGCCGGGGGCGTCAGGCTCGCCTCCTCCAAGAACCCTCCACATAAGGCTTGAGGCACTCGAGGAAGTCCCAGGTACCAGAGTCACGACCCGTGGGCGGCGGCACCGGTGCGAGCCAATCAGCTATAAATAGCCTCGAAGACACACCTGCCGCACCTCGGTGGCCGCGCGCCCTCCTGTGACAGGCGACACGTGGGCGCGAGCACAGGAAGCAGCGTGACAAAATACAGGTGCTTTCACCCTTGATAGATCTGGAGGCGGGACGGGTCCGAACGGCAAGCCTGGCTGCAGCCTGGAGGCTGCATTACTACACACGGGGAGCCTGGAACGCACACGGCGGAAGCAACACGCATTGCAACCGAGGGACTGCATGACAGCAGAAGCTGACCGCCGTTAAAGTGAACCTTATGTGAAAATTAAATGTGCAACAAATTCATTCTGCAGTCGTGCCTCACACACAGGCAGGGGCGTAATACAGGCCCCTGCAGCCCACGCGGTGCAGGGGGGCCCCTAGCTCCAATGGGCCCCCTCGGCACTAAACTCTGGCCGGGAGAGCTCCTGATTGAGACCGGAAGGGGCCCCCCTAAGTACCGTGCAGGGAGGCCCCCTCACTTTTCGTTACGCCAGTGCACACAGGATCTGCGGGCCCATCACACAGTAGGCGACGGGTGCCCCCCATACTTATGCTTCAGGAGTGACGGATCTATACATGTGACAAGTGCAGTTCACTACAGAGCTCAACCACCCTGCACGCACACACCATTCATGTGTCCAGTGCACACGGTGCGTGCAACTGCTCATGTGACACCTGGAATTCAGAATTAGCTGGAAACACATTCCCCCCATGGCCACGACAGGCTCCAGGGGCTGTCCTCAACAGTATCGTTTCCCATCATTATTGTACAGGATTGAAAAATCAATGTTTGAGACTTGCACATTTAAGACGTATACTTGCAAAGTAAAGTGATAATTGTGTCAAAAGGAACTTTGAGGGGATTAATAAGCGGAACCTCATTTATGAGCCTATGAAGGAGCTGATGTGGGATGGTAGAGCGTTGACATTTAGGTACGGGTATGCCCGGCGAGAAGCAGACCTAAGGGTGCGGGGGTAGGAAACGTATGGTTCAGGTGCATGGCACAAGTCGTAAAAACAGAAGTGGGGGGACGCTGACGTCACAACAGGAAGTGACGTCACGAAAGGTAGCTTGCACCATCAGACTCATTGTTTCCCCTCCCTCACCCCTTAGATGCGATTGCACCAGAGAAGGCAGCACGTGAGCAGCCTTCTGAATGGCCTCCGATCTCGCCCCAGAGAGGCCAAAGAGTGAATGTGTGGCTCCATTTGCTCCAGTTATCGAGCTCCCGGTAAAATAAGTGGGGGGACGCCGTCCACCTGCGTGGTACCCTGACTCGAACCCTGTTCAGGTGGCAGGGATGTCGACACCAGCCACTGCGTGAGAGGCTGTGGTTTTGTCATCAAGACACTGGGTAGGATGCACACAACCGCAGCGGTAGGAGGATGGGATGCGGATGTTAATGCATTATATAGGAGGGTGGGATACTACCATACCTGTATGGACCAGGAATCTGGCATGCAGTTGTAAATGCATGGGTGACGAGGTTGGGTTGCAGATGAATGAAAATGCACCAGATGGAATGTGGCCCACAAGACACCTGCCCTTAAAGGCCTTCAGGAACAGAGTGTAATGCAAGTATGTTGGCACAGTGTGAGAAGGTTGGGTAAACATGCAGACTTAAAGGCCCTGTTGGGAGAGTGAGATGCAGACACTTATTACAAAGAATGCACAAATGGTCAGGGCCAATGGAATTGCGATTCTGCAGCTGGCCCATTCACTGCACAATTTTGGATTTACCTCACTTTCACATTTTCTTCCTCATAATTTCCAGATTTAACAAAAACATTGTTTCCGGCTCAAGGGGATAAAAATGTTGCCAGAGAATGTGCTGCATTATTACTGCATAATTTGCCATTTCCGTCTGCATGATTTAGATAACCCTATTGCAGCATTTTGCCATTGGTTACACACACTATACCAGAGGCCCTGGCAGTGGTAAGTGTCTGTGGCGGTCATTATGAAGATACAACTAATAATGCTAAGGGGCGTATGAAATATTTCAGTATTTCATGGGTCCCTGTTAAATATGGATTATTGTACTAGTGCATTGAGGTTGCCTTTCTGTGGTATATGGTCATTGTCTGTTATACTTCTGGTTTTGTCCTCAAGAGAAAATAACCAACACAAAGAGGAACACACTGACGATGCCCTGATTATGCACAGTCAATCCCATTTCTGTGATACCGATTCTTTCTCTTCACAGTCCTGTTTCCTTCCAACCTCTCAGAGGTCCCCCTAAGAGCCTTGATCAGATGCTGAGCAGCTATAGCAGATACACCAGGATCTCTTCATGGGGGGCACCCTAATATTTGCTTTCATTTGCCCCCGACAAGCCTAGGAGGTAATAAAGGTACGCTTTTAATTTAATTTGTCAAATTATAGGTTTTTAAAAAAGAAAACACCATGCCCGTCAAAAAGAATTTACGTTCCTCTAGTACTTTCTCAACATTTCTGCAGACCGACAAGGCGATGTTTCCCCAACCTCACACAGTGGCGTCCCGGATTTAGTCTCCCAATCGGTAACATTTCTGCAAACATTCTACTGTGCGACCAGTCCTCTGTCTTGATTCAAGAATCTAACTTTGGGGACTAACCTTCAATCTTCAGCCAAGAATGTGACAATCCATACTAATCCTCAATCTTGATTTATGGTTGTGACAATAGTCCACATCCTCAATCTTGGATCAGGGACTTGACTGTGGGACTAACCCTCAGTCTTGAGTCTCGGATCTGACATGGGAATAATTCTCAAACCGATTTTAGGGATGTGACAGTGGGAATACTCCTCAATCTAGATTCAAAGATTGAATGATGGCACGTCTCCCCATTCTTGAGCCAAGGATGCAATGATGGGACAAATGCTGTCTTTAGTCAAGGAACCAACGAGGCTAATTTGCAATCTTGAGTTAAGTGCTCTGTTTGGCATCAGCCCTCTACCACAACCAACTCTTTGTTGAGTTTAAATTGCATCTCTTTGACAGGCAGTATATTTAAATGTAGACCTAGACATCTTGAGGCTGACAGCATGCTTAGGTATCGACCTGAAACTACTGAATGTGCAAAGCTACAAAACACTGCCTTTGGATAACATGGTGTCATACTGGTGGGGCCGCCAACAGGTGCTGTCCTTTCCAGAAAAAACAAAGTGCAGTAAAGATATGCAGGACTTTACACCTTCCCAGACAGATGAAGACGGCCAATGAAACATACATGGAATCTGAAACTCAAGCTCAGTACAAGGTGTACAACGGAACCATCAAAATACATGCCCAACCTTTTCTTTTTCAAATCAAACACAGAGTAGTTCAAAATGCCCACACTGTGTGTTGGAAGTCAAACAGCGATTTTACAACTGTGCTGGTACAAGGCGCACACACATATGGCACATACACAGTTCAGGTTCTAAACCACGATGAGTGATTGATATATATATATATATATCCACCAACCGCTTTCCCAAGACAAGGAAAGTAAATAGCCGCACACCACGACAAAGCTTACATCCCTTTATTTCGAAGCAGTCGGCAGTCCTAACATGTTTCGTTCGTTTTCCTTGAACTTTATCAAAGGGTTGCGCCGCTGACATCACATTAGGCATGAGACGGAACTGCATTCACTTCTTTATTTATCAATTGTCCAGTGAGCGTTACACTCCGTCGCTAGGTTTTATGGTCCATGCAGTTCCTAATTTTATACGATTGTTTTTACCCTCCAGTGGGTTATTTTTCATGCCAATTTCCTGATGTAAAGTTCGTCGTGTCTCAGAAAACCCATTTTCGAGGTTTCCCTGGAACCAATACCAAAGGCAGTCTTTGGCGGCACCTGCCTGTCCTATTGCTTGCGCATTCTCCAAAGGCGGTTCAGTTTCGGGCAGGCTATGGCGCTCTTGTGGCGGTGCGTCGCTTACGGCTGAACCACACCGTTGAATATCCACCAACCACTTTCCCAAGACAAGGAAAGTAAATTGCCGCACACCACGACAAAGCTTACATCCCTTTATTTCGAAGCAGTCGGCAGTCCTAACATGTTTCGTTAGTTTTCCTTGAACTTTATCAAAGGGTTGCGCCACTGATATCACATTAGGCATGAGACGGAACTGCATTCACTTCTTTATTTATTAATTGTCCAGTGGGCGTTGCACTCCGTCGCTAGGTTTTATGGTCCATGCAGTTCCTAATTTTATACGATTGTTTTTACCCTCCAGTGGGTTATTTTTCATGCCAATTTCCTGATGTAAAGTTCGTCGTGTCTCAGAAAACCCATTTCGAGGTTTCCCTGGAACCAATACCAAAGGCAGTCTTTGGCGGCACCTGCCTGTCCTATTGCTTGCGCATTCTCCAAAGGCGGTTCAGTTTCGGGCAGGCTATGGCGCTCTTGTGGCGGTGCGTCGCTTACGGCTGAACCATGCCGTTGAATATCCACCAACCACTTTCCCAAGACAAGGAAAGTAAATTGCCACACACCACGACAAAGCTTACATCCCTTTATTTCGAAGCCTTTCTTCTTTGATAACTTTATTTCGGTCAGAGACCATAAAAGTGCAATAAAATATATACAAGCACAATAATAAAACATAAATACATTAGAATTAAAAAGTTATTAAACTTTGGTTATCAAAGGAATAGTAGAGGATAGAAGCAACAATCCATTATTTCTTGTAGATAAAACTGGTTCTTCTCCGCCACATGCCTAATAGAAACCGGGAGACAGCAAAAACAATGGGAGGGGCAGTGTCATAAGTTAGCACTCTACAAGCGTGTACACAGTGTCGGAAACCAAGAGTTTTGCATAATGGGATAATCCAGCATTTTCGAATTTCACTATATGCTGGACAAAAGAAAAGAATATGTACAATGTCTTTACTGGCATAATTACAGGCAGGGCAGTTGGCATTTGTCGTTTTTGCCCATCTGGATGTCAGTGCCCCTACCGGTAAAGAGCCGTGCCTCAATTGGATGTACAGTTTTCTTGCTAGTGGAGGCTGCACCAAGTCCAGAAACACCTCCGTCCTGTATTCGACTTTTATTGTAAGGAACTCAGTTGACAGTCTGCCCAGGGAGGTAGAACAATGTAACAATTCAAGATTGTGCGATTTTACAGCTGCCACCAGTACAGTCCTTTGCATCCTCATACAGCTGTCTTCCGGTGTGTCCCACAGTTGGGGAAGGCCAATTTGATAAAAGAGAGTCTTGACATGTACCAGCCACGGTATATGCTTACTCTTTAGCTCGTGGAAGACCCACCGTTTTGAGACTCTTGTTTTTCTGCTCCCGCCATCGGTATCCAGCTACAGGAGTAGCACAGCCTTTCCTGGCAGAGCCCTGCTGAGCGAGTGAACGCGAGGCCGCAGAGGAGGTCGAGGCGCCGGCCCCAGGACTGCGAGGACCAGCATTCACCATCCCCAGCTGGTCCTCTTCCTGCGAGAGCCGCGCCCCCTCCCAGTGCCCCGCCCCCAGCAGACCGCTACAACACCTCGCGGCACCCGCTACGCGGGACGCGCGCGGGACGCAGCCCGGGGCGAAGCCCGGGCCAAGGGCGGGCCCGTTGTTGCCCGTTAGTGCCCGGTAGAGACCGGACCGGGCCTATTCTCTTTAATCAACGACCCAGCAACAAACAACCATGCCGCCTAAAACCCGAAGTGCCTCCAATTCCAAATCAAAACATGCTGAGGAGGTTGCACGAGTAACTGGCCCTATTGACTTATTCATATCA
The DNA here is from genome assembly GCF_964261635.1 of Lissotriton helveticus. NCBI lineage: Eukaryota > Metazoa > Chordata > Amphibia > Caudata > Salamandridae > Lissotriton > Lissotriton helveticus. Next base: position 375,681,148 of record NC_136060.1, read on the forward strand.
CGGGTAAATGACACAATTAATCAAAGCATAGCTCTAATGGAGAAGAGAGTTTCATTGGATCTAATAAGTGCAAACGCTAAGCGCTCATCATTAGGCGCAATAGCAAATGCCGCCTCCCCAATCAATTTAAACACCCAAAACTGCTCTCTTCCCGTGTCTCTTTCCGTCTCAGACTTAAACACAGTCCCATCGGTAGTTGACCTGTCGGTCACGCACTCCGACTCGGATCCTTCAATAACAACGGATGACCTGGAAGCAACTCCCGACCTTGCTGGTTGCCAAATTGAAGGAGACATCCAACTCATAGGTAACTCTTCCCAGCAATGCCAGAGAGGTGGGGCAACTCCAAAAATTCGTTCACCAATCAATGAAGTAACCCACAGCTTCTCCTGCCAGGAACCTAAATCAACCCATTCCAACTCGGTAACTTCTAACAGCATACTACACATCTCTGATTCAATTCTTCCCCACAAAGCAATTTCAAACGATAATATGCCGGAGCAATGTAAGACCTGCAGAATCACCTCACAAGTACTCACTACAACTAAGGACTTATTATATCAGTATTTAAAGCCTATTCAACTAAGCATTAGGAATCTTGAAGCCCAATTAACAATAATCTCAGCTACCCTTCTAGATACGAATACTCGGATCGATGTAAGGGGTCAACGTAACACTTCACACCCACCATTAAAACAAAAACAGAATCAATCACACGTACAGAAAGCAGTTAATCATTCTAACACAACACTTCCAGTACAAAAGATTACAAAACAACCGTCCACTATACCTAAATCAACTGTAAATACACCCCCTCCCCAGCAGGAGAAACTACCCCATCCCAAACCACAGCAAGCAGTAATCGCAGGCAAGGCCATGATAGGTACACCAGGTTCAACAGCTAAACCAGATCACAGCAGAACGAACGTAGAAAAGCCTGTTACTCAGCCATCGAACCCATCGCTTTCTCAAAAAACACCTAACAATACATTCAAGAATACACCCACACATAAAACCACGCCGAAAAAACCTCCCACAGCTAGGCGTCCCGTTCATTTGCCCCCGGAAGCTACTCCCTTCACAATAGTCCTAACAGGAGTACCCGAGTTAACAGATGGCACCTCTGAAACTGCATGGTCACTTAAAAACAAGGCCATGCAGTGGCTTAGCATAAACAGACCCCTTGAATCCCATCTCTCGGGAGGGATTACTGCAGCCCGAAGGGTAGCCTGGATAGGCAAAACAAAGAAAACAACTCGCGGTGATTGTATCATCGTTACATGTAAAGATCCCGCAACCGTAGATCATATTTGTGCATGGCCCCAACTTGAAAAAAAAGGGGGAATAGATGCCTGCCACCTTTCCTTCTTTTATCCCCCAGTGAAACAACACCACAACCTTCCACCATGGGAATGGCACCATTATCCTAATGATCATTTCAAGGACCCACGAATCCAGGATCCTTGGTGTCAAACACCGCGGAACCAGAGGGAGTACTCACGTGACTACCTAGACAGGGGAGGACCGAGAGGTAGATATGTCGAACGCCAAATACCTTATTGGCAGGACAGACCCTATCATGCCTATGAAGGATGGCAGGGCTTTCAGACCAATAACCGTTTTGAGTGCCTTGACATGGTCGATTGACCTTTCATGGTCAAACCTAACCAACGCAACGCAAAGTCCGCAAACCATTCTGCTGCCGACAAGCATCCTATACCATCACCAGAGTCGCCCTGCACACCAAAAGCATTATCGACTGTTTCAAGCAATCTCTTGATCAGTTCTCATTTAGTTGGAGCAGATACCAGCCAAAGATCAAACATCGACTCTGACACAACTATTGAAATCCACACTAATGTGAGGACAGTATCTGCTATCACGGAACAAAAAGAGGCTACGAGCATAGGCATAGCCTACTGGAATGTTGCAGGACTAACGGAAAAAATATCATGCCCTCTATGGCTGAGCACAGTAAGGAGCCACCAAATCTTGTGCTTACAAGAGACCTGGCGCACATCCCCACTCCATCTTGCAGGCTATAAGTCATTTTTTACGAAAGCAACGCCAAGCACAATGGGAAGACCAAAAGGCGGGCTCCTAATCTATCTCTCTAACACCCTACCATTAACAGCAAAATTAATAAAGGAAACACCCACGTATCAAATCATCCAACTTACTCATCAGACGGCAGCGTCAAGGAACTTACTTGTAATCATAAATTACTATAATAACACAGGCCCCCAGGAATGTTGTACCTATCTAGATGAAATGGTAGTTCACATATCCTCACTACAAAATGGGAACTCAAACTCGACAATAAATTATATCTGGGGAGGCGATTTCAACCAAACAATATGTCCAAAACATGAAAGTGGCATCTGCGGTCTACAGACCGAATCCGGAGACCCCATCCCACACTTTGTACACACTCTGAGTGGAAACAAGCTTAACGAAACTCTCTTCACCTTGGACCTAGACTTTGCCAATGAACTAGTCGACCCGGTCCAGGAATTTCAACCCACTTTTCACGGGCGTGGCTGTATGTCAACTATTGACTTTATTTTAGCATCAAATACCTGCAAAGGTTCACTAAAAAATTATAAAGTAGGGTCCAGCCCGATTAGTGACCACTATCCCCTGAGTGTGGATCTTGTTATGGAAAAAACGGGCCTCTCCGAAACAAAAATCAGCCCTCTCGATCAGCAATCACTAGCATTAAAAAAGAAGAACGGGTATGCCATAAAATGGTCAAAGATAGACCCCGAAGTCACCTCACAAAGGCTTCTTGAAAAAACGCAATCATGGATAAGGGACTGTCTGTCTGCAGAGGCCTCCCCAGAACTAATTGTCAGCTCCTTCCATAAAATCCAAGGAGCAATAAGGGATGAGCTATTTAAACACACTGCAAATAAAGCCAATCCTCCAACAAAGAGATGGTTTGATTCTGACTGCAGAAAGGCCCTTACGTCACTCAAAGAAGCCCTCCAACAGAACCCCAGAGACGCCCAAAAAATCTCAACCCTGAGGAAAGAGTATAATACCGCCCGGAAAACGCGAAGGCGCCAGATAAAGCAAGACCTTTGGTCTCAACTTCACGAGAGTGCATTAAGAAAAGACAGCACCACATTCTGGCAGACCATCAGATCGCCTCTTCTAGACAATACCGCAGATCCTCATCATCTAGACGTGGCAATAACCGAAAGTGACTGGGTCCACCATTTCATAAAAATTTTCGGGTCACAAACCGCCCTCTCTCAAACAGAAGACCAACCACAAGTAGAGAACAAATTCCGCCCAATCAACCTACGTTTCACTGTTAACGAGGTCAGAAAGGCCATCACTGCGTCTAAAACTGGCAAGGCTCCGGGCCCTGATGGGGTACCTATGGACATGTTCTTATACAACAGTGACTACTGGTCACTAATAATTACCCGGGTAATGACAGCAGTCACCGAAATTGGACTTTTTCCATCATGGTCTACTTCCACCCTCCTACCAATATTTAAGAAAGGGGATCGTAACGACCCCGCGTGCTACCGGCCGATCTCCCTTCTGGATTCCACAGGCAAGATTGCAGGTCGATTACTCCTGGACCGATTACAATCTTGGGCCCAGGAAAACAGTATCATCACAGACCTGCAATATGGCTTCCAGAAGGGGCTCGGGACGGTGGAACAGGCGCTAAACCTGACCCTCTTGGCCGGAAAATATACTAGCGCGAAAGGAGGTAAAATCTATCTGGTTTACGTAGACCTTACCGCGGCCTTCGACTGCGTCCAGCATGCCAAGTTGTGGGAGATCATGGCAAACCTCGGAGTGGATCCATCCGTATTAGCTTTTCTCAGGGAACTCTACACCAACGCGGAAGGCCGAGTTCGTTACGGCATTGCAGGAGAACTATCACGCCCCTTCAAAATAACCCGGGGAGTAAGGCAAGGGTGCGTACTGGCTCCCTTCCTGTTCAATCTATATACCAACGGGATCGAACAAGCATTGTTGGAAGGGAGTCAGGACCTTCCACAGATAGCACGCCGCCCAATACCCATCCTCCTTTATGCCGACGACTCGGTCATCCTGGCCCGGACAGCTAACCAACTCCAGCGGCAGTTGAATAAATACGTGGCTTTTATGGATTCATTGGGACTCAAAGTCAACATCAAAAAAACATTCACAATGACCATTGGTCCAAAACACGGACTCTCAAAATCCATGTATATCAATAATAATCGACTGGAAAAAACATCGGTATACCCATATTTGGGTATACTTGTGGACGATGCAATGACCTGGCGTAAGGCTATCGAAACTAGAAATCTCAACTTCCGCCGATCAGTATCAGCACTAAGTGCCTTCTCCAGAAAACTTGGCAAACCAGCTCCATCGGAATTGTTAACAATATACTACGCAAAATGCCATAGCGTGGCCACCTATGGAGCAGGCATCTGGGGCTACGGAAGCATCGATCAGCTCCAGGTAACGGAGAACGCTTTTATTAAATACGTTTTAGCCCTCCCCCAAAGTTCCCCAATCTTTGTGTCTCATCGGGAGTTAGGAATGGACTATGTGACAGACACCATACGATGCCAGCCCCTTATACTCTGGCACCGTATATGGTGCAATTCTGAAAGCCACATCACGCGATCCATCATCACCGAATGCCTTGGCCTAGCCCATTGGAGGAAAATACCCTGGCTCAATTATATTCACAAATTCCTCCAAGACATTGACCGGGAGCAATACTTTCTCGAACCTCCATCAATAGAGGACATCTCGAAGAAACAACTGAAAAAACTATGTATGGACCACCTAAGAGAACTTCGCCACCAGACCGAGATTGTCAAAACACAAAACGAAAAAATCTGCTCCTTACAGTCAGGGAGATCATTGCAGCCCTACCTGTCATTCTTTCTCTCGAACCACGAAAAGTTCCTACTGACAAGACTACGGTTCGACCTTTTTTTCCGAATGGTCTCATTCCCAGAACCGAACAACTGGTCCAGGAGCCTGACACGCTGTCCTTGTGACGGGGTTTCCAATCAATCAACGGTCCATGTTGTTCTGTTCTGCAAGTACTACATAGCAGCCAGGAAAAAATGGATCCTTCCCCTTCTCCGTCTAAGCGGACTCAGATGTACATACCCAGCTCTCGCTTATCTCCAGTCACCGAAATAACCGCATGAAGCTAAAATGACAGCAATCTTTTTAAAACTAGTAACAAAAACCCGACTTGAAATCGTTTCTTAAATTATTATATGTGTTTCAATGTATTAATTTCTGAATTTTTATAAAACTGTACTTTTTATGATTATGCAATTTTATAATCGAATAAAAGTTTATGAACTGAACTACTCTTTAGCTGACCCCAAATAGTGTTAAATTCTGCTCTAAAGGGTTCAAGCTCCGGGACAGACCAGAGCCTTCTCCAATAGAGCAGGGGACGTGCAGCCACCAAGTCAGAAATAGGTTCCAGTCCCAAGTCCAAACGTAATGGTAGGAGGGGTGTGCTTTGTGGGAGACCAAACAGATGTCGCATAAAGGACTGCTCTACTTTCATTAAGTTACATGCATTAGTATGTCCCCAGAGTTCGGCAGCATACAATTTCGAAGCAGTCGGCAGTCCTAACATGTTTCGTTCGTTTTCCTTGAACTTTATCAAAGGGTCGCGCCGCTGACATCACATTAGGCATGAGACGGAACTGCATTCACTTCTTTATTTATCAATTGTCCAGTGGGCGTTACACTCCGTCGCTAGGTTTTATGGTCCATGCAGTTCCTAATTTTATACGATTGTTTTTACACTCCAGTGGGTTATTTTTCATGCCAATATTTATTTTCACTGAAAAAACCATAGGTTTCAGGCACGTTATAGTTCGAAATTAGCATTTAAAAAACCTTAGAAATTCACTGAAAAAAACATAGATTTCAGGGCTGCTATAGTTAGCTGGACATTTCACTCGTATAAAACCATAGAAATTCCTCCGTTATAGTTCGTTTTGCTAGCTATAACTCGCGCTCCCGCAATGCACTGCTGATGACGTCACATATTACATCACTCATGACATGGTCAGTGACATCACTGATGACATCTCAAATGACATCACTGATGACATCATCCAGTGACTATGTTTCTGTAAAGTTTAAATATGTTTAATATATAAAGGGAAAGGCGTATTTAAGAATGAGTGGGTGTATAAGTGTCTGAATGGATGATTTAGTAGGTGCGTGACTGACTGTGAGTGATTAAACATATGTTACTGAATGCATGGGTTAGTGACTAAATTGTGTGAATGTCTGCATCCGTCTGTCTGTTGGTGTGTAACCGTCTACATGTGTTTGTGAATAGCTACAGGAGTGTCTACATGTGTTATTGATTGGTTGTCTGAGTATCTGTATGAGTGCCTGAGTGTTTGTGTGGGTGGGGTGTGTGTGACTGTGCATAGATGTGTGAGTGGGTGATTCACTGGGTGCATGGTTTCAAGAGTGCATCTGTGATGGACTGTATGGGTGGGTGAATGTGTGTGTTAGTGAGTGAATGTATAACTCAGTAGTACATGTGTGAGTAACTACATATGTGAAAGGCAGTATATATGTGTGTTGGAGTATATAAATGGCTATAAGTGAGAGTGTGTGATTTTGAGAGTGGCTGTATGGATGAGTGTGTGCTTGTATAAGTGATTGTATAAGAGCGTAAGAATGTGCTAGTATGGGAAACATCCTTTACAACGCAACTTTTACCACGCAGTGCCTTTACAACGCAACTTTTACAACGCAAACCATTACAACGCATTGCGCTGGGGGGCGCTCTAGGATAGGGAATAGGTTTAATTTACTCTCCAACACCTTCCCTACTATCCACGGGGACTGGAGTTGGAATAGTAAATTAAACTATTCACTATCCAGCGCCCCAAAGCACTATGCGTTGTAAAGGCATGCGTTGTAAAAACAGCGTTGTAAAGGCATGCGATGTAAAAGCATGCGTTGTAATGTCATACATCCTGCTAGTATTTGTATGACTGATTGAGCTGGTGTGTGTATAACTGTATAGGTGAGTAAATGGCAGTGTGATGAATCAGCGAGTATGTATGTAGTTATTGTTGTTGAAGTGTCTATGGTTTTCAGAATAGCAGTCTGTAATTTAGAGTGGGTGTATCAAAGGTTATATTAGGGTAAGAGAAGATGCATCAATTTATCACATGGATGAGGTCATCAGTGATGTATTTTAAGATATCAGTGATGTCACTGACCATGTCATGAGTGATGTAATATGTGACGCCATCAGCAGTGCATTACGGGGCCGCGAGTTATAGTTATCAGAACTAACTATAACGGAGGAATTTCTATGGTTTTGTATGAGTGAAATGTCCAGCTAACTATAGCACCCCTGAAACCTATGTTTTTTTCAGTGAATTTCTAAGGTTTTTTAAATGCTAATTTCTAACTATAATGTGCCTGAAACCTATGTTTTTTTCAGTGAAGTTCTAAGGTTTTTCAAATGCTAGTTTCTAACTATGCCTACAGAGGTAGGACATGTGAAGAAAGAAGAAAAAACGCACAGAAAGAAGCAAAATAAATGCAGAATGAAGCAACAGAAGTCCACAAAGAAGAAGAAAAGTGCAGGAAGAAGCAAGACATGTGCAGAAAGAACCAACAGAGTAGCAGAAAGAGGCCGTGTTCCAAAATCATTCTGTGCCCACAACTTTTTCAGATGGGTACTGGTGGTAACTGACTTTGACTAACCAGGCCTAGAGCTAGTGCTAAGCTAAAAGACACTTAGAATACATTGAAAACACCTACATACACTATGGAACACTATGCGTTGGGGCACCCTGTGATTAGCATGACCTCCTCTGTAAGGCCCTAGTACATAATAGGGCAGGGGAATTAAAACTACCTCTCAAAACATGCTACGGGGCGCGTTTGCACAGTGGTGAAGGGGGGGGCCTGGGGTGACATGTGCAAACACGCCCTGCGGCCGTTTTAAGATTTGAGATTAAGTCCCCTTGAATCCTGACGGTTCCTGGGGTCCAACTAGCCAACCAGGTGCCGCCAGTAAGTGCCACAGAGCAGCATTGCAGAGAGGTGTTAAAAGGGGCGTGGCCTGGCCCACCTCTCTGCAACGGCGCCTTAGTCTATAGGCCACCTGGTCCATACAAAAATTTCACTAATAACTTAGTGGAACTACTTGCTCCACACATTAATGATGATTGTGAGTTCACACTAGCTGGAGATTTCAATGTCCACTGTGAGAAACTGGACTGCAGTGATGCTCAATCACTAATAACAGACCTATCAACCTTAGGTTTAATATTGAAAAATAAGGGACCAACCCATCAGGCTGGCCACACTCTAGACTTAATTTTTTCCAATGTTCAGATGATATCATGTCCGCCTGCTACTCAGGTGAGCTGGACTGACCATTTCATCGTGGAATTTACTACCCCCCATAGAGCACCCAATCCCACACACCCCAGCACTTTACCTTGCATCCGTAGACAGTGGCATAAAGTTACTACATCTACTTTTAAAGAAAATTTTAACCTCCCTGCCCTTCGGCCTTCGGATGACATTGAAGCAGCTCTTAAGAAATTTGAAGGCGAAGCTAGAAAAACTATAGATAAAATTGCCCCACTAAAGCTTTTCAAATCTAGGCCAGCCAAAAAGCAAGAAGTCTGGTTCTCTGATCATTTAAGAACTCTTAAACAAGGAGCCAGGAAATTAGAAAAAAGGTGGAGAACTTCCCATCTCCCTGAGGATAAGGAAAAATACTGGGGTGCACTATCCTCTTACCACAAAGCAATACGTTGTGCACGGAAAACACACATTGCTACCCAAATACAGGAGGCTGGGAACTCCCCTAGGACTCTTTTTCAGATATTACAGACATTTGCTAAACCATCAGCATGTGAAGCCCCTGACATGTCATCTCAAAAGCTGTGTGACGAGATCTCCTGTTTTTTTAATAACAAAATCGATAAAATTTATGCCAAAATACTATGTACTAATCAGGCCCTAGCTATCGACATGACACCCCTCCCCAATCTTATAGATTCTATATTGGATCTACAACCCCTGGACAGCTTTCCCCTTATTTCACTTCAAGAAACCTCTACCCTCATAAAACGGATTAAAAGTGGAAGTCCAGAGGATGTCATCCCTGCTAGATTAATGCCCACTTTGGAGGAACACTTAAGCCCACTGATTACAGAATTAGTAAATCTGTCACTCACCTCAGGTACTGTCCCCAAGGAATGGAAGCGAGCACTCGTCAGACCCACAAGGAAAAACTCCGCCTTACCTTGGTCTGACTTGACTAACTTAAGACCCATTTCTCTGCTACCTTTCTTGGGGAAAGTTATAGAAAAACATGTTAACCGTCACCTGTCCACATACATTGAACAAGTACAAGCCCTAGATGAATCCCAATCAGGATTCCGCCCCAAATACAGTACAGAATCCACCTTGCTGTCTGTTACTGATGATCTCCACGCTTACCAGGACAAGGGCCTCTCAGTCATCTTGGTTCTATTAGATCTATCGGCAGCGTTCGACACCGTGTCTCATTCCATCTTGACTCAACGGTTGTCGAACGCTGGCCTTAAGAACAAAGCCCTTGAATGGTTAAAGAGTTTCTTAGCAGATCGCACCCAGAGAGTCACCATGGGTGCATATCGCTCGACGGAAACTGAGATTTCCAAGGGGGTGCCACAGGGCTCATGTCTGAGCCCTACGCTCTTTAATATCTATGTGGCACCCCTGGCAGGAGTGCTGCGTAGATACGGCTTTGTCCCCGTATCTTACGCAGATGATACACAGCTCCTGTTTCCCTTCAAAACTCTTTCCGCTGAGGTTAAAAACTCTTTCTCGTCTGGTATGAAAGAAGTGGCAAATTGGATGTCCAATAACTATCTCCAATGTAACGTCAGCAAAACTGAAATCATGTTATTTGGGGAAGCCAAGATACTTTGGACTCCGGATTGGTGGCCATCTGAGCTAGGAGCAGTCCCTGAACCTAAACAGGTCGTGAAGAATTTGGGTATTCGATTTGACCACGACCCGTCATTAAAACAACATATCAGTTACATCTCAGGGATATGCTTCCATACCATTGGCTTGCTCTGCAAAATCTTTCCACTCCTACCTAATTCAATAAGAAAAACTCTCGTTCAAGCACTTATTCTGAGTCGGATCGATTATTGCAACGGTCTGCTACTCTCTGTCAACGAAGGAGGGTTAGATAAACTACAGGTTATTCAGAACACGGCAGCTCGCCTTGTTCTGAATGCCCCCCCGAGAACTGCCTCCAAACCCCTCCTTGAACAACTGCACTGGCTCCCAGTCAGACAAAGGGCAAAATTTAAAATATGCTGCCTAATTCATAAGTGTTTGAATGGACAAGGACCCGTCTATCTTGAAAGGAGATTTATCCCCTATGTTCCAGTACGATCTCTCAGATCAAGCAACAATCTCCTCCTCGTGGTCCCCCATGTCAAAAGAGCCAGACATGGAGGTAGAGCCCTGTCCACAATGGGTCCAAAGATGTGGAATAAATTACCTTTGGCTCTAAGGTTATGCAAAGAGCACCTTACTTTCCGCAAACAGTTAAAAACTATCTTGTTCAAAAATGAAATTTAAACCCCATCCCTCTGTATATCTGCTGTTTTACCGGTCATAAAGCGCAGAGATACTCCTGGCGGAGTGATTCAAGCGCTATATAAACTCACAAATAAATAAATAATAAATAAATAAATAAACGCAGCTCTGTGGCGCTTACTGGAAGTACCTGGTGGGATTGTTGGCTCCCAGGGACCCTCAGAATTAAAGAGGAATTAATTCCCCAAACTTAAAACACGCCACAGGGCGTGTTTGCACACATGTCACCTCAGGCCCCGCCCCCTCCCTTCTCCACTGTGCAAACGCGCCCCTTGGCACGTTTTAAGTTGGGGGGATTAAGTCCCCTTGAATCCTGAGGGTCCCTGGGGTCCAACTAGCCCACCAGGTACCTCCAGTAAGCGCCACAGAGCTGCGTTGCAGAGAAGTGTAAAAATGGGCGTGGACTCTGAATACCTCTCTGCAAAGCAGCTACCTGGCGCATACTAAACGGATTTACACCAAATTTGGCAGGAAGTTTGACTTGGTCTGCAGTTGTGCTTTTTGTGATTTGGTGTAAATCCGCTCAGTAGTTTTTGAGAAGGTTAAAAAACAATTGTACTTCTGGACGGTTGGGTCTGCAAGAGGTTTGAGAAACTCTCAGAGGAGCACCAATTTAAAAATAAGAGTGTTTTGATTGGCACAGGGAGCTTCATTTCCCTCTGGCCATCTCACTTTGCGGGAGCGAGCGCTCGGACTGGTTGCCATAGGACTTGGGGACTTAGTCCCTTTTCTTGATGTAAAAAAAGAAAAGTAATATAAATGGACAAAGTTAGGTTACCCTGACCCCTCAAGCCCCACGGGGTGGGGGGACCCAAAGGGACCCCCCCAGGGCCAAAATCAAACAAAGGAAATCAGCAATTACTCCCACAATCCCGTAGTACTCCCACAGGTTCAAAAAATACAAAAACCAAAATGGTGGCCGGGCCACATTAATTGATTAATTATAGGCCCCGGGGAGCCCAACCCCTGAGACATCAAAGGCCCGGACTGAAATTTGCATATAAGGAGAGGGGGACCACACAGCCCCCCTGCCAGAGCCTTCAGAGGCCCTGGGAACCTTGTATCCCGGGGCAGCTTTCAATAATAAAGGGAAGGGGCGACAAGCGGCCTTCCTCCTGACTCATCACCTGCCCTGAGGAGCCCACCCCTGGGCCAAAATTGCTCAAAATGGGGAAGAGGGTATACCCCTCCGTGAGCCATGACAGGTCTTGGGGGCCCACCTCAGGGGCCGAAATGTTTGAAGATGGGGGAGGGGGCCCTTTCATAAAAGAGAACGTCCCTCGGTGATGGGCGCCAAGAGGCCCCCCATCTCTTTAATTTTAGCAGTGGTCCTGGGTGATGGGAACCCCTGGCCCTAACAAGGCTCAGGGAGAGGGGCCGTGCGACCTCCGTCCCCTTTAATAAAAAAAACCCTAAAAACAGCTCTGGGGGTTGTGGTCCCCAGGGCCTAACAATTCCCAGGGAGGGAGGCCACGCTGGCCCCCTCTCCTTTCATAAAAAAACACCCTGGGCAATGGGATCCTCAGGGAGGCCATGCATGGCCAGGGGTTCACTTAACGTATGTTAATAAAATATTACTTAACATTAAAAAACCCGAGAAATTCACTGGAAAAAAAAAGGTTAAAGTAATGTTATATTTAAGTGTAATAAGAAGATTTTTTTTTAACCCTTCAAAATTCACTGAAAACCAAACAAAAGGTAAAGTAATGTTATAGTTAGGTGAAAATGTCAGTGACAATATTAATGTTTTGAACTAAACAAAACACAGATATTCACCTGTTATAGTTAGCAGGGCATACTATAACTTGAACCCCCACCATGCACTGCTTATGACCTCACATATTAATGACATCACTCATGACATGTTCTTTTACATTAGTTATGACATCACGGATGAGATCTCAAATGACATTACTGATTACATCACTGATGACATCATACAAGCTTCTTTTGTACACATTGCTCTATTCACAGGTATAGAATTAGAGCCATGAAGGTAAGTGCAAAACAGATCAGGATAATATGAAACATCATTACTACTATCAGACAAACAACCCCCATAGGTAAAGTAAGCTTGTGTTATGTGCAACATTGACCCTATACCACACACTTCACGGGTAGCAGAGATCCAGTCGACTATGAACCATAGATGAAAGGGTAATCTATCCTGCACACTGTGTTCAATCGGTATACAACTTTTCAGGGAAAAACAAGTTCCTCCAGAAACTGAAGCCTTGTTACATAACAAATGGAATAACAAATGGACTACTATGGACAGTTTTTACCTGTATCAAGCCCCTGACAGTCACTGAACAGACATTGAGAAATTAAGTGGACATAAGTAGAAAAGTGGGTACTGTTAACACTGCTTACTCTATGGAGAGAGTTTACACTGTAATAAACTGTTTGCAAACAGTGAAACTGTCATGAAGAATACACCACAAACTTGTTTAAAGAGCAACTATTCACCTAAAATAACCAAGGTCTGAAGGTGCTAAAGATTATACTACCTGCAGCCTTCATACTGTAGTGAAAACTTTACACATAGTCCATCTTCTGAAGCAAACCAAGCACATGTACATAGGTTAGTACCTGGTGCAAAACACTCCTTTATGTTAAGTAGAAACTGTCCTACTGAGACGATTCGGTCTAATAACTTGAGGCTGCTTACAATACTAGTATGTAGTACATAGAACCTTTGCCCTGCTGGAAAGGTTTTCTGCAGTACCAAAAAACTTGAGTGGAACATACTGAACACAATCGTCAACTGTCACCTGCACACAGAGTTTACTCTTCAAAACAAAGATTTATAACTAGTTCAAATACATCTACACACCTATGAGACATTAGGAGCACATGAATTTTGTAAACACTTACACCGATCAGCTGGACACAGGCTGTAGAAATTAGATAGAAAAGTAACATGGTAGTTACTAGCACTATGTAAAATAAACAAACTAACACACTCATTGGATGACGTTATCAATACTGTCAAATTATGTCATAGAACATGTCATGAGTGATGTAATATGTGAGGTCATAAGCAGTGCATGGTGGAGGTGCAAGTTCTAGTTAGCTCTGCAAACTGGTGGATTTCTGTGTTTTTTTTAAAGTTCAAAACGTTAATGTTATCACTGACATGCACATGTAGCAGGTAGTACTGGCTTGTTTCTGATTATATTCATTTCATCTGACTGCCAGAAGTTGACTGAGTCTCAAGGAATATGAGAACAGGAGAAAGGTTTTTGTTTTTTTACAAAGATTGATTGAGAAACTGAGATCAGAAACAAATTTCTCCAGCTCCATAGCCAAGCGTTGGCGCTCCTTTCACAAAACATTTTGCAGTCATAAATCATATAAACAGCAGCAAAAAATAAGATTTACAGTTTCAATATTCAAATACTAATATTCGAAATCAGGATTAAAGGATTTTTCTGGTCTGATATCTTACTTGTGATCACACAAAATCCATTAGTTGGTAGATATTGCTGTGAGAGTGCAGTTTTACAAAGCAGAATCAAAGTCCAATTTCCACTATAGAACTACAATTCATTGCTGGCCCAGCCACTACAATGGCCGGATTTCCTTTAGATGATGTTATCAAAACTTCGCTGATTGTTTTTACAGTGAATCATGCATGTCAACTTGAACCGTCAAAACAGCCGAACACAAGTACTTACTGACCTGGTGTCTGAACGGCACATCGCTTTCTTTTGCATGGTGGCCCCAAATGACCGCGATCTTCTCACAGAAGCCATTTGCTAGCCCGTGTCCGTTGAAAAGATGAACATATTTCTAATGCATAATTCTGCACCAACTGGAGTTAGCGACAAGGTTGTTCGCAGTTCCAAATCACACCAAACAGTATCTGCTCAAACTACAGCTGCCCTTCACCGTGCTCAGAGAGAATGTGGGCAGCTGGGGCTGTGACTTATTTCCTCTGGTTTTCTGTAACTTCCTGTTTCCAGGGGTCATCAAGCGCAATAATCTCGTTCACAGACTTCCTGGCTTTCCAGAGTGCTGCAAGTCTCGCCCGCCGAGCAAAAACCTGTGTTGGGTGTTCAAAAGGGACTTTCCTCTGAGTGCTACGAAACCTTACTTATCTTTCCTGCAACAAAAAATGAGGAAGGGAGCTTTGGTTCGAAAGACACGTGCAAGGGAACGCGGAAATAAATGCATAGACATAAGTCTACGCGAGGCTCTTTGTGAAACTGATAAAATTATATTATATGAGACTGATGCATCATGACACTGAGTTACACAGTCCCAAGTTAAAGGTATACCAAATGTATGACCTTCCCGGTGGCTATGTACCAGACTGCTATGTGGCTGAGCTCACAAAAGAGACTGCTATACCTCTGGAAGAGGTGCACAACGTTCAAACCTACTTCCTGTGTTGCAGAGCAGAGGATGCCCACCAACAGAAAATAAGACAGTGTCATGAAGTATAAATAAGACATGTAGGGACACCAAAGGAAGCCACTGCAGTCTGACCTAGTTCCAGGACTTGTAAAGGTCAGGCTTTTTGGTGGGCAGTGACTATCACATGAAGACAGACTATCTTCTCCTAGCCCGGCCTGCTCAGTTGGGTGACCAGGGAGGTTAGGAGAATGTAGACTCATGTGGTTATGGATGCTCCAAGTTGATTTCATTATGAGTATCTGGAATGGCAAAGGCATTTACATGCATCATGATGAAATGTAGCCTTCGCTCGAGGCCTTCACTTTGAGTTTGAATCCCAGCACAGGTACACTCTTCTTCATGAAAATGGACATCTTTTTTTGCTAGTCATTTAAACAAAAACAAAAAAAGAACACTTGCCATGGGAATCAATGCTAATGATTTAAATTTCACCGCTAAAAATATACATTCCTTTAAGAAAATGGCATTTTTGAATTACCCAAAAAGTAAACGACAATGTGCGAAAAAAGGCCACTCTCACTGAAGATGAATCCCTAAGTTTCTCTATTCCCAACAACAAAATTCCCTTCCTTGCTCTTATTTTGGCTCGGACCATTAAGGAAGAGTGAGACTGCCTGGCTTAGCCCTTCTCAAACATCATGAACAGTAAGTGAACACATATCATGGCGAGCTTCACTACGGGTGCGGTTCGAGTATCTCCATCACTGTATCTTGCTGCTGACGTCTCCAACTCCAGTTCACCCGAACAAGGCCATTTGGAGAAGAAAGGACTGTTAGGTGAGACAAGGTTTGGGGTTATGCCAAGGTGACAGAGCCAGAAATCAACATAAATGAAGGGTTGTCTCCTACTTACTGTTACCTCAAAGGAGGACATTGGAGGTCAAGGATTTTCACCAGCGTGCTAGGACTGCCTAATGTCACAGTCTGGCACAACTGGTCTAGGAGATTACTGCAAGGTTTACCTCTTTGCAGGCCGACAGGACAGCAGTGTGTTAGGGACCTGAACCACACATGAACCGCCTCCTAACAGGGAAAAACTAAACCACCCCTTCAAGTGCATGCTCTCATTGGCTGCCTGTCCTTAAAGCCAGAGCTGATCTGTGAACTCTGGTGGCCACCAAATCTAGACTATACATTAGAAACTGACTTTCGTCATGGCTTGTGGGTTTTACCATGGGCTCTGGAGTTAATGGGCACTGCACCTTCTGAACTGTGTGCGCAAAAGCAATTTTTTTTAAGGTAATACTAAACCCAAGATCATGTCCTCTAATTAAGCACCACTTCTCACTCAGTACAAGCCGGAGACCAGAACTAGTTGCGACAATAACACAGTAAATTATCCCAGCGCAAAGTAAGGCCCAACATTTCCAGTTCCATTCCCTAGGTTAGGGTTATACAAAAAGGTTATTGATACAAGCACTGGCAAAGCCAATCGACTAGGCTTTCTCTTTAGGCCTTAACTAAAACATTAAAGAAAAACAAATAAAAAAAATGATTGCATTGTGTATATAATGCATCTAAGAAGTAAAGACCTTGAAATGTGTGAAGTCAGCGTATTCTTGAGATGTAAAGTAGTGCCTTGTGCAAAGAAACCATCCCATACAAGTCAAAATGGTACGTCCGCTAATTGCATGAGTACGAGAGTAATACTCTTCTGGGCGGAGCCAAAAACAACTGTTTATTTTAAATAATTGGTAAACATAAACCATGCAGGTAGTTACACTGTGAAGGAAGACCTGCTATGGGTATATCCTGCACAAAGATGCCACTTTTTGGTGGGGGCATCCATTTAAAAGAAAATGTCAGAGCCATTAAATACAAGGATACTTTAAATAGTGTGAGAAATCGGTAAAGTAAGTGGTGAAGAAAACATTCTACTTCATAATGCAAGATCAACTTCCTTACAGCCCCACGCATGAGAGGAAATACAACCCAACTGGTTTCTATTCCCTGGTACAGCCTGACGTTCAGAGGAGGAAGAGGGTTTTCTGTCCACATGCGGCTAGCCACAGGCCTTGAAATCCCCAGTCCTATCTGTTTCAGCCAACACAGAGCCTTAGATGTCAGCAGCACCCAGACACTACCCGCAAACTGTAAAGGGGAGGCCTAGAAGTGTGAAATGAAACTAACTAAAACACATCTTCCATATAACAATACCATTTACCCCCACTTATAACATACTTTTGCCAGGATGGTAGTCTGATTAAATCTGTGCAGGAAAATAAATCACAAAGTCTGTGTGTTAATTTCACAAAAGCAGTTACCCTGATTCGGGTGCAAGCTCCCCCTGGTGGCCAGAGCGGGATAGAATGTACATTACCAGGTGCCCGGTTTGAGGGGCGGTAGTATCAGACCTACGACCAGGGCTTTAAGTGGGATGAAAAAACTGGGAGGGTCTCGCAAAGGGGCGAGGCAAGTGTAACTAGGGGCGTGGCTTTAAAACGCCTACGCTAAAAATCTGTGTTTAGCCTAGTGGCCGCCCGACTTGTATTTTGCTGTTTCTGTCATTGCATCCAGATGTGTGATACAACAAGTAACATCATACTTACAACAAGTAAGGACTATTGGCTTTGTCAATGGTTATTAGTTGCATAAGATAAATAAGCTGCAACTATGGCTTGTTACATATAATATTGAAAAAGCTTCCAATTAAAGCCCTGGTGACCCTACCACAATGTTGCTGTTCTTGCGTTTCAGAAAGAGAAGGGAAATCCAGAAAAAATGACTCTCTAAAGGATTTCCCTTCCTCCACAACGCTCACCTGGCATGATGTCATGATGTAACTTCTCCGCTAGTGAGAAGTGAGCGCAGCGCTCATCGATGTGCCTGCTGTCTCGAAACGGGTCTCTATCGGGCTGTTTTGCAGCCTGGCACTTTTTTCCGGACTGTAGTGACAGCAAACTGCTATGACTGCAGTCCGGAAAAAAAATGGACCGCCTGTGCCAGGGCTCAAAACAGAGCCCGATAGAGACCCGTTTCGAGGCCCCCTCTAAAACAGCATTTGCAGTGCAATGGGTCTCGCATTAGGAACGTTTGAGCTATTGGTATTGTAAATGACCTATTTTTTTATTTATGTATTGGTTTTGAAAATCGCGACATTAATAGCTTTATCATTTACAATGCCAATAGTAATAACTTTCGCAAATGTGACACCTATAGCATTTGTAATGCAATATGTGTTGTATTTACGTGACTTAGATGTATTGATATTACAAATATCAATGGCTTTTCTTTTTTTTTTTTATAATGAATACTTAAATAAAAGTTATTGTAATTTATAATGGCAATAGCTTAAACTTTTGTAAATAACTTTCGTGAAGATTATGTTCAGTGTATTTAATTGTGACGAAAATCCAAGAACAGAAGTGAAATATTAACATCTTTTTGTGACATTTGTAAAAAAGCTTGAAACATTGAGAGAACATATTTGAACCAGTTGTTGTTGAATGGTTGCACAGATTGATGCTGTGGTGGCGCTGAGTGATGTTGTGGCGGCGACGAGTGATACTGTGGTGTTCAGTGATGCTGTGGTAGCGCATAGCGATGTTGTGGTGCCCCTGAGTAATGCGGTGGTGATGCGATAGATAGATAGAGTGAGTGCGATAGATAGATGGAGGGAGGGCGATAGATAGAGGGAGGGCGATAGATAGAGGGAGTGCGATACATAGAGGGAGGGCGATAGATAGAGGGAAGGCGATAGATAGAGGGAAGGCGATAGATAGAGGGAAGGCGATAGATAGAGGGCGATAGATAGAGGGTGATAGATAGAGTGAGAGCAATAGATAGAGGGAGGTCGATAGATAGAGGGAGGGCGATAGATAGAGGGAGGGCGATAGAGGGAGGGCGATAGATAGAGGGAGGGCGATGGATAGCGATAGATAGATAGAGTGAGGGCAATAGATAGAGTGAGGGCAATAGATAGATTGATAGAGTGAGGGCAATAGATAGATTGATAGAGTGAGGGCAATAGATAGATAGAGTGAGGGCAATAGATAGATAGAGTGAGGGCGATAGATAGATAATAATAGAGTGAGGGCAATAGATAGATAGAGTGAGGGCGATAGATAGATAATAATAATAATCCTGTATTTGTAAAGCGCGCAGCTACCCGTAGGGTTTTCCGGCGCTGGGGGCCGTCGGGAAGATTAAGCAAGCAATTGCCCAGAGTCACATGGTGCTGGGCAGACCCCTGCCGCCGGTGCCGGGAATCGAACCGTGATCCCCAGCGTCTGGCATCAGTCACCCGGGACGCTGCGCCACACCTCTTCCACGATAGATAGAGTGAGGGCAATAGATAGATAGATAGATAGAGTGAGGGGGATAGATAGAGTGAGGGCAATAGATAGATAGAGTGAGGGCAATAGCTAGATAGAGTGAGGGCAATAGATAGATAGAGTGAGGGCGATAGATAGAGTGAGGGCGATAGATAGACATAGAGAGGGAGGGAGATAGATGGAGGGAGGGCGATAGATAGAGTGAGGGCGATAGATAAATAGATAGATAGATGGTTGTGTGTGTGGTTGTGGTTATGTGTGTGGTTGTGGTTGTGTGTGTGTGGTTGTGTGGGGTTGTGTGTGTGGGGTTGTGTGTGTGTGTGGGGTTGTGTGTGTGTGTGGGGTTGTGTGTGGTTGTGTGTTTTGTGTTTGGGGTTGTGTGTGTTGTGTGTGTTGTGTTTGGGGTTGTGTGTGTTGTGTTTGGTGTTGTGTGTGTTGTGTTTGGGGTTGTGTGTGTTGTGTTTGGGGTTGTGTGTGTGGTTGTGGGGTCGGTTGTGTGGTTGAGTGTGTTTGTGAGTGTGGTTGTGTGTGTGCTTGTGTGTCCTGTGTGTGTGGGGGATTGTATGTGTTTGGGGTTGTATGTGTGTGGGGTTGTATGTGTGTGGGGTTGTATGTGTGTGGGGTTGTATGTGTGTGGGTTGTATGTGTGTGAGGTTGTATGTGTGTGAGGTTGTATGTGTGTGAGGTTGTATGTGTGTGGGGGGTGTGTGTGGGGGGTGTGTGTGTGTGTCTGGGGTGTGTGTGTGTGGGGGGGGTTGTCTGTGTGGGGGGTTGTGTGTGTGTGGGGTTGTGTGTGTGTGTGTGGGGTTGGCTCCTAGTGCTCCCCCTCCCATCTAGGAGATGCCAGCAATACACATATGCTGCGGCCTGCAGAAAGCAACCTCTCCTCCATCTTCTATTCAGGTCCAGGTTGTGGGCTTTCAAAATGGAACATGCAGGACTGTATCACTCATGCACAACAGACTATCACGTTTAGCACACATGCACATGTACAATGCATGGCATGTCGCTTTTAGGATTCTGGGATCATCATGAGCAGTGGAACTTTATATGACTGGGCCTGGAAATGCACATTCAGGTCTCTAAGAAAAAAGCCTGCCACTAATTCATCAACCATGATACTCTGCCACCACCGTTTTCCAGGCATGAAACCCGCATTAAGGTTGGCAGTCTCGTGAGTCACTGTGAGAGTGTGATTGGTGCACCTCTCCTGGTTCAGGACTAGGTCCAGAACATACCATTGTCAAAAGATCAGGGCTAGGTCAACACACGCCCACATGATAGTAGTATGTGGCATGACCAAAATGTTTTTTAAAAAACAGGATCGCAGGTGTGCGGTTTGGGCTTACAGAGCAGGCGACACAAAAGCACCTCACGCAGGGTACATTCGTGTCCCAGCACAGGTGTACACTATTTTCTCTAAGGTTAGTGCAGATACGATGCATTGTATTCCCTATTGAGAGTGGTGGCAACTTTAACGCCAGAGCGTGACTGCACCTCTGTAGTATGTGTGCATGAAAAACTGTAGCAGCAGCAAGCGTTCCACCCACTGGGCCACTTGCCTGCCTCTAGAGGCTGCCACCAGTCCCGCTTTCATGAAACCATCTCCTTTAATCACCGATCGTGGAGAACAACACTCACTTAAGCAGGTCCCGGACCTCCCCAGCAGAATCATGTTTCACAAATGGTTTGTTGACCTTGGACCAAGCCCCTCAGCCGTCGCTGGCCCATTTCGGTGCATGCCCTGCTCCGCCTTATCGGGTGACTGCAGCCCTGGAATGCAGCTCCGTTTCCTGCGTGGCTGCAGCTCGGGCTCCCTGATGCCCAGGAGGGCACAGACCAGGTTACCATGGCAAGCCAAGCAGTACTTTGTATTGGTACTTCGCCTGTCGATTAATCATGTGATGTACATGGTGTGCTTCATGAGTCACAGCATGTGTACTCTGGCGCCCCGCCACATTCATACACCCAGAACATGAAATGAGGGCCTGGCGAAGACCAGGGATGGGGAGAGAGGCGATGAGGTAGAGAGAGGATGCGAGGGACAGAAGCACGAAAGGAGAGAGAGAAAAATAAAAGAGCGACAGAACCGAGAAGGAAAGGAGAAGGAAAGCAATTAACAGGAGAGGGTAGGAAAATCGGCATAGTGGGAAAAAGGGAAAAAGACAGAGGAGAGCAGAGGCACTGAGGGTAGAATGGATCATGCTGGACAGAAAGGAAGAAGGAGCTGGTACTTACATGACAGGAGAAGAGCAGACAAACAATAGGAGAAGGAACTCTGAGAGGGACAGTGGAACGGCGACAGTAGGGAAGATGCGGAGATTAGAGAAGAGAAAGGGAGCGGGAAGCAGTGACAGATGAGAGAGAGCGAGGGCAGTGAGAGGAGAGAAATTAAGTGGTGAGATGAAGTGGAAAAGGCAGGCGAGCTAGAAAGGGAGGTTCCTTCAAAGACAGGCGAGGCGATGGAGGAGTGTGAGATACGGGAGAGCAGAGTGGAGAGAGACGGTGCGTGGAGTAGAAACCGTGTGCCCTGTGAGAGCAGGGTATGCTGCGGGGAGGGCGGGTGGATGTGTTCTGGCAGAGATATGTGTGGATCTCACCAATCAAAGGCTGGCGGGAGCAGCAAGGTAGATGCCTATTAGGATGGAGCGTGAGAGAGAAAACGTGCGGAGATTAGAAACAAGCGATGCGCGCTCTGTGCTGGGGGAGGGCCATTAAAGGAAGAGGGCGGAGAGGAGCCTGTGAGAACTTACGCTGAAAGTTCAAACCAAAGAGGAGATTAAAGGAAGGGTGGGAGGGACATTGGCGAGCGAGCATATGGGGGGTGAGGGGTTGTGCAGCCTGGTGAGCTGAATGAGTGTGGCAGCGCGAAGTGTCTGGTGGCAAATGGAAGCTGTGCACAATGCGCGTGTTTGTGCTCACATGCACTGTACCCAATCCGCACTTTAGGAGCACTTTCAAAGCCCTTCCTTTATATCTCGCCAAATATTGCTAACGCAATGGCAATAGCGAGACATAACTAAAACTGCAGGTACTCAGACCCCTTGAGACTCGGCCCACTTAAAGCCTTGCCTACGACATTCAGATAATGAACGCCGTCACCTAACCTATTCTGCGTTTTCTTTTGCAGGACGGGTCATACCCAGAGGAATCAGACTGTTGTGTACTAATTAATCCATGTTTTTAGCAGTTTCTGCCGTCCTGATTTCACCGGGTTATTTCTGAAGAAACAATGGGGGAGAAGCATTGGACATGCGTTTTTCATGCACTATTTATTTTCCTGGGAAGGGATCATTTGTGCCTGAATTTGGACTACAACGAACACAGAACGAGGACCAACGTGGTTGGTTAAATTCCCTTCGCGTGACAGAGGCCAGCTCTTGGACCTGGTTTCTCTAGCTGCAGTGACGGATGCCTTTACTGGCAGCAGGAGATCCCACTGAAAGGTATTCCACGGCTGCAGACTTCATGCAAACGGTTCTTGATCTGCAGCATCATTGACCATGGAGTCTACTGCTAATGATGACCATGTCTTCACGGGCTGCAGGAAAGACTAAAATGTAAGGGAGTCTGTAAAAACACCACCCTCCTGTAGAAGAGCCCTTGCGGGTGGCGCACTGATGCGCGGTTGAGTTCTTCAACAAAGCCTCAGGACACAGGAGCTTCAGCAAAAATACCTCAGTGAATCAAGAAGACCCATGGCTATGTCTTACTACTCATCAGGAGAGACTGCGTTTTGTGGTTTTCCTGACCTCTAAGAGAACCCTTCAGCATCCACTATGTGCTGCAGGATAGCTCATGAACATGTCGACCTGAACAAAAGGCGAGCCTTACAACAGGCCTTCCAGAGCTGCAGGGGAGGCCATGAACAGGCCAGGCAGGACCTTAACTGCTGGAGAGCCCACAAGCTGCCTTCCGGCCCTAAAAGGGAGGCCATGAACAGGTCAGGTATGGCGCACATCGTTTCTAGCACTATCTCTATTGTTAGGAGGGTCCTCTCCCAAACATGGTAAGGTGAGTGGGCCTATAACCCTGCCGTGGACCCTAAAGTCATGTTAATCTAGTGTGTTTTTTAGGCCTGTTCCTGGTATCTGAGGTCCAGAACAGGTTATGTGACCTGGAGAGGCCCACCAAGCTTATTGTCAGTTGATATTGAACCATATCCATGCCCAGGGTGAAACACAAAGAGGTGGTGGCAGCATATTGTTTATTTTGTTATTTATTTTTAGTGTGACCAAACCTTTTACACTGTGTTTAGGAAGGGCAAACCTACCGGTTCCTCTCATGTAAAGTTCTGCTGTAATGTAAAACCCTGAACTGGCATCCTGAGTGTATATCAAATGCATGCAGTGGTGGCTGGCATCAATGGGAAGGGGGAGTGGCTGGTGCGCACGCTCAAATAAAAAAAAAAAAAAAAAACGGGTGTGTGCACACATATAAACTTAAAATATATGTTTTTTAAAACCACATACCCGACGATAGGAACCCCTGCTCTGGACCTTTTCGCACTGCAGTCTGGTCACCAGGAAACTCCCTTGACCAATTAGGGGGCTGCTCTCACCACCATGAGAGCAGCGCCCTGATCGGGGGAAGCGGCCCGTCTCGGAGCTTCACAGTGCTATTGACGCCTGTAGTTGATCTAACCCAGCTGTTTCAAGACAGCTGGGTTAGAGGTTTCAAAGTGTGCATGTTTGGCTGGCTGTCGCAAGAGGGCCGGCCCAAAAAACATGCACACTTTGAAAAGTGCACATAGAACCCACCCTCCTCCCAGTCTCTGATGCTGTCTGTAAGCAGCTCCCACCCCCGTCTTGACACTCATTCAGGATGGGAGGATGTCAGGATGGAAAATGAAATAGCAATGGTAATCTCTGGGGCATTTAAGTGGGGCGATGCTCCTCTGCTCCAACGGAGGAGCAGCCCCTGAATGCATGTATGTAAAATGAGTGTGTTGCACATATAAGGTAGTAGGACTCTGTGATACAGCAATCGTAGTACTGAAGCCACTGATATCTATTTGAATGCCCCTGGTTTTAGCATTACACAAGACAGAGGTTGATGGCAGCTTACTCCAAACAGTGGAAGTGCATTGCCAGCATTCCTGTATCTGGAGGGAGCAGACCAAGACACTGAAGTGAGGGCAGAAGGGTCCGTATTTACATATTCAATGAGGACCTTGTTAGCAAAGGGCTGCTGGTTCGTTCTTCCTGACCACTGCCATTTAGTGGATGGTTGGGGTGAAGGCCTGGAGGTCGGCTGCAACGAAGAGGACTGCTGCTGCATAGACCACCTCACTTATGACCTAAGCAAACCTTGGTTGCTGGCATAGTTCCCACAGAAGCGGAAACGCTGCTTTGAAGGCGAGAGCCTGGGTCGCATCCAGCACACTGCCTGAACTGCTCTAACTAAAGGGTAAATTGTAGGGTTAGTGTGCACCAAGGACAAGAGACTAAAAACATGCATACAAGTCTGCCATGCACGGCAAGTCTTATTGCTGAAGGGTAATGACACATAGAATTAAACTCCACATTTGAACTGTGAGATTATTTGAGTCATCTGTACCTGCACCTAATCCTGCCTGAACAAACCCATAGTGTGTGGGGAAACTGTAGATTTGTGATTTCAACCATATTTTGAGTAAGGGGAATACTGGGAGGATACCAAGAAGAAGGGTCTCTTCTTTATTTAATGCAGCTACATCTGCAATCTTGTAGGTCGTTTCTACTGAACTGTGTAGTTTTTAGTTCCGCTGTATCACTAAAGAACAATTTACTCACCTTTGGTAACGTTCTTTGTGGTAGAGACTATCTAGCTGCAGATTCTTCACCTTTTGAATATTCAACAGGTGTCAAACTGGATCCGGAAACTTTTTTATCAGTACTTCTGTGCCGTAAGGTGGTGCCTTGTAGCTCTGTACCAACGCTGTTCCATTGTGGAAATGACGGTGCAGGGCCTATATAGGTGTCACCACCACTTGTCAATTGCTTTTGAGACCGCTTGTGCGCCCACATGCAGAGCCCCAAAAGCAAACTTGAAGACAGTGTGCAGATTCTTGGACTTTGAGTCTTATTAATGGAGAAAGTCCAATCACAGAATGAGGAGGATGGGAGGGTCGATGAGGAATTTGTGCTTTACCGAAGCTAAGTAACTTGTTCTGATAGAGACTTCTAGCCGCAGATTCCTCACCTTTTGAATACTTTCCAAAGCAGTACCTATTTGCAGGTGGATCTGTGAGTAGACTCAAACTAGAAAGTCCTGAAGGGCCACGCAGGAAAAATGCCCTTCTTGGCAAACCGACTGTCCAGAAAATAGGGCTTCGTTAACATATGGAGGGGTACCCATGTTGCTGCATCGCATATGTCTAGGACAGGGACTCCGTATGCTAACAAAATGGTAGCAGCTAGGGCCCTGGCAGAATGAGCATGCAGTCCGTATGGAGGGTGCTTTTTAGCCAATGCTTAACAGATCTTAATGAAGAGCTTGATGCAGTGGGGACTGGTTCTTTTCTGCACTGCCTTGCCTTTTTTGCTCTAGAGAGGCACACAAAGAGCTGATTTTCAACCGTTGTTCTTCGGTATGATCTACGTTGAAGCTCAGTACTCTTTTGGGGTCCAAGCTATGGAGTCTCTTCTACATAGAGGTGTGAGGCTGGGTGATGGTTTGACCAGTGTGGAACGGCATCTCAACCTTCACCTGAGTCAGTAGAACCATTTTGCCTGGAAAGAAGGTAGTGTATGGTGAATTGACACAAAGAGCTTGAAACTCACTCACTCGCCATGCCGAGAGGATGGTGATGAGGAACACAGTCTTAATGGTAGGGATCCGCAAGGGACAGCTGTGAAGTAGCTCAAATGGAGTGCAATCAAATCAGTCAGGAATGGACTATGGTCTTATTGGGGAGTGGCAAGGGAAAAGGGTGACACATACTTTGAAGCACTTTCAAAAATCGCCTCACAGCAAGCGACTTAAATGAGGGCTTAGCCCTTAACTGTGCAAAGAGAGAGAACAAACAGAATGTCAGACATCTTGGCCTGGAGGGGGACAATCTGTTGTGTGCTGCACCAAGCCACTAATTTGTCCCAAAGACTGGCATTTACAGTTTTAGTTGAGGGACTGGCTGAAGGTTGAAGGTGTTCAACTGTCATCGCTCAATCTCCAAGCATGAAGGTGGAGTTTGAGAAGGCCCATGTGCAGAACCATTTCCTGTCGCTGAAACAGTAGGTTCCAGGAGTTCTGGATACCATTCTCTCTGTGCCCCATCAGGAACCACAATGACGACTTGGGTCCTGTCTGCCCTGATATTCTTGAGAGCCTGGGAGAGGAGTGGTAACAGCAGAAAGGCATACAGGAGTCTCGAGTTCCACTCGAGGCATAACGGATCTCCAAGCGAGAGAGAACCCTTGGAAACTCCAATGTGCCGATGTGCAGATATTGCGCGTTCTCGGCAGTGGTGAACAGATTGAGACATAGTTCGTCTCATTTGCGGAAGAAACCTGGCACCTTATCCGGGACTAATTAACATTTCTGATCCACTAGACGCGGATGGCTGAGCTTGCCTGGGATTCAAAGATCGTGCCAGGTGGTTTACCATCAGGAAAACCGGTTTGTGGTCCAGCCATTTCCAGAGGCGCAAGGCCGCCTAGCACAAGGTCTGCGACCCTACCTCGGTCTGTTTGTTGCAGTACCACATGGCAATGGTGTTGTTCATGAGCACGTGTACCAGCCTCCCTTTGATGGACGGCAAGAAGGCTTTCAACGCCAAGCAGATGCCCTCCGCTGCAAAAGGTTGATGTCCAGCCAAGACTCTGACGGAGACCAAAGGACTCTGATCTACACCTCTCCCAGATGGCTGCCCCAGCCCAGAAGAGATGTATCGGTCACCACTGCTACCTCTGGGTGATGAAGGAAAAGAGGTCTGCCACAGACCCAGTCACAGTCCAGCAACCACCACTGCAGAACTTTTGAAGTCCCCTCCAAAATCTGAATGTGGTCGGAGAGGTCCCCTTGATGTTGGGCAAAGTGGGACTTCAGATCCCACTGCAGAACCCCCATATTTCACATGGCGTGCACGAACAGCAGGATGCAGGAGGCCATCAGTCCCAGAAGCCTCTCAGTCGACCTTACTGAAATCCAAAACTGTGGATGAAAGATCGGGATCATAGCCTGAGTGTCCTGGACTTTCTTTCCCTAGAGAAATGCACAAAACTGAACCTTTACCACAATGGCTCAGATGAAGGGGAGTTTCTAAGGAGTCATATGTGAATTCAGCATGTTGATAGTGACCCAAAGATGACAGGAGGTTTCTGTTGTCTGAAAATGGTGGAAGAAATCCCTCAGGTGAGCCCCCTTCAAAAGCAAGTCAAAGAGGTAGGGGAAGACTGCTACTCTAGACCTCCGAAGATGAGCCTTGCCACCCCTCCATCCCTTTCGTAAACACCCGCGGGGCCCTGGTGAGACCAAAAGAGAGAACAGCAAACTGGAAATTGCACCAGTCCTATCATAAACCGTCGGTAGCGTAGATGGGCCGGTAGGACAGGATTATGAAAATATGCGACATGCAGGTCCAAAGCCACGGTCCAGTCTACAGGGTCAAAGACAAGACCAAGGTCACAGTGATCATCTTGAATTCCAGCTTTCGGAGGAAGACGTTGAGAGGGCGCAGGTCTATTTTAGGTAGAAGGCCTCGATCTTGCTTGGGCACCAGAAAGTAGCAAGGATAACAACCACAGCCCACTTCTGGTGCCAGCACTCTCTATAGTCCCTTTGGCCAAAAGGGTGTGCACTTCCTGCTGCAAAATGGAAAGATGGTCCTCAGTCAGTCGTGTGGGGGGTACAGTAGGAGGTGCGGCAGAGAAGAAATGAATGGGAGAGCATATGCTCTGCAAACTAACGTGAATGGCTGCCAACCAGGAAAGAATTGCTGGTTTCTGCCTCCCACTCGGTGGCCGTGCTCAATCAAGGGCATACTAAAGAGGTTTCGGAGGTTTAGCTGGAAGGGTCATTTGGTCTGGTTGGCATGCTGACCTTGGCCTCATGGGCGGTGGGCACCTCGGCCATGAGCAAAAAATTGCTGGGTCCCCTGAGGGGGTTGGACAGCCTGGCAGTGTGGGGTGCCTAGTGCAAACCCACAAAAGGAGGGTTGGAACTGGCGCAGCTGGCGAGGAGGGGAGGAGAGGCCCAGCAAGAAGTAGCTCTACTCTATTTAATTTGCTTGAGAGCAGGATTAGCCTTGTCCCAAAAAGGCACTTCCCATCAAAGGGCATGTACATCAGCGAGGACTAGACACTGCCAGAGAACACAGTTGATTGCAGCCAGCCAGGCAACACTGGTGCCAATAGCCCACCCAATGGAATCAGTGGCATCCAAACTACCACGCATCGTAAACTTGACCGCATCACGACCATCCTTAATTGCTTGAGCCAGGACAGGAAGAAGGTCGTCGGGCACACCAAGGAGGACTTGTGCCAATTAATCTCAAAGGGCATGGAAGTAGCACCCCAAAAATTGGCATCTGCCGTTGACAGAGCAGAGGCAGGTTAGTTGAGGAAAATACCCTCTTACTGAATGTATCCACTTGCTTAGATTCCATGTCAGGGGAGAGTGGTAGGAAACATGTTCAGATTAGATCAACACATGGAGGCCTGAACCACAAGGCTGTCTGGTGAAGGGTACTGCAACAGGAAAGCAGGGCAGCTCAGAGCAGTACAATGGTGCCTGCCAATCTGTTGGTTGAAATTGGACCCAGAGGAAGGTTTGGCTCAGGCCCCTAATAAAGTGTCCATCAGTGCCTTCTTAAATAGGAGAAGAGGCTCAGCAGAAAGCTTTCCTGGTTTCAGGACCGCAGTAAGAACATTGATTTTTATCTCGATAGAGAGAAGCTGGAGGTTGAGAACTTTGGCCGTCCCACGCATAACCATAGCGTAGGAAGCAGATTCCTATGTGGCAGGTCCGGGAGGAGAAAAGAGAGCAATCTCTGGAGAGGTATCGAGGCTTCTAACTTCCTGCAATTCCTCGTACCAATCATCACCATTGTAGGGTTGAACAAACTCATTACCTTGGACAAATCCTCAGAATTGGTTCCAATGGAGGAAGAGAGGGTTCAGGAGGATTCAGTCTCTTCAGCTGAGGTCGGATAGAATGATTGGGTCCTCTTCCTCCACATGGATGGAGTCAGCATAGGTGTTGAGGAATCCGGGGCCAGCGCAGGTCGAGGGGGTGGAAGAAAGGTTGACAGTGGAGCCAGAGGCAAAACAGGCTTGAAAGGTCCAACTGGCACAGAGGGCAAAACCTCCAGCCGTCCCCAGAATGGAGAGACTCGTGGCTCCTTGTGGCCAGGAGTGCCAGAGGGAGTCTGTAGGGATCTGAAGAGCCAGACCATGACTGCGTGTAACTCTTCAATCTGAAGCATTGTGGCATTCATCCCCGCAAACTCAGGTTGTGCCGATAAGAGTTATGGGATTGTCTCGGAAGTCGGCTGATTTTCAGAGCAAGATCGAGAACAGTGGCGCCACCCCATGCCTATTCAGGTAAATGCGAGTAGCGCAATTGAGCAGAATCCAGCTTCAACGTCTTGTGTTTCTTTTCAGATTTACCTGAAAACCTGGAGCATGACGAAGACCAGTTTCTCGCGCCACTCCTTCGGGAACGACACTGGAAACAAATCTTTGATGCAGAGTCTTCTTATGCTTGGTGACAGAGTTTCTCTTGGCATTCCCCGATGGTCTTCGGCATTCCCCGACGGTCTTTGGTGCATGTTTTGGAGTAGTGTCTCGACCCCAGGCACCACAAGCATAGCTGGTGGGAATCTGTCACAGACATTTTTTTTACAACAATCCCTACAGGGCTTGAAACCTGTAGTTTTTGGGTTGACATCCCCTGCACACTGGAGAAATTTGAGGTGCAATGCCTGAGAGGCACGAAGGGAGTGAGGAAAGGAAGGAATGAACATCAGTGTGTAGGAGTTGCACCCATATAGGTCCCACATGTCATTGCGGGGCAGAACAGCATCATTACAGAGCTGCAAGGCTCCATCTTCGGCGTGCAGAGGTACTGCTGGAAAGTTTTCGGATCCAGTCTGATGCCAGGGGAACATTCAAAAGGTGAGGAATCTGTGGCTAGAAGTCTACATCAGAACTACAAATTTTTTTATTTACATAAAAGCACTAGGCTGATCATTTAAGCCATTTAAGCCATTGTGTCTGTTGGTTCCCTGTTGAGTTCGGAGCCTGTGCCCCCACTCCCTCCCCCAAGTTACCTCCCTCAAAACCTCAAAAGCATGTAATTGCTCACCATCGCTATTCAGAGTCAAGTGCAGAAAAGGTTCTACTTGACCCAAATTGTAGATTCATAGTAAGATGGACCCTAGAACGCCAGTGTAAACGACCTAAACAGCTGGCATTCGGTAGCCCCTGTCTGCTCTGAACCAAAACAACAGAACTATCCTGCATTCAGACCCACGTCAGGCAGGATAGGTAAAACGACTACTGGTGGCGTACCCAGAGTAGGGAATTTGTGTTTAAAGACAAATTCTGACATATTACCACAACCAGCCCCATCGGTCTGTCAAGACGCTTCATCTGGTGCATTACAGACGCAAAAGTGTTAAAAGTTATGTTAATAGTGTAATAAAGAACTACAGTAGTCCGTAGCGGCATCGCTATTAGCTTCATATCTATGTCAATTGAGGTTATTACATTGTAATACGATGTCGTAAAATAATATGTATAGCTCCCATTGCCCTCGGGGCTGTGTAAGCCTAAAGTGAAAATTAATCACCATTCAAAAAATAAAAAATAAATAATTTGGACAGTTCCTTTTCCTGAATCAATAGTTCACGTGGTGGGCTTATGTATTTTGATACAAGTTTCCTTAAGTAAGAATGGCTAGGAGCAGTTTACAAGCACTAACCACATTGTAGTTGTTACAGACAATAAAATACAAAATAGCATTTGCTGATGTAGGTCTTCTGTCCCTCTCCACTGTAGTGTTTCAGTAATTGGAGGGCTTCACGTGCCAGAGTGTTCACTTGACCAGAGCTCACAGTTCAAAAAGTAGTTGAATTTCACAGAGCAAAAAGTAGTGTGATCCAGTAAAATTTTATGTCAACAAGTGCCTTGTTAGGAATGAACCAAGAAATGTGGTATTCTAGTTTCGCAGATCTCTCTTGAGTCTCTTCGGAGGAGAGAAAGCTTGCTGCAATATATTTTTTTTAAAACGCAATTCAGAAAATACAGGCAGTCGCAGCAAACCGAGTGTGCCTTGTGCTCAAGGGCGTAGGCAGGTTTGTGTACGAAGCGCCTACGTAATATACTTGGCACCCCGCTACTGTACACTGGTTCATAGTGGATTTGTAGAAAAGAGCTGCCTTGCCAACCTAGTGCAGTGTGACAATACACCCACTTCAAGAACCTCTTCATTCCCTACAGCGTTAATTTGGCGGTTTCCTAACTGTTCCTGAGTTTCTGGCACTTTCAATTCTTTTTTTTTTAA
Organism: Lissotriton helveticus; assembly: GCF_964261635.1. Lineage (NCBI taxonomy): Eukaryota > Metazoa > Chordata > Amphibia > Caudata > Salamandridae > Lissotriton > Lissotriton helveticus. The sequence goes on from NC_136060.1 coordinate 375,712,983, forward strand.
TCTTGATTCTCTTGAATGCTCTTGCATTCTTTGCACCTTTACTCCTTTCTAAGCAGATCAACTCGTTCTTATCCATTCTCTGCAAATTCCATATGCTATATTGGTACAAGATTGGAGAGAGCTGCAAGAAATACCACGCAAACAAGACGTGATCGAGGAACAATGGTCCACTAGGACAGGGAATGACTTCCTAGGGCAGAGACAGAAATACTCAAGTGCAGGCATAGCAATATCCGATGAAGGCAGATTTCCCTCTGCACTATATATTCCTAGATTACTGTTCGGATTAAGGTGCAAATGTGCTGCAACATTTATGTCTTACCCCAATACAAGTGTTTTATAGGATTGGAAACGCATTTTCCAACAAACATAGTAAATGTGTGTGGGAGAGGTGAATGGAGGTGGTACATTTATTACAGCCTTTTTATTATTTAAGCTGAGTGCATACACTACTGGGAGGGCTTCAGAACACCCACATAGTTACATTTGTTGTGGGGTTAACCATATTGCAAATGGCTGCCCGAGGTATAGTGTCTCTTCCTGATCCCTTACCTCCTTCCTTGTCAGGGTTAAGGACCATCTTGATTCCCCATAACAAGCTATTTTTACTAACAAAACAGGGGCCACTTTCCTTGCATAGGTCCCGTAGTATGCTTGCTATGCCACCTGCAGTAGTCCATTTTACTGAATATAAGGGCGATGATGGCTTTCATGGTGTGGAGGGCTAGGGTGGGGAAACGTGAGGAGGTCTGGAAACTGGATTGTAATATCTTAGTACTGCATTGGATTCCGTGGTAATATGTTGATATAAGACAGACATATATATTTTGTCCTGCATGGACGTATCAGTAGAGAATGAGTTTGCTGATGTCCAAATTTAAAAGCAGATGCAGCTGTTTGTGGAGCTTGTTAAGCAGCAATACTAGACTTGTGAATTGTCGAAAATCCCCCACAAAAGCGCTCGTGCTAGTCAAGCAACTCAAGTAGCTGTGGCTGAACCATCTGACTTCAACGTTGCTGTGTTAATAGCAATAGCTGTACAGCGCTCCTAGGCTCTGAGTGCTGGCACTCCTTGCGCACCATTCTGATTAGCTTTATTCTTTCCCGTACTATCTGGCTCCTCGTCCTTTATGTGTTCAGCTGTATGGGTTCTTATACGTTCTTATACACTGCAAAGCTAACAAGACCACGATTTGCATGCTTTATTATACACACTCTCATTACTTTAGTAACTCACTGAACAGCACACCATTGTCATAAAGCGGTACCAGGTACATGAACTCTCAAGGCAACAGCAAATACAGTCTGTCCAAAGAGGTGATCATCCAATTGCACCAGGATCAGTTGGTGTCACTATTGGTGTTGACGTCACTGCATTCACTATGTAATGCATACCACACACACTCACATGGACATCACAACCATTAGTGATAAAGGGCATGACTTTATTTTTAATTATTAATTTATTTAAGGCTTTTGCAATTAAACATAAACCCAATACAGTGCTTGATTACATTGGCTGGCGGCAGAACCGATTAGTAGTGGTCTCAAAGATACATTCGTACTTGTCAAACAGAGTAGATAATCATCAATAGTGTTATATACCAGTAAGCAGGAAACCAAATGCAACTTATATGTATATAATGGGTTTGCGTATATAACCCCTATACACAGTAAATATTACCTGTCGGGGAACAGCAGAGCCAGCAACCATCAAGCTCCCAGCGGTACTAGCTTCCCTCTAGCTCCCCAGTTTTCTTCCCCACCAGATATTGCTGAAATAACCCACAGAAACCTTTAGGGAGACTTTGTGGAGGAATTAGCTCGCTATAAATATCCAATTGCGTGTTGCAATAAAGCATATCTTTTTCCCAGTCCTCTATGGTCGGGACAGGGCCAGTGGCCCAACACATGGTGGCCCTGCGCTTACCAAGGAGTAGTCCCATATCCACCAAACATCTGCCCCCTTTACCTATGTTCTTACTGTATCCCAAGAGTGCACGTAATGGGTCTAGCGATAAAGAAACTCCTGTTATTGTGTTATGCATGTGGAGAATCGTGTCCCGGATGTAAGCAATCCTGGGGCAGAGCCAGGCAACATGTAGAAATCACGCCTCTCCTTACCTACAGCAGGGCATGCAGCTGACTCTCGCAAGCCATAGCGTCTCAGCTTCTCTGATGTTTAGAAAACTCGTTGAGGTATTTGAAGTAGATTAGATGTTTACCATTAAGTGAGATGTGTTTGGTCATTTTGCATCAATTTCGCCAGGCTCTGTCGACTGTATTCAGATCTCTCTGCCAATCCTGTCTGGCCTTAGTTGCTTCGGTCTCCTGGCGTCTTGCGTCAAGTTATAAATGACAATGACTGTCTTAGTGTGAGAAGTGGGGCGTTAGATGAATGAGAGTGACAGGATCTCCATGGGTTCCTGCAGATCCTCTCCCAGGAGATGGGAGATGCATGCCTGACTCTATAGAATTGATACTGTGCTAAGGGGGAGAGATCCTGTTCTCCTGCTGATACTTCTTCCCACCTGCGTGCAACCCCGTCCTGGAAGAGATCGCCCATCTGTAGGATGCCTAATTGTTTTAGTAATGAGGCCACTTCCCTATCCCGTACAATCAAAAACCAATAGCACCACTCAAATGGTATAATGGGGACTATAGCAGAGCGCCCATCCGTCTATTCAGTAGCTTATGCCAAGATTGAAATGTGGTGTTGATAAAGTCAAGCACTCCCGTCCTTCTACCAGGAGAGCAGAATAGCATCTGAGGGAGCGTGTAGGGGTTGGCGGCAACCGTTTCAATGTGTAGATGTGGCAAGTCCTATGGCTCATGTATTCAACTGGCAGCATGTGAGCACTGAGCTGCTCTATAATACAGAACGAGTTCAGGGGCATTGAGATTGCCCATCGAGTAGGGCAAGGTCAGACTGTCCCACTTAACCCTTGGCTGTTTCCCCACCCAAGCAAGTTTTATGAGTAAGGCACGAAGAGCAGCAAGTGTACGACCAGTGAGGAGCATTGGCATATTCTGAAACAGGAACAAGAATATAAGGAGGACAACACTTTTCATTAAAGAGATACTCCCTACCAGCGAGAGAGGAAGGCGAATCCATTGCAGCACTTCATCCTCCAGTTTAGATATTGCCCTCCTGTAATTCTCATTAAATACTATATTAGGGTCAGTGTGCACTTGTAAGCTCAAATATCGGACAGGGTCTGTGGTCCATTGTAATGGGAAGTCAAGCTCCACCGGAGCCATAGTTAGAGTCAGTGGAAAAATAGTAGATTTAGACAAGTTGATCTTCAGGCTGGCTATATCCCCGAAATTTGTGACCTCTGGAAGTACCGGGGTGAGATTTTCCCCCGGGTCTCAAACATATATGAGCATGTCGCCTGCAAAAGCCGAAATAATGAGCCGACATCTGGGAAAGCACAGCCCCCTATGTCCATGATATTCCCTTAGTGCGCAGGCTAATGGTTCTGCAACAAGTGCATATAGTAGAGGCAACAGTGGACAATGCTGCTGAGTACCCCTAGATATAGTAATGGGAGGAGTGACCATATTCCCTATTCTGACCCTGGCCTCCGGAGCATCAGAAAGGACCGACAACTCCAGCGACCCCAACTCCATCACCCTCCTGGACAACCTCACCAACTTCAGCCTGAAACAGCTCGTCACCACGCCCACCCACAAGGCAGGACATACCCTTGACCCCATCTTCACAGGAGGTAATCAGATACACTTCAGCCACAACATGCAACACCCCTGGACGGACCACCACTGCATACACTTCAAAGTCAACAAACCCACCACCCCCAAACCAGCACCGCACCCTCCACGAAGGAACAGGAGCAAAATCACTGAGGAGCAGCTCAACTCCACCCTCAACTGCGATGCCCTCACCACCTCCACCTACGCCAACCTCACAGCCAAAGAACTCCACAGATGGATCTCCAACTGTGCAGACGAGCTCGCCCCCTACGCAATTCTGACAGACAGCATCCCAGGAAGGCCACCTGGTTCACCACCGACCTCCAAGATTTCAGAAGCACCTGCAGACGTCTCGAGAAGAACTGGAGAAACAGCAAAACGTCAGAAGATCGCACCAACTACAAGAATGCCATGACAGAATACCACCAACGCGTCAGATACACCAAAAAGACCTTCATCCAAAACAAGATCCTCACCAACTCCAGCTACCCCAAGAAACTCTCCAGTGTCATCCAGGAATACCAACCCCACCAGCGAAACCACGAACATCACCCCATCCCAGGACCCCTGCAACAAGCTCTGATCCTACTTCCATCTGAAAATCAAGAGCCTCTACAACCACTTCAACGACCCCGACTCCGAAACCACCTCCCTCTCCAGCAACGCCAGCCAGCCTACCGACCATGAAAGGCATCCACTCAGGGGCCCCCACGGACCCCTGTCCGCCGCACATCTACCACAGAGCCGCCACCGCCATCGCTCTAGAACTGCGACGCACCATCAACACCACCTTCAAGACCAGAATATTTCCAGACGACTGGAAACGCGCACAAGTCAGACCCCTCCTCAAGAAGCCCTCAGCAGACCCCACGGACCTAAAAAACGACCGACACCACAGATCTAAAAAAAAGTCCTCCCCTTCGCGGCAAAAGTCACAGAGAGGATCGTCAACGCCCAACTAACAAAATTCATTGAATAAACCTCACTCCTCGACCCCTCCCAATCCGGATTCCGCAGCAACCACAGCACTGAGACCACTCTACTCACCACCACAGAGGACATCCGCACCCTCTTCGACCAAGGACACACAGCAGCCCTGATCTTACTCGACCTCTCTGCTGCGTTCAACACGGTTTCCCACCACACACTCACGGCCAGACTCCATGACGCCGGCATACAGGGTAAAGCCAACGACTGGATCTGCTCCTTCCTCACTGGTAGAACCCACAGAATCAGACCTCTATCCTTCCTCTCTGAACCCACGGATCGCAACTGCGGAGTACTCCATGGATCGTCGCTCAGCCACACGCTCTTCTACACCTACATGACCCCCCCCACCTCGCTGCCATCGTCAGGCAGCACAGACTCAGCATAGTATCCTATGCTGACGACACCCAGCTCATCATCTTCCCTCACCAAGGACCCAATCACCACCAGACTCATCTTCCAGGAAGGAATAATGGACGTTACATCCTGGATGAGCAGCAGTTGCCTGAAGCTCAACTCAGAGAAGACAGAGGTCCTCCCCCTCTGCCTGGGACAACACTTGGCGCCCACCGTTCTCAGCACCCCTCCACCCCCATGGACCACGCCCGAAACATCGGCATCGTACTCGATTCCTCCCTCTCCATGTCCCGACAGGTCAATGCCATCACCTCCAGCTTTTTCAAAACCCACCGCATCCTCTGGAAGACCTTCAAATGGATCCCCCCTGCATCAAGGAAGACCGTCACCCACGCACTCATAACCAGCAGAGTGAACTACGGAAACGCCCTCTACTCCGGGATCAACAAGTCTCTGCTTCACAAAATCCAGGCAATACAGAACACCGCAGCCAGACTTGTCCTCGGCATCCCTTGACACGAACAGATCACCCAACACCTGCATAACCTCCACTTGCTCCCTGTTGATAAGAGAGTCACTTTCAAGATACTCACCCATCACTACAAATGCCTCCACAACACCGGACCCCAATACATCAACGAGTGAATCTCCTTCCATGTACCCTAGAGAAACCTCTGATCTGCTGACCTCACCCTTGCCGAAACCCAGCGCATCTGCAGAGCCACAATAGGTGGAAGAGCCTTCTCCTACATCGCGGGCAAGAACTGGAACAAGCTCCCGATCGACATCAGACGCGCCCCCCTCCCTGAACATATTCAGGCAGACACTCAAGACCTGGCTCTTCGACTAAACGGCGCTGCTTACTCCCCACCCCCCAGCGCCTTGAGAACCTCACAGGTGAGTAGCGCGCTTACAATTCCCCCGATTGATTGACCCCCCACTCCAAAACGTCCAAGTACTGCCTTCATAAACGTCCACTCCGCAGAGTCAAACGCCTTTTCCACGTCCCAAAAACTAGCTGCAGCTTTAACCTTGGGGTTAATATTCTGGATGATGCCAAATACAGTTCTGGGATTATACCTTAAGCATCGCCCCGGAACAAATCCGGCCTGCTACGGACAGAACAGTAGCGGTACCAATGGAGCTATACGGTTAGCCAGAATTTTAGCGAACAGTTTGGTGTCGACATTCAGGAGCGATAAAGGCCTGTAAGAGGAGCATACATTTGCCAGGTGGTTCCCTGGTTTAAGTATAGTAATTATCAGGGCTTCTCTCAGACGGTGGCATTAGTTCAGCGTCCACCATTTCTTCATAGAGGATGGCTAATTGAGGTATTAGTAGGTCCATGAATGCCTTATAGAAAGATACCATCTGAGCCCGGTGTACTACCATCTTGCATTGATTGCAGTGCACGATGAATCACATTGGGATCTAAAGGTGTCATAAGGTGTAGTTGATGTGCATTGGGGAGCCATGGCAACCCAATATGCTCCAAATAATCCTTCATGCTCTCCTCATTCGGAACCAACCGACAGCTATACAATTCTGTGTAATATCTGTTAAATCTCCTAGCAATCAGCGACACCTCGTTTATCTGGCCACCGTCCTCCCCCAGGATCTCAATTATAGTACTTGAATCCCTTTTACTGCGCTGCCTGGCCGCTAAAACTGCACCAGGACATTCTCCCACACAATACGATCTAGCAATGACATACTTGATCAAATGTTTTACTTCACTGTCCGCAACTTCAGAGACATCTTGAGTGTTTGGATGTGGCATTCATTCTCCGATGTGTTTTTTTTCATGGTAGGAATAATCCTCCTGGTCATAGGCACACTACGAATGCACAGTGACCCCTTTGGCCTTCCGCGACCAAGCTTTTTTAACAGTATGAAGACAAATAATGCCAGTGCCACTGGTAACACAGGCAACCTTGCTAACTTCGGTACTTAGGAATTTATGCTATTACTATATTAGCCTGGAAAGTGGGTTTCTATGCACCCATGTGAACAACTACAAGGGCAGAAAAATATCCTGGTAGGCCTGTCCTCATCACTGGTTTCTGCAATGGCAGGGTATTTTTCATTTCTTTTACATGTCATTACAGATACCAATCATATCCCAATCAGTCTATGCATTTTGAAGATTAGAATGTTCTCTTTTTCAGGACCATATCATGCGAATTTCAAACAAACGTATCCTCACACTGGATATGGAATATTAATGATATCCTTGCTGGGATAATGAATCTTCTAGTGTGGGAATTATTAAGTCAAAAGTCACCCAGGATGATTTGTAAATGTAATGGAAAGCTCCCTACTAGATTAATTCAGAGCAATGAATTTGTAGATTTGATTGACAATCATTCGAAGGAATTAGCACAAGTTTTCAAAAGTTGAAAACAAGGAGGACAAGATTTTGATCTTTGACATTAAATTCTTGGACAAGACCAATTTGTTCATTAAATTAAATGTGTACAATTTTAGAGGTAATTTTAGTATCAATCTCTTTAAAAAAACAAAACAACTTTATTGATACATGCTCAATTAACAATACACTTAAGGAATAGTATGCCACAGAGATTCCTGCTATGCATTTAATTAAAACATATCAACATGAATATAGGTTTTTAAAGATGAACAGTTTGCGGTTCCCTTTCAACCCCCCCACCCCCCGCCCCCACACCCCCAACTCACCTTCCCTGGTCCTGGAGAACTACCCAGTATTTAGCTGTGTCTCGGTTTCCTACAACTCGCACACATTTTTTTTTAATCTTGAAGATACAGATGTTTACACTGTTCCACTGAGATTCTACTTAGGTTTGGCAGATTGGGCATAAAGTAATTCTTGCAGTTATTACAGAACGTGACGAAACAGCCCCCACAACCCCTCCTAATATTGCTGCACTGCCACCTCCCTTCTCCATCCCTCCACCAGAGCACAAACATTTCCCCCGATTTTACTGCTGCCGCAACTCATTTTAATGCAGAGCACTCAGTTTCAGTGACATGTGGTGGTTTCTTGAGCGCCAAAGACTGATCCTCTAAAGCTATAGTGTTCAGTTTCTATTGGAAGATCAATCTTTTGGCGTCCCTATTCAGTGCGGCTTGAGGGCTTCTTTGACGCTGGTGCTGATATTCAGCACCCACAGCAATTTTAGCAAAAGCAACAGGTAAAAATTATAGCTGAAATTTCAAGCCAGACCTAAAAAGGTCTCTAAGTGGATGTACAAATATGGACATGCACACAACTGGTTGGAGGGGACTGGCCTCCACTACTACAACAGGGACTCCTTTGTGGTTTCATGCAGTTGCTATTTCAGTGTTATATTACTTCAACAACCATTCTGGCTGGCAGTGAAGTAATTGGGCAGGAGTGGTGATTGTTAGGCCAGGCAATCAATCTACCCACCTCAGTTGTTTAGGCGAAGGTATGTTTTAAGGAGACAGGATGCCAGTCAGAGGTTAGTCAGTTATTTATTATCATAATCTGATTATCTTCAGTCAATAAACTTGTATTACATTCCATAATCTTTATACAAATGTGATCAATACATTTCCACAATGTTTTTCAATACATTATACAATATTCACTGTAATAACACTTTATAACCAATAATAACATTTGACATTTCACAATTTAACAATTCCTGCCCAATGCATTTCGGCACCAAAGTGCCTTCATCAGGGGCTGATCTGAAAAAATAAAAAACAGAATGTGTAAATGTGTTTTGTTTAACGTGTGCCATGGGAGTGATTTCTTATAAATAGTATCATTCCATACCTCTCTGGGTTATTTGCGTGATCAGTCAGCTGAAATAAAACCACAACACCTAATGTTATATTATGAGAACTACAATGTAAGGTCTAATTCATAAGAGCCATAATTTCATGCTTACCCAATGATTTCTGGGACTTGTTGTTCTCTGAGAAGAAATTATATGGAAGCCTGACGGTTAATTGTGATCATTCCTTTATATCAAAGGATGAATAATTGTAAAGATTAAATGATAAGTCCTACCTTATCTTGACTGGTTATAACGACCTGTAAACGCATAATAGGGCGTTTAGATATTTGTATAAAATCACGAGTGGATACTTGTCCTGACTGTCGGATAAGAAAGACATACCTGTTGAGTGAATATTCTCTTCCTACAAAAAGAGTAAATATGTTTGCGTAAGCACCGAATTGCTGTTATTGCCGATTCTATATACAAATGAGAGAAGTCAAGTGAGAAGAAAGTACCTGTAGTTACTGTCGTCGCTGTTCTTAAACCTCTACTCGCGTTGAATTCTACTAGCGTAGTTAGCAATCTCACGGCGACTTACTCATATGTACCATTCAACGCTTCGCGCCACGTACTAAACACTAATGACGTACTCAAGTCTGAATATGTAACCAAAGCGGGTGATATTTCAAAGCGCTATTTTGTAGTATACAACATTCTAATGAAGTTGTACTTATCTCTACGGAATATAACGTTATCTTTGGATTAATAAATGAGAGTACTCCTGGAAGAATTAATACGTTATACGAGAATATGCTTCTAATCACGGGTGATATTTCAAAGCGCCATTTTGTAATGTACAACCTTCTTATAAAATTGTACTTATTTCTATGGAATATAACGTTATCCTTGGATAATATTCCTGAAATAATTTATACATTATACGGGGCCAACTACACAATCTTATTTTTATAAAGCGAACCGATGTTAGAAAACATATGTATTGGTAATGCATCATATTAGTCAGGAGTAATGCTGCGGATTCTATATAAATGTTTCAATAGATGTACTTGCTGTATTACTCAGGTGCTTTATCAAGAATTGGCATTTATCGCGTGCTACCCAATATTCACGTATGTACAGATGTGTGTTAATACTCTAAAAAGATTGACAGAGAAATGGATGTTAATCTATGTACTAACGTATTTTCAACAATCAATGATGTGCAATCGTATAAGTGTGACATGTACTATTCACTGGATGGAGTGTACAGTTAGAAATCAATATCTCAAAGTCCCATCTATTAATGCTATCTTAACGGTAATTTTTATCCGTAGTGCTGTTCTAAAGATGATAATATTGGTTGATGAACTTTAGGTCAATAAACAATCTACCTCATTAGTTCTAAAGGTAACACGATAAATCATATCTGTCATTTAACCCCATTGGGTACATTGTCTGCAATTGTTTTATCCAATATAACTCTCGTTGTAGGAGTCTCTGTCTATTGTCAATGCCAGGTTTAATCTCCACTTTTTCTATGATGAAAAACCGTAGTTGAGAAATCTTATGACTGACTTCCTTCCAGTGAGTCGCAAGTGGTGATGATATGTGCTGGTTACGTATTCTGCTCTTGTGCTCAGTTAGTCTTGTTTTTATCTTACGCTCAGTTTTGCCCACATATATCTTTCCACATGGGCATTTAATCCCATATACCACATTTTGAGCATTGCAACCACTGGTGTGTCTCAATTTTATGGTTTTGCCGGTAGTTGGATGTGTGAAGGTGTTGCCTGTGATTACGTTGTTACAATGTGTACAGTTCTGGCAACGTACGGTACCCTTGTGGTCGGTCCTGCGGTCATCCAGTGAGGTTCGTTTTAGTATTTGTCTGATGTTTGGACCTCTTGTGTACGCATACATGGGTTGTTCTGAAAATATGCCATTGAATTCCTTCTCTGTGGATAGAAGTTCCCACCTTTGATTGATAATTCGTTTTATTCTCATGGATAGTGTAGTAAATTTTGACACGAACACCAATCTCTCCTGGTGTGTTTTGGGTCTCGGTTGAAACAGTGATTGTCTATCCATTTGTTGGACTCTCTCTCTGCTGTGTTCCACTATTTGCGTGGGATATCCACGTTCTTGGTATCTTTGGACGAACATTGTGGAAATGTATTGATCACATTTGTATAAAGATTATGGAATGTAATACAAGTTGATTGACTGAAGATAATCAGATTATGATAATAAATAACTGATTAACAATTGAATACAAAGTTGAAAGTGCATAATCTATTAAGGTGTAGGATAACACCATGTGCACAGTGCGCAACTAGATAAGAGATTATCCCATCATAACTAGTTAATAAACCACAGGCATGACAAACCTGAATAGTTGCAGCACCATTAGATTAGAGTGAAAATAATAGTTTAAATTGGAGTGCTCCTCACACACCCCCTAAACTGTTCTTTATACTGAGTCACAAGGAAGGGGAAGCACCCAACCTCACGATGCAGTTTTACAACATTACAGCTATGACAGATAACAGGGCCAGCAGTATGGCTTACACATCGGAACAGGCTGATAAAATTTATTCAATGATACAAGAGGTATGGCAGGGCTCGACAAATCCACTCGCCCGCTCGCATTTGCGAGGGAGAATGGATGAGGACGAGCTATTTTTAGGTCCTACTCGACCTTTCTGGCGAGTAGGAAATCAAACTAACTTTTGTCTTCTGTCTTTAAAAACAGAGCAAACGTGACAAGATAACACGATTTAAAGGCATTTTTATTGCTCACAAAGGAAATGAGCAATAAACATGCCTTTAAATCTTGTCATCTTGTCACTTTTGCTCCGTTTTCAGAGACGGAGGTCAAGTGGGTTGGAGTCAGATCGAGGGGATTTTCCATGGTACTAGACCTGCAGGACTAGTACCATTTTTCGGATTTGTCTAGCCCGGACAATGGATGCCCATGGGGGTTCAATCAGCCAGCAATTAAAACAACTTGAATACTTGACCAGACGCCAGTTAGACCAGAAAATGCATGCATCTACATTGGTGCAATATCATAAAGCTAAGCCGATCCCGAGAGGCTTGAGACTGTTGATCAAGCCAATGTTGTTTCGTTTCAATCTGAACGCCAAATTCATGGAGAAGTGGTATAATATACTTAATAAATGTTCGCTTGATTTGATCCCTTTGATTATCGAAGAACTGTCTAAAACAATCCGTGAACTTGAAGAGGAAATCTCCATACTAAAATCAGAACTGGAGACTAGAATGAAAGTTGATACATGGCAAATTAGTATAGATGGACTAACCCAAAACTTGAAAAGTACAGCAAAGAACTCCAGGAGGGTAAATTACGAAAATACAAACGCGACACCATCGATTACAAACTGAACGAGGTGTATATCTGGGCGGAGATCTATGCCCGTCGACAATATCACCCAAAAAAAGCACAAACAACAGCGCATTCCTCTGAGGAGAGTCTAGTGACTGAGAAGGAAACATCGATCACCCGGGGACCAGTCCAACTAACCAACCAGACTCAGATAACATCAACTGACAGCATACAGCAACCGACTACCAGTTGAAATGTGGCTTTTTTGTCCCAGGCACGAAATCTAGGATTACAACCTACGGGTCAAACCACAGGAACAGTAGTAAGCGAAAAACCAGGAGAGGAAATGGCCGGAAAATCCTTAAGGAGCGGGAGGACAGTGGTTTGATCATCAATATCTCCTCTATTACTCTCACACAACAGCAACAAAGAGTGTTAAACAAGGGGCTGTCATTTGTGCCCACAGTTACAGCTAGTGAAATGGAACTTGAAGGAGCACTCCACAGGTTCATGAGAACACTGAGATTAAGACACTTTTTCAGTAACATAGTACAACCCATAGAAACAACTCAAACAGAATACAATACACGTTTCAAACCCAAAAGAACCTACCAACCACCTGCGTCGCATAAAATGCTTGACACATTTGAAACAATGGTGAAAAAGGACATACATGGTTTGGATTACAAGAAAACAAAACAAAGTAATCTTACAAAATCTAAGAAGCAAACATTACAAAACCTAGCAAACAACCAGGCAATACAAATACAACCAGCTGACAAAGGAGGAGCAATGGTAGTAATGGATGCGGATTTCTATATAGCAAAAGTCGAAGAGCATGTCTCAGATACAGGCACATATCAACTTCTGGACAGAGACCCAACAGGATCTTTACAACAAATGCTTAAAGATTTGCTACAAAATGCATTGGAACAAGAATGGATTGATGACAAAATCAGAGGCTATTTAACCACCATCCACCCTCGTTGTCCTAAACTATACATGCGTCCAAAAGGTGCATAAACATCTGACCAACCCACCTTGCAGACCTATCGTCTCGGGATGCGGGTCAATCTTTGACCCCCTAGGACGATATCTGGATTATTTTCTCCAAAAATTTGTACAAGGTTGGCAATCCTATATAAGGGATACTAGTGATTTCTTAACAAAAATCTCGGAAATTGAAAGTGGATTTGAAGAGAGCTGGATTCTTTGCACAATAGATGTAGTATCTTTGTATACGTCGATACCGCATTCTGCTGGGTTAGACTCAGTAGAATGGGCACTATTGCAAATGGAAGATTTACCAACAGACAAAGTGTTTCTCTTGCAGTTGTTAAAGTTCAGTTTACACAACAGTTACTTTGAGTGGAACCATCGATATTATCCTCAAATGACTGGAACTTCCATGGGCTTTGCAGGGGCCCCTGCCTACGCGAACATTTTTATGGCGCAATTTGAAGCAGAACATTTGATCGAAACCACAATGTGGACACAAGTTAAAATGTACTGTCGTTTCATAGATGACATCTTTTTAATTTGGCACGGTACTGAGCAAACACTACTGGACACCATACAACATCTAAATCAGGTGAACCCAAGGATTCAATTTACACATAAAATTGATCGTCACACGATGGATTTTTTAGATGTGAGGATAAATAAACACTCAAAGGGTTTCAACACAGAACTATATACTAAATCTACAGATCGAAACAGTGCACTGCACTATACCAGTTTCCACCCAAGGCCATTAGTGAAGAATCTACCAGTTTCCCAATTCATTCGCATTAAGAGGATTTGTTCACAAACTACAACATGTGATTCTAACATAGACAGGTTCGTCCAAAGATACCAAGAACGTGGATATCCCACGCAAATAGTGGAACACAGCAGAGAGAGAGAGTCCAACAAATGGATAGACAATCACTGTTTCAACCGAGACCCAAAACACACCAGGAGAGATTGGTGTTCGTGTCAAAATTCACTACACTATCCATGAGAATAAAACGGATTATCAATCAAATGTGGGAACTTCTATCCACAGAGAAGGAATTCAATGGCATATTTTCAGAGCAACCCATGTATGCGTACACAAGAGGTCCCAACATCAGACAAATACTAAAACGAACCTCACTGGATGACCGCAGGACCGACCACAAGGGTACCGTACGTTGCCAGAACTGTACACATTGTAAAAATGTAATCACAGGCAACACCTTCACACATCCAACTACCGGCAAAACCATAAAATTGAGACACACCAGTGATTGCAATGCTCAAAATGTGGTATATGGGATTAAATGCCCATGTGGAAAGATGTATGTGGGCAAAACTGAGCGTAAGATAAAAACAAGACTAACTGAGCACAAGAGCAGAATACGTAACCAGCACTTATCATCACCACTTGCGACTCACTGGAAGGAAGTCAGTCATAAGATTTCTCAACTACGGTTTTTCATCATAGAAAAAGTGGAGATTAAACCTGGCATTGACAATAGACAGACTCCTACAACGAGAGTTATATTGGATAAAACAATTGCAGACAATGTACCCAACGGGGTTAAATGACAGATATGATTTATCGTGTTACCTTTAGAACTAATGAGGTAGATTGTTTATTGACCTAAAGTTCATCAACCAATATTATCATCTTTAGAACAGCACTACGGATAAAAATTACCGTTAAGATAGCATTAATAGATGGGACTTTGAGATATTGATTTCTAACTGTACACTCCATCCAGTGAATAGTACATGTCACAATTATACGATTGCACATCATTGATTGTTGAAAATACGTTTGTACATAGATTAACATCCATTTCTCTGTCAATCTTTTTAGAGTATTAACACACATCTGTACATACGTGAATATTGGGTAGCAGGCGATAAATACAAATTCTTGATAAAGCACCTGAGTAATACAGCAAGTACATCTATTGAAACATTTATATAGAATCCGCAGCATTACCCCTGACTAATATGATGCATTACCAATACATATGTTTTCTAACATCGGTTCGCTTTATAAAAATAAGATCGTGTAGTTGGCCCCGTATAATGTATAAATTATTTCAGGAATATTATCCAAGGATAACGTTATATTCCATAGAAATAAGTACAATTTTATAAGAACGTTGTACATTACAAAATGGCGCTTTGAAATATCACCCGTGATTAGAAGCATATTCTCGTATAACGTATTAATTATTCCAGGAGTACTCTCATTTATTAATCCAAAGATAACGTTATATTCCGTAGAGAGAAGTACAACTTCATTAGAATGTTGTATACTACAAAATGGCGCTTTGAAATATCACCCGCTTTGGTTACATATTCAGACTTGAGTACGTCATTAGTGTTTAGTACGTGGCGCGAAGCGTTGAATGGTACATATGAGTAAGACGCCGTGAGATTGCTAACTACGCTAGTAGAATTCAACGCGAGTAGAGGTTTAAGAACAGCGACGACAGTAACTACAGGTACTTTCCTCTCACTTGACTTCTCTCATTTGTATATAGAATCGGCAATAACAGCAATTCGGTGCTTACGCAAACATATTTACTCTTTTTGTAGGAAGAGAATATTCACTCAACAGGTATGTCTTTCTTATCCGACGGTCAGGACAAGTATCCACTCGTGATTTTATACAAATATCTAAACGCCCTATTATGCGTTTACAGGTCGTTATAACCAGTCAAGATAAGGTAGGACTTATCATTTAATCTTTACAATTATTCATCCTTTGATATAAAGGAATGATCACAATGAACCGTCAGGCTTCCATATAATTTCTTCTCAGAGAACACCAAGTCCCAGAAATCATTGGGTAAGCATGAAATTATGGCTTTTATGAATTAGACCTTACATTGTAGTTCTCATAATATAACATTAGGTGTTGTGGTTTTATTTCAGCTGACTGATCACGCAAATAACCCAGAGAGGTATGAAATGATACTATTTATAAGAAATCACTCCCATGGCACACGTTAAACAAAACACATTTACACATTCTGTTTTTTATTTTTTCAGATCAGCCCCTGATGAAGGCACTTTGGTGCCGAAATGCATTGGGCAGGAATTGTTAAATTGTGAAATGTCAAATGTTATTATTGGTTATAAAGTGTTATTACAGTGAATATTGTATAATGTATTGAAAAACATTGTGGACATTTATTGATCACATTTGTATAAAGATTATGGAATGTAATACAAGTTGATTGACTGAAGATAATCAGATTATGATAATAAATAACTGATTAACAATTGAATACAAAGTTGAAAGTGCATAATCTATTAAGGTGTAGGATAACACCATGTGCACAGTGCGCAACTAGATGAGAGATTATCCCATCATAACTAGTTAATAAACCACAGGCATGACAAACCTGAATAGTTGCAGCACCATTAGATTAGAGTGAAAATAATAGTTTAAATTGGAGTGCTCCTCACACACCCCCTAAACAGTCAGAGGTTAGAGCACAAATGATTAGTGTTTAAGATCAAACATTTGGAAGGTGACTATCATAAATGTAAAATACACATGGTCCCCATCTTCAGATTGGTTCTTTGCTAAACGACACAAAGAGGACAAGATAAAAGGGTGAAAAAGTAATAGGGTGAGACAAATGATTGTAATTTACAGCCTTTATTTAGCAATGATCTAGCGAAAAGATCAGCAAAGTGCTTCAAATGGAGCATTCGGAAAGCCTTTGGAAACCCTAGTGCATGCTTCACAACCGAGAAGCTCGTGAGCTACTGGTAGCTCTCCTGTTTGCAATCCAGCCTAATAAAAGGGAAGTATTTGCTTGGTTGATTTATTACAAGTATAACAAAATTGAAAAGTATGCAGTCACTAACATTTTTATGTGGGTGCCAGGGGCATTGCAGCTATGGCTGTTATGCATTACCCATGTAAGGAAAATGACAAAGTCTTATTTATATTTTGGGGACAACCGTGCCAGAACTGCTGGTAAATTTTTATAGGGGGTAATATTGCCTAATGTGGTCACTACTACAACATTGATAATATTAGTAGCTCGTATTATTTTTATTGAACTTCAGTAGCTCGTATTACAGAAAACATTGATGACCCCTGCTCACAATTTAGAAAACATAGGAACAATTGTAACTATGTGGAGCCGGGGTATTACAACAGGAGAGAGAGGGAGGTTGTACCTTTGGACATACTATATTTAAGGAGCTAGAACCACAGACAGCAAGGTGACAGCAAGGTGAATGTTTACAACCACCGGAAGGAAGAATTTGAACGTTAAACCTGTCCATCAGGATGATTGGCCAAGACTAGGGTAGTTTAAAAATAAAAATCACTCTGCGAGGGTCTTGGTTGGAAGGTCGCCATATTACATCTTTGGCCTGCGGGACTACGATGGAAACTGTCTGGACTGTGTTATTCATTTGTGAGCAGAGATTTAGGGTGCTGAGGGGCCGTGGGGGGGGGGTTCTGGGTTTGGAACTGTGGAGGAATAATGACATGCCTGTTCAATTGTTTTGCACTGAAAATGCCAATAAAGATATTTTAAAAAATTAAAAAAATAAAAAAATCACTTTTTCCACCTTTTGGAAAGGTAATCAGGAAAGAAAGAAAAATATAAAACAAGATATAAAGATCACCTACAACAGCTAAAGAAGGCGCAGTATAGTATTCAAAGTCATTGCAACAAGAGGCAATGAAACAAAATATGCCACATATTACAAAGTTTGGTAAAGGTGCCTGCAAGTGTGCCATAAATACCTGAACACTATGATCTTTCAATGCTAGTAAAACTTTGGATCCAAGCTATACATTCCACGAGTGGTGGATACGTTTGCAGCTGTGCAAGGCTATTTATAACCAACATTTGCATTGATGTATCAGTACAAAAATGACACTTATGCGGAGTAACCAGTGCAAATACAAAAAAAAATGGTTGGTGCAACTTTGTGTGTTGGTGCACACTGGTGCTTTATTATCATGACACATTGTAATACATGCTATCTGGCTCAATGAACTGTAAATGTAAAGCGTGGAGTTAAAAAAACTTACCACCAGGAAGAGAATCTGAAAAATCTTCAACCAAAGTCTTTCTAGGAGCACCCACAGCGGTAGAGAAAGACCTTCAATTTTCACTCGTATTATCAACATTATTTTTCAATTTTCATTTTATTTGCCTCACTCATCTTGGTCTCTCATCCTGAAAACAGGCGAAAATAAATTAAGAATCACAATTAATAACACAGAATATTCAAACAGCAGGTAAAAATGTATTTCCACACTTTAAAATAGCCGACTGGAAAATTACACAGCTTTTCAAAATTGCGTTTTTTTTCAAAGTCTCTACACCTATATTCATCCGTGGACTGGACACTGTTCCTCTTCTGCAACTTCTCAGGCATTTTTATTCACTAGTCCTGATGTTGATCCCATAACCTCTGTTGGGGATCGAAATGTCGTCGACAACCACATCTTAACTCTAACCGTTATTTATGATTAATGCGGAGAACAAGATGTTCGCTTCATTGTGACTATTATTATTTCTTATCTCACTAAAAAGTCACATTTAAGTTACACGCCTGAGGTTTGGACATCTTTTGACTTCCAGAAACCCTGTCACTTCTTGCTCACTCTATGTTTATGTATTGTTTCCTTGCTTTAATTTGTTTGGTTAATAAATCTTAATACTGTCCAATTGGACATAAATAGACCCAATTCTGACTGAAGGGTTGTGGCAATAATTATGTATCTTGCTTGAAAGGGACCGCTGTCTCCAATAACTCAATAATGCCCTTGGTCCCTTCAGACTATAAGGGTTCCCTTGTTCTGTGTTTATAGCCAAAGAAGGAGAGGCAACCGAATTCCATGCACACGAAATGTCTCCTTTAGCAATCACAGTGCCCACACCAATCAAGGAGCAACCTCCCGGCTCTCCCATTTCTTCCAGGAGTCCCATTGAAGCTGTTCTGGGTGATGGGTCAATGGGCATCCTCGAGATGTGAGGTAGGGTGTTGAAAATGGCAGACCACTATTTCATTGGGCATTGCCATAGCAGATTGTTAGAAAGGCGATCCCGGGGGAGGCAGAAGATGTCTGACTGACCACCCCTAGGTCCACCCCTCCGTCTAGAAGTAGCCGAGCATTATCGAGAGGCCTCCTGGGTGAGGGTCCTCTCCTAGGATCGTACAGCAGAGTAACCACACCACTACAAATGGACACCACACAAGAGGATAAGTTCTTAGGCTTTATCAAGAATAAAGGTTGCTTGTCCTCAGCGATATGTACAGGCAGATCGAGGGATCTGAAAAGTCTTGTAAATAAGGGACAGGGTAGCGGGATAGTCTCAGTACTGGTGAAGGAGGGGATACCCTGCGCACAGCTCTCAATCCTCGAGCCGGGGGGTTCCGAGAGGTCGAGCCGCGGCAGCTCCAGCAGGACTCGACAGGTGGTCTTTAACGGAGAGGGGGCTGCGGCAGCGCCAGCAGGCCTCGAGGTGGTTTCGGCGAGGATGGGCCGCGGCAGCGCCAGCAGGCTCCAAAGATGGTTCAACGAAGATGGGCCGCGGCAGCGCCAGCAGGCTCCAAAGATGGTTCAACGAAGATGGGCCGCAGCAGCGCCAGCAGGCTCCAAAGATGGTTCAGCGAAGATGGACCGCGGCAGCGCCAGCAGGCTCCAAAGATGGTTCAGCGAAGATGGACCGCGGCAGCGCCAATCAGGCTCCAAAGATAGTTTCAGGTTTCAGGGTAATGAGTTCTTCTCGGGGTCAGCCGCGACAGCGTCAGCAGGGCTCTTGACTCCAGGGTACAACTACCGTCCTACTCCAGGGCTGGCCCAGATATAGGACTGGAGTCCTTTGATGTCCGGACCCTCGCGCCTGGGGGTCAGAAGGGCCGGGATGGTGGTGTCCAGACACCCAGCAGGGGGGTGGAGCCAGCGCCCAGGGAGGCCGGGGGGGCGATCGATACCAGGCGTCCGGGGACGGCCATCGAAACTCCCCTCCTCTTGGATCCGTTGAGTGGCCACTCTACCACCCGGGGGATCTTGGTGCCTCGATGTCGGGGCTTCCCTGGGGCCTTGGCCGGGGCCGAGGCCACGTGCTCGGGACGTGATGGGCCCAAGATGGAGTCGGGCCTGTAGGGGTGGTCCGGAGTGGTAGCCGGACCGGCAGGGTTGGGGCGTGCAGGGTTCGCCGTGTTCCAGGGGGGAGAGCCGTGGTTTGCCAGGGTGGTTGCTCTCGTCGGTAGTTCGTGTAGGGTCGTGCCAAGGGGGCGACCGTGGCTCGATGGAGGGCCGATGTCGTCCTGGGCCCGCCATGCGGGAGGGGTAGGACCACGCCATGAGGCCGGGTCCACTCCAGCTGAAGGCAGGGGAGAGTCACCCATCTTCTTGGGGGTTCTCCTCGCCGAGGCGGAAAAACCGGGACAGGCCATCAGCATTGGCGTGGTCGTTGCCAGGGCGATGCTCCACAGTGAAGTCCATCCCTTGGAGGGAGATGGACCATCGTAGTAGCTTCGGGTTCTCGCCCTGCATCTGCATCAGCCACCGCAGGGGCCGGTGGTCGGTCTGTACCCGGAAGTGGGTGCCAAAGAGGTAGGGCCGGAGTTTCTTTAGGGCCCACACAACGGCGAAGGCTTCCCTCTCGATGGTGCTCCATCGTTGTTCTCTAGCCAGCAGGCACCGACTGATTAAGGCCACGGGAAGGTCGACTCCCTCAGGGTTTACTTGTGATAGGACCGCCCCAATTCCGTGCTCCGAGGCGTTGGTTTGGACCCCAAACTCTCGGCTGTAGTCGGGGGCCTGGAGCACAGGGGCGGTGCACATGGCAGTCTTTAGTGTCTCGAAGGCTGCTTGGCACTCGGGGGTCCAGTGCACCTTCTGTGGTAGTCTTTTGGAGGTCCGTTCTGTGAGGGGCCCCACAATGCTCCCATAGTCTTTTATGAAGCGCCGATAATATCCAGTGAGCCCCAGGAAGGCTCGGACTGCTGTTTGGGTGACCGGGGGCTCCCAGGCCCGGATGGCGTCAATCTTTGGCTGGAGGGGAGCCACCTGGCCGCTCCCTACTTGGTGCCCCAGATAGGTCACGGACCCTTGGCCTATCTGGCACTTGCTGGCTTTTATTGTCAGTCCGGCCCGTCGGAGGGCCGTCAGGACCTCCCAGAGGTGTGTCAGGTGCTCGTTCCAGTGGAGGCTGTATACCGCAATATCGTCCAGATATGCGGCACTGAACTCTCCTAGCCCCGCCAGCACTCTATTCACTAGTCTCTGGAAGGTGGCCGGAGCGTTTTTCATGCCAAAGGGCATCACTTTGAAGTGGAAGTGGCCGTCGGGGGTCGAGAAGGCAGATCGCTCTTGTGCACCAGGGGTGAGGCCGATCTGCCAATGCCCGGCCGTGAGGTCGAAGGTGCTGAGATACTTGGCGGCCCCCAGGCGATCGATCAGTTCATCTGCCCGGGGGATGGGATGGGCGTCGGTCCTGGTGACGGCATTCAGCCCCCGGTAGTCGACACAGAACCGGAGCTCCGGGGGTGCGCCGGGGGCAGCGGCTTTAGGGACCAGGACAACGGGACTGGCCCAGGGACTGTTTGAGGGTTCGACTACCCCCAGAGCTAGCATCTTGGCAACTTCGGACTGAATGCAGGCCCGAACTCGGTCGGGAACTCGAAAAGCCCGGTGTCGTACAGGCGGGCTGTCCCCGGTGTCTACATCGTGGACACACCACCGGGTGACCCCGGGAGTGAGGGAAAATAGGTCTGCAAATTGCCCCAGCAGCTTCCGGCAGTCTTGGTGCTGTTCTGGGGTCAGGGTAGAGGAGAGCGTGACCCCTTCGACGGAGCCATCCCTCTCGGTGGTGCTCAGATCTGGTAGAGGCTCGGAGTCGTCTTCAGCTCCGTCATCTGTAGCTAGCAGCAGGCTCAGTTCAGTGCGGGCAAAGTGAGGCTTGAGCCGGTTGGCGTGTAGAACCCGGAGGGGGTTCCGGGGGACTCCATGTCCACCAAGTAAGTGACGGGGCTCTTGCGCTCCACCACCTTGAAGGGCCCCGTCCATTTGTCCTGGAGGGCACAAGGTTCGACCGGGCACATGACCCAGACCTGCTGGCCCGGCTCGAACTCGATGGACGAGGCGTTCTGGTCATACCAGCGTTTCATCTCCTCCTGACTGGCCTCAAGGTTGGCCTCGGCAAGTTCCCGGAACTTCCGAGTCTGGTTGCGGAGGGTCCGGAGGTACCGGTAGACATCCGGTGGTGCATCTCGGACAGCCGTCTCCCAGCCTTCCTTGACCAGGCTGAGGGGACCTCGGACAGGATACCAATACAACAGTTCGAAGGGGCTGAACCCCAGGGACTTCTGGGGCACCTCTCGATAGGCAAACAGGAGGCAGGGCAGCAGGACATCCCATCTGCGTCGTAGCGGCTCTTCTAGGCCCTTGATCATCCCCTTCAGTGTTCGGTTAAACCGCTCTACAAGTCCATTTCCTTGGGGGTGATACGGGGTGGTGAACTTATATGTGACCCCGCACTGTTGCCATAGGGACCGCATATATTTAGATATAAAGTTTGTGCCCCGATCACTCACGACCTCTCGGGGGAAGCCGACTCGGGAGAAGATCCCCATTAGCGCTCGGCCCACCACGGGGGCCGTGATGGTTCGGAGGGGGATGGCTTCTGGATAGCGGGTGGCATGGTCCACCAGAACGAGGATGAAGCGGTGTCCCTGAGAGGTGCGGGGGTCCAAGGGCCCCACTATGTCGATCCCCACTCGCTCGAAGGGGGTGGTTACCACGGGAAAAGGTTGGAGCGGGGCTTTGACTTTCCCACCGCTCTTCCCGCTGGCTTGACAAGTTGGACAAGTTCTGCAGTGGTTGCTTACATCGTTGCACATTTTCGGCCAGTAAAAATGGGTCACCAGGCGGCTGTAGGTTTTGTCCTGCCCCAGGTGCCCGGCGAGGGGCACGTCATGTGCCAGGTTCAAGAGAAAGTCTCTGAATCGGAGGGGGACGACCAGCACCCGGCTGGCTCCCAGTTCGGCAATCTTCTGCTCGCTGTAGAGGAGGTCGTGGTCCCAATAGACCCAGTGGGACCCCGAGGGGTCTCCGGCGGCTTGAGTGGCGGCTTGTTGTCGGATTCCCTCGAGGGAGGGACAGGTTCTCTGTTCCTGCCGGAACTGGTCGCGGGTGGGGCCACCTTCTTGGCGCCATTGAGCTAATTCGGGAAGGTGGGCGAGCTCGGTGAGGTCTTCCAGGTTGGGCCCCTGGGGCCAGGGTTCAGGGTCGGCGTCCTTGGGGACGGCGGGCGGTGGAGGTGCGGGCCACTCCGGTTCTTCAGGCGGGGTGTCTTCGTTCGGGGCGGAGGCCCGGGCGGTCATGGATCGAGTGGTCGCACAGACCCACTCGGGAAGGCCTAGCATCCCCAGATGCTCTCTCCGCTCGACGTGGGCCCAGGGGGAACTTTCCAGGTCGTTCCCGAGGAGGCAGTCCACAGGGGCATCGTCCCGGACGGTCACCTTCAGCATGCCCGACACCCCTCCCCATTCGAAGGGGATACGTGCCATCTGGCACAAGCTCTCGGAGTTGTCCGCCGACCGTACTGGGCACAGGACGTTGGGTAGGATTTGTTCAGGGGTCACCAAATGGCAGCGGACCGCCGTCACGCTGGCTCCAGTGTCACGGAGGGCTTCGGCCCGGTGTCCATTAATGGTGACCCATTGGCGGCACTTCTGTGTGTTGCCTGGGATCGGGGCTCGGGGGATCATGTCTCTTTCGCCCAGGCACACCAAGGACATAGCGGCGGGCTCCCACTCGGCCTGCTCGGGGTCGTCGTCCTCTTCCTCGCCTCTTTCTTCACCCAGGGCGGCGGCCGCGATCTGGCGGTTTGGAGGACCGGTGGTGCCGGGTCGCTGGTTCATCGGGCAGAGGTGGTCATTAGCATAGTGACCCAGCCGCTGGCATCTGTGGCAAGTAACGTTCGGGCGGGGCCCCGGTCGTGCTGGAGGGGCCCCCCTTCGGCCCAGGGCTGGCGAAGAGGAGGACCCCGTGGGGGCGTCTCGGCCCCTGCTCTGGCCTCCTCCGCCGCCTCGTGGTCGGTGGTTCCCCGGGGATCCCCGGCCGTAGTCTCCCATCGGGCTCCGGGGGACTCGGGTGCTCACCCATCTATCGGCCTCGACAGCGAGTTTTCGTGGCTCTGTCAATTTGCTGTTGAGGAGATGCTGCCGGAGTTCGATGAAGCAGTTGTTGGAAAGGTGTTCCCATATAATGAGGTCGACCAACTGCTGGTAGGTGGTGACCTGACTGCCTTTGATCCACCCCTCGAAGGCTCTGCTATAAAAGTTCACGTATTCCACCCATGTGGTACCGGGGTTTTTTTTACAGTCTCGGAATCGCTGCCGGTACATTTCGGGGGTGAGTCCTTAGCGAGTGAGGAGGGCGGTTTTCATGTGTTCGTATGAGGTCATCTCGGCATCGGGAAGCTCTAGCAGGGCGTCCCTCCCTTCGTTGACGAACTTCCCCCAGAGGCCGGCGCCCCAGTCCTTGAGGGGTACTCGATGGGCGGTCATGGCTACTTCATAGGCCTTGAACCACTGTTGGATGTCGTCGTTCTTATAGTACTCTTTGACGACATCCTTGGGTATGTGCACCTTCGTGTCCACAGGAGGGGGCGAGGTCTTGCCCCCGGAGGCGCTGGCCTCGCTCGTTTTGGCCTTGATTTCTAGTTCCTTTAAGCCACGCTCATGCTCGAACGTGAGTTTCTTTTCTTCGAGGTCTCTTTGTCTTCATTTCTCCTCCAGGTCTCCTTCCAGCCGTAGTTGCTCGAGGGCTATTTTTCTTTCCGCCAGCTGTAGTTCTCCGTCTAGCCGGAGTCAGGCGAGCTCCAACTCGTGGAGCCGGTTCCTCTCTCGTTCTCGGGCGTCTTCGTGGGAGAGGCCCGTGTCTAGGTTTGCGGGTCTTTCCCCCGCTGGGGTCGTGTCGGTCTCCGGGCGTCCGTTCGGGCCCGGGTTATCTTCATTCTGGGGTGGCGTGTCTCCGGCTTCCACCCATGTTTGCAGGGCCGATTTAAAGTCTTCCTTGGTGCTTAGGCCAGTGGTAGCGATGCCCAGGTCTTTGCAGAATTGTTTCAACTCCTTATGACTGTACTCTTCCATTTTCTCTTTCCGGAATTCTGCAGTCGGTCTGGTTTCTTGAGTAGTCATGGTCACGGTGTGTTTTTCTAGGTAGCGGTTGAATCACTCTCTGTACGATTTGCGTTGGCTCGGATCGCACCGCCTGCCACCAATGTTAGAAAGGCGATCCCGGGGGAGGCAGAAGATGTCTGACTGACCACCCCTAGGTCCACCCCTCCGTCTAGAAGTAGCCGAGCGTTATCGAGAGGCCTCCTGGGTGAGGGTCCTCTCCTAGGATCGTACAGCAGAGTAACCACACCACTACAAATGGACACCACACAAGAGGATAAGTTCTTAGGCTTTATCAAGAATAAAGGTTGCTTGTCCTCAGCAATATGTACAGGCAGATCGAGGGATCTGAAAAGTCTCGTAAATAAGGGACAGGGTAGCGGGACAGTCTCAGTACTGGTGAAGGAGGGGATACCCTGCGCACAGCTCTCAATCCTCGAGCCGGGGGGTTCCGAGAGGTCGAGCCGCGGCAGCGCCAGCAGGACTCGACAGGTGGTCTTTAACGGAGAGGGGGCCGTGGCAGCGCCAGCAGGCCTCGAGGTGGTTTCGGCGAGGATGGGCCGCGCCAGCAGGCTCCAAAGATGGTTCAACGAAGATGGGCCGCGGCAGCGCCAGCAGGCTCCAAAGATGGTTCAGCGAAGATGGACCGCGGCAGCGCCAGCAGGCTCCAAAGATGGTTCAGCGAAGATGGACCGCGGCAGCGCCAGCAGGCTCCAAAGATGGTTCAGCGAAGATGGACCGCGGCAGCGCCAGCAGGCTCCAAAGATAGTTTCAGGTTTCAGGGTAATGAGTTCTTCTCGGGGTCAGCCGCGACAGCGTCAGCAGGGCTCTTGACTCCAGGATACAACTGCCGTCCTACTCCAGGGCTGGCCCAGATATAGGACTGGAGTCCTTTGATGTCCGGACCCTCGCGCCTGGGGGTCAGAGGGGCCGGGATGGTGGTGTCCAGACACCCAGCAGGGGGGTGGAGCCAGCGCCCAGGGAGGCCGGGGGGGCGATCGATACCAGGCGTCCGGTGACGGCTGCAGGGCCATCGAAACTCCCCTCCTCTTGGATCCGTTGAGTGGCCACTCTACCACCCGGGGGATCTTGGTGCCTCGATGTCGGGGCTTCGCTGGGGCCTTGGCCGGGGCTGAGGCCACGTGCTCGGGACGTGATGGGCCCAAGATGGAGTCGGGCCTGTAGGGGTGGTCCGGAGTGGTAGCCGGACCGGCAGGGTTGGGGCGTGCAGGGTTCGCCGTGTTCCAGGGGGGAAAGCCGTGGTTTGCCAGGGTGGTTGCTCTCGTCGGTAGTTCGTGTAGGGTTGTGCCAAGGAGGCGACCGTGGCTCGATGGAGGGCCGATGTCGTCCTGGGCCCACCATGCGGGAGGGGTAGGACCACGCCATGAGGCCGGGTCCAACACAGATGAAAGAAATCAACAGTTTCCTCTGGACTGTGAAAGCATAGGTGTGCCCTACATCTGTGTGCTTGCCAGACTGTCAGTGATGTCAGGTAGGAAATGTGTATATATTTTAATTGTATGACCCAGAGTCGCAAGGATATAGTGAGTTGTCGGAGGGGCCGTTCCTGCGTCTCTCCAATCACTTTCCTTAAGGGGCCTACAGATGCCTCCCGCCTTTCCCTGAGCAACATAAAAAGAAGGAGTTGTAATTATCTACAGGATTGGTCATTATGAAGCGGCCACAGAGGGGTCTCCAATGTAATCTTATGGTTCCACAGGATCCATCTCAAAGAGAATCTCCAGGCCAAAAGCACCACACTAGAACGTTCAGGAAGCGAGTGAGGAATGGGGACCAATACATCATCCCCACTATGTTGTACCAACCCAAAAAGGAAACCTCAGTCTGGAATCTGTGGTCTTGCCACCACCCCAGTGAGCCAGTCGTTTAACACCACGACTTGAGAAACCCATGCCACAAGGCCATTCCCATACCATTTCATAGGTTGACTTAACACATTTGCCAAATAAGATTCGAGGCGTTTGGTTAGTCTGCTCCTGAAACCAGGGCTTTGGGAACATCAGTGGGGAGTTCTGAAGAACACAGAGGAACCACACCACTATCATTATCTTGGACAGCACCACTCTGCCTAAGATATTAAATGGCAAGGTGGGCCATCTCGGAAGGTCTTTCTTTATGTTGGTTAGGAGGGGGGGGGTGAGGTCCCTGTATGTATCCCAAGACATAAAAAAAAAAAAAATGTTGGATTGGGAGTTGGGTTTGCCCTTAAGAGTAACCAGGAGATTTAGGCTAGTTCAACTGGAGAGCGGAGGCCTGCCCATATAGATTTAATATGTGGGGAAGTCTGTGACCAACAACAGGACATCATCCGCATAGAGGGCAATACGATCCTTCACACCTTACCCTCGTGAAATCCCAGACAAAACTTCCCAATATTTCTGACCCCATCTAGTAGGATAAAAGCAAACCAGTAAGTAGTGTTCATCAGAAGATTTATACATGTATTTACATCTTGATGGTGAAATCATGAATATGATCGGATTTTGAAACCATGGAAAAGCAGTTTGAGAGGCATTTCTGTGGACTTCCATAAAACACGGCTCATCAAAAGCAGGATGCTCTAATGCAACAGCTTTTTGATAGGCAACGAGAGTCTCCAATTCGAAAAGTTAGTGACTGAAGAGCCTTACAGAGTGCCCTTGCCAAATAAAAAATATTTGGGCCATCAAAATGGCAGATACTACAATCCTAAGATGTGAAGGGATAACTTTTTTAATGACTTCTTTCATTAGTCCATAGTTAACCACGCATCACTCACTAATTTCAGAAGAATTCAAGGTTTTAGATCAATGTTTTCAAAGTGAACACACATCTAAACATGCTACACAATTATGTTACTCTTTTACTTTTAAGAATGTTTCAAGCTCATATTTACATATATTTATAGGTACACAAAGTGGCAGGTGATAAAGCAATCACTGTTTGGATTTAACATTATCAATGTGGCCCTGTGACAAAACTCAAAGCAGTTTTGGCTTATGTTGCCACTGATCCTGTGAAGGGCAGCCTCAACCAGTATCTTTTCTTCCATATATTCAACTCTGCTAACATCTGTAGTTTGCAAGTTTTGTTTCAAGACTTTTTTTGTGAAGTTATAAACACATCTGCTGTATTGTACAAGAACACCATAATAAATTGACCATTGACTCAATCTGACGATCGCCCAATGGGCTTGGCTGAAATGAAAAGTTTTTTACTGTTCCCCTGTGGTGCAGGGCTGCTGCACTGTAGATCAATTGTCCACTATCCTCCTTTTTAAAGCTCTGGCATCTTCTGCACAGCAGCTCCTCTCTCCTGTTGAGAATGTAAAGAAATGCTAGCCCCACACAGGAAACTCTATGCAGTTCACGTTGACAATGAACATCACTGCATGAGGGACATCCAGCAAAGCCCACCAGAGGGGTATGTTGCCCGGGCTACTAGACGAACATCCAGCTCTGTGCTTCTCAGTCTGCCAGTTGGGAGACCTGGGGAAAAACACATGGGCAGCGATGCGGGTATCCATAAGAAAATGAGTTGGAGACTTTGATGCCTCTGCAGCTCAAAGGACCAATGAAACACTGAGAGGCCAGCAGTATCCAAATTTATTTAGAGCTTGGTTTAGAAGCAACTCTGGCTGATATGGCTTGCAGCACTCTGGAGCCCCCAAACGGCATAGCTGGGATGCTAGTTTGCCGATCACAAGCATCCAACCTAATGGTTTACCCTGGTACAGCAAGCAAACATAGTGACCAGAGGAGTATTAGTAATTACTGTTGGGGAGTCTAGCTTCAGCCTTCAGCTGAACAATAAGTGGTAGACAACATAAATCTTTGAGCTCAAATGATCGAGCTTTTACAGCCAATCACCACTGATTGATAAGACTTACCCTGCCTAAACGTGTAAGTGAGAAAAGCCACCACAGCTAGGGACTTGTTAAACCTGGCATGATCACGACTGACTCAAACCACCTCGTTTCAGGTATGTCTGTCCAATGAAAGAGCTACATCACTTTCTGTGGATCTAAACATCCTCTACACTCTTCACAAAAACTGAGATTCGCTTTAATGTCATTGTAAGAAGGAAAAACCGTCACTGTAAGGTTACTTCTCTTGTAGACCTAGAAAAACCAGTTACTCACTTTTTTCAGCCACCATGCCAAACATAAAAATAACTTTACCGTTCATCTGAAAAGTAAAACATTATACCCGTAGCCTGACTGTTAAAGATAGAATAGAGCAGGAAAATACCATAATCAGTGTCTTAAAACAGAAGAGGCAGCACTTTGAGCGTCTCAACAGCAGGGGTGTTTGATAAACTCAACCAGGTAGAGCGACAAGTTGCGTAGAGCGAGCAAGTAAGAAAGACCAACAACACTCTTCCCGCAACCAAGCAAAGCCCTGGAGCGTTCTGCTTCCTCTCCCACCAAAGGCATTACCAAGATCCTGTCTTCACGGAAACCAACCTGGCCGCCACTGATACTTGTACTCTACTGTAGCATTTATGCAGCATTTCATACCCTTGATTAGGCCCATGTGCATCAGGTTGTAGGCACTATTTTTGAATGCACGGTTGATAGAGTGCTGAATGCAGTTTGGCAGATATGAGATTCAAACACGCTGCAGTGTATACCGCTGCGCCTCAGCCTATGGTGTTGAGGAAAACGTGTGAAAAGATATAACTGCACATTAATACCAATTTAGGAGTAGTCAGTATGCACGGATGTTATGTTTGGATGTGGTATTTATTTTGGAACAAGCAAGTCTGAAAGGCATTTGAACTTTACAGAGTTAAAGGTTGAGCTACACTCAATGAGGGATTGCAGGCATAGCTGGGTTTGGAGTGTGGGGGTGGCCTGTTACTTTACTATGACACAGCGTTCCCTAAAGTGGTGCTGTTTCCACTCTCTACTTAACGAAGGCAGGGTTGGTGAGGTCCTGACTGAAAAGGGGATTGCGATCCAGTATCCTATTATCCATCTGAGTGCACAGCATGTGTAAAGGTGGAGTGGACTAGAAAGAGTGTTACATGAGGTACTCCCAGAAGTGAGCCAGAGGAAACCAAAATCCTGGAGGCATATCCAAGCTGCGGGTCCACCAACAAAAAACAAAGGCACAAGCCCAGCAAGTGGTGATAAGCAACTACAGTGTGTAAGGTTACAGTAAATTGGACTAGACATACATCCTGGATTAGTGCCCAATCCAGGACTCTGGCTTTAGGAGCCCTGGGGACTTTTTGGAAAAAGTCAAACTACCCTTACTACTTCAAGAGAGTTCACATTTGTCTCCAGCTAGCCTCCCCATTTCCCCAACTGTTAGTCACATCCTGCTAACCCTTGCCCCGTGAAGAAATAAACAACGAGTTTTATATAGTAATATTAAAGTTATAATAACATCAAGATCACTAAACATGACCTGCCAACACTGGCCAGATCGTCACTTCACTCATCTCACTAACAGTTCCCTAAGAAAGTGAAACACGATTTAGTAAGATTTATGCTGTCGAAATATAACTTCGATCCGGGCATGCTAATACACTTTGAACCTATTTCTTTTCTTCCTTGCATGCCAAGGTCATTGATAAATACAGGATGCCACACCCTCCTCAGAGACCTCATGGCCAGGCCTCCATCTCAATTAATATTTGGGGAGCAATCCTATTGTGTGGAGATGAAGATAAGCCTTGTGAAGGTTCCCATTAGAGCTGTTCAACTCTTCAAATACCTCTTTGAATACTGCTTTAAAAAACCCAGTGCACCGTCTACTTTTAAGCATATAACGGAATAAAGTGAGATTGTCACAAAGAAGCCCGGACTTTGTCAATCATATACAGGACTAGATAAACCTCAGCACTGTTCTTTCCAAACCATAACCTTCATCACTTGCCAAGTACCAGTGGTTATCCCAAATGTGCGATGTTCTATAACACATATGTGGTCAGCCGCACACAGTAACCAGTGAATCCCTTTCTATGGGTTTCTGCATGCAAGCTTTTGATACAAAACAACATCTACAAAAGCATGGAAGGTCTGGGTAGCAACAGTAAGCCATGGCCTGTACCAGGTACATTCATAACAAAATGTCCGCAAACAAACTGTGTTACAAAGCATCCGAGAAAACAGATCTGCTCTTGAGTAGATCCAATGCCTTTTCAGCAAATCATCGTCCCTGTGAAATTCTTCCATCACTACTCAAAAATGAAAAACAATGGATACTGCCCAATGCTGAACTGAATTCCATTCTCCAAGTCAGTGCTACTGCCAATTGTGTTTTCTACCATCTGCTACAACTCAAAGCATTTCCTTGCTAACCTCAAACCACATTATAATCCTGATGTGCCTGGTCCGAACATCGTGCCTGCGTTTCTGCAATGTAAAAAAACACATGCCAATTACAAAAGGGTCAGAAGTAAGCTGCTTTCGTGTATTGAATACATTATCTTATCTGGATCCTTCTAGCCTTCCATTGCCTCACCTCAAGACACTGTATAAAGGACATAAGGCACTGGTTGGTGAGCCTAGCAATACATCCTCTGCCAACTATATGCCAAAGGTCGACCTACTTTACCATTGAACCTGCTTTGGGCCAGCCCACTGCATATCATTGGTTGTGTCTCTTGTATCTGCTTTTTGTTCAGAAGCTTTCCGTCCTCTTCTTGTATTTGCCCTCCATTCCCACTTCTTTAACCCTTTCCTTGCTGCCGTCGGCCAACTGCCGTCGTGAGCACTAACTTGGTAGTGCTACGCACGTCCGTTGGGCGACGCGGCCCCGCCCACATAATAGAATGCCCCGCACCGCAGAAAAATTATCGCCGCGGTAAACGGGTTAACATCCTTTTGAGTAGACGACTTGTTTCCTTCTACTGTTTGCATTCAGGGAACTACCTTTTTCATTCGTTTGTTGCACTCTGTAAGTGTGTCTGCATTTTCTTACTCTATCTTCTCCCCTGTGAGCTGCTCCCCTTTTCACACCCAATGCATATCTCCTGCTCTCTGTGTTGCTCTCCCATCCCTCAGGTCATGCACTGCTCCCCCCAATCCTTGCCCTGTGTGTCTTGACTTTTGTACAATTGATTCTGCTGCTAACCCACCCCTCACTGCCTTGTGACCTTCACCTGCCCTGCACTTGAAGCTACAAATTGGCCTGGCAAATGCCGGATACTTTTATAATGCACAGTCACTGGCAAAACCAATAGTAACATCCAACCATCCGAAAAGTATAGAAAACATCGGGTGACGCAACATTGTGGCCATCTTGAGACTTAAAAAGTGTACAGAAAACAATGTTTTCTACACTTTTTAGCTAAACACCACATTACATCATCGTGTTTCATCACACAATGTGGTAGTCATGTTCAAAGTATAGAAAAGGTTGTATTGTACACTCTAAAGATGGCACTCACATTGAGCCGCAACGTGATGTGTAGACACACGTCGTCACATTGCATGATGATGGTGGCATTTTGAGAGACAACCATATTTCCTCTCCTTTCAAAATGGCCTGTGATATGGTGGCCCTCTTTAAACAATGTTTTCTAGTTCAGTGTCAACGCACTATGAAAGCCTCCGGCACTGGCAAAGCCAACAGGGCAATCACAAAGCACTGGTAAAAAAAAACTATTAGCGTTGCCAATGCTTCTTTCTAACTATGACTCAAGGCTTTTTATCTTGACATTTCTCTGTTATGCTAACAACACTTCTTGGCGCTGTTTCTAGGAGAGGCCGGAACCTTGGTGATTTATTTGTATGCCTGGGTGAATAGCCATGTCTCCTAAATATCGAGAGGTCTGTGCAGGATCTGATGTCAATTGGAAGGGTGTTCCAGAATCTAGACGCCAGCACTGCGAACCTGCATCCGCCTAGTCGCTTCAGTTTGTAGGAGGGTGTGACCAAAAGGTTCATGTGGGCTGAACGCAGATTGCTGGTGGGTATATGTCTCTGAATAAGGCTAGAGATTAATATTGGGCTGGTGCCATGCAAGGATTTAAAAATAATGCAACCGACTTTGAAGGCACAGCGTTGTGGTATGGGAAGCCAATGCAGCTTTCTCATGAGGGGGGAAACGTGTTGCCATCTGGGCTGCCGAAAGATCTATTATTCATTATTTCTGCAGCAGATTATGGAGGACTACATGAATTAGTGCCAAATATTCAAAACTCACTAACTCAAGTCCTCCGCAAAAAGGGCTGATCAAATTTAGAGGGCGAAAACACTTGACAAAAGTTTGGACTTTGGGCTTGCAGACTAATGTGTGATAGTGGTCACTACTACACAGGTTCATGATAAGAAAACCGGTTTCATAAACCAGCAGCCTCATGGGTAGCCTAGAGGGCATGTATGCCCAAGAGGGGTTTAGCCTTTAAAAAAAAGTTTGACGCTGCTAATTAGAGTGATCATGCACGCAATTTTTTTTTATTGTAAACCCAGAAAAAACGTCAACAGTATCTGCAGCACTTGAACCATGACATACACACAGTAAGCAGTGGGGGGAAGAGAATAAGGAAAATTAAATGAGGAACAGAGGAGGTCGTACAGAATCGTCTAGTCAATGTCATTTCTGTTACCTTTTAAGTTAAATGCTTCTCGAAGCCATGCCTCTAGAGATATTACTCCTAGCCGTACTCTATATTTCTTAGTCTTAGCAAAAGTTAGTTATCCGCCTATTGATTTGATTGATAAAACAAAAATGGAGTATAGCGTTAGCTTGAAGGCAATATAAATGGTAAATTGATACAAGTAGTATGAAGATGAAAGATCAATTGTTTATAAAACTCAGAACACCTAGCACTGACCCACACGTCACAACTCCTCTCCTCCACAGTATTCTACAGCCCTGGATCTGTGATGCAGCTCCAAGAATTAAAAGAGGGAAAGGAGGTCACGATCAGCAATGATGAGGGGGTGCAGAGGAATGCTGGTCAAGAGCTCAGGGATGGAAAGGTGTGGAAAAAAAGAGTCCTCCAGGAAGGTAATATTTTTTGTTAGGTCTCAATAATTACTTTATAAAAACAATATAGTGAGACTCAGTTCCAAATAGTTCCAGTTCACTTCGACCTCGGAGTATAGATAGGTCTGTTGATCATGTAGGTACATGGTGTGTGAGGGTATACCAGATTTCTCCAAGTTGTAAAAAAAAAAATTCAAATGGCCACCCTCATTGCGGAAAGGACCAGAACATTGTCTGGGCCAACTTTTCCCCTTTGCAATACACTACCTTTGTGCTTGTTGTTAAAGGTCTATGTATGAACTGAAACTGCTCAGTGAGAAATCTGAGAACCAACAAATGTCGGCTGCAGTAGAGAGCTCGAAAGGTGAAGGCTAGAGGGGACTGCCTTAGATCACTAATTACAAGTGTCAAATAGCTTAAACACCATCATTACAACGAACGAGTAGTTTCCATCTGCTGAAACACCATGCACGTTTGTGCCTTCTTAAAAAACACGGAAAGAAAGTTTGAAAGGATGGGGAATCGTACGTTTTAGAAGCAAACAAAGAACATGCGGGAATGTGGAAAGATAATGTTGATGAAAAGCCAAACAGTGCAAAGGAACTTAGCCACCTTCCTTCACTGCTGTTGTACATTCGTTGTTACCTTGTTTGTGTATCGCAAACCGCATTTCACCCTTGAAACTGTTAACTTCGGCCCCGGTTCACATAGCTTTTATTGTGGATAGTTGTGTCCTGCCCTGATCCTGTAGTCCGATTCTTTGATATTTTGCGCACCTATCGCCGCATTATACATGCAGTGCATTTTCCTTCATTGCGCTGGGCCACCTTTAAAAAGGTGTTATGATGAATGCAAAATCGCTGTGCCCTGTGGGCAGCACATTTATGTGAAAAACAGAGCAGCTGCTTTGACGCCGCTCCGTGTTGTCACAGTGTGCGCGGCAACCCGCCTACACTTTTAAAGGGGATTAGAGAACCCCTTGCAGACGGGTGCAGTCAGTGTGTGAACCCGCCTCATATGGCGAGGTGCATGAGGCCCTCTTGCTCCCTCCAGAGGGCTGCTCCCAACGGACGCACTGTCAGTGCGTCTCCTAGGAGCTTTTTGCCTCTACGCTCGCGTCTGTAATACAGCCCCTAATCTTTATACAAAAAAACAAATTAGGCAAGTAAGGTCCACATGATCTCGATTTAGAAAATGGAGAATGGGGTAATTTTACTATTTTAAAATTGGCTTTCTAATAGGGCAAATCTACTAATGTGGTGGAAGTTCCATCACGGTAATATAAGAACAGGCGCAGAGCGTGACCCAGAATGGTGGGTGGCCTGGCAAAATGCGGCAAACAAACTAGTAAGTCTGCCGCACATTTAACGGGTATATTCCACCGTGGACATGCATGCAAAACTACTTCTAGAAGTGGAAAGATTATCTTTCCAGGTGGGAACATAAAGAGTGCACCCCCATATTAATTGGGGTTTATAGGGCAAAAGGACTTTTTCCAACGGAGAAAAATATTTTCCCTGCAGGTGGAAAAACCATTGTGCGTGCAGAGGCACATTCCCGCATTACTTCCACATCTATTACTATCCACCTGGTGTAAAACCTTATAAGTACATTGTGTGTGCTGTACAATTACTGGAAATCCATTGCTTTCGTGGAATTCCAAGAGCCGTCATGGAATGATTTGTGACTCCCATAAAGTTGGAAATCAGTTTCTTAAATAGCAGTAATGCTAAAGGAGAACATTTCTGACTTTCAGACCCCCATGTCTCACCTTTTCTTCTCCTCTTTTATTCCCACTGGTAGGACGCACTAATGAAAGATATCTTTTGGAATAAGGTCCCAGGTTTCGAACACTAATGCCCTAAATTGTTTTAAGTCTTTGTCTCTACTTCAGTTTCAAGTCTCTTTCGAAACAGTCTGTCTTTTTTTTAGTATGGCATTGGTGAAGACCTTTGGATTTTACTAAAATGATATATATAATGTACATAGATAGAGGTATTTTAGCCAGCCCACTTAACATGTTGGTTTATTATTATGCCACTCACATTTTTCTTCCACCCGCAACATCATACAGCATGACGCAATGGATCAGCCCTTGGTCCTCCCAGTCTGATAACATTCAGAATGAAAGGCATTCCAAAGTCAATTCCAACTTGCAAACACAGCAGCAAAGCAACCTTTGATCATTTGTTCAGCCCATATCAACTTATTGAATAAGAGATGATTCACACCGTGGAATCACATGGAGAATCTATCTGGCATTCTTCAGAGTTTCGACATTAGGCTCTTTCTAGCAGCTTTTCCACAGCGTTTAATAGCTGGGAAAGGATAAGACACCAAAGTATAGTCCAGCAGGAAACAGAAGCGAAGCGGAGTGATGAAAGAGCTGGGTGAAAGACCAGATCTCCTTGTCTGGGTTAGAAGAGCTCACTTAGGGTTACACAATTATTGAGATCACATAAGGGGATGAAAATATCATGCATGGCACAGCCACAACGTGACACCCAGATCAGTGTCAAATTATGAATTCCATATACATTACCTTTACACTGGGAATGAGCAAAATGTTTGACTGGAATGTGGTGCTAAAATCAATTGGTCCAAGAGAGTGGCAGTTCCAGTTCCCCCTATACTTCCATAGCCATCTTCAAAGGATGCCCACCTGCAAATGCCCCACGTTACCTCTTTAACAAGCATTTACAATGCAACGGTCTCGCCTTTGCAAAAGTTAGAGCTATTGGTATTGTAAATGATTTTTTTTTATTTATGTGTTGGTTTTGAAAACAGATTAATAAATGGCATTGTCATTTACAATGCCAATAGCTTAATCTCTCGCAAATGCGAGCCCTATTGCATTTGCACCCCCCCCCCACACACACACACACACACACAGAGAGCCACACACACACACAGAGCCACACACAAACACATGGATGTGGTGGTGGTAGATGTGGTGGTGGATGATGTGGTGGTGGATGATGTGGTGGTGGTGGATGATGTGGTGGTGGTGGTGGATGATGTGGTGGTGGATGTGGATGTGGTGGTGGTTGATGTGGTGGTGGTGGATGTGGTGGTGGATGTGGATGTGGTGGATGTTGTGGATGTTGTGGTGGTGGATGATGTTTCTCACACATCGCATACTACCCACACACAAATAGCACACTGTTCTCGCCATTCACAACAGCTCCCACACAGCTGCCAAGTGCCCCCCATGTCACGTGCGCTACCTTCAGCCGGTCATGTTTATTAGGTCTAGCTTGAGAGCGCAGTTGTCTTCATGTCTTATTGTTAGCAATTCTTTAAAAACCCACATAGAGTAGCATTTGGCTTCTCTCACATCATGCTAATGGCTCTTTGGTGTATCACCTGGCTTTTTAGTAAGTGTTTCTATTGGAATGTACGAGGGACTATTTTCCAAGTAAAAAGTACACGGTCATTAATCACACTGCACTTTCAGTTCCTGACCACCTATACGCATTCTGTACAAAAACAAGAGGGGCCCTATTGGTAATTCTTACAAATATACAGAAATTGGCCTTTGACTCTACCCACGTGAATAGCTCTCTCGCTCACACCTCTGTTGATAGTTTGCTGTATCATTCCACCCTTTTGTAAATGTGTTCACTGGAATGCATGGATGTACTTTTCAGATGTAAGAATAGCCAATCACCCCACTGTCACTGTCAGTTGTCGTTCTCCAAATACATTCTATACAGAAAGCAACAGTTCCTTCTACTTTATCCCAGTCTTGGTAAACCCAATAGGCCTGGCTTTAATGTGCCAAATATGCGTTCTAGCAATGCGTGAAAAGCTCAATTCTCCATTCTTGTATTTGCATAGATTAGCACTTTAACGCCAGACTACCGTTGGCAATGCTTTTTTTTATCTCTCAGCACTGTATGTTGAGATTTTAGAACACATACTTGAAATATTGAAAAATAATCTAGAACTCCGGGAATACAACATGCAATTGTCTAAAACTCCAGGGCTTGCTGAAGTAGTCACGACGCCACTCTGCTCAGCGCGCATGCTCACCACACAAAAGAAATGCGTTACTTACCTGTAACTGCAGTTATCCAGTATTGGTATCTTTCATAGATTCACATGCCTGAATCATTCCCCGTCGTCGGGGTGGGAGTCCCCGGTATATAAAATAGTAATGTCCTAAAGATAGATAGATAGATAGATAGATATAGATATAGATATAGATATATAGATATATATATATATATATATATATATATATATATATATGTATATATACTAATAGGCCAGAGGCCTCACATTAGTAACCTATCTGAGTCCTTTTGTAAAAAGGACCAAACTTTGGCCAGGAGCCAATCAGCTACTACCACCCTCTAGAACCTTCCTGGAAGGAGCTCTAGTCCCTCAGATTTTCGTAAGCACAGTGCTAAGTAGTTCCTACTGAGAGAACCAAGGTGAGCCCTTCCAGGGGAGGCGGGTGGGTTGCATGTGAATCTATGAAAGATACCAATACTGGATAACTGCAGTTACAGGTAAGTAACGCATTTCTTATCCAGTATTATGGGTATCTTTCATAGATTCACATGCCTGAATCAGAGTAGCAAGTAGTAGGCAACACATTTCGCATAACATAGTATGTAAAACACATGATAACAACTTATCAATAGTGCCACAACAGAAACTGCAAACAGTAGCATGATAAGAAATGTGCAAACAGTAAAATGGAAAGGTGGGATGAAAGGAAGAAGGCTCACCTCTAATGGAATAGATGACGGAGCACCGCCTGTCCCACTGCTGCATCCTTCATAAGTTCAGAATCCAAGATGTGCTTGGTGAACGTATGTGGTGTCTTCCATGTCGCCGCTCTGCAAATATCAACAATGGGCACCCCAGAAAAGAGCGCCATGGAGGTGGAAACCGCTCTCGTGGAGTGAGCCCGAACCTTGGCGGGCAGAGGATGACCCGCTTGTAGGTGGCAGAAGGCGATAGCTGCAGAGATCCATCTTGAAATGCTCTGCTTTGTCAATGGTAGGCCCTTCCTGGGCCTGCTGAAGGGAATAAATAATTGGTTGGATTTGCGAAATTGTGCCGTTCTATGAAGGTAGAATTTCAGACATCTCTTCAGATCTAAGGAATGTAGAGATCTTTCCGCCATTGAAGATGGATTAGGGAAGAAGGATCTCAGGACAATGGGTTCGTTTAGATGAAAAGCAGACGGAACCTTTGGTATGAATTTGGGGTTAGTCCGTAGAATGACTCTGTCCTGTTTGAACTGAAGGAACGGGTCCTGAATACAGAAAGCCTGTAGCTCGCTCACCCTCCTTACTGACGTGAGAGCTAGCAAGAGGGCTGTTTTCCATGACAAATATTTGAGATCCGCTTTATGTATCGGCTCGAAAGGGTGTTTCATCAACTGCGCCAGGACAATGTTGAGCTGCCATGTAGGTGGTAAAGGTCTCACTGGAGGATAAGTCCTGAATAAGCCTTTCAGAAACTGCTTGATCAGTCTATTGGACCATAGAGAAGCACCAGACGAAGAGCGTCTGAATCGAGATATGGCTGCCAGGTGGACCTTGATTGAGGCATGGGCCAATCCCGAGGTGGCTAGATGGAGCAGGTAGGGCAGCAGTTGTGCCGGAGATGACGAGAACGGGTGCAGTTTGTTAGCTTTACACCATAAACAGAATCTCTTCCACTTAAGGGAATATGTCTTATTGGTACTGTCAGCTCGGGCCCGGGCCAGGACGACCCTGCAGTCCTGAGGGATATCGAAGTCCTGGAATTCTCTGAACTCAGGAGCCAAGCCGATAATCCGAGAGATGTCAGATCTGGATGCTGGACTTGCCCCTGGTTCATGGTGAGGAGACGCGGGTAAGGCCTGAAAGGAATCGGAGGCTCCAGTGATAGAAGGTGGAGTTCTGTAAACCAGTGTTGGCGTGGCCATGCTGGGGCTACCAGGATCAAGGTGCAATGCTCTGCTTTCAGTTTCCAGAGGAACCTGGGGATCAGGGGAAATGGTGGAAAAGCATAGGCAAAGACGTTGCACCATGTCATCGAAAATGCATCCCCTAGAGACCCCTTCTGGGGAAGCCAGCTTGCGTAATGTTGGCATTTTGCGTTGATCTTTGTCGCAAACAGATGCGTCGAGGGCCTGTTGGTCGAGTTCCCACTCGTGGCAGATGGTCCGTTGCCTGCTTAGAGAGTCCGCCAGGGTGTTGTCTGCTCCTGGGACGTACTCTGCCCTCAGCGAGATGTTGTGTTGGAGTAGCCACTTCCAAATTCGCTGCGATTCTTGAGACAACGTCATGGATCGGGTTCCCCCTTGCTTGTTTAAGTAGTGCATTGTGGTGGTGTTGTCCGTCCTCACAAGCACCGGGGAGTGCCTGATTCTGGGCAGGAAAGCTCGAAGAGCCAGGTACACTGCCCTTAGCTCTAACAGATTGATGTGGAGCACCGTCTCTGCTGGCGACCACTGACCATGTATTTGAAGTTCCTGTAGAAACGCACCCCACCCGTCCAATTATGCATCTGTTGTTATCACGTGTGGGGAGATTGGAAGGAGGAATGGAAGGCCTTGGTTCAGGTTTTTTATTTGAAGCCACCAGTTCAGGGCCTTCATCATGAACGAGGTGATTCTGAGTCGATCGTCGAAGGATCCCGTACTTTGAACCCACTGAGCTGATAACGCCTCCTGTAAGGGACGCATACGGAGGCGGCAGTGTGGGATTAGGAGGATGTTGGAGGACATCATTCCTAGCAGTGACTTGAAAAGTCGCACTTTGATGGACTTTTTGAGCTGAATGTGTGTTGCCAGCGACCTCAGTTTGGCCTGACGTTCCTGTGATGGAAAGGCCTTTTCTTGATGTGTGTCCAGAATTGCTCCCAGGAAAATGAGGCGTTGAGAGGGCTGCAGTACTGACTTTTCCTGATTGAGTGCAAGTCCTAGACTCTCGAATAGCTGAAGACAGGCGTTCGAAGACCTGTTCACGCCTTCTAGAGTGGGAGACTTGATGAGCCAGTCGTCCAGGTAGGGGAATACCTGGTGATGCTGCTGGCGAAGGTAGGCTGCCACTGGGGATATGCATTTTGTAAAAATGCGTGGCGCCGACTTTAGGCCGAATGGCAACACTCTGAACTGATAATGTCTGCTCGCCACTGTGAACCTTAAGAACCGGCGGTGACTTTTGTGAATGAGTATATGGAAATAGGCGTCCTGGAGGTCTAAGGACACCATGAAATCCCTGGAATTGAGCAGTTTTAACACCTCTTGAATGGATACCATACGGAACGATTGCTTTTTGAGGTATGTGTTGAGGTTCCGTAGATCCAGTATAGGTCTCCATTTCTTCTCCTGTTTCCGTATCACGAAGAACCTTGAGTAGAATCCTTTCCCCCTCTGACCTCTGGGAACTCTTTCCACTGCTCCCTTTTGAAGCATTAGTGAGAGTTCCGCTTGAAGAAGATGAAGATTCCTGTGTGGCATGGGACATGGAGGGTTCGAAGGAGGAGTGTCCACAAACTCCAAAGTATGCCCGAATCGAACCAGTTGGAGAACCCAACGATTCGTAGTTGTTTTTTGCCAATTGTGGAGGAAGTTGGAAATTTTTCCTCCAACTACGTAACATGGAGAAGAAACGGAGGCCTGTTTGAGAAAGAAGTCACTGTCTCCTGGGGGGTCTTTCTTTCCTCCCTCGAAAAGAGGACTTATTGTAAGAAGACTGGCCTTGTTGCTGCCTCTGTTGGTATTGAGGATTGT
Organism: Lissotriton helveticus; assembly: GCF_964261635.1. NCBI lineage: Eukaryota > Metazoa > Chordata > Amphibia > Caudata > Salamandridae > Lissotriton > Lissotriton helveticus. The sequence goes on from NC_136060.1 coordinate 375,754,962, forward strand.
ATTGCTGGGACGAGCCAAAGGAGGATTTGTACCCCTGGTATCCACCTCTTGTTTGCTGGCCTCTTCCTCTGGAGCCCCGAAAGGAAGTATTCGTGTACTGGAGTGTTCCAAGGGATCTTGCGGTCTCGGTATCTTTCTTGATACCCTGGAGCATCTCGTTGATATGCTTTCCGAAGAGAAGCTCACCGTCGAACGGCATGTTCAGTACCTTGGCTTGGACTTCCGGCCGGAAAGATGTAGCTTTCAGCCAGCCTTGGCGCCTCAGGACAGCCTCCCCCGCCAACTGGCGAAATCCTGTTGAAGTGATATCCATCGCCACGTCAATAATCTCTGAGGCGGACCGCTCTCCTTCAAGGAGAATTTTCTTGACCTCGTCTTTCTGCTCCTCTGACAGTGAGCCTAGGTATGGGGCTACATCTGCCCACATCTGGCGATTGTAGCGTCCCAAGAGCGCAAGCGAGTTTGCCGCTCTGACGTTAATGGCCGACATCGACGAGAACCTCTTCCCGATGTTATCAAGTTTACGGCCTTCCTTGTCCGGAGGCTCAGTCAGTGCGGCAGCCGGCATGTTGGATTTCCGCTGCGCGTCCTGTGTTATCACGGAGTCCGGTTTAGTATGGCCTGTAAGGCATGCCGGTGTCTTGTCCGGGGCCTTGTATTTTATATCAAGTCTGGCCGGCACTGGAATGAGAGATGAGGGGTTTTGCATTATCTTTACTCCCTGGTCCCAGATATGGTCGATAATCGGGATTGACCGGACCGTCTTCTTGAATGGCTCCTTAAAGTCGTATAAGAAGCAGTCCTGAGGTTGTGTGGTCATTTCTATCTTGAACCTTCCTGCTGCACCTTCTATAATATTGTGAAACCCCCCGATGTCTTCTGGGGGGAGTCCGCCTGAGCCTGGTCAGGGGAAGCTGGATGTGAGATGACTTATTCGTTCCACTCGTCATCCTGTATTTCTCCCTCTTCCTGTTGACCCTCCTCGTCTTCTTCCACTGCCTCCTCGTCGTCCGAAGATTGTTGCGGAGGCAGGGAGACAGGATCTGGGGTAATCACCAGTGGAGGTGGTCTATGGCGAGGAGGAGGAGCCGATGACCCAGCTTGAGGTGGCACCACTGGCGGTGTCAGAGTAGGTGGGAACCGCTGTTTGTAATCCGCTATAAGGAATTGGAGGTCCGTGACAATTGAAGCCGGGAGGCACACCATAGGCTGTGAATGAGGAGGCGAATGGTATTCTTCTTGATATGGGATTTCTTCCTGATCCATGTCTTCGTTGTCCGAACTCTCATGTACTTTAACAAGCAGCTGTGATGGGCTTGTTGCGGTTGAGAACATAGCGCCATCGTCATAGTCCTCAGTCTCCAGTAAAGTAGTCGGCGGCAGTGGCTGGACTCTGCTAGGAGACGTCGCTTCTGGCATCAGCGTATGCGAGGACATCCTGAAGTGTGTATAGATACACTTCAGCTTGGGAGATCCTTCCGTCGACAGGCCCGGCGACGGGGTGGTCGTCGACGTCGTAGATGGTATCGTCGTCGGCGGTAGTTTCTTCGTCGACGACAGTGTGAACGTCTTCGTCGACGGCTTAGTCGATGACTTAGTCGACGAGGTTGTCGTCGACGTCGAAGGTACTTTCGTCGACTACGCTGGCTTCGGTGACGAAGGAGCTGTCGACGACGGCGACGTCGTCGACAACCTTTTGACAGGAATTATAGATGTTATAGACCTACCAGACGACGACGAAGTTAAAGTAGATGTCGTCAAGGTGGTGAAGGCAGAAGCTGTCGACGTAGAGATGGTGACTGTTGACGTTGTCACAGGCATGGCAGAAGACACTAGCACAGGCTTTTTGAAGGTGGTTTCCTGAGGAGAAATCTTCACTGCCATGGTCTTTGGTCGACCCTCTGAAGACTTAGGCGTCTTCTTTTGAGGAGGCAAAGTAGACGGACCTGGAGATGTCTGTCTCGGCCTTTTAGAAGAGGAGCGTGAGCTCCTAAAGGAACACTCGCTCTCACCTGAAGAGACTATTTGATCCTTGTCCTTCAGTCTCTGAAGCCATAGAAGCAGGCGTCCCTCTCTGTCTTTTAGAGTCTTGACAGAGAAAGTGCGGCAGACCTTGCAGTCCTTGGCAGAATGGTCAGGGTAGAGACAGTAGAGGCAGTCTTCATGTTTGTCATCTACATGCAGTCTCAGCTTCTTACACGAGGCGCAAGGCCTGAAGAGCCCTTTTTTAGCAGTGGTAGACATTGTAGACTCTAGCTCTCCTTCACATGAGTAAGTATATAGAGAAAAATGTGGATAAGATCCAGAAAAACCAGAAACCTGAGCAGAGCTTAGTGGAGACTCCCTTAGCACGATGTGCGGTAGAAAATCTGAGGGACTAGGGCTCCTTCCAGGAAGGTTCTAGAGGGTGGTAGTAGCTGATTGGCTCCTGGCCAAAGTTTGGTCCTTTTTACAAAAGGACTCAGATAGGTTACTAATGTGAGGCCTCTGGCCTATTAGTGTGTATATATATATATATATATATATATATATATATATATATATATATATATATATATATATATATATATATATATATATATATATATATATATATGTGTGTATATATATATATATATATATATATCTTGTTAGGACATTACTATTTTATATACCAGGGACTCCCACCCCGACGACGGGGAATGATTCAGGCATGTGAATCTATGAAAGATACCCATAATACTGGATAAATCCGTTGTTTATGCATAGCACAAGCTCTCTCCTCACACACGCAATAAACTCCTAATCTACATATCAAAAAGATTCACACCTCTGGTTGCCCCCCCCCGCAGCGCGCAGTTCTTCGCATGCCATTGCCCACAAAGACCGCACATGCTTCCCCCCACACTCCCATCGCACACATCTTATCTATCCTGCATGAAAACACACACAGATCACAGGGACCCATTGCCATGTAAGACACTTGCAAGTGCTGATGTTATAATCCACTTTACATGCTGACGCTCCTTTTATGTTCGTCCTAAACATAAAACTGCAAGTCCCGGCATGCAACCTGCCGCTCGCTGCAAATCCCAGAAGATGATGTTGAAGGCGAAGAGGAAATACTTGACGCAGCAGCTCACTCGGGCCCCCTGCATGGCTGCTGCTTGCTTGACATAGTGCAGGGTGAGATGTGGGGGGCAGGGGGAGGTGGGCGGACACAGGGGGCAACCAGAGGGCACATACAATGACCAGTGAAGAGATCAGGGGCACACGGTAATGTGGGCAGCAGCAAAGCTCCGCGGAGACTGCAGGGCCCTGGGTGGAGTGCCAGGCTCTGAGGGAAATAGCTTGGCAACAGGAGAAATGAGCGAGTGCCAAACTATAGAAACTGCAGAAGGGGAGATTGCCGGGCAATATGAGGAGTAGAGTGTCAGGCATAGAATTTTAGAATGCCCCCAATGCGCGTGGGAGTCTCGCTCTGAAAGGGGACTACGACGCTGTGCCTCGCTCTCACGCCCCCCCTCCTCCCTGTCAGCTCCACTCACCGGATTGCTTCCTGGAGGTGGCGGGGGATGCTGGCTGTCTCCTCGGTCTGCCGGAGCTCTTGACTTCTTGAGGGAGCCTTCGGCAGCTTCACGGGTGCCGCGGGCGGGGCTCTCCTTCACCGGAGCCTCGCTGGCGGCTGCACCTCTCCTTCGGCACTGGGACGTCCTGGGAGGCGGGTAGGCTCCCATACTCCCTCTTGCCGGCAACTTCCTTTCTCGCGGCGACGGCCGGCTGTAATGTAAGATATCAAACGGGGTGGGCACTGGTGTTGCAAAACTCGGCAAAATACGGGGTAGGCACCCGTGTATTTTAAATAATGTAGACACAGGGTGGAATGATTTTAGAAACTCGGAGAGGCGCTGGGGTCGGGATGCAGCAAGTCAAATAAGCGAGCTCCGGCTGATCACCACCACGTTTCTCCGAGGTGAGGCAGAAATGCCTCGGAGAAACGCCCGGTCATTTTGGGATTCGGGGGCGTGTTTTTCATTCTCTCCTCTTCCCATTGGCTGGAAGGTAAAATTCCAGCCAATGGGAAGAGGAGAGAAAGAAAAGAGAAAGAAACTAACCCCCCCCCCCCCGAATCCGGGCTTGAACGGAGTGACGCCCCTCTCCTCCAATGGCTGTCCTCCGTTTAGGAAGCCAGCCAATGGAGAAGAGGGGCGGGTTCAAGCCCCCACACTGTAAACATAAGATCTCCCCTGCGAGACTGCGCAAGCGCAGCCTACGCAGGTCTCAACCTAAAAAGGAAATCAACTTCCAGCAAAACCAAAAACATTGCCATGGTGTAATTCCTCTTAATCAAGGTCCTCTTACCCTACATGAGAGAAAAGCAAGGTTTGGGTAAAATATGTGGCCATCAAGTGCTATTTTCTCTGTGCAGCACAGAGATTACTAAACGTACATTAGAAAACCACCACTAGCTCACAGGACAACCACTATCACAGCACCTGGAGAGGCCAGGACGACCAGTGAGTGCAGAGTGGGTAAAATTGAGCATACGTGACGCTGAATGGACCCTCCTTACTCCAATAAAGGCAGATCCAGGTGTTGGGTATATGAAAGTGGTTCAACAAACCACAACATACAAAATGCACGCAAGAGAATTATTAGGGATCTGAAACTGTACAGGGTAAGAAAAGGAAGCCAGTAAGAATTAGAACACACTGGGGGACTGGTTGAACGAATAGAGAACACTCTAATAATAAAGTTCTCAATAAGAATTATGACCCCTTCAGTAACATCAGGTCATCAATTGTGTCAAGGACAGGCGATCTGCCAAGGATATTTATGGACTATACTATAACTCATTTATTTTTATGATTTTCTATAGCCCAAACATGGCCCAACTGATGCCTTTCATATCCAGAGTAGAGTTGCAAAAAAGAAACAATTTTGCGGACACATTTTTGACTAAGCAAAAAAAGCAGGATGTTTACATAATATATTTCACAGTGATTGAATAGGATAGGATGCAACTGTATATATATACAATTTACAAAAAACTCCAAGGAGCAATATTTCAGCTAGGTCCGGAGGTAAATGAATATGTGAGATAGTGCAGGAAGATGGACTGAGTCAAGGAAGTAATAAGTAGACAAAGAAAATGTAAAAGGTGCAGGAAACACAGTAGAAGGGAGTTGAAAGGAATAGACGGAAATTGTTGAGTTGCTAAAAAAAAGAAGAAAGATATGTAATATCACAACAACCAACAGAAACCATGTAACAAAAAGTCATCAGTAAAAACCGAGTTGAAGGTGTCATTCAAATAGAAGTTATTTGAAATCCCTCTTGGAGGACAGGGTAAGTTGGCAATGTGGACATTATGGGAGTTCCAGGTTTGTTGGCACAGGCAGTGGACACATTAAGAATGAGCTGTGGCCTTCCTAGTGGTTCGAGGAGGAGTGATTCAACGCTATGGAGAGATTGTTGACCCCCAGAGATTTTCATCTTTGTGGTAAAGTAAGCCTGTTGGAATACCTTATTTTGTACATGGACCTGGCTTCAATAGGAAGCTGCTACAGCGATTTGCAGAATGGGAGCGATGTGGTTAAATCCTTTAGCCCCTGTGACCAAACGAGCCACTGTATGCAGCGTAACCTTCAGTGTCAGTCAATTATCTTTATTCGATTATTAAAAATCATAAAAGAACGAGCAATGATACATAACAACATTTCATTTCATCAATACACATATTTGGTTAAAAAACCCTAAAATCACATTATACGAAATAAATTATGCATTAATATTAAAAAGAGTAAAAATCAATACAGTATAAAAAGTAAACATTAACCTGGGACAAGGTGCTTAGTTTTAGAACGATGCTTATTTGTGCGAGCACCTGCAACCAAAAAGCTAGCAACATGAAATGCTACCTTTGGGTTCGGAAGAAGTTGCAGGAACAACAAAGCTGGTTTTACCGGTGTAAAACCCAAATTGCACAGTATTGGCAACAAATATTTTTTCCTATTATCTTGGTAATGGCTGCAGAAGAAAGTAAAATGAGTCGTGTCCTGAATGGAAAAATTATCGCAATCACATGGTTCAGCATTTTCAGGTCTAGACCACTTTTTAAAATTACCCAGAATGTGATGGATCAAATCCAGGCGGAATCTTGTTAAGAGGAAACGATGGAATGGTTTATTTACCAGTAAAAGGTATGGTTCCGTTCCTGGGTCTGTTATTAGCATACAATGTTTCCTGACCGTTGGTTTAATTAGATCTATAGCTTCCCTCTCCGAAGTATAAAAATGTGTCAGGAGATTTTTAACTACTTTTAAGTCTTCCTGACTTATCAGATGAGGAGAAGAAAAAAGTTCAGGTCGGCCGACTAGTGTCAACTGAGTCTGAACATATTTTAGCCATGGAATATTGCGCGCTCTATCCAGGGCTAAACAATCTTTAAGGATTGAGTGGTTTAAAGTAAGCTCCTGGTTTAACCAGACTTTCAGCCATCCGATAACTGGGGCTAATTTCAGGAGGTCGGTAATATAACCCAATCCAAGCTCTGAGTGTATAATGTATGTAGAAGTTGATTGGGGGACAGAAAGCAGAGTTCGTAGAAATTTATTTTCTACTTTCTGAATTTTATCAAACTCATGATTTGTGTACCCCCAAATGACAGAGCCATATTGAGCAACCGACAAACATTTAGCTTTATAAACCTTTATAATGCTTTCCATGGGACGGGCTCCAAGTTTTCTGGCGAAACCAAGCAACCCAGCAGCCGCTCTTGCTACAGCGTTGCTTTTAGCCAGTAGCTGAGGGCCCCACGTACCCTTTTCATCGAAAATTACTCCTAAATAGGGAAAGGACGGAACTCTCCTGACTTCCTTCCCAGCGCAGAAAAAGGATTTGGTTTTTCTTTTTCTGCCTGCAGCTCCTGCTATCATCACATGGGATTTTTCTACGTTAGTTTTCATGTCCAAGGAGGACATGAAATCCCCAAATGATGAAAGGAGTTTGTTTAATGCCACTCCAGAGCGTGCTAAGAGGACGGCATCATCTGCGTACAAGAGGACAGGTATCTTTATCTCTCCTGCACGTGGGATGTCAATGTGAGAATCTACCAGAACTGCCTCAAGGTCATTTATGTAGAGAGTAAAGAGGAGGGGGGCGAGGATAACCTTCAGTGATACAAAGGTAACTTCTGGCAAGCCAATTAAAAGAGTTACCACCAGTCCTTGTGACAATAAGGACTGAACTAAGATTTTGAAGTCTTGTACAGAGATTATTATTATTATTAAACTCATTTTTAAGGCGCACAAATCATCCCCCAAGGGATCTCTTGGCGCCTGAGAAAGAAACAGCTGGAGGAGAAGTGCGCAGTCAGTTTTCAAAACAGCCAGGTCTTAAGTAGCGTTTTAAAATGAACAAAATTAGTGCAGGCACGGAGAGACTCGGGCCAGGTAGGAAAAGGCACTTCCTCCCATTTTGACCTTCTTGATTCTCCTGCCGCATAGCAGGTTGCGGTTACTCGACCTGAGTTGTCTTCCTGGTTGGTAACGTTCAATCTTGTTGGCCAAATACGACGGACCCAGCCCATGCAGAGACTTGAAGACCATACAAACAGTTTCAAAATGGCACGCTTTCTTATGGGCAGCTAATGCAAAAGTCGCAGAAGGGGAAGGAAGGGAGTTTGCGCTGGTTTATCCAGTGCCAGGCGGGCTGCGGTATTCTGCACCACCTGGAGCTTGGCCAACAAATCCTCCCTCACGCCCACCAGCAAAGCATTGCCATATGCCATGGTCCAGGCGACTCATTAAAAGTGCCTGATCAGGGTTCTTCTTGACGTCAGAGGTATCCAAGGGAAGATCTTTCCGAGCGATCTCAAGGTCCCATAGCAGGTGCCTGCTAAAGTTTTGTCCTGCTCTTCCATTTAAAGATTGTTGTCCATTTTGATCCCTAGGTTCTTTGCCCATCCCCTAGGGGCAGGGGGTTCCCCTAATTCTGTTGGCCACCAGTCGGTGCTCCACAATTCTACTGCCTTCCCAAATAACAGAATCTCCGTCTTAGAGGAGTTCATCTGTAGAAAATTGTCTCTCATCCATTTGGCGATGGCCGTCATGTAGCCAATAAATTTGGCCTTTGTTTCGGCTGGATTGTCCCCAATGTGTACTATCAGCTGTGTATCGTCAGCATGGGAGATGGTTTCAAACCCATAATTTCGGACGATACTGGCCAAGGGGGCAACGTAGATGTTACACAACGTTGGGCTCAAAATAGAGCCCTGAGGCACCCCCTTGTCCACAGCTATGATAGGTGACACACATGAGTCCATATGGACAGCTTGAGTTCTATCTGACAGGTAACTCTGCATCCAGTCCAGTGCCGATTCTCTGACACCCATCTCTCTAAGCCTACATAGCAGGATAGTATGAGAGATGGTGTCAAAGGCTGCTGACAGATCGAGCAGCACCAGCATGGCCGGAGAATCCCTGTCTAGCGTCATCCTGAGCAAGTCTGTGACCTCTAGGAGGGCCGTCTCAGTACCATACGAGGCCCGAAAGCCAGACTGAGACGGATCCAGGATGTTATTCTTTTCCAAATAGCTGGCCAATTGTTGATGTATTATTGTTTCCAGAATCTTAGAGCAGCACGGGAGGAGAGGAATTGGCCTATAGTTCTGTAGGTCCCTTTGGTCTGCTGATGCCTTTTTTAATAAAGGTTTCAAACGGGCTCTCTTCCATACACGTGGGAAAGTTTCCGTTTCAAGTGAGATATTGCATATCTCTACAAATGAGTCAGCAATGACCAGTGCTAACTCCGACATAACTGCTGGTGGTGCTGGATCTAAGACCGATCCAGATTTTGCCTGGGCCAAAAGGTTCCAACCTGCTCACTGGTAATACTGGAGAAATGGTCTAAAGTCGGGGAGCAGGAACTTAATTGGCAGGAGACTCCCTCATAAGCTCTCACTTCAGAGCCAAAGACATGGTAAATTAGATCAATTTTATTAGTGAAATGCGTCGCAAGGTTATCACAAAGCTCCTGCACTGCTGGTGGAAGTGGGTTGTTCGCCCTGGGATTGGTGAACTACTTTAGAATGAATAACAAAGAGCTCACGCGATGACTCCTTAGCTCCTTCAATACGTGCCCCTAGGTAGATTCTTCTGGCTGTATTACGACTATTAAGATAGATTCTGTGAACCTCTCGATAACTTCTCTCGTCTAATTTGGACTTCCTCCATTTCCTTTCTTTTTTTCTGCTCAAGGCTTTTTATCTCTTAAGAGTGTCGGAGTACCAAGGTGCAGGGGCTGCCCTGGTCTGTAATTTAACCAGCTTCCGCGGTACGATAGAGTCGAGAGCCTCTGTAAGGGAGGCCTCGAAGAAATCTAACGCCTGGTCACAATCCTCGGCTAGCTTAAGTAAGGGAGGGGTATAGACCTTGCTAAAAGCAGAGGCTGTAACTTTTTTCCGGCTTCTGTGAAATTCTTTATGAGGTTGTAAAATTCCCCTACTTTTAGGATGGGCCCAAGAAAAGTTCAGACTCGCATGGTCCGTCCAGCTGACCTGCTGAGGAGATTTGACTAATAATTCGGGAATATTAGAGAAGATGTTGTCCAGAATATGGCCAGCCGAGTGGGTTGGACTCTTTACTATGGGAAAAAGATCCAGGGATTCCAGGGCTGCTATCAACTTAGCCGAGTCCACGTTTGTGGCCTTCTCTAGGTGGTGATTGAAATCCCCTACAAGTAAAAGTCTATCTGTTGATAATATAAAAGGGGCCAGCCTTTCAGATAATTCTATGCAGAAGTCTTTCTTATTTTCTCCTGGCTGGTGGTACACTAAAGCTCCTGTCCATTCAGTCCTGTGACCATGCTGCAGTTTAAAAATCAGCAGCTCTATTTTAGAATTAGAAACAGAATCTAAGCTCTTAATATGGAAAGGGGGGTGCGTGGCAATTGCCAGCCCTCCACCCCTCTTTCCCAATCTACCTACCTGTACTACTACGTAGTCTGCTGGAAAGGCTATTTCTAGTTCTGGTGTTGCGTCGCTATTCAGCCAGGTTTCACTAAAAAGACAGATATGGCTTTTGGCCATATTGTTTACAAGGGAATGCAGATTGGGTTGTTTGTCAAGTACGATGCCTAAAGATTTGGTGTAGTCGATGATCAGGTTACTGTGAAGAATACTACATAAGTTTAGTAAAGACTGGACCAGAATGTTGTAAATGATAGAAGAGCCTCAGTCCGGTGAGAGTTATGTTTCTAGTGATAGAGCAAAACTCAGTATTGGATGACGTTAGGGGTCTTTGGTTGGTTAAATATGGCATTAATTAAACAAAGTTTACCCCTACTTAAAGGGAAAAATTAGGAACTTAATAAAATATATATCTCTCCAAAACCTCTGCTCCCATGACACCTCCCTAATGTTTTGAGGGGGGGCGGTGGATTAAGCGGAGCTGCAGGAGCGCACCCGCATAATAATTCCACCAATGAAATGAAGCACTCACTTGGGGCAATCGCAGTGTAAGTCGTAGAGTTTATTGGCGACAATAAACTCTACAACTTACACTGCGATTTGTCAAATTCAATATAAAACAGAATTATATACACAGACGTTAACTTGAAGTCAAATAAATACAGACAATGTAAATTCATAAAACATTTAAGAAATGCAAATATATATATATATATATATATATATATATATATATATATAAACTTGCCTGCTAAGTTGCGATATAATGGAGCACACATAATAGACCCTGAAGGACTGACTTTGGCTACATTGAGGCTAGCCTCTCCTGCTGGCCGTCCGACTTGCAATACATTGAGGGATAATGACAGTGGGGGCATAAATGTGGATTGGTGGGAGGACAAATTGGAACTACTTTGCAGGCGGACAGGTGGATTACTGGACTGAATCAAGGGAAGGCAATGCCCTGAGACACAAGTGGCTAAGGTGTAGCGCAAATAGTATTAGTTATTGCCACAAGGTTGATGCACACACCAGTCAAAACTATTTTACTGCGGCTTCTATAACCCAAAAATGGTACCGATTATTTCACTAATGTACGATCTGCATTTGTAAGAACACGTCCAGGCATGGGCATGGGTGTAGTTCACGGAGTTTTGCTGGGCGGAACTCCGCTAAGTGACAAACAAACCCTGCGAAGTTCCACAAGTGGCGGAGTGTAGTGCGAACTGCCGCTCGTGTTGGTCTTCCTGCCGCTCGGGTAAAAATTCTACCCGAGCAGCAGCTCGCGCTTGCGAACTTACCATTCGCGAGCGGGGGGAAAACTCAGCTGCACTACGCTGAGCGGAGTTTTATGCAATCCGTGAGCTCTGCGGAGTACAGAGAAATCCGCGAACGGAGCAGAGTTTACAGCTCAGGCCTAGGCATGACCCATTGTGTTAAAACAAGAGGAAGAGAGCACTTTCTGCAGGTGGACTGGTAACAGTGCAGGTGCTATTATTACTCGTTTAGAGGGCACAAAGCTCTGCTGTAAGTCGGGAGGTAACAGACTGTCTTCTTTGTTGGTAGTGAGTTTAACAAATAATGCATCAAAATAAGCTCCTCTCTTGCAAGAGAAACTGCATTTTGGAATACATTTTGTAATGAACATTATCTGTTTAGTCTTAAATCTACTTCATACCCTATTACGCAGGATATAAACTAAATATTATTAGTAGTAAATTATTCACTATCTGCTTGGAACTTTTGACCTCCTCCTCTTTTGAATTTCAAGAACATTATCAGCTTAGTAAAATTAGACACACAGGTCAGGTAACTTCTAGGAAGGATTTAGAACACTTCCATTCCCTTAAATATCAACTCCGGGATTTCCACCCTCCTTTCATTGCTATTTATATTTAAGTGGAGGAGGGGTGCTCTGGTATGTCCCTAGCCTCCTACGACTTCCTGTGAAGTGTCTGGTATGAGGAAATACGTTTATCCAATAAACAAACATACAAAACATGCCAGAAACCTTCAAGTGAATGAAAAACCTGTTTTTCTAAAAGATGTATTGTTTTTTCCATTTCATAACTATTAAGTAACTACATAGAAAAAATATACTGTTACAGTCTGTAGAAAATTAGTCAGACACCAACAGCTATATAGTTCAGAAACGCACGTCCCGCACATACTTGGCAATATTTATACAAGCAATTATTAGGACATATCACACTGCGGTGTTTATATAGAACAAACCTAGCCAGAAGGCAGCGAAGGTACAGGGCAAAGACAAATTAAAGTGTGGTTGGAAGGGCAGCTGATTTCTAAGAGCTACAGTTAATTGTTTCTACATCATAATATAGTAGAGTTCTTCAAAGAGGTGTGTCTTCAGATCTTTTCTAAATTAGACCAGGGTTAGGGCAGTCGTGATGGATAGGGGCATGTCACTCAAGCTCCTAATTGCACATTACATTACAAATAGCTGATTTACTGGGATACAAAACCAATAAAGGAAAATCCAAACAGAGTTTGTGGAATTAAGTTGAGGGCGAAGGGAAGTGAGAGAGTGACGATTTAACAAGCATGGACTAAAACAGCTCCAGATATGTATTGTTCAGCAGAAGATAAACAGTTCAGAATAAGTACTTCTTTATCATTACAAAAAGTTAAATCCCAGAGCAACTAGAGGGCCACTCGCTTTCTAGCTAAGAGGAGTGTTGGTTCTTCAAATTCCTGCATTCAATTTGGAAAATCTTCTATTTTACCCAAAAGGGATGTTAATGGGGGTTTCCTTAAGTACTGCAGATATGTTTTCCAAAGAGATCCAACATGTTCACCGAACAAACTTATGCGAATGAAGTTAGCGCTGTGTGCATAGCCTTTGTTAAGAGTAAAAATTACTTCAGAGTGTGACCTCTTTGGAAGTGTAGTGGAGTTATTAAAGGAATGTGAATGTTGACAACTTATGATTGTAGCTTACGGACGCAGCATGAGTTCATAAGTAGTGTGTCAAATTTCAATTTATTGTGCAATATTTCAATTGGAAATGAAGTCCACCCCAAAGATTCTCTGAAAATAACGGATACTAATTGTCCCTTCTTTCTAGCTTCAATGGCAAATTGCAGAGAAGTAGAAGGTTGAGCAGCAGCAGAGAAAATAGGGAAAGTCCAATAAATACATTCCTCAATCAAGTATATAGTAGGATTGCCAGAAGTCAATTTCCCATTATAGTATTAAATCTGTCAAGGGGGGCGTGGCTAAGCACGCAATGGCGACGGACGCTCTTGGGTAGAGCTCCGTGATCAGCTCCCCTTCCCTGAGCCGATTCTCCGGACAAATCCATCGTGGCCGCCTGAAACTGAGAGCGGACCTCCCCGGAGCCCACTGCGGCACTTTGGCGGACTTTTGATCTCGGACGTCGACGGGGCCGACCCCGACCTATCCTGCAGCCCTCCTGCGGGACGGGGCGCCCCCTGACCGGCGGAGCAGCCAGGAGAGACCGAGGCTTGGGCCTGATATAAAGGCCCCAACGGAGCGTCCGCACTGCGCTGCCTGGGGCCCACGGGCTGCCCACCGCCTCACCAGGAGCACACACCAGTGGTCCGGAAGCCGCCCCGCATGAACGCAGGACACCAGTGACGGGCCCGGACGGAGAGGGGAACGGACGTCCCTCACCCACAACACGGCCTCCGCACGCCTGCTGCCCCGGAAAGGGGTGTGACACAACCGGGCCTCCCCTTGACACACTCGAGGCGGCCGGGGAGCAGGGATCGGCCCAGGAGAGGCGCGGGCGGAGACGGGAGCCCCGACGGACAGAGGCCCTCCCCCGGGAAGCTACACTGCAGCCGGTACCACCTGGTGAGCCCACCAAGCCCCAACAGACTCAGAGGGGTCGGCGTGGAGCGGCCGCCCCCAAGCCTGCCGCTGCAGACCTGACCCCGGGCCCGGGAGTCACATCACTGCCGGGGTCTGACCGGTCGCCCCCCCCCTGCACCGGGGGCACGCGGAGAGGCATCCAACGCCGGGCCCACCTGCAGGCCCCCTCCCACGGGGGCGGAGGCGGCCCGGGAGTCGACGAGGCACACGCGGCGGGAGGATCCGGCCTAGATAGTGCCGCTCGGACCCCCCGGACACACGCACCGCGCAAGCTTCCTCGGCCTCTGCCACATCCGGGCCGGAGAGGCGAAACCACGGGGCGGTGGGGTGAGGTCCCGCCTGACGGCCTCCCCCCGGGCGCAACACTGACTGCCTCAATTGCGGAGATAACTGCCGAGCACCAGGCCCCCCTTCCAGGAGAGCAGTGCTTCCGGGGGCGCCACCGGAGCAGCACAGGCAGCGACTTTGCCGAACCGGCACCCCCTGCCCATGTCCGGGGGAGTGCGGACCCGCACCGGGACTGGAGGGGCCCCGCCAAAGGGGAAGACGGACAAAACACTGCACAAAATGGCCGCCGAACAATTGGCCGCGAGGTTGGATAGCGTGCTGGCAGCTGTGGAACGCATGGAGCAGTCACTCCAGCAGACCAGAACCTCCCTGGAGTAAAAAATAGATGGTGTCGCTGTGGATCTAACCCTCCTGCGAGACGACCACAGGAAATTATCCGACCGGACCAAGACCCTGGAGGGTGCAGTGAAGGAGATTGAGCCCAAGGTCACCCAGACGGACAGGCAGGTGCAGGATCTCCTGAACAGGGTGGAGTTCCTGGAGGACAGGGCTGAGGATGCGGAAGGGAGGGCGAGACGCAACAATGTCAGACTCGTGGGGGTCCCTGAAAAATGGGAGGGGAGCCACCCAGCGCAGCATGCGGAAGAATGGCTCCGGACCCTGCTACCCGAAGGATCGCTGTCGCCCCACTTCGTCGTGGAACGAGCACACCGAGTACCGACGAGGCCCCATACCACCGGCACTAACCCGAGACCACTGCTCTTCAGGATACTGAATTACAGAGACAGAGACACGGTGCTGCGGGAGGCAAGACGACTGGGAGAAATACGCATAGAAAATGCGACGGTCATGTTCTTTCCTGACTATACCATCCAGGTGCAGCGCCAGAGGCAAAACTTCATGGAAGTGAAGCGGAGACTACGCACCGCAGGCCTCAAGTACTCTCTGCTCTTCCCTGCCAAATTGAGAGTGGTGGCGGGGGACAACACCTACTTCTTCGGAACCCCCGAGGAGGCCAGTGAGTGGCTGGACGGGGGTACGGACACGGCGCCCAAACACTCTCGTGAAGGTGGGACAAGGTCCAGGCCACGCGGGCCGCGGCGCCGCCGCAGACACAGAACTCAACAGTCCCAACGGACGGGGGAGGGGTCGCGACACTCTCCCCCGCAGGACCAGATGCTCCAATAACAGCGCGATGCACTCCGGAGGGCTTCCCAGCTGAGCAACCCGACTTCCCAGGAGGCGCTCCTAGAGGAAGGTCGGCGGACGGCACCCAGCGATGACGATGAGGCCATATATGGGATCCCGGACTCACAGATCTCAGTGGACCTGCCTATTGTCACACCGCAAACCTCTGACCTGATTCACTGATTCCGCTGGAGAAGGTTGCAAAGAGTTTGCCATGGTGAGGGGGGATGGGCGGAGGCCAACTAGACGAAGCGCAGCTGACGCCTGCCACTGCTGGGGGTGTCTCCCTCCCCCCCCCTGCCTGCCGATTGAACAATGGACATCTGGAACAGTGAGTAATGCCCCTGCGGCACTGGTGGCCGATGGGGAGGGTAATGTCGGGGTTGTCTTTCAGCATGCACCCGACCTAGGTCACCTCCATGTGCGGGCCCGGGCGGGAGGGGACTCCTCCTAATGGGGGCCCAGGGATCCCATGGTGTGACACTCTGCTCTCCACCTGAGGAGGGTCACACTGGTGAGGCCCACCACGAGCAAAGCAACTTCAAGCACCGGAGAGCAGACGGTGGCCACCAGCACTCTGTATCGTAAGGCTCGGGGATGGGACCTGAATCCCCTAACTAACTGCACGTCCTCACTGCCGAGACTGTGCTTAGTGCACGTTGCCCCTTAGACTAGTAAGGTCGTTCCTCTCACTTGAGAGCATGGACGGTGGCCCGTTTGGCCACTGCCCTTTTGGCATTTTAGTGGGGTTCGCCCGCTGTTGGTTATTGTTATTTTTTGTTTTTCCCCGCCCTAATGTCTTCCCGAACATTGCAGAGTGTACTGTGTGGGGTGGATACGGGAGGGCTGGGAGAACTGATGCGAGAGCACTTGGAGGAGCTGCTGTTAGTAGAGATGTTGGGGAGGAGTATATACTGCCAGAATGACTGCGATAAAGCTGTGTACCTGGAACATCAGAGGCATGCACACACCTGCGCGTAGGTATCAAATCTACTCCTACCTGAAAAGGCAACAAGTGCAGGTTGCACTCCTGCAGGAAACGCACCTGTGCGGGGCGGAGGTGGCTGCGCTGCGGAGGAGATGGAGGGGACAATTGTATGCCACTGAGTACTCCTCGTTTGCCCGCGGGGCGCTATTGTGGGTAAAGCCGGGCACTCCCTTCACAATGTCAGAGGTTCACACAGACCCGGAGGGGAGGTACGTCCTGGTGAGGGGCCGCATGGACGGGCAAGCAATAGTTCTGGCATCCATTTACGCTCCAAACACGGACCAGGGTAACTTCCTGGCATGCATCTCGGAGAAACTGGCACCCTGGCATGGCGTCCCATGGATACTGGGGGGTGACTACAACATGGTACTAGACCCTGTGATGGACCGTTCGGTCCCGCCCAGGCCAGAAGCAACATCCCTGGGGGCCACGAGGGCACTCACACAGTGGGCGACACAATGGGACCTGAAAGATGCATGGCGCGCGCACAATCCCGATGCTAGGGTATACTCTTATTTCTCAGAGGCGCACGCGTTGCACGTCCGCCTTGACAGATACATGGTGTCAACGGAAATGCTGCCGCACATTACTGACTCCCAGTACCTAGGCCGGACACACTCGGACCACAACCCACCCACCCTTCACATGGCTTGGGAATGCCCTCACCCACCCATCCCTACATGGCGATTACAACCTGCTTTGCTATTAGACGCTCCCTTTCGGGACTCCCTGCAGGCCAGCGTAGCTCAATACTTCGCTGACAACTCGGACACAGCGTCCTCCCCGAGGGTGGAGTGGGACGCCTTCAAGGTGGTGATACGGGGGCACTGCCTGGGCACTCAGGGAAGCATGCAGAAACAGCTGGAGGCCGACCTGCGCAGGGTAGAAGCAGACTTACTCCGCTGGCAGCAGGAGGCGGGGGGTGGCACGGGGGACCGGCTGGGGGAGGCCCGAGCGGAACATGAAGCATTGCTGGAAAGACTGCGGCATGTCAACTTCGCAGCCCACTCGGCGGGAGTGCACCAATACGGTGACAAACCCGGGAGACTGCTGGCCTGGCTGGTCAGGCAGGAGAACCGCACGGAGCCGGTGTCTGCTATCCGTACGGCTGAGGGGGAGATAGTATACACCCAAAGCAAGATACATCAAGCGTTTGTGGGACACTACCAGACCCTGTACAAATCACAACTGAGGGTCTCCACGGCCCGCATTATAGACTACCTTGCGGACATCCCACTGCCATCCCTCACAGACGCCCAACAGGGCGATCTCGGGGCACCATTCGCCCCGGAGGAAATGCGTGCAGCCATTTTCGCGCTGTCCAATGGCAAGTCCCCTGGCCCGGACGGCCTGCCTGCTGAATTCTTTAAGGTATGTTCGGACGTGCTGATCCCGGAGATGCTCAAACTGTATAATAATGCAGTTGAGGACTCGGCGCTCCCTGACTCGCTCAATGAGGCAAACCTGGTCTCACTGCTGAAGCCAGGCAGGGATGGCACGTGCATGGGGTCCTACAGGCCGTTAGCCATGCTGAACACCGACTATAAAATCTTCACCTCCCTCCTTGCCCGGCGCCTGGCCTTAGAGGTCCAGACCCTGGTGAATGCGGATCAGAATGGCTTCATGCCGGCGAGGAGCACTTCCTGCAACCTACGACGCCAGTTCCGGGTTCAGGAAGCGGCCACGACGCACTGGCCAAGATCGGGGTGTCTGGTCCTGGACCTGGAGAAGGCTTTTGACTCTGTGGAGTGGCCGTACTTGGGGGCGGTGTTGGATAGATTCGGAGTGGGGGATGCCTTCGCGGACATGGTCGGACTACTCTACCGGAGGCCCAGTGTCCGAGTGCGCACGGGCGGGCTGCTATCGGAGAGGGTAAGGATACGCAGAGGCACCCGACAGGGCTGCCCCCTGTCGCCCCTCCTTTTTTCCCTGGCCATCGAACCCCTGGCGGCTCTACTGCGGGACAGGGGAGCGGACTGGGGGATTCCACTAGCCGATGGAATGCACACGGTCTCGCTTTATGCAGATGACCTGCTGCTCTACGTGCGAGACCTTACTGCGGTGCCCGCCGCGTTGTCAGACATTTTCCAGACCTTCGAGGAGGTGTCGGGCCTCAAGGTCAACTGGACCAAGTCCGGTGTGTACTCGTTTAGCCAGACTTTAGGGGAGTGTGATGTGCACCTTGGGGGCGCTCGGCTCGCATGGTACCCGACCACATTCAAATACCTCGGGCTCCACATCTACAGAGACCCGCAGAACATACTAGAGGGCAATCTGGTGCGCGCTATCTCCTCGCTGCGGGCCCAGGTGACCTTCTGGAAGACTCTGCCACTGAACGTGCCCAGCCGGATTGCATTATCCAAAATGATAGCGCTCCCCAGGCTACTCTACCACTTTGCGAATATCCCAATGTATGTCCCCTCGCGAATCTTCCGCGACCTAGAATCACTGCTTCGCGACTTGATCTGGAACAGGGGACGCCCACGCGTGGCTCTGGCTAAGCTATACTCCCCGACCGCGGAGGGAGGGCTGGCAGTTCCCAACATGGAGCTCTACTACCTAGCCGCACAGCTCCAATGGGTGACGTACTGGCTTAGCGACACACACCTCGACGACACGGCCACCGCAGACTACCAATGGACTCACCCACAGGTGTGCGCCCTGTTTCACCCATTGACCAAGGGACCCCGCCCTCTACCCCTACACGTGGCTGTGGCCCGCAAATGCTTTGTGCGTAGCCTGAAACTGACGCAAAACGTTAGGCCGTATGCACCTGCCCTCCCCCTGATGGGCACCCCCCGGAGAAGTGGGACGGTGACGCCACGCCACCTCGAACATTGGACTGCAGCCGGAGTGGAGACCATGGGCGACCTGTACACAGACGGGGCCCTGTTTCCATTCGCGGAATTGTCAGAGGGCACGGGCCTGCCGGCCGGGCAATTCTTGCTCCACGCGTCGGTGCTGCGGGCATATACTGACTCCTGGGGGGACATCCAGGACGAGCCACCAATGCATTATCTAATACAATACCTACATGTCATGGGCAGAGGCTCACACATTACACACTGGCTGGCGCAGGCACTTCTAATTCACACACAACAACCCACGCAGCGCATCAGGGACAAATGGGCAGCCCACCGTGGGAGGGACTGGACAGATAAGGAGTGGAACCTGGTTCTGGCCAGCCCTGTGAACGTACCCCGCAACTCCCGCTTCCAAATCATCCAGTTGTATATATTACACCAGGCGTACTTAACACCAGATAGAATAAATAAATACTTTGCGATCGACACTGCCGCTTGTCCCAGATGCGACCTACTGGACGCGGACATCTTGCATATGCTATGGTACTGCCCGTCTCTGGCTACGTACTGGGGGGAAGTGACATCACTCCTGACTCACAGCACGGGCCCGGGGTTACCTAACACGTGGGAGGCATGCGTTCTTGGGTTGTATAAGAGGATTAAACTGAATAAAACACAAGCCCGGTTCTGGGATCTGGGCCTCATTACAGCCAAGCGGCTGCTCACTAGGCACTGGAAGCGACGGGAACCACCCACCCCAGCACACTGGTTCGCGTCCTTCACTAACTGGGCCAGAGCAGAGAGTACGGCACTGCACCGGGAGGAGATAGCGGGTTTGAGGCAGTTCCCGATCGCACAGCTCTGGGACGACATCCTGGGATCCCTACAGGGAGAAGGAGCAGTCAGAGGGCTCACGTAAAGAAAGCGGTGCTGGGCGGGCGTCGCAGGGGCGACTGCTCAACAGACGACACCACACATTGCGTCGTCCCCCCCCCCCCGACCTGGACACCGACCCTCAGGCGCACAGACCACAGATGCGGTTAGCCGCCCACACGAGGGCTCTCTAGCAGACGCCGCTTCACGATTTACCCCCAGCTCCAAGCCACTGACAACGCTCCCGCAGGTACACTCCACCCCCCCCCACCCTTTCCCCTTTTATGTTTACATGTTTCTAATATCGGACTCCTGATTCCCAGCTGTAGCCATAGCACCCTTCCACGTCACGATGGAAAGACGCCAATAACCGCGCCCTCGACATTGAGTCCAGGCGCGGGCGACATTTGCTACAACAACGGCTAGGCTGCTCCACTTGTCTGCCACACACACTGCTAGCCAGGCCGACGACTGGCGAGGTACCAAGGCCCACAGGTGCTGTCCCTCATCAAGTCCGCGATTATCTGAGCATGCGCACCACTGACCCCCCAATACCCCAACACATTATCAGTGTACATTGCACCATCTAGAGGGGTCTCCTTTGGGCACCATACATGCTGGACTAGCACGACGCGGCGCAGCCCCGAAAAGAACATTGGGACACGCCGATGCGAACTGTTCTGATTTGTTTGTAGAATTCATGGTTTCATTATAGAAAAGTTGTGAAATGAGACGTCATTTATGGAACTGTTTATTTGCTGCACAAATGTAATGTACCCGTAATACCTGAAGTCTAGCATGCCTGAGACAAGTAGGGCGCCACAGGGCACCCTCCCCTGCTAACCATCACCCTTGAGATCTACTGCTTTTTTGCAGCCGGCCCGCGGGGTTGTAGGCTTTGCTATATGTACTGCACTTTTGAATACTAATAAACGTCTTACAAAAAAAAATAAAAAATAGTATTAAATCTGTCAAGCGTTTTTAAAGTGAGACTTGAGGAAAGGTCTCCAAATGTACCCACATCTAGTGGCCTGGGAATCTGAAACTTTCTTCTAATGGTTTTAGGATGCTAAGAATGTACGCAGGAAGGGAAGAGAAAGGAGTGGACATGATGCACCACTGCATTCGTGCAGGCCAACACAGTGCGATCAACTGTGATCAGTTCCGGTGCAGAGTCCATGACCTGTTGATGCCCATTTATTTTAAAGTGCATTGCCATCCATGGTTTCTCAGTGTGTAAGTGTGCCCATTTACGACGTTGAATTCACCAAGAAGCATGGCGACTTCAGCAGAAAAATAATATCTTTCAAAACCCTGAACAGATAGGCCTTTCATCTCAGAGGAAACGAGAAGTTCCCATTTTATTAAGTGTTACAGACCAGATAAATCAAAGTAGATATTAGTGTAAAATACAGCTTTCAACTTTATTGTAATTAGCATCTAATTTAACATGTTTCATCTTGTAGAATGGGATGAAGTTGCGGGATCTTCTACGAAATGAACGTGATCTTTCCTTTCAAACTTCCGCCCCCTAGTTTGGATTAGGTTCACAGATTACTACTGTGTTTTCCTGATCTAATCTGCTCTTTGATATTTAGGAGCGCCTCCCACATTAAACTTTCAGCATCATTAGACGCTTCTCCAAATGTGCGGCAATGACATGCAACTCATTTCTACTTTGTGATCAGGCCATCAAAACAGATTGAAGCTGCTACCTGTTTGAATTATGCCTTCCATTAGATGAAAGAGTACTTACTAAGCTTGAAGGGACCAAAAACTGAGATCCTATCTCGTGGAGGAACAGATTTCAGCTTATCACCATTCATGTGGCCTTACAATTTAGCTGCAACACGAAGCATCATATTTTGAAAGAAAAGATTACATTTAGAAATACCCTTCATTGACCAAGGCAGAGGCCAATGGCATCAACATGGAGCCCGTACTTCTGCAGATAATCTTCCTATCTCATCCCAAAAAGGGGGTGATGGCTTCTCTAGACTACTGTGATATTATATACACTGGGCCCATGGATAAGCTCAATGACAGGATGTAAAAACTTAAAACCAAGCAGTCAGAATATGTCTCAAACTGCTACCACATGAACATATCCAACCAGCTCTAAAAGTGCTGTGTTGGCTCCCGGAGGACACAAGTATTAAGTTCAACACCTTCTGTGCTGTCCAAGTACCCTATTAGTTCTGAGCCTATTAGTTCAAAGAGGATATCTATGAGAATGTTTTTCTCGCCGAACTTCTTGAAAGGGCAATGAATATGTAGCTTACTGATCATACTACTGAGCATAGGTGGCTAGATGACACATAACATGGCTTTATCCCGGGCTAAAGCGCAGAGTCAGCCTTAATTAAATCGGTAGAAGAAATTAGGGAAGCAGTGGATAACGGAGGGAGGGCTGCCCTCATCCTATTAGATTTGTCAGCGGCCTTCAATACCGTCCACCATACCACTCTGGTGGAAAGGTTAGCGGCAATTGAAGTGCAGGGAAGGGCACTCAGATTGCTTAAATCTTTCTTAGGATAGAGGACGCAATTTGTGGCCTTGGATCAGTTTAGGTCTGATCCCTTTCGTCTCCCATGTGGAGTACCGCAGGGTTCCTCTATAATCAATCATAGATTTGTTAAGCACAGTTACTCACCTGAGTGGGTCTCAAGGCGCTGGGTAGAGGAAAGGTGTAGGGGAGAGGTCTACGATGTTCAAGAAGATCCGTCGAAGAGCCAGGTCTTGAGGTCATTCGAACTTGGAGAGTGTTGGCGTTTGCTTGAGGTGGAGCGGGAGGGTGTTCCATGCCTTGGCTGTGAGGAAGGAGGATTGACCCTCTGTTCTGGTCTTCTTGACGCAAGCCACCGCTGCAAGGGAGAGCTAGGCTAAGCAGAGGGATCTTTGGAGTGCCTGGAATGTGAGGCGGTGGTTCAAGTATGCAGGTCCAGTGTTGTGGAGGGCTTTGTGGGTGAGAAGCTTGAAGGTGATTCTCTTCTCGATGGAGAACCAATGTAGTGTAAGTGTACACAGGTGTTGGGTGATGTGGCAGTGGCGCTGTAGGTTGAGGACTAGTCTGGCGGAGGTGTTCTGAACATTCTGGAGTTTACAGTTGTGGTTCTTGTTAATTTCGGCGTAGAGAGCGTTGCCGTAGTTGAGTCTGCTGCTGATGAGGGCATGGGTGACGGTCTTTCTGTGTTCGAGGGGGATCCATTTGAGGGTCTTTTATTGGAGTCGAAGGGTGTGGAAACAGGAGGATGAGGCGGTCCATCTTGAGTTTGGAGTCCAGAATGATTCCGAGGTTGCGTGCGTGGTCCATGGGGGTGGACGGGTTCCTGGGGGCAGGGGGCCTCCAGGTGTCGTTCCAGGGGTTGGCCCATGATGAATACTTCGGTTTTGTCAGTGTTGAGTTGAGTTGTAGGCAGCTGCTCTTCATCCACTTGGCAACTGCTGGCAGTTCTTCTTGAAAGTTATGTTTGGATACATTGGATACGTTGGATAGGGAGAGGATGAGTTGGGTGTCGTCTGCGTAGGATACAATGTTGAGTCCGTGGGATCTGACGATGAGGGGAAACGGGCCATATAGATGTTGAACAGGGTGGGGTTGATGGAGGATGCTTGGGGAACTCCACAGGTGGTCGGTGTGGGATCCGAGAGCAAAGGTGGGAGTCTGACCGGCTGCGTTCTGCCGGAGAGGAGTGAGCGGATCCAGTCGAGGGCCTTGTCCCGGATCCCTGCGTTGTGGAGTCTGCTTGCTAGGGTGCGGTGTGAGACTGTGTCGAAGGCTGCGGAGAGGTCCAGGAGGATGAAGGCCACAGTCTCCCCTCTGTCGAGGAGGGAGCGGATGTCGTCTGTCGTGGCAAGGAGGGCGATTTCGGTGCTGTGGTTTTTCCTGAAGCTGGATAGGGAGGTGTCGAGGATGTTGTTTTCTGCGATGAAGGAGGCGTGCTGGCTGCTGATGGCTTCTTCGATGACGTTTGCCGGAAACGGGAGTAGCGAAATGGGTCTGACGTTTTTGAGGTCGGTGGGGCCAGCCGAGGATTTCTTTAGAAGTGGGTTGATCTTGGCATGTTTCCAGTCATCGGGGAAGTAGGCGGTCTTGAGGGAGTGGTTGATGGTTTGCTGAAGCTCAGGAGCAATAATGTCGGTAGCTCTGTGGTAGATGTGAGGGGGGGCAGGGGTCTGTGGGGGCCCCGGAGTGGATTGACTTCATTGTCTTCAGGGTGTCTTCGGTGGTGAGAGGTGTCTGCAGGTTCGTCTGGATTCGCAGAGTTTCGTGGAGAACTAGCTAGCTCTCTTGGCGTGTGTGTTGTGGTTTTCTTGAGGGGGTCAATGGTGTTGGCCCAGTCGGTGATCCATTTGTGCAGGGTTTGGGCTGCAGTGTTTGGGTCCTCGTCCGTGGTAATTGGAGTTGAGCTGCTGAGGGAGGGGGTGAGCTGGTGGTTGGAGATCTTGTTCCAGTTTCTGCGTGTAAGCTGGTGTGCAGGTTTGCAGGTGATGATTGTTTTGCAGGTAAAGTGGATGCAACGATGGTCTGTCAATGGGAGTTCGGAGGTGTGGCTGAAGGTGATGGAGTTTACCGCTGTGAAGATGGGGTCGAGGGTGTGCCCTGCGGAGTGTGTGGGTTCTGGTATGATCTGTTTGAGTCCGATGTTGAGGAGGCTGTCCAGGAGGCAGGAGGAGTTGGGGTCTTGGAGGTTGTCAAGGTGGAAGTTGAGGTCTCCCATCAAGGTGTACTCGGTGGAGGTGATGGCTTGCGGGGTGATTATGTCAATGAAGGAGTCGGCAAAAGGCGCGCTAGGTTCCAGGGAGTCTGTAGATTAGGGTGCCCTGGAGGATGGTGGTCAGGTTGGTCTGTATCTAGAAGTGCAGATGTTCCAACAGGTTTGTTGGCTCGTCGGTGTGGGGGCTCAGTCGGAAGTAGGATTTGTGGGTGATGGCGATGCCTCCTCTGGGGTGGTCCTTTCGGGTGATCTTGTATCCTTCGGGGATAGCGATCGCGATGTATGTTCCAGAGGCAGCGTTTCTCCAGGTTTCTGGAAGAAGGCGACGTCAGGGCTCGCACTGTCGAGGAGGTCCCAGATTTCTGCAGCGTGTCTGTGGAAGGAGCAGATGTTGTGACAGGGGGGTTGTGGTGGGTCCTGGATTTCAGCGATAGTGAAAGAGTGGCAGCAGTGGCGGCAATGGAAGGGTCCGTGGGTGTCAGTTGGTGAAGAACGTTTGCAGTTGTTGTTGTGGCCTTTGTTGAGTGTGTGGAGGGCCGAGGAGCTGTAGCACTGGCGGGTCAGAGATCTAAGGTTCCTGGTGCTCGTTGTGAATGGGCTTGCCTTTGGCACGTCAAAGGCGCGCCCGCTGCGTGGCCGCCATTAAGTAGGAGTCTGGGCGAGGGAGAGCAGCTGGGAGGCGGGAGCGAGAACACGCAGGATGAGGAGGGGCTACGAGGGCAGGAGCGGCGGGAGGAGGAAATAAAGGAGGGAAAGGTATTAAGGCAGGTGAAAGGAGCAAAAAGAACAATAAAGATGCAGAAAAGCAGGAAAGGAGCAGAAAAGCAGAATGGAGAAAAGAGAACAATTAACATGCAAAAAAGCAAAGCAGAACCAAGGCAGGAGGCAAAAAATGAAAAAAGGGCAAAAGAAAAGACAGGCAGAAGGACAGGACCGAGGCAGAAGGAAGAAGGGCTCGAAGCAGTAGGCCTCGGACACCAACAAGAGGCAGCGCTGGGGCAGAGGCTCTTCGATGGAGCTGCACAAGGAGGAGCAGTATCCTGACCAGCTCTTTTTAATATCTATATTGCTGCCCTGGCCCCAGTCATAAAATCTTTTGGCTTTGATATAACATCGAACGCAGAAGACAGTCAGATTGTCATGGCGGTTACTAAGCAACCACACTCCATTGGGAAACAATTGCATGACTGCTGTAAGCTTCTGGATGAGCTGTAATTGCTTAAAGCTGAACTCCAATAAGACCAAGGTGGTGCTTTTTGGCAATGACTCCTTATTCTGGTCCCCGAGTTGGTGGCCAGAGGACTTGGGTGGCTTGCCGAAGTCAGTTGAAAAAGCAAAAGCAAAAAAAACCTGGGTGTCATCATCGATTGTAAGCTTTCCTTTACTAATCAGATAAATGATCTGACCTCCTCTACGTTTTTTATTCTAAGGAAAATCAAAAATATTCTAGCTTTTATTCCTGCAATCTCCCATAAAGATGGCCAGATTTGATTACTGTAACAGATTATACCTGAACCATGAGTTACAACACTTTAAAAAAAACTACAGGTATTGCAAAACACAGCAGCAAGAGTTCTCCTACGTATCCCTAAACATGTTTTGGTGAGGAGAGTCATCAAACAGCTGCATTGGTAGCCAGTAAAAGAGAGGATAACATTTAAGGGCCTTTTTCTTGCATATAAAGCTTTGCACAATCAGAGACCTTCATACCTTGCTCAGAAATTCAGATGGTACACTTTTAATAGACCACTTAGATCTTCAAATTCCAAAACGGTGGTGGTACCAAGATCTAAGAGAATGAACTGGGGTGGGAGAAGTTTCTATTTAGGAACTGTAGCAATCTGGAGCTCCTGTTATCGATTTGCTCAGCCACCTCTCTGCAAATATTTAGAGGGCTATTGAAAACCTGGCTTTTCAGCAATTCAGATCTCTGCTAAGACATCCGTCTTCTGGGCCGGTCGGACTAAGCTAGCGGCAGGACACCTAAGGGTAACAGTGCGCTTTATAAACCCATTACATTAACTATATGTTATGTTATGTTATGCTACATTTGTAAAGAGCTCAGCTACTCAGGAGTATCCCGGCGCTTGCATCCGAAATCAAAGAAAACAAACATAGGAACAGACTTAAAAGAGCGATGGTTTGAGGTTTTTTTAAACATAAAAGGATCTTGAATGTTATGTAAAGAGAGAGGCAAGTTATTCCAAGCCAACCCTGCGTGGCGCAAAAAAGAATTGCCACCCAGGCGCTGACGCTTGAAACGGGGGGGTCTGTAGCAAAAGCTGGTTGGAAGAGCGTAGTGGTCTCCCTGGTTTATAAAAGGCCACTATGACCTGCAGGTAGACCGGACCTAACCCATAAAGGGCTCTATGTACGATTGTAAGCATTTTAAATTTTATACGTGAATCCACAGGAAGCCAGTGAAGAGCACGCAGGTGCATCCGGACCGACTGCCTGGCGAATAGTCCCTTCAAAAGTCTAGCGGCCGAGTTCTGGACCACCTGCAATTTCCTCACTAAGTAGCCAGGGCAACCAATCAGCAGAGCGTTCGCATAGTCCAGTCGGGACACGATCAGGGCGCGAACTACCGTTTCCCTGGCACAACCCGGCAGATAGGGCAGAAATGTCCTCAAGTTTTTTAATACGCCGAAACAGGTACCAGCCAATTTCTTGACATGCGTAGTAAAGTTGAGATCTTCGTCAAACCAAACACCAAGGTTTTTTGCCGTACCTTTATTCTCCAAAGGACAAGGGAAGTCAGAGGGCCACAGCTTCTCCCTAACGTTCACTGGGAAAGAACCATACCGTAGCACCTCCGATTTTCTTTCATTGCATTTTAACTGCGCCTCTGCGAGCCGAAGAAAGACAGAGGATAGACAATGCTGGACAGACTCAACCGAGTCGTCCTCCTTAGGCCAGGTAAACAGCAGCTGAGTATCATCCGCATAGGCCATCACCTTCGCCCCCAAAGACTCCGCCAGAAAGACGAGCGGAGTCATATATATGTTGAACAGAAGAGGGATAAGTGATGACTCCTGCGGGACCCCAGTCAGTACCGGCAGAGGATGAGACGCACACAGGGGAAGCCAGATCTGCTGTTGACGATCTTTCAGAAACGAACATATCCAGTTCCAGGCCGAGCCCGAGATACCTATCTCGCTGAGGCGCTTGAGGAGCATAGCGTGGGGCACAGTGTTGAATGCCGCGGAGAGAGCCAGCATAATCAATGCTGCTCTCCCGCCGGCATCCAGACACTCACGAATCCACTCCGAGACCTCCAGCAATGCCGATTCAGTGCTGTGAGAGGCGCGAAAGCCCGATCGGGCCGGGTGGAGGAGGTTGGCCCCCTCAACATAGCGAGTAAGTTGAGCGGTGACCACCTTCTCGCAAATCTTCGCCAGATCAGGCAGCAACGAGATCGGCCTGTAGTTCTCAGGAGTAGTTGGATCCAAAGAGGGTTTCTTGAGGAGGGGGAGGATAAGGGCATATTTCCAAGATTTAGGAACCCATGCATACCACAATGATTTGTTAATCATAAGATTCACCTCCCCATTAACTGAGTCCGGTACATCTGCCAACAGTCTGGCTGCACAAGGATCGTTCGGTGAGCCAGATCGGAGGGCCTTAAGAATTTTAAGAGAATTGGCAAGAGTGACCGGATTAAACTCAGAAAAGTTGGATGTAGGGTTGATACTGGGTAGAGACTCAGAACGAATCACCTTGGTATTCCTAGGGACCGACACAAGGGACTCCTGAATGTGAAGTATTTTGTCCCTGAAAAAGGAGGCAAGAGTATTACACCAGGAGTCCGAGACAGGGGTCACAGCCGCCTGCTCACTTGGGACCAAAAAGCTCTGCACTATGGCGAAAATTTCTTTCGAGTTATTATTAGCTTTTTCAATGCGATGCGCATAGTGGAGGCCTTTGGCCTCTTTAATGGCTCCATAGTAGAGTTTTTGTTTAGCTCTGAGAATCTTTTTATCCTCATGCAAATAACCCCTGGACCGCCAAGCCCTCTCAGCCATTTTACACGCGTGTTTCAGGATCCTCAAGTCTGGGGAAAACCAAGGCTTAGAGGGGGAGTCCCTCCTCAATTTCTGATGATACGAGACCGATAGCGAGGCCACCGCGGTCGAGATCCACTCAGAAAAGTGTGAGATGTTATCTTCCAAATCCCCTCAGAGAGAAGGACGGGAAGTATTCAGAGGGGCACACAATAGGCTTGCGTCCAGTTTCCTAGAGACGGGGGGCCGCTGGCAAACAAGAGGCGTTGACGGATTCCCCACCTCCCAATAAAAGAATAGGGGGAAGTGGTCTGTCCAAGATACCGGCGTCGGTTTTTCTACTGCCAGATCGAAGTTAGAGCCAATGGTATCTAGGGTGTGCCCACCCGAATGGGTGGGAGACAACACTCTTTGAGAAAGATTGGCCAAATGAAGAGCGTCAACGAAGTCTAAAGGTTCAGAGGCCTCTGAAGGATCAAGGTGTAAGTTCACATCACCCAGGATCAATAGTTTCGAATAGCGTAATGCTCGTTCCGCCAGGGCGTCCATATCGCTCCAGACAGAAACATGCACTCAGAGATGCCGCATTTCACTACCCAACAAATGTTCAAAAGGTTGAAACATGGCGGATGATCACTGGGAGAACAGGATGCGAGGCTACGAACCAATGAAAGGGGCCAAAATGATGTAGCAGCAAACCGTATTACGTGATGTGACCTTGGTTAAATATGTGATGCAGCATAGTAGGTTGCAATCAAACATTTACACAGGTCAAAATTTGGAGAACATGCCCTCTGGCAGCAACATCCTTTTATGCACTTGCTTCGCTGTCTACCAACAGAAACTAAGCATTGTTGTGCTGCATTATTTCTTAAATGGTCCACAACCTTACATGGCAGGAGAGCATAACATTCCTCCAAAGACAACACGAACTGTGATTACATCACTATACAATGCATGTTCTTTTACGGTGAAAGGGTTCAGTCCATGCATCTGGAAGGAGGAGAGTTTGAGTACACTAGCCAAGAACGGTGTAACGTAGAGCCTTCAAATGACTATGACATTGCATACTCTGGCATCAGTCAGGCAGTAGAGCTTACACTTCCTGTTTCAAAGGCTGAGCAGTGGTATCTGGAAAAACTATAAGGTGAACGATCAGAAACGTACTTCTGGAAGCTTGTTGGTAAGGCACACATGCCCTACATGCGACAAACATCCTTGAACAACATTCGCCAAGCGCCACAGCTGTCTCTTGACTGGGACATTTCTCAAGGCGCCGCAGGACTGCATTACTTCTGAGACCCAACCAACTGCCCGCATGACATTTCACTGCTGCACGGAATGCCTATGGTTTGGTGGGTGGGGGGGGGGGGTAAAGTTAGACATAGCCCCCAAGGCCTTCACATATAAGATGTCTAGCAAGACTGAAGACACAACCAAACTCTTTCCACGTGATATTCAGAGCAGGGATAGATTTATGGAGAACTATTTCCAAACACTGTGTTGGCGCTTGGGTTTTCTTTTAATTTTTGTATGTTGCTCACCCATGACTCTGGCGCAGCCTGTTCCCCCGATCGTCGAAGCAAGAATTACACAGACAGCAACGATTCAAAGACGTGATGAGAGTTTTTTTTCACCATTAAAATAAGCACCAACCTCATTGTCACAGTGCAATGCAGTGGGCAAAATGTACGTTACATGAGAACCACAGTGGAGAAGAGGCAGGTAGGAGTTGGGAGCAGTGGGCATGCGCGGCTTGGAGTACTACATTTACTCCTAGCTGAGGGGCAATGTGCTGGCCAGCAGAGCAGGCATATAACTGGGATACCAGCAGAGGTGAGACTGCAGTGCACCCTGCACTCCACAGCCAGAACCTCGACTCACATGCCAGCTCTTCCAGGGAAGAAATCCAGGACACTGGCGATTCTAACGAGAGCTATTCATAAGATGTCTAACCGCTTCCAGATGGGGCCAGGAAGTCCTCCAAGCTAACACTAACAGGACAGCTCAGAAGGAAACACCACACAAACCCCGACGCACGAAGGATTCATTGAGAAAACGAAACGATGGGGTCGATGACCACCAAGCTGATAGACGCATTCTTTACATTCGTTTCTATGCCCTACTTTAATCTATGCGGGCTGTAGTGCCTGCCACTGTTTGTGCGGAGTGCTTTCATAGCGTGCCCTAAAATGATGAAACAACTCTAGGAGCTTCAAATCTTGCCAAATAAACAAGCTGAGGCACAAGCAGATAAACTGACTTGCCTTTCTGATACATGCTCAGATGATAAACGACATTAAGGACCCCCATGTGTATGTCATAAAGATATTGTAAGTCACTGAGGAGTATCGTGACCATACAGGGTCACAAGGTCACAGTACACTCTATAGGTCAGAATGGATTCTGCAAGTCGCCCGAGGGTATTTTATTTCTTACTGCATACAGCTGACAATTGATATACCGTTCCGCGCAGCGACTTTAGCCAGTGTTGACCGTCTGTGGAAAAGTAATTCACAATCTGCGGTTTGTGCAATAATGGAAAAGCATAAACAGCAATTTCCAGAATCCACGGGGTATTTGTCTAAAGGCCTGGGCTAGTAAAAGGCATCATACCTGTAGGCTTTGAGAGGAGTACTCCCGGGAGGGTTTATAAACCCTACTCTGCCTACCTCAGCATTTCATCTCTGCTAGCGGAGACAGGCAGCTGAGTGTTCTGATGTGGGGTCACTTGTTGCTGCTTGCAGTCCACATTTTTACCCCTGCCTCACCTCAAATCTGCAGGAAAGGAGAAGCGGTATGTTTTGGGAACGTGCAGTGGCTGGCTGTTTATTATAATTCCTGCCAGCAACTAGGCAGGCGGGGAAAAAGTCAACCAGTGAATTGGTGTAGGTCTGCTTTCTTCTGCTCAAAGTTCCCATTTGCTCTGCCCTCTTGAGCCCACCTGCAGCCCTGCCAAGTACCACGCATCAGGCGTTAGACTTGCGCATTTCAGTGTGGTGGTCTGCATCACCGTACTGAAATGCCAAGTCACGCATATTTGACATAGTGCCTCCTATGCCGTCAAGCCCCGTACTAGCACAGCTAATCATGCAGCATTGCAGTAGCAAACTAAAGCTGGTCAGACCACCACATGATCTTATTTCATATCAACCAACAAACTCTAGCTCAAACACCTACGCAACCCCCCCCCAAATGGACCAGAAACCTCTCCCAGGTTCCCATAGCAGTCCTTGAAGAAAGGATAAGTTCGCTTCTTCCCAGCTCCTACGACCACCTCTCCACAAGCGAACTCACCGAACAATACAACGCAAAGCTAGTGGTTATGCTTGATCAGCTAGCGCCTCTAAAGCAGAAAAAAAGAGTCATCCCGTCCAGGTCATGGTTCAACTCTGACCTTAATACTGAAAAGAGAAAACTAGGAGCCAAAGAAAAAATCTGGAGGAATAACCCTACCTCCATCCTCCGCGAACAACTCAAATCAGCTCACAGGAAATACAATAACCACATCAAAAACAACCTAACGGCTAGGGCGCTCAACCTCGGACCTGGGGATCTGGGTTCGAGTCTCGGTAACGACGCCAAAACCTCCTGTGATTCTGGGCAAATCACTTAATCTCCCCGTGCCTAAAATGAAAGTGCGTCCTCATGTAACAGAACTGGAAAAATATGTAAAAGCGCTCTGATACCTGATTCGGTTCGGGTCTAGTTTGCGCTTTATAAAACTCTGCAAAAAAAAAAAAAAAGAAATCCTACTTCTTCCGCTCTGCGTAGGACAGTGCGTAGGACAGCGCAAAAAATAGACCCAAAGAGCTCTATAACATCATAAGGCAACAAACCTCCAAACCTGTGACCTCTTCTATACAGGCATCCAAAGAACTATGCGACAAATTTGCCAACTTCTTTAATGATAAGATCACGAAAATCGAACTCTCACTTGACGTCAGCAATACGCACCCTACTAAGAGCATCACGTCTGGGACGCTCAATATCGCTCCCTATCCCTTGACACCCTCATAGCTAAGCTTCCGCGCCATGCAAGAATCAGAGATAATCACACTGATTGCCACCTCCAAACCCTCAGCCCATATCCTAGATCCCATTCCTTCCCTACTGACTAAAAAACGGAAGCGCTGCCTAGCATCACTTTGGTGCGCGATCATAAATAGCTCATTGGATAATGGAGTCGTTCCAGACTGCCTTAAAGTGGGACAAGTCACTCCATTGCTGAAAAAACCTGGCCTCGACACTACGGAGCTGAATAATTACAGACCTGTCTCTAACCTCCCCCTTCTGTCCAAAGTCTTAGAAAAATGCATACTCCAAAAACTAACCCAACACCTGGACAACATCAACCTCCTGGACTCCCATCAATTTGGCTTCAGAAAAGGCTGTAGCACTGAAACCGCTATCCTCAACATCATCGACAATATTCATAAATCACTTGACTCCAACCAATGCTGCCTCTTCATTCTCCTCAACCTCTTGGCAGCATTCGATACGGTAGATCATTAATCTACTCCTCAGGGAGCTCCAAGAAAGAGCCGGTCTTAGAGAAGCGGTCCTCCAATGGTTCTCCTCCTTCCTGCACAATCGCACTCCAAAAATAAAAATAAAAACCTTCGCCTCTGACCTCCACCCAGTCAACAAGGGAGTACCTCAATGCTCAGTGCTATCCCCGCAACTTTTTAACATCTACATGGAACCTCTCACTAAACTACTCAAAACAGCCAACATTCGTTTCCATCTCTATGCTGACGACACTCAGATATATCTGGAAACCTCCTCCCTGAGAGACATTCAAAGACTCAATGAAGTACTGAAAGATGTTCAACACTGGCTGTTATGCAACCACCTCAAACTAAACCCTGACAAGACCGAGACTCTCCTAATTTCGAATAAAGAAGAAAACCCCCAAATTGCCGAATGGCTAAAGGCCGTCAATGCGCTCAAAGGGAATCTCACACTGGCAGACTCTGTCAAATCATTAGGCATCACTCTAGACCCGAAACTGAGCATGACCGGTTACATCAAGAACGTGGCGTAGAGCGCCTTCCTTAATCTCAAACTTCTGAACAAGATAAAACCTTTCATTCCGTCAAATAACCTCAAACAGGCCACCCAAACCCTGGTACTGTCAAGACTGGACTATGGGAACGCAGCCCTCTCAGGAATACCAAAATCCCATCTGACTCCCATCAAAACATCGCTGCATGCGGCAGCCAGAATGATCGCCGGCATCAAGAAATTCAACCACATTTCCCCTGCACTCAGGGAACTCAAATGGCTTCCAGTCGAAATGCGGATCAGCTTCAGAACTGCCTGCCTCACACATAAAGCCCTACATACAGGCAAACCTGAATATCTAGCAAAAAAACTCAAAAAAGCCGGTCAGGCCAGAAACCTTATAAGCGCAAACGCCCTCCTACTCATCCCACCAAAAACTCGAAAACAAAAAAATGCAGATCGATCCTTCGCAGGAAGCGCTCCAAAAATCTGGAACTCTATTCCCCCACACATCAGAACCACTACCTCCTTAGTAAAATTCAAAAGCCAACTCAAAATCCTATTCCTCAACCGCTCCCTAGTGAATCGATAGGACCAATCGGAACAAGAAAGCGGACAATCTGCACTGCTGCAACCCGGAGACTACGAAGAACTACGTAGTTAAAGACTGTCCGGCACGTCACCTTGTCACTCCTTTGTCTTTTGTTTTTTGTATTTTGTGAATCTATGCAATGTATCTGATGTAAAGCGCTCTGATACACTACGGTCTGGCTAGCGCTATATAAAACTTCTTAACCACTTGGATGCTAAGGCACTTGAAGGATTTATAAGTAAATTCCATTGAAATGAATGGGCAGTCCATGACGAGCCCAGCTCGTCATCAGCGTGGAAGGGGTTTTAAATAAATCAATCAATAACCACAATTTCAGTTTATACATTTCTTTTTTTAAGTGTGGGACTGAATTTCAAGTCTCCTAGTGTATACAGTACTCTTCAGACCTACAGTACTTTCAAACAATACAGGGAGCAGCAATGGCTGAAAGAAAGCAAGTGAAAATTCCAACATAATGGAGGTTGTTGGATTGAAATCAAAGTACTACCTGCCACACCAGTCTCTTAACGTCAAATGCTACAGTGGTAACGGCTGCACGCCAAGGCAGATGGTAAACAGAAGCGGGACAGTGGCAGGAAGTAAACTCTTCTTTTTTTATGGAAGTTGGCACTAACACGTAAAGGGCCTGAATGTTGTGGAGTCCAGGTAGTGCCAAGAGGTGTGCACGGTCTGTGCTCTTAGGAATCAAATAGCAGAGAATGTTTAGTCAAATGTTTCAGGGGTCTCAGCTTCGCGGTGGCACCCAACATTTGCAATTATCTTCCTACCACATGTGGTAGCATTTCCATGGTTTATTGAAGACCGACTCTGATTTTGGAGTTTTCTATGGGTCTCCTTTTTTTCAAATCCCAGATGTCATCATTTTGTACTTTTGTATTTTTAAACCCGAAGCCCCTTCCATGAGTCAACTGTACATGATAACCACTGTGGACGTTACAACGTATTCCTTTCTCTTAGTAATAGCTACTCTTCTATAGCAGACTTGCACCGTTTTAATTGCTACCGAACTCAGTGGAACTTATTTTATCAGATTCAGTGAAAGGCGCGGCGGTGGAATCAGTGGTGTTCGAACCTGTGGCCTTCATATTGCACACATAGGATTTCTACATGGGTAGCATAAGTTTACTGAGCTATCTATCAGGATTCGCACTTACTGCTGTGGCGCCACATTCAATTCTGTTTTTATTAAGTGCCTGAAAACAACACCCCGATTGTTTGTACAGTTCATTCGCATTTAATTGTAGTTGGATAGCTCACACTTCCTTATGTTTTTCATCCCACAGCAATTTCACTTTAAGCTTTTAGTGCACAAATCTCGGTGCGTTTGCCAATTGGCAAGGATATTTAAAAGAAGGTGTGACATAACACATCTGTTGAACAAAAGAAGGGCTACACAGCTCACAAAAAAAGAAGGACGTTTAGCAACAACAAACAAGGATCAGTGTCACAGGTGATGCAGAATGGAATGAATTCAGCTTTACTCCAATGACCCCATGCCTGACATATCAAGCCAGCTGGAGACTTAATGACAGAACTGCAGAAAAGCACATTTATAATGGGATTCTAATATCATAATTTCTTAACAAAAGAAACTAGATTGGAACATTATACTGTGCAAGCCATCATACATACATAGGACAGGATAGATAGTTAACCAATACGCATCCCAGGATGTCTGTCATCTCTCGGGTGTACCTCCAACAGGTGCAGCGCTGGAAATGAGCACCAGAGGGTGCTGTAGTCGGGGCAGCAGGAGGCCCAATGCCTTACCACTGCAGAAAATATACACTGGGCTGGTCAGCGGCTCTTCCATAAGGGTGGGTTAATCCTTTATCAAAATTTAAAAAGGTGAAATGTCGCTAAATATTGCATGACTTGTGGTTCGCTGCGCTCTACCAGATATTTTTTATGATCAGTCATTAGTACAACTTCTTCATTTTGCTTATTATTCTTGGATCGCCTCGTTCCGTGACAATTTGAATTTCTTTGATCACAAAGTTAAATATAATGCCAGAGATTACACCAGCTGGGATTGGAAGGTTAAATTACTTAGCTGTAATCCTAGTTCTCTTCCAGGGGTATCCTCATCAAAGTCATTAGCACTGAATATTCCCGCCCACGTGCGGGGACCCCGGAAATATTATAAAAATATCTATGTAAATGACATATAAATAGCTCCACAAATATGTATGCACATATATAATTTTTTCTCACACCAATGCAGCCCCAAAAATGAGGCTAAACAATGTAAATCATCATACATATACTGAATTAGCAATGAAACAAACAAAACACATAAGGTCAAATAGCCCTTGAACTCTGTGTTTCAATGAGCAAAAGACTCATAAATCTTGTGATTTGCCAATAAAAATACATTGTTAGCCACAGGCTGCATTGAACAGCATTAGCATAGGAAATGAAACCATTTTCAACAAAAACTGGCACCGTGCCTTTAAGGCAGCCATGACCCCTGGCTTCCCATCATTCCTTAGGGGCGACAGTTAGGTCAGTTATTCTTTGCATAACCCTGAAGTCAGGGCTCAACCACAAGTCATAGAACAGACCACTCTCATTTACCTGGGGAGGCGGGTGGGTGGGCTTATGACTTTGATGAGGATACCCCTGGAAGAGAACTAGGATTACAGGTAAGTAACTTATCCATCAATAGTCATAAGCACTGAATAGAATAGCAAGCCCAAACACCACCTGCAGGTAAATGAGAAATACATGACCCAACCAAAAAAACATTTATAACAGCCGAGCACTCAGCTACTAAACAGATTCCGCAAAGAGGCCTGGCCTACTTGGGTATCTTCTCTAGTGTCAGAATCAAGACAGTAATGTCTGGTAAATGTATGGACGGACTTCCAGGTCGCCGCCTTACAGATCTCAGACATGGGCACATTCTGGAGAAAAGCTGCCGTCGCAGCTCTACCCCTGGTGGAATGCCCTTTGGGAGAAAACCCCAGAGTTGTCTGCGCCAACTTGTAAGTAAGCTTGATACACAAAACGATCCATCTCGAAATAGACCGTTTCGAGGCTGCATGACCTGTTCTGATCGATCCATAGTTAACAAACAGTTGATCAGAAAGACGTGTAGCCTTGGACCTATTGAGATAGAATTTTAAAACCCTTTTCAGGTCCAAAGAGTGCAAAGCCCTCTCAACTGGAGAAGAGTGATTGGGAAAGAAAGTGGGCAGAGAAATGGTCTGATTGACATGGAAATCTGACACCCCTTTAGGAAGAAAGGACGGATGTGTCCTTAGTACCACTCTATTCAAATGAAACACAGTAATAGGGTTCCTTGGAACAGAGAGCTTGGATCTTGCTCACCCTACGAGCTGACGTGATTGTTACCAAAAAAGCCGCCTTCCAGGAAAGGTGCTGCAAGGTAGCTTTATGAATGGGTTCAAAGGGCGGACCCATTAACTTCGATAGCACCAGGTTCAGCTCCCAGGGAGAAGAAGGCTGACGCACTGGAGGGTACCCTTTTTTCAACCCTTGCAGGAAGTCCTTTACAGCGGGTAACTGGAAAAAAGAAGGTTGTGACAGTGTCCGCCTATACGCTGTTATAGTGGCTAGATGCACCTTAATAGAATTAAACTTTAAACCTGCTTTTGCCAGATATAACAAATAAGGAAGAACAACTTCTTCCTGACCCTTAATTGGATGATGACCATTTTGCATGCACCATAGATAGATGCGCTTCCATTTACAGGCATAAGAATGTCTCGTGGAAGGAAGGTCGTCTCGCTTCCTTCAGGATGGACATGCAGTCCTGTGGCAATCCTAGATGGCCGTATTGTATGACATATATCATAACAAATCGTAAGGGAGGGTCCGAGGGAGGAGTTTAACGACCAAACAGGCTAATACCCCCTGTGTAGCCACATAAATAACAATGGAGCCCGTAGGTCGAATGGTGCTGAGATATAAGGATTAACACTGGCTAAGTTGCACAGAAAAATAAATGTATATGGTGACAAAAAAGACTACCAACTAATGCTGGTTAAGTCCTATCAGCCCACCTAATGGCGGAGCCTCATCATGTAGGAACTTCCAAACCTCGGTCTATGTGTGATCGCCCAGTTGTATTTTAGCAATGCATCACTGGACCAAGGTTTGGTCACCGCAGTTATTGGAAAAAAGGTAAGGCTGATATGTGCAGTGCAAAAATTAAATAGTGAAGTGTACTAAAATGGCTGTCAAAGCAAACAAGGACCTTTAATAGTGTTTGCCTGGACGTCAAGTTAAAAGATAGTGAGGGGACAGTGTGAAAAAATCACTGTCTGACTTGCTTGGTAGAAATCCAAAAAGATCTATGTAGGGCCAACATGTTTCTGCCTTAATGTGAACAATCACTGGCATTCGTCAGGGCCAAGCTCTTATATGCTACTGCAATAAACCACTACCGTGTGTGCTAGAATAGTGAAAACAAAAGATCAGTAGACCATTTCCGAAATAAAATAAGAGTGATCACATAAGACCATCCTACCGCGTCTTCTTAATATTGCTCTTGATGCAATTGGTCTTTCCTGTATAGAAATAAAAATAAAACGGAAAAGAACCATATAGATAATGTTTATACATAATCCTCAATGTTACATATTACATATGTGCTACGTGAGGTTCCATGACTGTGCAAAACCAGTGCCAATTCACCCAAACTCAGACTAGACCATCACTTATTTATGATAGCCACATTCACGGTGCATTACATCACCAACAGATAATCAGTATGCATAAATTTATATTTAAAACTTACCCATCAATGTGTGGGAAGTAAGCCTCACCTCACCCGGCAACTGCTCGGACGGATAAGGCACCGCTCTAAACATACAAAAACAATCTCTTTAATAGATAATTGTTTGATGGATAAGACCGTAGTGTACAGTTAAAAACCAAACTCTTTTCTAGTCTGTCTAAGACATTCCCCACCAGTGTACCAGATGGCAGCATAAAGCGACTTAGAAATGTCCCCCATTAAATGGATCCAAGAGAGGTGCTCCATGATGAGAAAGAGGTCACCAACTCTTGGACACAACAACCTCTATGTGGTATTACTGTTATAAACCAATGGGAGAGCCCCACACACTATTCACCAACCATTGGATACACATCTAAATGACAACCCATAACGCTAAAAAACCTTCTCAGTATACAGAGTCCCTGGTCCATTCTTACCTGTCCGTCGGTACCTCGCGGCGGAATCACGAGCCGAAGGGGAGGCACCGACGGACAGGAAGACCGCTGATTTATACTGCCGTTAAAGGGCTTATTGCTTACAGCTGGTTCGGTTCGTTATTGCACTGAGCAAGTGCGGTGCAGAGACGCTACACACTGCGCATGCGCATGACCGGCTTGTGGTATGACACGGTGTTACTGTGCAGCCAATACGCATGCGTGCTACTCCCGCACTCGCGCTACTCTTAGAGCCAGTGATCTCGACCCTGGCGCTGATCTACGCGCATGCGCGGTCACGGAACCCAAGGAGATATACTCCGTAGGTCAATGTAAATAATGACACTGGCACTGATCCCCGCGCGTGCGCGGCAAAGGAACACATGAAATGTGTTCCCGGCTTGCAAATAATAACTGCTAAGAGCGTCGTGGCTCAAATGTCTTTACATTAATTCTATTGTTTTTATAAAACAACCACTCCTCTGATTGCAGCGAGTCCGCGGGTGGTAAATATTAACCCTATTTATAATTTACCAAAGATTATTACGATCCGGCTTGCCTAATCAGTGGCTGTGTAATACCACTAGAGACTAGAATGTTCTAAGCCAGACCATTGAAAATTATCGCAGGCTATGCCTCGGGGAAATATAAATATTATAGTCATAATTAATCCCTTCATCCCCATGAACACTCGCTATATCAATCAGCAGATCAAATAGGCGAAAGGTGAATGCTAGTGGACATTAACACTGCATATTAAGTATAGGTTGAGTGACGAACCCTATTAGTACTGTAGGGAATTACAAGTACTCAGATGTAATTCTTATCAGAACACGGGATCGAATTTTAAGTCCCACGGTGTTCCGTATTTTAAGCAGCTAATTCAAAAAGCGCCCTGTCACCGGAGTAATTACCTACCAAATGTAAGATCCTCAATCCACAGTGGAAAATCCACCATATGGAGACAAATAAAGAGCACCCAATGGCAAATGTTGCACTCAGATAGACAACCACGGGATGTTGTCATTCAGCCCATTCACGTCAGATTTCAATCTAAAAATCCATCGTTGCTCCTTAACAAAAAGAAAGTGGGAGACATCAGCGATGTGTGACGGGATATAAGGCTGTTCCAGCACGACCCAAACCATATCCTCAGCTTTGTGTTTTGCTTCCAAAAAATGATTAGTAAGGCCTGTTGATTGCTTCTTACAGCGGATTGTGCTTTTATGCTCGCTGATGCGAGACTTGATCATCCTAGTTGTATGGCCCACGTATTGCTTCTTGCAAGGACAGGTGATCAGATATATTAATTTTTCTGAGTTGCAATTTGTATGTCTTGTGAGCCTCCATGGTCTACAAGTACCAATATCTATCGTCAAGGTCTTCCGTGTCTGCTGACAAGCAGCACAATTACCACAGGGGTAATGGCCTTGTACTGGGTTGCTGTTCCAGAGAGTGTTAGTAATTTGTTTCTTCTCGCTACGTGGTCTTGTATGAACCAGATTGTCATGAATCGATGGTCCTCTTTTGAATGCAAACAATGGACGAGGTATAGCAACTGTTGTTGTGTTGAGAATTTTCCAATGCTTGAGTATGGTTTTCTTTACTTGATTTGATGATGTGGTAAAAGTTTGTACCATAGTCATCTGTTCTTTTGTCGCCTGTGGCGTCTTATGTTGTAAAAGTGCCTCCCGGTTATTGTTGAAGGCTCTTTTCCCTGCTCGGCGTACAAGTTGGTTTGGATATTTCCGTTCTCTCAGGTTGAGTGCCAGTTCTTCAGCATGATGTTTATATAAGCTGTTAGACAAACAATTCCGTCTAACCCTGAGGAATTGGCCTACAGGCAAATTCTCACGTATTGTATGACCTCAGGAGCCATGCTGTCAAGCTCAGTGACAGAAGGTTGGGATGATGAATCCTCCCGTTCATTTTGGATAACAGGTCCTGCCTGCAAGGCAGTCTCTTGTGAGGAGCCACTGATAGATGAAGCAGGTCCGTGTACCACCATTGTCTCGGCCAGTCGGGGGCAATGAGGATCATTGTTGTGCACAAGTGTGTCAGCTTGCTCACCACCTTCGGGATCAGCGGAAGTGGTGGAAAGCCGTACACAAATTCCCCTAACCAGTCTACCAAAAGGGCATTCCCTCTTGATCCTGGACGGTAAAACCGCAAGGCGAAGTCTTGGCATTTGGTGTTTTCGTCGTCTGCGAACAGATCTAAGGTGGGACGACCCCAAGACTGGAAGATTCCTTCGAGCACCTCATCGTTTAGAACCCAGTCCTCTCTGTCTTCGAAATGCCGACTCAGTGCGTCCGCCCTCACATTCTGTTCTCCTGGGAGGTGGATCGCCGTGACCGACAATTTGCGAGCCAGAAGCCAATGCCAGATGCGCTGGGCCTCCAGTGACAGAGTCTGTGAGCGCATTCCCCCCTGCTTGTTTATGTAGTACATTGTGGTGGTGTTGTCCGTTTGTACTAGTATTGATGTTTCCTGAAGTAAGGGGAGGAACGCTTTGAGAGCCAGGTGGACTGCTCTCAACTCCAGCATGTTGATGTGATACGTACTTTCTTTGGGAGACCACAAACCTTGCACTTGGAGGTGACCCATGTGTGCCCCCCAGCCTTGAAGAGAAGCATCGGTGATCAAGGTCTGAGAAGGAGGAGGTTGATGGAACAGAATCCCCACCTGCACATTCTGTTTCTTTGTCTACCATGGAATGGAAGCTCGAGCTGTTTCTGACAGAGTAATCCGATCGTCCCAGCAGGTGACTGTTGGTCCCACTTGTCCTCCAGATCCTGTTGAAGAGGACGCATCCGAAGCCTGGCATTCAGGACTAGAAAGATGCATGAAGCCATCGAACCTAGTGACAGAGCTGGATGCAGGTTTGGAATTGATTCCTTACAGCGGCTGGGGAAGGACCTTTCGGTAGCCAGTCGTCCCGATATGGGTACACGAAGACTCCCCTTTGGCGTAGAGCAGCCACTACTGCAACACACTTTGTGAATACCCGGGGAGCTGACTGTGAGAAGTTGGCCTGATATATGATGCTCACTAGTTCTAGTGATTACCTTGTATCAGTCCAAACAACCCTTATGGTGATTGGTTGTAAGTCAACCTTATAGACCAGCTATCCTAATGGTAACATGGACAAAGCAGTCTTAGGCTAAGCTCTTTTGGCATGTGAAGCCAGCTGTTTTACCACAATATAACCCCTTGAATACCAGATGAAAGGACACCACACAGGTTGTTATGAAAATAAACAGTATATTTATTAATAACAACACCTCTGAACTCTTTATGAGGTCAGAGGGCTAAGCACATGACAATCTCTTACGAAAAATACGACAAGTTGCACAAAATTACAATGGTGCCCTAGAGGCACGACAAACCATATACTAAGTAAGTGGAATGTGAAAGTCGATAAAAGGAATGGAGCTGTCCAGAGGCTGGAGGTTCGCTAGGACTAAGCTATCTTCACCTTAGGTAAGTAATAGGAGGCCCACGGGACGCGTGTGCAGATTGTGAACTCACACGCGAGATGCGTAACAACGTCTATGGACAGTACAGTTCAAGTTAAAGGTGAGTACGGACAATCCTGACTAGTTAGGACTAAAACGACTGTGGAACTGGACACTAGGACAGTTAAACTACCCTTGAGCACCGAAATGCTCTCGTTACCTCACCCATGGGCTGCGGGTGCATAGGTGTCAAAGTGTGTCGGGTTCTCGCGTTGAAGTCTATGGAGCCTGGAAGAAAAGATGCTGCAGGCGACCAGGAGGAAGATGTCCGGTGCGATCCAAGGGTGGATCGGTGAAGAAGAGGACCTGAAAGCAGAGGGGACAATGTTCAAAGTCACTAGCCAGTGACCGGTGTTGAACCAGGAAGGAACCAGATGTCGTCGTCGCGATCAGGTGAAGAGTGGACGTTTGACTCTGCAGCCACGTGGACCAGGAGGTGTCTTCGACAACCAGGATGGAGGCACGAGCTGTTCCCACGCAGGCTCTCGCTGTCGGCGGTGTTGGATCCGGAATCGGCGTCAACAGGCCTTGGCAAAGTCAACCCACGCGGTGAGTGGAGAAAGCGTCTGGTGCGGACTAGGAGAGTCCGGGGTGCCCCTCTTTTGGAAGGGAGCAAGGGCCAGTCTGGACCAACCAGACCAGCAGCAAAGATTCAAAGGTTCGTCGTCTAGGAGGCCACTAGCCAGCCGGCAAGTGACCAGACAACGCGTCGAGCAACAAACAAGCAGAAGGGCCCCACGCAGATCTCGTGGAAGCTGGAGGGCTGATCTTCGGTGCAGGAGCTGCTCGGGGCTGGGGCTTCTCAGTCCCCAAAGCACTTGGTCGAGTTTACCTCGGGAGTCGTGCTGAAAGCGAAGTGCAGGTTCTTTCAAGATGGCCGGTCCCACGTGTCTCGTCGCACCCACGGATCTCAGCTGTGCTGCAGATGTAGGTAGAGGTCGGAGAGGTCTGGGAATCCGGGTCTCGTCGGGCTCTGAAGTCTGGATCCTCGAGGGAAGACGACAAAGGGAAGCCGCTGGACGCTTGATGGTGCCTGCTTGTGCAGGGTGGACACTCCTTGCCCACAAGGGAGATTTCTTCAGTCTTCTGTGTAGAAAGTCGAAGTCCAGAGTTTCTTCTCGTAGAGTTTCAGTTAAGGATTAATCTAATTTGGAATGGGACCAGCTCCTACCTTTATTCTCCTAAAGGGGCTGCACTACTGACTAGGTCCCTCCCCTGGGTGGGACCAGGAAGGGGGGTGGCTACACCCCCTATCCTTTGTCCGGTTTCGCGCCAGAGCTGGGGAAGGGATGCCCCAGCAACTGGTTTGAACCGGTGTATGCACAGGACACCTTGTGTGCCCCAGGCATGTCTCATTCCTTTCAGGCCTGTCCTACCCAATACACAAAATCCTGTCTGGAGTGGTGCTAGCACCTCCCAAGGCAGGAAACCCTTTGTCCAAGCCTCCCTCGCTGGAAGGACTCCCAGCAGCAGGAGGTCAGACTTGTGTCTGTGGTGGCAGTATCCATTTTGTGATGCTGAGGCTCGAGTTAACATTAACCGGGGTTCACAGTTACATACATGTTGTGTCCCTCTAAAAGGGTGGAATGCTACCCCCGTCGCCAGAATTGGCGAGGGGGTAGTATTCCAATTCGTATGACCTTACTCAACATGTTTTGATAATGTTATACCAGAGTTAGTATTTAACCGCGAAGTTGATAATGCACTTAAGAGTATATGGTATAGCGTTATCATGGAACAGCTATTAGGACTTGGTTCCGCAAGCTGCAAAAGGGCTCAGCTCATGCCAGAGCACCATCTCACATAATTCCAAGCACTCTGCCTTCAGGATTGATAAGGCCTGCCATAGGAGTGACTGATAGGAATATA
This sequence comes from Lissotriton helveticus, assembly GCF_964261635.1. Lineage (NCBI taxonomy): Eukaryota > Metazoa > Chordata > Amphibia > Caudata > Salamandridae > Lissotriton > Lissotriton helveticus. The sequence continues at coordinate 375,799,817 of NC_136060.1, forward strand.
TGTGTCCATTTTAGGGTTAGATATATGTATACTATATCTACAGCAAAGGGTGATTACACCACCTTGCCCCAGCTGTCATGCAGCCAGTTGTGTCAGTTTTAGATGGCCAGCCAGGGGTGGCATAATACATGCTTCAGCCCATGGTAGGCCCTGGGTACACCTATGCCCTGGGTACAGGGACTGATAAGGTGGCCCAGTACCAATTGGTAAATGCACCTAAAGTACATGGTTGTCAATTTAGAGAGAGAACAGCTAGGCTGTGGGTCTGATTAGTAGGCCCACAGCCAGGGAAAGTCGTAAACCAGTGAAGCAAAAAGCAAAAATCTGGGGTGACCATAGGATTGCAGACCCCACTCTCCTACACTGACTTCAACCCGAAGGGCAGGACCTTGAATTGGTAGTGAGAGGTCCCCACCTGGAACCGCAGGAATTTTCTGTGTTTGAGGTGCACCGGGACATGGAAGTAGGCATCTTGGAGGTCCATCGAACACATCCAATCTCCCTTCCTGAGATTCGGATATATTTGGTGAAGTGCCAACATGCGGAACTTTTCTTTTTTGATGTGCAGGTTGAGCGTTCTCAAGTCCAGAATGGGCCTGAATTCTGCCTTTTGTCCCTTTTTTCTGACCAAGAAATATCGGGAGTACACTCTCTTCCCCCTCTGAGCGATCGGAACCCTCTCGATGGCTGATTTTGCGAGAAGTATCGCTACTTCCTTTTTCAAAACAATGAGTTGATGACTGAAGGTCGGCCTTGGGGGGACGGGTGGAGGCAGGTGTTTGAAACGAAGACAGTACCCATTTCGAAGTGTAGTCAACACCCATCTGTCCTGAGTAATGTTTTCCCACTCTGACATATGATGCGCAATGCTTCCCCCCACTGGAGTGGTGAACGGCACTGGGGGAAGGAAGAACTCATTGCTTCTGCTGGAACTTGTTGGAATTATTGCTCCGGGGTTGATTTCCACCTCCTCTGGAATTTTGCTTGCCTCTGAACTGGGACTTCTGTTGCCCCTGTTGGTCCTGACCCTTCTGCCATTGAGGGGTTTGAACCCTCTGCTTGGAAGAGCCTTTGTTGGAGGAGCGGTACTTCCTCCGAAATTCCTTCTTCTTTTCAAGCCCTACGGCCTTAAGAGTGTCCAACTCTGACTTCATGCGTTGCATTTCCTCATCCGCGCTTGCCCCGAACAATGATGTACCTGAAAAGGGCAAGTTCAGGATCCTAGCCTGAGCCTCCGGTTTCAAGGCTGTCAGGCGCAACCATGAAGACCTCCTCGCCGTCACTCCATGCGCATAGCCATGCGCTGCAAGGGTAGCTCCATCCACCGCGGCGCTGATGATCTGATTGGAGACCTGGCTGCCCTCCAAAAGAATCTCCTCAAAATCTTTACGGTCCTCTTGAGGGAGCTTCTCAATGAACCTTTGAAGAGAATCCCACAGGGATCTGTCATACCTCCCCAGAAGGGCTTCCGGGTTAGAGACTTTGATAAAAGAGGATGAGGTGTTGCAGACTCTTCTCCCCCACGAATCTTGTATTTTGCTTTCCTTATCCAGAGGCACTGGGGTTGAGGAAGCTACAGCACTGGATTTCTTCGCCGCCGCAATGATCACAGAGTCTGGTGGTGGGTCAGACCTGAGGAAGAGTGGATCCCGCTCTGGCGAGCGATACTTTTTAAGAATCCTTGCTGGGGCGGCCTTTATAGTCGCTGGAGTAAGGAAGACCTCATTCACCGGATCTATGATTCCAGGTACCAACGGGCAGCAGTGGCTTGGGCGCCGTTCTGTGATGCAAGGTTTCAAAGATCACAGAAGTCTTGACCTGTGGAGTAGTCATGGGCACTCCCAGTTTCATAGCACCCCTGCCCACAATGTCTTGAAACGTGAAAATGTTGTCTATAGGGGATACTATTGATGGAGGACTGTCCGTCAGAGTCGGAGAATAATCCCTGTGAGAACGGGTCGGAGATGAAGAAGTAGTCGGAGATCTGCGAGCCCGTCTCCTAGACCTCGATCTTCGCCTAATAGAGCGCACTCGGGAGCGCGATCTCTCCCTGGGTCGGGAGACTTGTTGATCCCGATGAGCTTGCAATCTGGCTGCTGTCTCTTTGTCTGGAGCCCAGTGATGCAGAGGCCTAGACCATCTCGGAGATAGCCTAATGGAAGGAGACTTCTGGGTGCGCTCTCTCACTGTTGAACGTGCCGGAGGAGGCAAATCCGTTTACCCATGCTGTGAACGAGCAGGAGAATGTCTGGACCTCTCACTATCCGAGGAGTAGAGGATCACATCTGAAGATTGTCCACGGTGAGACCGGGAGCCCGAAGAGGATGATGACAAACTCACCAGAGACCCCCCTCTGCGTCTGGAGGTAGACCTTGTGCACGTTCGGCTGATACTCTTTTCCTCTTAGCCGGAGGACTCCTATGCACTGAGGAGTGTTCCACCTCCGCAGCTGAAGCCGATCTTGGAAGACCTCTGCTGTGGTGTGAAAGCATGAGCCTGATCCGAGGGCTGACTAGCTGTTTCCTGAGCAGTCTACCCCGAAGGTGACCTCCCCTGAGATCTTGGAGGAGAGACTTGCCTCGAAGATATATCTTTTGACGTCGATCCACGCTGCTACGACAACGAAGGGGACACTCTTGACGTCGAACGCCGTTGACCAGGCGTCGACGGAGGCTGCTTCGACGTCGAACGTCGATGCTGTGACGTCAACGGGGATCTCCTCGACGTCGACCGTTGATGGTGTGACGGCGACGGAGGATGCCTCGACGTCGAGCGTCGCTGGCCAGACGCCGACGGAGGGTGCCTTGACGTCAAATGCCGATGACCGTGTCGTCGACGGAGAGTGCCTCGACATTGAACGCCGATGACTAGGCGTCGACGGAGGATGCCTCGACGTCGAACACCGATGACTAGGCGTCGACGGAGGGTGCCTCGACGTCGAACGCCGATGACTAGGCGTCGACGGAGGGTGCCTCGACGTTGAACGCCGGTGACCTGGCGTCGACGGAGGAAGCCACAACGTCAAAGATTGGTGATGATGCTTCGACGCCGGCTGTCTCGACGTCGAGCTCCTATGCTCCAAAGGAGACCTTTCTCTCGACGCTGCACACCCCGTAGACTGCAGCGGAGGTACCTTACTGCTCAAGGCTGAAGTCTTCATCGTCTTCGCCGTCGTCGACGGCCTCTTCGACGCGGATCCCGACGCCGAAGGAGAGCAAGTCGGGACTTCTCTCGACGTTGATTGCGTCCTGCGCTTCTTCTGCCTCTGAGAAGACCTACCTCTCTCAGAGAGACCATAAATACGAATTCTCTCCCTATTCTTGAGAGTTCTATTTGATAACTTCTTGCAGTGTTCACAAGAACTCGCAGAATGAAAATCAGGGAGGCAGAGGATACACACAGGATGTGTGTCAATCTTGGCCTTCTTCTTCCCACAGGAAGGGCAGTTGTCAAAAAGAGAAGGCATTTTTGACAGAAAAATTCTTTTTTTCAGATGCAAAAAAAGGTAGCACTAACACTCTATGCCCAAAAGACGTAGAGTGAAAGTAAAAATTGAAGAAAAATTCTCTAGTATTTTTTGACAGAAAGTCAAACAGAAAGGGAGCTGTTGAACCAGGGTCCTGACTGAAGGAGCCGGAAAGAACAACTGACCTAACTGTCACCCCTGAGGCATGATGGGAAGCCAGGGGTCATGGCTGCCTTAAAGGCACGGTGCCAGATTTTGTTGAAAATGGTTTCATTTTCTCTGCTAATGCTGTTCAATGCAGCCTGTGGCTAACAATTTATTTTTATTGGCAATTTACAAGATTTATGAGTCTTTTGCTCATTAAAACACAGAATTCAAGGGCTATTTGACCAAACGTGTTTTGTTTGTTTCATTGCTAATTCAGTATATGTATGATTATTTACATTGTTTAGCCTTATTTTTGGGGCTGCATTGGTGTGAGAAAAAATTATATATGTGCATACATATTTGTGGAGCTATTTATATGTAATTTACATATATATTTTTATAATATTTCCGGGGTCCCCGCACGTGGGCGGGAATATTCAGTGCTTATGACTATTGATGAGGATCCCCTGGAAGAGAAAAAGCTACTTCGGATCACGGGAGCCCCCCTGTTATACTCGTCAGTCCTTCCAATCATAAATAATCTATGGGTTCCAATTATGGGTCAGAGACTGGTACAGCGTACACTCACCACTTATGACATATGAAAGTGGGAGATTTATTTCCTGATGGGCAGGTGTTCTCGGTTACGGAGGAGGAATGGTTTGCCGCAGCATCATTTATGGACAAATTTGTCTATAACCGGGTTCGCTCGGCACTGAGGGCAACTATACCTGACTTTCCCATTGAACCTGAGTCGTTCGCTCCGCTCACCCTGACCATTGAGAACACAGGGGTTGAACACCTCATTGCCAAACTATACAGAGTGTGCGCAGCGATAATACCCGCTGATGATACCAACATTCGTGCAGACTGGGAAGTTGACCTAGGACACCCCATTCCTTGACGAGCAACAGGCCGTGTGCTACTCGCATATAAAGGATGTCTCCCTGAATAGTCGTCACAAACTGATTTCTGTGACGCAGTTACATCTCTCCTGAGAAAACACATTGAATCGACCCGAAACGCCCCACAGTTGCCTAAAATGTGGGGCGCCACATGCAGATTTCATACACCTCTCCTGGCACTGTATTAAAATTCTGAATTTTTGGGCGGCAGTACTTCGGAGGCTAGGGGAAATGGTGGACTTGGATTTCGCACCCACGCCAGAGGTAGCTTTGATGGACTATGTGGCTAAATTCCTCAAGGGGGTCCGGAAATTCATTGTCATCTGCTTGCTTCTGGCAAAGAGAGAGATCGCCATTAAATGGGGACGCAAGACAGCTCCTACATTACCGAATTGGTTAAGTAGTTTAATGTAATGCAATACAAACGGTGATTTGTACACCAGCACTTTACCACGATCTTCACACCTGAAGGACATCTGGGGCCCCCTAAAAGCATATGCGGTTACCTCATGTTTGCCTTCCACCTCACAATTGGAACAGGGAATAGTCCCGGCGGGAGTGGGATAGTGTGTTTAAATGATAAAGTTAAAAAAAAAAAATTAAAAAATAATGCCAGAAATTTACTTGATCACTGGGAGACTAAACATCTTGTCAAGGAGTTTACAAGAAGATTTCACAATGAGTCAAGAACTAACACCGAGGACTAGGAATTAAAAATCTAGCAGACATGCAACATGTCTCTTTATATGAGTCTTCTAGAGCCACCTACATCCTGAAGAAGTGAGTTTCAGGAAAGATCAGGAGGGAAAAACTGGTAAAAGCCAGTAAGATCTACAATCCGTCAAACCCACCTATGGATCTTGCTAGGAAAGAAGTAAACCACGCATAATGAATGCATCAAGGCTTGTGTATAAAAATAATAATAATGTAAATGGAGTCTGACAGTTATAGTACATACCCTCAGTATGAAGGTGGAATGCATTATGCGTATCTATACAAAATCAATCCGATGTTCATGTAAAAAAGGTAAAGAGCTTCAGTGAGGAGCAACATCATAATAGCCATCGTAATGTTTTATATCGCTCCTTCAGCTTGTGCAAGGTGAATTTATTGCTTATCTGTTGTGGAATGCAATAGCTCTCTGGGCAAAAATAGATTTTCTTGAACAAAAGGTGGAGACAATTGGTGAGGATAAACATCAAAATAGACACCTGATAATGTCTTATAACGCTTCTCCATCTTGGAAGATACAGGTGTCATTTCCAGCAACCTCAATCAGATTGTCAAGAAAAATGATTCTGAGCCTTGGTGAAGAGCAATGTCAAAGCATCAGAGAAATAAAAGCTGAACCAGGATCAGGTGAAGACCTAAGAACAGTCACTAGAAGACAGTCAAGAAGAGGAGCAGAATGCAGAGAAAGAAACTCAGGCAAGCTATGAGAAAGGTAGAGACTTTAGGTAAAGTATCATATAATAGGGAATAGTAACCTCTGTTATTTACACCATCTAGAGACATCCAAAACTGTGGTAAGAAGTACCATACAAAATACATTGTTACTATTGAGCTAGCTACCCGCAGTCTGTGACAGTCCCGAATGCACAAGACCTGAATTTATTGAGAGGCAAGATGTAGCCCAGCCAATGGGAGTTGCAGCAGCCATGGAGAATGGAGAATAGAGAATACCCAATAGAGACTGTCCATTAGAAGTCAAGGCAAGATGCTCCAGTGAAGCTCCCCGAGTAAAAACCCCTTTTAAGAAAATGCAGCAACTGGTCATACTTCACGACCAGGTTGAGTTTGAGTCTATATGAAGAGCGAGACCATGTAGAGAGTGGAGACTGAACAACAACTAGAAAGACACCGAAAAGGAAGCAGCCCGTCTTATTCACTTAAAAAAAAATAATCAAGGACAATAGCTGAGGAGGCACAGTATCAGAAACGTGAGCAGTGGAAAGTGGTCTTAAATGGCTGTCAGAAATCAAAGTCGTAAGTCCAAAGTGGCAGTCCTATAAGCAAACACCAGTAAGAAAGTCAGTGAATTAAAAAACCTGCAAGTATATTAACTAAATGTGGGAACTACAGAAAGGAAATCAAATTACATTTACTGAGCTAAAGAACACCCAAAATGAGAACCTACCTCTGTCAAGTTTTTTGTTCGAGCCGATCATGTGATTGGCATCAGAGCTTAGTTTGTAATAGAATCAGTGCCTATGACCAAAGCAAGTGGCCATTGATTTAAAATGATGGCACGCTGAATTCCAAGGCTTCATAGTCTTGAATCCACCTAATGCCTCTTTAATCCACTACCAGCCTAGACAATGCCTGCCCCTCTATCTCGCTGTTACTGGTCCCTGCTTTCTTACTTTGTGACGCTTTTTCCGTCTTTCTCTTCCTCCTTCTTTCGCATTTGTGCATTTGTCCCCAGGATGCCTGCTAATGAACATAAAACATACGGGGAAGGATTCCTGAGGGATATGGTGTGGGGTGGTTAACAGAAAGCTAGTTTTTCTTTTATAACAAATACATGGTAAGAAAAGTGAGGGTGTAAAGTAAGAGGCATCTGGTAAACGGTGGCTGGAGAAGAGTAAGGTAGCATACTTTGTGTGGCTCCATCCAGGGGCAGCTCTAGGCTCATGGCGGCCCGAAGAGGGGGGTCAGGGTGTTAGTCGGTGGAACGGAGCCGGAACCGCCAAATCCCTGCCAGGGGCCGCCACGCAAATATGTATCCATCCTAAGAGGATTATTATATCAAGGATATATATTGGCGTGGTGGCCCCTGGGGTTTGGTGGTCCTGTGCAGGTGCACAGCTTGCACATGCCTAAGGTCGCCCCTGCTCCCCCACGACTATTCCCCTTCCGCTGGGTCACTGTGAAAGGAGGGGGGAATCCTTAAGAAGTCTGTCCTACACTACAAAACAAAAGTAGCTGTCAGTAGTAGGATTGTTAGCAGCTAAGGGGGGTCCAAGTGACACCAAATGAATAAGGGTGTAGCTCGAGTTGTCTATGTTTTCACTTGGAAACTTTACCTTGGCTTCTACCCATTTACAAATTTCTCCTGACCCTGAGGAGCTTATCCTATGAATTGGCTGTGCTGGGGAAGAGGAGTCATGAGGAATCCCTATGCTGGATGGTGTGACCTCTTCAAGCTGCCCATACGCCCTCTCCAGCAACTGTATTTTAAAAATAAAAAAATACCATTTTATTATCTCCCCCCACCTTTGTTAGTATTAGCCCCACACGGGAATACTAGTGGCTGCTCCTCCGCTAAGGTGGAGGAGCGTCGCCCCACTGCTTGTAAGCAGTGTAACAAAGGAAAAATAAAATGATAACTGAACGTACAAGAAGAAAAAGAAAAACTATTGTTCAATTAATTAAAATCTTTACAATAGACAAACACTCTGATATTAAAATGTAATAAAAATAGATTCGGTAATACACAAGTTAAAATGTTTGACAGTGCATAATTACGTAAAGCCAAGAGGGTACCGGATTTGATTTTTCATAATTTTCCTGAACGCATGAGTTTTCTGTAAAAAAAAAAACGTGCCATGAGGGGCAGATAACTTTGTTGCTCGAAAAGAGAAATACAGTAAAGGAAACGAACAAAGCACAAGTCCAATCCACTCAATTTTAGGCTTTATCTAAAAGGAGGATGGTCCTTACATGGAGAAGGAAAGGGACTCTGCTGTCTCGGTGAAATTCGGGCCCAAGAAGTGAAGTGACCAGCCAGTAAGCCACACAGGTTGGTCCAGAGAAAAGGTGGCGACTAACTACATTTATGAGTGGGAAGCGACCCAGTGCAATAAGATAGAGATTTGGTTACTGACCCTGCGTCACCGGCTACTTACCGCCTCATTGCCCTATTAGACCTGGAGGCAAAGGCATATGCTCGATGTCTTCTTCGGTTGCTTGAAAAATGGGTAGAAGAAAATAACATAATACCATACTACCAAACTGTGTTCCGGGCATCGGCCTCCACAATAGACAACATCATTACTCTAGCCACTCTGAGTCAAAAAGCAGTACAAAAAAACCATCTTCCACTCTATTGCTGCTTCATAGACTACAGCGCGGCTTTCGACAAAGTGTCTCAGAACATCTTGTGGACGAAGCTGAACAAATGGGGGATTCCGCATGACCTACTAGGAGCACTAATTTCCCTGCATAAGAACACGTGGGTGCGAATTAAAACCGGCCCAAAGACACTTTCTTCAAGAATTGCCGTCGAAGACGGGCTAAAGCAAGGCTGTGTTCTTGCCCTGCTGTTGTTCAATCTCTACACAGCCGACCTCGGTACATTCTTGGAGAATAGTAATCTTCTCCCGCCAAAACTAGGACCCGCTAAAAAGCCTCTTCACATATTACAATATGCAGATGATATTGTAATAATGGACCAAGCAAAATCGGGTCTCCAACGGGCATTAAGTACGCTTCATACATATAACTCCGCCAATGCCCTGAAAATCAACCAGGCAAAGACGAAGGTACTGGTATTTGGCAGATACAAGATCAAGAAAAGGCTGGCATGGAACATCGGGCCCGCCAGGATTAACACAACAGTAAAATATAATTACTTGGGAGTCTGGTTCAACGAGACGTCCAGGCCTACAGCTCACCTAGCCGCTTTGCAAAAGAGAGCAGGTGCAATAACATACTCCCTGACCCGGCTGAACCAAACTCTGAGCAGCCCCTCTGCAGAAGCCATCCTGAAGGTGACTAAAGCTATTCTACTTCCTGCATTAACCTACGGACACCAGGCCTTTCCTGGTGCATTCTCCTCCAGTCTTGAGCTCGCCCAAATCTCCACCTATAAAAAACTTTTCCATCTGCCAAGTTTTATTCAGCGGGCAAGACTACGATTGGAGCTGGGCCTACAAAGACAATCTCTTCACTGCGAGGCCGACATCCTGAAATATTTTATTAGGACCCTAAAAGCAGGTGATAACACTCTTAAATTCCAGCTAAAAGGAATCCTGTCTAGCCCTGGCAATCCCTGGAACACCCAGATTGAAAAGGCCATAAGAGTGTTAGAGATTGACAAGTCATCTCTCCTCTCAGTCACTATTTCATACTCGGCCTGGAAAAGCACCATCAATAAGCAAGTCAAACTTATTTCTCAGTCCATGGATCTGCAGGCTCTAAAGGCATCAACCATTCTGCTCCCCTTGAACTCTTCGTATCTTCTTGGGAGTCCACAAGCATACTGCCAGGAAAATTTAAGCAAAGTGGCTCGGAAGAACATAATGTTTATGCGACTTCTAGGCCTGCGCCTCGACGGCCTTCAAAAATGGGCCCCAATAAGCGAGGGTGGGGCTTGCAGGCTGTGCAAATACCACTCTGAATCATGGCTGCATCTCCTGTGCTGCTGCCCGGCACTAGCAGCCCCCAGAAGGTCCCTTTTGAAACCCTTGTTTTTAAAATGGGGCGCTAGGACGTGCTGGGAGGCCTCGGCCTTGTGCTTTACATCTACTGACATTCAAGTGCTCGCAAGGTTTGGAAAATGTGAGACTTTTGGACAATCTTCTATTACCTCCCTTGGTTGCCATGCTTCCTCCCCCTCCCCCGCAAAGACTCATTGCAGACTTTTTCCGTCCTTTGGCCCAGTACTCTCTGTCTTAATTATTTTATCTGGCTAAGCACAGCAAAACGTTCACACAGGCAACTATAACGCTGCTCCTCAATAAGCATATCGGTCTCTAAGCCTGGAAAATTGTTCTTTAGCCTAGTTTTTATTTGATAAATGTGCTAAAAGCTGAATTTTATACCCGTGCTAAAGTTGATTTTGTATAGCAATGGTTTAAAGTAACTGTGCTAAATTAATAAAAAAACTTTAAACTTTACTGGCACTCCCATTGCATTAACCTATTTGCCGCTCTTGTGACAAACTTTTTTTTTTTTAAACAACTTTTTATTGAGATGAAAGCAGGTTATTCTGTACAGTGCCTCTTCTGAGGGATAACTTAACCACGCACCAATTAACCAGGCAGCGCCTCACACAGCCATTCAGCCCACATCCCGGGGGCCGGGCGGCGTAACACATCCATATCATCGGATCACTACTGCCCAGAGAACAGATCGAGGAAAACTGCATGGATTATCAGTACGGAAATGGTCATCACTTTTACGTTTTCTCCCCACCCCCCCTCAAAACGTTTGTTTCATGAAAGTATATACATTACAATGTCTCATAGCAACTAAACCATTTGGTCATGTCAGGCAGCAACTATACTTCTATATCCCTCTCTACCTCCTTCAGTTTCCAAAGATCAATCCCCTATTGATGCATCTCACAATCGGTGCCTCAGGGCACCCCTGATGTAAACTTGGATCCCCTCGGGCCCTCCCCCTCCTCTGCCCTCTGGGAGTGAAATAACCTAAACCTCTCTTCCCTCCCCTTCTAGCCCCCCGTCCAAGCCATGGTAGTGTCGCCATTTTGCCCAGACTCTGCGGAATTTTTTCGGGCATCCCTTTGCCTTGTAGGTCACTCTTTCAGCTGCCATATAGAGGTCTAGCCCTCTCCTCCATTCCTCTATGTCAGGCGGCTCCTGCGCTCCCCAGTGTTTTGCAATGTCCCGTTTCGCTACCACCAGTGCAAGCACCAGGAAAGTGATGAGTGGGCGCGGGAGGTCAACCTCAGTGGTCAAACCCAGCAACGCCAACTTAGGCTCCTGTTGGAGTAGAACTCCCAAAACCTCTCCCAATTCAGTGAATATGTGTGTCCAATAGATCTGTATCCTAGTACATGCCCATATAGTGTGGAAGAAGTCCCCCTCCTGCTGCAGGCACCTGAGGCAACGGGCGTCTGCCACTCTCCCCATACGGAGGAGACGTTGTCTATCATAGTACGTTCTGTGTAGCACATTAAACTGGATGAGGCGTAATCTCGATTTGATTGCCACCTCTCTGGGGTGCATCAGGGCCATCTCCCAATCTAGGTTTTCCATCTCTCCTACCTGTGCCTCCCATACGCCTCTGAGCTTCGCCAGATCTCCCAACATGTTGTTCGTTAGAGTCTTGTAGGTAAGGGAAACCGCCTGTCCCACCATCTGTTCTTGGAGTAGGCGCCCCTCTAGCGGCGCGTATTCCGGGATGTCCCGTAACGGTATGTTCTGAACCCTCCACGCATTACGGAACTGTAGGTATTTAAAGAGCTGTGACTCGTGGAGGCCGAAGTCTCCCTGCAGGGCCCCGAAGGACTTCAGTTCCCCCTTAACAATCACATCTCCTATAGTGGAGATGCCTATATCGTCCCATCGTTGGAATCCGCTCAATTTGTTGAGCTCTATCAGCCAGTGACAGTGCCACAGCGGAGTCTGCAGTGTGAGTTTCTTCTCCCACCCCATACGTTTCGTGGCCCTAGTCCAGGCTGTGAGGGTCTGGCCCGTTGCCGGAAGGAGCAGCGCCCGTCCGGTGCCACCATATAGGTAGCTTAGTAGGTTCTTAGGCGACATTTTATGCCTCTCCAAGGCATACGTCGGTTGGTCCGCAGGGGTATGCAACCAGGCATTGATCGGCGTCAGATGCTCCGCCCAGTAGTACGCCTCCAGGTTAGGCAGCGAGATGCCTCCACTGTATTGGTGCCTCTGGAGCGTGGTTAGGGCCACCCGTGGTTGCTTACCCAGCCACAGAAACATTCGCAGGTCCGAATGGATTCTATTAAACACCGCAACAGGTATCGGATAATACTCGTTTTGCAGCGCGTAAAGAAATTGTCAGGATGATCATTTTGTACATGGCCGCTCTACCCAAGAGTGTGAGTGGGAGCCGTCTCCAACGGTCCATGTCAGCCACTGCATTCACTATGATACGCTCCAGATTCCTCCGGAACGATAAAGCCACATTCGAGGTGATGTAGACTCTGAGGTACTGAAAGCCTTCAGTGGTGGTCAGGAGTCGCTCCGGTAACCATCCCCATCGGTCCTGTCCCCCAGGGTCATACAGGATGGACTTATGCCAATTTATGGTGTGGCCCGCCCTCCCGCCATATAGCGCTAATTCCCGAAATAGCGCCGGGACTGTGGACTCTGGTCTGGTTATATAGAGGAGGACATCGTCCGCATAGAGCGAAATCTTTTCTTGGCCTAGCTCAGTGCCTGGTTTCACAAAGCCTATTATGTCCTCGTTCTGTCTGATCCTGGCTGCCAGTATCTCGATGGTGAGTGTAAAGAGTAGGGGAGAGAGGGGGCATCCCTGCCGGGTACCCCTCCGGAGCGGGAATTCTCGGGACAGTCTGCCATTTACCCGCACCCTCGCTCTCGGGGTAGTATAGAGGAGCTGGACCCACCTCTGGAATTTTGGGCCGAAGCCAAACCTCTGGAGCATTGCCATGAGAAAAGGCCAGTGTACGGTATCAAAGGCTTTTTCCGCGTCAAGGGAGAGGAACCAATGGGGTTCAACTCGTCCCCTCACCTCCTGTAGCCAATTGTGCGTCCTTCTCAAGTTCAATTTAGTCGCCCTATCCGGTAGGAAGCCGGACTGAGCACCGGAATGTCTGTCTGGGACATGTAACTCAATGCCTCGTCGCTTGTCCCCAAGGCCTGCGCTGCATAGAAGCCTTCGTAGTGAGTGGCGAAAACATCGGTTATCTCCCCGTCTGCACACACTAGCACCCCCTCTCCGTTTCTAATAGTCTCCACCCATCGTTCCGCCCTCTCCTTTTTACTAAGCCACGCCAGTAGCTTGCCGGACTTGTCTCCCACGTCGTAGAGACGGTGGAGGGTGGCCAGGGATTGCGTCTTCGCCTCATTAGTTACTAGCTCTCCGTATCGCCTCTGGGCGTCTAACAGCCGTCTAAGGGTCTCCGAGTTCCTCTCGCGTTGGTACTCCCTTTCCAAGTCCAGCACCGTTTGTTCCACCGCAGTAACGTCGGCACGGCCCTTACGCCTTTCCTCCCTCAGCCTGCCTCCTATTCTGTCTCTCAAGACCGGTTTTAGGGCTTCCCAGAATGTGACCCCGGAATCCACTGTGCCCTCATTCTCGGCCACGTAGACCTTGATGTCAGCTCTAAGACCCCTGACTATAGATGCGTTTTGTAGGTCCCATGCCGCAAGGCGCCAGGAGGAATCCAACGTGCCCCGAGCTCCTCCCACCCTCACGAACAAAGGCGAGTGGTCGGACACGCCTCTGGCGTTATATTCTGCAGTATCCGTACCTCTCAAGTATTGTCTGGACATGAAGACATAATCTAGTCTCGAGAACACATTATGTGTTATGTGTTATGTGTTATGTGTTATGTTGTCTTGTAAAGCGCATGGCTACCCCAGCAATGGGGCATCCCAGCGCTGTAGACCACTGGGGAACCCGTCCTGGCTTTCCCTGTGAGATGATCCCTGCTGGGTATCTCCAAGGTGAAACCAGGCATCCCCGGTGTATGTGGGGGGCCGTTGTGGAGATGAGGCAAGCTAATGCCCAGAGTTGCCGAGTGTGATCCCTGATTAGAGTAGGCACTGAAGCGAGAATTATCGAGTCCGCTGACACTGGTCCACGACCCTGCCGCGTCGGGAATTGAACCCTGGTCCCGGACCATCCTCTGCTTCCAGGTCTGCTGCCTCTAACCAGTGAGCCACACCACTCCATTATGTGCCTCAGAGTAATACGAGTAAGCTGTGTGGGTGGGGTGGAGCCACCGCCATATATCCAGCAGTCCTACGTTATGCATCGTGCTCGAAAGCGCCGTCTGGGCCTCCCCTCTAGCCACATCCCCTGATCGGTCTCATTGTACTTCCATGAAATCAGTAAAATCTCCCCCCACCACTTGGATCGTGTCCGCCGTGTCTAGCAGAATAGTGGCTATAGCCTAGAGTGTTCGTGCCTATAGTTTGGGCGGGGCATACACTGAGATTATTGTGCAGATGTTCCTATTCCATGATCCCTGCACCCCTACATATGTTCCTAGGGGATCCACCCAAGTTCGAGTTATATGAAATGGTGAGGTCTTTTTGATGAAAACCGCCACCCCCCTAGAATCGGACGTGTACCCTGAATGAGCCAGAACTCTATGTCGACCCGTTGCAATGAAAGCACACTGTGTTCCCTTGAGGTGAGATTCCTGTAAGAGAGTGATGTCGGGGTCTACTCTTTTGATGTAGGCATTCACAAGCCCTCTCTTAATCTTAGCTCCCAGCCCATTGACATTCCAAGACAGGATGCTAACTCCCCTCTCCCCCAAGCTTGCGGTGTCTAGCGTAGGCGTCATTTGAGCCCCGGGCATCGCCTCGAAGGCGGATGCTCCATTATTCGCACGAGGGCTATCCCCTGTGTACGAGGGTCGTGGCAATTCTCAGCATGTTTCCCAGCCACTTCCCGCCTACTATGCTGCATCTGTATAGTGGTATTCTCTGGCCTACCTTTGTGGTGAGCGCGTTTAAAGTATGCTGCTGCCCTGTCCCCACCATCTCCCCCCCTCCCCAACATTCCCAACTTGAACCCCAACCTGAGTCAACTTGGAAGCTCCCCCTCCCACCCCACACCCCACCTCCCTCCCCATCCAGTCGCACCCTGACACAGGACAAGACTATCCGCAGGAGTAGGCCTGTCGCCCACCCACACATCCCACCCTTCAGAAAGTCAAAAACAGTAATAAACGAAAAGAACAGAAAGGGGGTGCCAACTTGCGTGCTTCCCTAAGACGTGCTGCCATCCCCACTGTCCAGGTGCACCATTGTTCACGAACGGGAGTCTTGCGTGTCCATTACTGAGGCACTGATCTGCCCCGATGAATCATGTCCCAGATGTCGTATCGCCTCTACCAGCGGGTGTACCGAGCCCGGCCCCCCTCCCTCGTCGTCTCCTCCAGATGCACGGCTCCCCAAGTCCTCCTCCTCGTCCCCTTCTGAACGGACATCATTCCGGAGACAACTGAATCTTGAGCCCGGCACGGATTTGTCTCCTGACGAAGACGCCCTCCCGCGCCGCGTGTCTCCTGATCCTTGGTCCCTGTATGGAGTGGCCGGGGTCTGTTTCTTCACCCTCCGTGACTTCCGCCTCTGTGGCTTCGGCAGTCCCACTGAGATCTTTGCCTAACTGATCTGTCCAACTCTTCTCTTCCGGCCGTCTCCCTACTGTTAAGGATAGGACGCTCTTCAAGCCACTGCCATGCATCGTCCGGGTGCGTGAAGAATATCGACTTGTCCTTGTACAGTGCCTTAAGTTTAGCGGGGAAGAGGAGCATGTATGAGATATTCAGGGTTCTTAGTTTCGCCTTCACTGCATCGAATGAGCGGCGTTACTTCTGCACCTCTTGACTATAATCCGGGAAAATCATTATCGTCGTGTTTTCCAGTCGGATCTCCCCCAGTTTCCTGGCCTCTCTCAGGATCAAGTCTCTGTCAGCGAAGTTTAGGAAGCGGGCGATAACCGGCCTCGGTCTCGCCCCCACAGGCGGTTTTGCCAGGAGGGCCCTATGCGCTTGTTCGATAATAAAGCACGGGGAGAACTGCGCATCCGGGAAAGTCTCTGTCAGCCACGTGCGGAGGAACGACGTCATACTCGTCCCCTCGATTCCTTCTCTGAATCCCACAAAGCGCAGGTTGTTGCGTCTTGCCCTGTTTTCGGCGTCGTCCACCTTCCACAGCAGCTGACGGTGGGAGGCTTGCAGTTCCGCCATGTCTCTTTTCAGGGTGGAGATTGAATCCTCCGTCTCGCCTATCCTCGTTTCGGTAGCCGTTACCCTGTCAGACAGCTTGCGGAAATCTTGCCGGAGCAATGTCACTTCAGAGCCCACTTCCCCGATTTTGACCTCCAGTGCCGCTCTTGACTACTGGATATCTGTCCTGGAAGCCTGGAAGGCCTCCATCAGCAGTGCCGTGTCGGTCCGTGCCCCAGGCGTCACCGGTAGAGACTCCATCTGGTGTCTTGGCGCCGCGAAGTTATCCATAGGTCCCAGTTTCTGCGGCTTGGGGAGCGTATCTTTCTTGCCCATGGCTGTCCGCGTCTACGGGGTTACCCCCCCTCCGCCAAAGATCTCCAATACCCTGGGTGTCTCACGGCGCGCCGACCCTTTCTTCGAGTGCTAGTATTTGAGGGTATGAAGTCCTGGGCCCCTCCAGGCTCCGCAGCCCACTGCTGCTTCCACCTAGGGACGAACACTGCTTCCCCCAGGGACCACCCGACCGAGGAGACACCAACGCCGGCCTCCCAGCCCGGGCCGATATCCCCCAAGGGGCAGGGCAGGTCCCAAATGCAGTGCCGATGGCTAACCCCCAGACCGGAGGCCCCAGACCAGGCCCCGGAGCGCCAAATGGTTGTCCCCGGAGGGGGGAAGGTCCGCCACCAAGGCTGCTGCGGCCGCGGCCGGGCAAGGCGGGCTCCTCACCAGCTCCACCTCTGCAGGCGCTTCCCGCGGGCCGCCGACTCCTCACATCCCTGGGTGCACACCAGCCGTCTCTCGCCCGTTAATCAGGGTTCGGGTTCCCGGGCCGCCATCTTGGTAAAGGGCGGCCGGCCCCGAAGTGCCACAATCGCTCCTACCGGGCTCTCAGCCTCACTGCCTCGCCCCCCTCACAGGCGCCTCCATTAGTCCGCCGCCTCCGGAGCACTCCAGCGTCCTCCCGCCCGCTGATTAGGACCCGGGCTCAGCGTACGCCATATTGGTAAAGGGCGGCCGGTCCCGCCGCACCGCGGCCGCTCCCACCGGATCTCTGAATTCACCCCTCGCCCCAGTCGCGGGCACCAGCCGCCGTCCACAGGCTCTCCTCGTCCTTCGGTGTATGTCCGCTGCCCTCTGCCCGTCGATCAGGGCTCGGTCGCCGCGGCCGCCATTTTGCCTGTGGACGAGAGTTCCGCGGACCTCCAGCCAAAGTCGGAATAACTTTGGGACCCGGTCACTCCTCCGCCGGGCGAACAGTCCCGCTGGCTCTGGGGGAGTTTCTGCTCCTGATTCATGTGTTGGGAGCCCTGGGGTATTGTTGTAATGTCGGATTCAGTGGCAGCACAGGCGGGAGCTCCGGCTCGGCACTTCCTACCCGGCCATGCTGCTGGCCACGCCCCCCCTCTTGTGACAAACTTGGTGAACTGAACATTGAGCATCTGGTTCTCTGGGTTAATGGATGGTGAGATGGCTTGGTGGCAGGAGTGATCACCGAGTTTATTCTATTCGCCACATAGCAGCATCCATTGATCATTGAGTGAGGCAGGGCAAACACTTGCCACATGCTCAATCGACTCCGAAGTACACCCACACCCCCTGCACTTTGTATTGTAGTTTGAGCGGCGCCGATCTGGTAGATGGTGCAAGAAAGGCCATTCACCCATCTTGAGGGCCAACACTTTTTTTTTCCATGCTACTGCAAAGGTGCCCGATAGATATGGCGCCACAGTCCCTGGTTTATACCCCAATAAAACCATCAAGGCATGTTTGCGTTTTGCCAGTTGTGCTCTATCAGAGTGAAAAGACCAGGGCCAGACTTTTTTTTTATGTACATTTTGAGGGCCTGCTGGGATGGGTTAATTCCCCCGATTTCAGTGTCGTCCAGCATTTGCAATAATTAAATTCTAGATGGTAGCGTTGTTTTTTACCCACTTGGCTGGTTGCTATTTATTGCCATAGCATAGCATCCAGGCTTCCTTCACTTGAAGTGTGCAGTTTGTTGCACAGCTTAATAAAAGCGCCGGCCCCAACCCCTGATGGTCTAAAAGACCAAACTCAAGTCTTAGCTGAGCTAAGGATGAAGATTTCGGTAGACTCCATACTCGCTTGAAGATTCTTGCTATTATCTTGTTCACCAGACAGGAGTCTTTCCCCAGCCTAATGTCCTGGCCATAAGATAAATAGTTGGAGGCTTTGGCTTTCATGACTGTTAAAAGAAGGGACAGACTTGGGCCGGAGATCTACCTCGCAAGCTTCATTAGTGCTACCTAGATAGACAGAAGCTTTGCCCCGACCACATCCTTCCGTTTGGAGAAAGTGCCCCTTGAGTCCATATAGACCCACAGATATTTGTAAGAGACAGTGCTTTCACTGCTTTTGCCGTTGAATTGGCACCTTCCACTTAGCAGCTTCCATTTCCCAAAAGTAATTTTCTTCGTCTTTGATACATTTGATTCCAGCTTGTCGCAGGTTGTGTAGGGGAGCAGCTGGTCGAGAAGCCTCTGCAAGCCGACCCTTGTGTGGCTAATCAAGATAAGATTGTCTGCATATAGCAGATTGCTTACGCGAGTACTGCCAAGTTTTGGAGGTTGCAAATTATTATCATCAAGTAGCTGTGGTAAATCTGAGATCAAAAGGTTAAAAAGAAGGGGTGCCAACACGCAGACTTGTTTTACACCACAGGATGTTTGTATTTTCCTTGAGATGTGAGATCCGTCTCCCAATTTTATACGGATCCCAGTGATGGAGTGAAGCTGGATTATGGCCTTAAGGAGGGCAGAGGAGATCCACACATTTCTGCAGTTTAAGCCATAGAAGACCCCTGAGCACACGGTCAAAGTCCTCCTTGAAGGCCACAAAGCAACAATGGAGTGGCATTCTTGAGGCCGATTCTTTCTCAGTCAGTACTGGTAGTGCAAGCAGGTTTGTTGTGGTTCCTGATTTTGTCACAAAGCTAGTCTGGTTAAAGGGTAAGAAGTGATTATCGGTGGCCAAGGACGACAGCTCTTCGAGCAACAGACTAGCGTAGTATTTGGATTCAACGTCCAAAAGGGCCATCATTCTGTAGCTTTTAGGGTCAGCTCTCGTACCCTCCTTTAAAAGATTGGATGGATGATGGCTCCAAGCCAGGATTCAGGAATATGCTGACTAGACCAACAATATGAGATATGGGGTGTCAGATGTTTGGCCCACAACTCGATATCCACCTTGTACAGGGCCCGTCTGCCCGGCTGTTGCTTATTATTATGAACGCGATTATCATTTTATTTGTTTCTGCGGCTGGTGAGGGTGGGACTGTTCGGACGACAGGGCAAAAGTGGTTTGCCCACTCCATGTCTATTTGGCCAGCCTTAATGGTCCGGCAAAACAATCATGGGCACTTTCCCTGTTCTCCACGCAGGCTACATTACAGCCTGTGTAGAGAACATGCCCAGGCTCCCTTTCCCTGGCTGAGCGTCTAACCACGACGCGCAGACCATTCACAACATTGCATTGAAGTGTTGTGATTGGTCACGGGAGCCTGGGTGCTTCCTGGTTCCCTAGCCCGGACGAAGGAGAGACGCAGCAGTGATAAGGGACTTTTTTTCCTTTTTTTTAATTAAATCCCCACCCCACCACCCCTGTCTGCGTGCCAGCCGCCACTGCAAAATACACAAAAAAAACTGAGGGCTTAATGGCCCAGCACCCTCGAAAACGACCAACCTTTCCCAATATTTATAAATAGCCCAATACCTGGTGACTTGTTACCATCTCAACCGTGCCTGCCCTAATATTTAAAAAAAAAAGAAAAAGAAATACCTGGTGACCTACCACTCTCTCCCATGTACCTCTGTGCATTGCCATGTCATGCCCTCTACTCTCCATCGGACAGCTGGTAGGCAGCACTGCAATGACAACAGTTCTTTGAGAGCTGCTTGACAGCACATACTGGCATACACGTGCTAGCAGGAAAGGAGGAGGTTGAGTGCCTCCTGCCTTGTTCAGGACTACAGAGACCTCTGAGAGGTGGCGGAGATGGTAGGCTGTCAACCGCTGTTCCACCAAAGTATACAAAAAGGTAATGGGTGGAATGCTTGAATTAATCTCAGCCATTGGTAATTACAAGGGGCTGCATCCCAGTTCATTGTTATTTTGCAGAACATGCCGGCTCAGTTAGGACCTAGGCATATGCAAATCAGTCTTTTTTGTGTTTGTGATGTGAGAGGAAAAAATAAGGGTTTCAGAAATGTGGCATACAATCCCTGAAAAGTCCCCCCAAAGTTTTTCCAGGTATGGTAATACTGAGTAATGTGCAAGTTAGGGAGGTCAATATACACGTTCCCCAGGACAAGGGGTAGGAGGTGGGACAATTGATTGCATCTCCAAAATTGGGAGAGTGGAATCACAATTTCCCGTCTCAAGTTGGGGAACACCTTGATAAAGCCATTGTTGGCTTGGTCCACAATATTATGAAAACCATGAATAATCCAGACGGACCAATGAATTTCCTGCCCACCAACTGTAATCGTCGCATTGAGAAACAATGGGGCTTTAGTGTGAATACAGCTCAGGACTTGCACTAGCCAATGGCCCTGATGCCATGCGTACTGGGAAGTATGAATGATCGGATTGACGAGGGAGTAATTGATGATTTTGAAGTGTAATAAACAGTCAGATCTAAGGGCGTTTGCAATATATGATGCTCCAACATCACCCATAAGGGTGTGGGCCAAGAAATAGGCAACCAGTACATAGAGTGGGCCAGCTGCTGCACCAGCCAATAACGCCCCATAGGAGTAAGACGTAAGCCACCTTTTCTGATGTGGAGCAAAGGTTAGCACCCTTTAATCTCGATCTATCTGAAACCCACTTAAATCGGGAGATGGAGTGTTGGATGCTCCGCAGATGAGAGACCGATATAACCAGGGGCAACATTTCAAAGAAGTAATTACATTTGGGGAGGACATTCATCTTGACAAACTGGACCCTACCCCATAGGGATAGGTTCAAGGCAGACCACCTTTAGAAATCGCGCTCCATACGATGGGTTGTATATTGTTTAGGACCATGTCTTTCAGACCGCTATTAATAAACAGAGGTATTTTAAATGGGACTGAAGCCACTTGAATGGCAAGCTACCCAGAGAGGCTCTTGTGGTGGTGGGATTTAAGGGCAGGGCCTCTCATTTCGACCAGTTTATCTTATAGCCTGAAAACTGGGGGGAAATACTAAGTTAAGAAATCAGAGCAGCTGCTGAGGCCAAGGGGTTTGATAAGGTCAAGAGAACGTCATCCGCGTAGTAAAAGGCCTTAACCTCACCCACTCTCATGAGAATACCTTTAATGTTGTCTTTTGATGGAATTGCCATCGCTAGGGTCTCCAGAGCCAACAGAAACAACAACGGGGATAGGAGACAACTGTCTGGTGCCTCGATGGATGTCAAAATATGGGAAGGAGAAACCTCCACATGTTACAGATGCAGTGGGTTCACAGCACATGCCCCTAGTTATTGTGAGAAAGTCGTTAGCTATGTTCATCCTCTTCATGCCCGAAAGAGGTAGCTCAAATCAACATGATCGAGAGCCTTATCGGCATCCACAGAGAAGAGGACCTTCTCTTCTAAGTGGTACATCACCTGCCAAATATGCGAGAGAGTGAACAAGTGATTGGCCGAGGAGTGTCTGGAAACGAAGCCCACCTGAGAAGAATGAATAAATAGGATGAATAGCGTTCTCCAAATGGAATATTCCAGCCTCAAGTGACATGCCAGGTCCTCCCTGAACCGGAACACAAGCAACCCAAGTCCGGTTGTCCTCTCATTGGGGCATCAATTGGGCATAACTCGGTTCCAGTGGCACTGCAAGTGTGGCACCCAGTTTTGGGCATACCATCACATTTAGGGCACCAGACTGAGGTATACATAAAAGTGATGGGCTGAAATGCTTGAATTAATCTCAGCCACCTCAGCTTCACCATCTAATGACCCAGGGAAGGAAACTGATCAATTCTTATATTATAGCAGTGAAAAATAAAACTCATTATTTTATGCCAGAACTTTGAAAAACTGGTTTTCCCAACCGGTTTACATGAGAACGGCTTACAATGAAGTCATGCATAATGCACAGATTCTTTTCACCTGGAAGTTATTTGCTGTCTATGATGTCACAAAGAACCACCTCTGTTAAAAAATATCCCTCTAAACATTTACATATCTATTACTGTATAGTGTAAACTGGTTTTCCCAACCGGTTTACATGAGAACGGCTTACAATGAAGTCATGCATAATGCACAGATTCTTTTCACCTGGAAGTTATTTGCTGTCTATGATGTCACAAAGAACCACCTCTGTTAAAAAATATCCCTCTAAACATTTACATATCTATTACTGTATAGTGTATTACCCAATGGCGGGAGTAACTGGGTAGTTCTAGTTAGGACCACATTCCCATAGGAAATAGATTTTTTGGTTTGCTTATAACCTAGGCAGTTTGATGAATCTTCACAAAACTTTCCAAAAAATAGCATCATCCATCTCATCTCCTTCCTGAAAAGTTTGAGTGATTAGTCAAGAGGAGGGGGGGCTGAGAAAAAAAGGGGGGGAGGTCCCAAAAGGCCTTTCCCCATGTAATTTTCCATTGGAAAATTGAACAGAGATACTGCAAAAATGGCTGAACAGAATTACATAAAATTTGCAGAAAGCTAGATCTTGGTCCAAGAAGCATTATTTTTGTTACTTGGTTTTAATCTATTTAGTAGTTTTTGAGAAATTAAGGTCAAAATGAATGTAGATTTCATGCCGCAGAGAATCTGATTGCCTGCCACCACATGACAAAGATATAACAGCTGCTATTTTATGATCCGGGACTAAGCCTACGTACCCTGAAAGAAAAAAGAAAAAATAAACATGGGGTTAGGGTAGGGATAGCATGCCTTCCCAGGGCCGAAAAAGATGTTTTGTTTTTTTAACCAAGCTGCAGAACTGCAGAGGACCAGCTGAACCACAGTCCTGTCGTTATTATCCCACAAGGTTGGACCAGGGTCAGGGGGTTGGAGTTTTGATATTTTAGGGGAGGAGGGCATGTGGCAGCCCACTCTCTTTAACCCTTCAATAGGTCCTGGGACCCCATCCTTGGGGTGATTGCTTTTCTTTAGGGAGAGGGGCTTGCAGCCTCCACTCCCCGAAACTTTGATAGGCCCAGGGACCCCAACCCCTGGGACACTTTTTTTTTTAGTTTAAAAAAAAAATGTTTTTATTGAGTTTTCAAAGACAAAAACATAAAAATAAGACTAAAAGCAATACACATCAAAGAAATAGACAAGACAATAAGCAAAAAAAGTCAAGTGCATATCACCAATATCAGCGCTCCTGGATCAAGTAAACAATACTGATAAAGAGGGGACGGGGGGCAATGACCAATTTCTTTGGGTAGAGAGGGATGTGCAGCCCCTCATCCAGCTGTACTATGGCCCAGAGGACACCATCTCCTTGGGCTGGAGGTATGGCTTCTGTCTCCGGTGGGAGCAGTAATGGTTCCTCGAGGTGGGCGCCCATCTTGTTTTTTTCCCTGCCCGCAAGAGATGTCATGGAAAAATATTTACTTCTGCTAGGGGAGTAGAGTAAAAATCTTCACCCGCAGGACCTACGCATAGTTGTAGGTGTTGGCCAGGGAGCCGGCAGGGCTGCAGGACTTCCTGCGCATGCTCCCAACAAATTGAAGACATGTTGATGCCCCGAGGTGCACACAAAACCATAAGGTAGCCAGCTTCCTCCAACACTCAGGATGGGTGAGAGCCAGGGAGTCAACAGGCGCCACGGGGCCTTGGGGCTCTGTAGTAAGCTGCTGGGAGACTTCTGGTGTAGTTGAGCTGGTTTATTGTAAGAGAGATACAGCAGGCATCTTCAATACAAGCTGGCCAGGCACAAACTGTCTCCACCTAGAACACTAGGAAGAGCCAGAGCCATCCACATTCTGGAATGTATGACACAGGTAAAATACAGAGTAAAACATAGAAATAAAGGTAGGATAAATATACAACACATCTCCTCTCGTTGAAACAAAAACAACTTAAGAGCCAAAAGGAAAACTTATCATTGAAATGAACTTAAAACAGAATTGAACTAAAAACATGATTGTCATTGAAATGAAACTTAAAACAGAATTGATCCTGGATGGAAACAGAAGAAGCTGGCGGGGAGCTAGCCACAGAACCAGCTTTCTGATAAAGAGCCACCCTCCTTAAGTTCCATTTCTCTCCATTGGAAAGAACAACATAGTGAGGATAGACCATTTTTACAATAAAGGGACCACAGAATTTCGACAAGCCACCAGAAACTCCACCAGACTTCACTTTCACCAGGTCACCCTTAGTAAGCTTGTTAGAGACCACTCTCGACACCTGCCCCACAGAACCCTTATTAGAAGAGCTAGGAGCAGAAACAGGCAAACAAACACTCTTTGCCAGATCAGATTGCCAGATCAGATTGAAGGACCATTCCTTTAAGCCAAGAAGGAATTAGCTTAGTGCTTGGAACCCTACCCCTCATGAGCTCAAAGGGAGACTTGAGTTGGGTACCATGAAGAGTAGTACAGTAGGCATAGACCATTTCACGAACGAGAGAACAAACAGAAGAGCTATTGGAAAGGGCCATCTGAATGGTACCTTTCACCAATCTATTTAAGCGCTCACACAAACCATTCCCTTGGGGATTGTAGAGAGAGGTCCTGTGATGAGAAACACCACAATCAGCCAAAAAGGTTTGCATATCACGTGAAACCAACTGCGTGCCATTGTCAGTAATGATGACATTAGGAAAACCCTCCAAAAAAAATAAAGCTTTTAAATGTTTAATGGTAGTATCAGTGGTGATATCCTTCAGAAACTCCACAGACAACCATTTAGAATAACAATCTACAATGACAACAGCAAACCTCTGAGACAGAGGTAGTTCCACCATAGGGCCAATAAAATCCAGACAGATGATATGCCACCGAACTTCAGGAAAATGCAACGCACCCATCCCAGACCCAACTGAAATCTTTAATCTTTTCTCACCTACCTTACACGTATGACAATCCTCAACCCAGGAAGAAACCATAGAATCCAACCCAGGCCACCAGAAATTCAACTTGAGCCTTTGTTGCGTTAAGGTCTGGCCAAGATGACCCTCATGCGCTATGGAAATAAGTTTTGACCTCAAATCAGCAGGAGGCACAAATTTATCTCCACGCATCACCACATTGTCTTCACAGACAGACAGATCATCAATGACTTTTAAGAAAGGGCGAACAGAAACATGCACACAACTCTCCCTACGCGAACCCAGTTTGATCAACTGGATAACTTCTTGCATAACACTGTCTTTAGACATAGCCTCAAGCCAGTCAGCACGAGAAAAAGAACTCTCACCAAGAGAAAGTACATCATCAATCCAAGCAATATTTTCCTCCATACCCTCAAGACTGAAACCAACATTCACACTAGACGGAACAGCTAGTCTAGACAAGCAATCTGCCTGAAAGTTCTTCCATCCAGAAATGTGAGATATGTCAAAATGATACTCTTGAAGCTTGGAAGCTAACCTCGCCAACCTTGGAGAACTACAGGCTGCACCACCTGGGGAAAGAATTCGGATAAGAGGTTTGTGATCAGTCTTTAGGTTAAAACGTGTACCCCACAAATAAGGACGAAAATGGTTAGCACCCCACGCAGCCGCCAAGGCCTCTTTCTCAATGACAAGTAATTATGTTCACATTGAAAAAGAGTGCGCGAAGCAAACGCAATTGGCCTCTCACCATCCTTATGGGTTTGTAACAGGACAGCACCAAGCCCACATGCACTAGCATCCACCAACAAAGTGGAAATCTTGTTTGTATCAAAAGGTGCAAGAACTTTTGCCCTACAAATGGCTTCTTTGATATTATTAAAACACATTTCAAGTTCAGGCCCCCAAACAAATTTGCAACCTTTTTTCAACAAAGCTCTCAGAGGCAAGGTCTTCTCTGAAAATTTCTCCACAAATTTGGAGTAATATTCAATCAACCCCATGAATGACCGCAATTGGTCCTTATCACACGGACAAGGGGCAGAACGTATTGCGTCAAGGAGATCTCTCTTTGGTTTAACCCCGTTCACCGAAATTTCATGTCCCAAGTATTCAATGTCTTGGACAAGAAAGGAGCACTTCTCCTTACGCAAAGTAAGACCAGTGTCCCAAATCCTATGCAACACATTCTTAAGAACATGATTGTGATCGGCCACCGGATCTCCAAAAACCAAGATGTCATCTTGAAAGAACACTACTTTCTTTAACCCCTTAAAAATTTCACTGACCAACCTTTGGAACACACTCGCTGCCGATATTAAACCAAAGGGAAGGCGAGTGAATTGGAAGATTCCCTCCGGAGTGATAAAGGCAGTGAGGTGTTTTGAGGACTCGTGGAGCTTGACCTGATGGTACGCACTCTTCAGGTCAAGCTTAGAGAAGTATCTGGCTCCCTGAAGAGTGGACACCATCTCAGCAATATTGGGTAAGGGAAATGTGTCCGCGACAACACACTTATTCAATGCCCTGAGGTCAACACAGAATCTTAACTTTCCGTCTGCCTTTTTAGAAATGACCACAGGGGAAACCCAAGCTGATGCTTCTGTTGGTTCTATCACTCCAGATTGAAGCATTTCATCAATCAGGAGTTTTACTTCATTGCGAATAGAAATGGGGATTCTCCTTACACGATGCTGTACAGGTAAACTATTCTTCTTCAGTTTAATGAGGTGAGCATAACCTCGCAGTTCACCCAGCTCCTCTCTAAATACAGACCCAAATTCATTTAGAATGCATTCAATTGAATCATCTTCCACAACCATAATCTGATTCTTTGCCCTAGGATTGAGGACTATATAGAGATCATATTGATGTACCCAACCTAGGATGGGAGGGCCATCAATGGAGACATACACCTTACCAAATGTAGATCTCTTCTCAAAGACAATTTCAGATTCAAAGAAACCAAGAATTTCAATCTTCTGACCGTTAAAACCCTTAGGAGAAATATCACTCTCTTCCAAGTTTAAACCCTCCCAGAACGTGTCAAATATAGATTTAGGAATAATAGTGTGACGTGGTCCTGTGTCTACCATCAAGGACACTTCATGAGAGTCAATCTTGAAAATGGTTCTTGGTCTGTTTTGTCTTGGATCATCACTAATAACATCAACTTCATCGACGACTAAAAGTCTTTCAGCTTCAGCCACGATGTCATCGTTCTAGTCATCTACAGTAGCTACTCTTTGTTTGGATTTTGCTTTACACATTTTAGAGAAGTGTCCAACTTTACCACACTTCAGACACTCCTTGTTGGTAGCAAAACAAAACCTTGCGTCAGATGAATGGCTACTACTCCTACACCTATTGCAAAATGTATTCATCGCGAAGGATTTCTTTACTGGAGGTCTGGGTCTGTTTTTTTACCACAGCGATATTATCTCCACCACAATGTTCACACTCCGCCAAACTTCTCTTATCAGAGACAACAGAGACTTCTTGTTGAGAACACGACTTATGGGAATCTAGAACCTTCATGCATTTGCTAGATTCTTCAATAACTTTAGCCAGGTCAATGGCATCTTTTAAAGAAGGGTTCTTGGCAGCCCATAACCTCTCCTGAATCTTTTTATTCGAGCATTGGACGATTAGTTGATCTCTTATAAGTTCGTCATTCATAGCACCGAACTTACACTTTACAGACAATTCTCTGAGTCGAGCCACATTATGTACCAATCTTCCCAAGGGATCTCTGGGATGCCAGGTTCAGGCAAGAATTGTGGAGGCAAGGTAACTACAAACTGTTGTGCCATGTTTAAAGTTAACAGTTAAAGTAAAAGGTGTAAAACAAACAAAAAACGAAATAAACAGCACAATCAGAAGAGATTGCAATTATGTCATGGACATACCTCTAGTCCGTTTAAATTTGAGGGAATTCTGTCTTCTCGATATTCAAGAAGTGTGACAGGACGAAGAAAGAGGTATTGCGGACAGTTTGCTGTGTTCTTCGCGTTTGACGCACTTAAAATGGCCGCCACAGAAATTTCAATGAAAACGAGGCTTGGAACACATAGGAACGAGAGCTAAGATGGCCGCTACAATGGAAAATCCAAAACGAGGCTTGAACCTCATCCAATTGAGGCTAGGAACGTATGCAACACTGGCAAACAAAGCGTCCGTCTCCCAGGTGATTCCAAGAATGGAGAGAATGACGTTGGAGTTAGCGCAGGAGCTTAGCAACGAATACCGTTACTAATGCTCTAGCAATGCGCTCGCACTAGAGCGAAAGTACTCACGATTTCGTCGAAACGGGCATCTTTTGGCAGAGCTAAAAACACTCGCAGGATACAAAAGATGACGAAATCTGCACACGATTTGTTCTTTTTTTTTGAAGTTCCTAAGCTGCACACTGCTACACACAAGAACGATGTCCAGAACGAGTCATCAGGAATCGTTGGAAGTCTTCAGAAGGGTCACTGACCAGCTTCAAAACGTCGCCAAAATTGTAGTAAGCTGCTGGGAGACTTCTGGTGTAGTTGAGCTGGTTTATTGTAAGAGAGATACAGCAGGCATCTTCAATACAAGCTGGCCAGGAACAAACTGTCTCCACCTAGAACACTAGGAAGAGCCAGAGCCATCCACATTCTGGAATGTATGACACAGGTAAAATACAGAGTAAAACATAGAAATAAAGGTAGGATAAATATACAACAGGCTCCCCTTGCCACCCCAACTTATTTGGTATAGAAGGGTGCCTGGAGTGGGCACTCACCAAAAAAAGAAAAACAAAGAGCCGGCACCTGTCAGCACCAACAGTGGGTTGTGGCCAGGTAGCAGGCAGAAGATGTGGGGTCCTGGGGCTCTCCCCACGCCCCATAGCCCCGAGCAACAACAAACTGTGAGACACCTACAAGTCTAAAAATAAAAAAATGACAAAAGATTAAAGATCAGGAGTCCGTAGCTGCTCCTCTATTATTCATTGCTCAGCAAACGTGCACGCCATAATGCAGTTCGTGTGTCAATTTAAATACATCTTCATGCATGGTGGCGCCCTAATCTGGGCAGGGGCTCCACCAGAATGTTTTTAAGTGTTGTGGAGAGACTGCAGGACGCACAGCAGCCCCCAAAAATACTTTAAAAAAACTAAAGATATGTCTCCTGGAGTCTATGAAATAGGACTCAAGGAAAAGTTAATCATTTTGAGGCCCTGCGCCTTTCCTTTTGTTCTACCCCATTGTCCTTTGCGTGCTTCTTTTTATAAAAGACTGCACGCAATTGGCCAAAGGCAGGAGCGTTGCTCCGCCCACGGCCTATTGGTGTCTATTACGCAATTGGTGCGCGTAATAGACACCAATAGGCCGTGTGGTTTCAATTATCGTGCCCAGACACAGGCGCGATAAGTGAAACCACATGGCTCGCTGTGGCGCACGCGCACCACTCGTGAGCTTCTGTTTTTCTTCGGATCCATTTCCCTGTGAAACAACCCGCAGAAGCCGGCTCCCGAGGCAGCCTTCAGCAAGGCGCAGAAATGGATCGAGGTGAGTGTTGGGCTGAGCGGGCCAGGTTCGGTGTCCACTTTGCATGGCAGAGTAAGTCTGGTTTAACTTGTTTTGTTACAAATTAAGCACCGCCAGGGAGGTGCATGTTGGTGAATACACTCTGTGCACAGCAGGTGGTACTGTGAATTACCCACATGGGTGCTATTTCTTTGCTCCGAAAAATTTACAGTCCCTCAAAAGTTTTTGCTCTAGTTCCACATCTCCCCTTGAGAAAAATCAGTTGCTGTTCAGGTTGAAAGCCTGTTCTAGAAACAAGCTTTGCAGAAAGTATTAAAGTGCTTCTGGGCTGCTGCCAGACCTTGAAAATATTAATCGTCAAACTAGCTGCATCGGTGCATCCCTTGCGTAAAAAAAAAGATAGTCGTTGGTGAAGGTCAGTGTGGCGGCTCCGTCCTAGTAAGTGCGGTGTGAGCACGAGTGTCCTTAAGAATTGCAATATATAAATCCTGAACTACACTACTGAAGGAGTGGCTTTTCATCCCTCGAGCAGACTTCAATTAGGCCTTAAGCCCATCAGGGAGTACTTGTCCCCCATTCCAGCCCACCTTGAGTGTTTAGGACTGCACGCGACCAAAGGCCACGGGAGAAGTGTTGTAAGGGCCCACGAGACCACATACAGAGTGCCGTAAATGCCATAATAGGGGCTATTCATATTGATCTTATTCCAGTTTAGAAGTTTGTGATTTCATGCCAGTGATTTACTCAGGCGCTTTTAGAACAGATATGATGCTATTAAATCAGACGTTATGGAATCAAACCCTCCCCCCCCCGTCCGCTTGGCCCCGCAGTGACATTGCACCTGTTCGCACACGTGTGTCTGTGGGGCGGAAAACCAGCAAATCGGGTCTGGTAGCTCACTGGACTAATACGTCCACTGCAGGCTCCTGTGTGCGACCTCATGGTCACAGGGTCATATCCCGGTGGGCCCACCCAGCCTTTCATCCATCTGAGGTCGATAAAATGAGTACTGGTGAGTAACGATAAACATCTGTTATTCTGCCAATCCAGTGAGCGTTAACTGTGCACCCCTTTCTTTGATCTGACCTGTCAGAAGGTGATTAGAGACGGAGTAAGAGGGTGCTATGGGGAGGCCATACAGATACCTTTGCCAATGGCTGGCCTTGCTTCGTGTGCTGGATGTCTTCATTTAGGATTTACTGAGGAGATATTTTTATACATCACTTTAAGGGTTTCCAGCCTCCGGAGGAAGCACACGGGCTCTCCCGAACAGGTCCAGCCCACTCTGTCTAGCTCCACAGGGAATTCATATATTCTTGGTCACTGGTCAGGGTCAACCTATTTTCAAGCTTGGGTACAGTACTGTGTGTTAACTATTCAGAATTTACTTTCGCTTCAGAATTACTCCATTGTTTGTGCATAGGTATTTCTTGAAGTATAGACACAAGCGGGCACCCCACCTGACGTTAGAAATATTTCTGATTACCATAGATAATCCATGAAAACGGAATCATGGGATTGGTCGGAAAGGAACACGTCTTGTAAAAATCTCTTAACCTACAATGATATAACAAAGGGAACTGACAAATTAAAGTTGACTTAAAAATATGGCCACATCAAAATGTAAACAGCTTCGATGTTTTTATAAAAACGTTTTATATAGTGTAAACTCGACCTGATGGTATTGAGCGTTTTACATGAGCACCAGTTACATTACATAAGGGCCCAATCATTTTTAGGTTGAGCCTGGGCAGCGCATGCACTGCTTTGCGAGGCATACTGTATTGAGGCATGGACTTGAAGCCTCGCCCATTCTCCGCCCCTTTTTTCATTGGCTTGTCTCATTGTCCTCAGTAAAGGCTGTCTTCGTTAGTCCCTGCTTAGTACCACTTTATCTTCATTTGTAACCTCCCAGTGAGGAGATATCCTGTTGCGTGTGTTGGTGATCAGTAGGCTTTAATTACACCCTGCGAGCACTATTTCATTAAATGCTTTTCACCATACTCTCATGTAAGGCTTTATTTTTTTTACTCGAGGCACAGCATGCCACAGTGGTGGCCATGCCTTTGATTTATTTGCAGCCACTTTGCGGCACCAAACATAGATGCAGATTTTTTTCATCTATTTTTATTTACCTTTTGTTTGTAAATCGCCCCATTTTGCGCTTTCATGTTAATGGTGACCATGCCCCTTTTTTAGACGAGCCGCTTCTAAGGAAAGAGACATGGCTGCCATTAAACTGAAAGTGTGGCTGATAAAAGCTCAGAAGCAGGTAAAGTTGTAGATAAAGCTTTATTGATGCAACCATCAACCAGGAAAGACAGCAACTCTTTTCAGGAGAAAACATAGCATTCTGACAATGATGTCAGGAAGGCAGAGCTAGTAAAGTTCCATTAAAGGGAGTGTAACTAAAGAACAGTAACCATAACACATCCCCTTTCCAATAAACGAAACAGGAAGGAAAATGTATAAAGCTTAGGTCATTACATAATCATTGAATTTCCGAGGAAGGTGAGAAGTCCTCCCAGAAACAGTTCTTTGATAACGAGGAGAAGAAGTAACACTAGGATTGCAAGAAGAATTGGAACTGCTGTTGGGATAGAACTTTACAGCATCACATTTGGCCAATTTAGACATGTTCCAAGTACAATTATTGTCTAAAGTGACAACATTCTTCCTGATGGAAACAATGGTGAAAGGACCAGTGAAGTTTGAAACACCCTTATGACCACACTTGGATTTCTTCACCAGAACACGATCACCTACATTCCACTTCCTGAGTTTGACATGCATTTTAGTATCATAACGATGTTTATATTTCTGCTGGTAATTTGTCAACGCTTCCCTCCTTCTCACCTCTCTTTCCACACTGTCACCACGACCCTTCTCGGGAAGCCAGGTAGGATTGAGTTTGGAACAAGCCAATCTACCCCTCAAGGCTTCAAAAGGGGATCTCTGCATGACAGCATTGGGAGTCGTGCGATGCGCCCACCACGTCTCCCTCAAGACACTGCTAAAAGAAGCTTTGGATTCCAAAGCCCTCTGTGCACAACTCTTCACAACTCTATTCATCCTCTCCGTGAGACCATTAGCTTGTGGAGAGTAAAGAGCTGTCTTTTGATGGATGATGCCAAGGTCTTTCAAGAAATCATCCATCTCCCTGGAGGTGAACTGCACCCCATTGTCAGTGAGCAGGAATTTAGGAACACCTTCTGACCCAAATACCTCCTTCAAAAACTCAATCACTGTTCTAGAATTGACAACACTCATACACTTGGAAACAACCCATTTGGAAGTAAAATCAACTAACAATACAACAAATCTTTCATGCGCAGGCATAAGTTCAAACGGACCCGCAATGTCCAGGCCTAATTTAGTCCAAACAGCAACAGGAACTTCAATCGGTGACAAAGGAGAATGACTAGTGGTGCGTGATTTGTCATTGACAGCACATAAATGACAATCCTTGTGTGGAGTGGAGTAGTGTGGCTCACTGGTTAGAGGCAGCAGGCCTGAGAGCAGAAGTCAGCCCGGGACCAGGGTTCAATTCCCGACGCGGCAGGGTCGTGGACCTTGGTCAGCGGACTTGATAATTCTCGCTTCGGTGCTTACTCTAATCAGGGGTTCCACTCGGCAACTCTGGGCATTAGCTTGCCTAATCTCCACAACGGCCCCACCAATTCCGGGGATGCCTGGCTCCACCTTGGGGACTCCCAGCAAGGGACCATCCCACAGGGAAAGCCAGGACGGGTTCCCCAGAGTTATACAGCGCCGGGACGCCCCGTTGCTGGGGCAGCTGTGCGCTTTACAAGTATACTACATTTACTACTACATTTACATCCTTGACAACAGCTTCTACCATGCCATCCATACCGGGCCACCAGTACCTTTCCCTGGTACGAGCTTTCGTGAGATTCCTACCCAAATGCCCTTCATGAGCTATGTTAACGATTCTCTCTCTCAAATCACCTGGAGGTACCACTCTGTCACCCCTCATCAAGTTGTCCTGAATGAAAGTTAAATCATCCCTCACTGACCAAAAAGGCTTCAAAACACCCTCAAGAGCATCATAATTAGGCCAACCATCTCTAATCACACCCTTAAGTAGTTGAAAACTAGCGTCATCAGCCACGCTCCGTGACCATTCCTCTTTGGAAATACTAGACTCCAAAACCCAGTTCACACAAACACTTTCAGTGACACAATCCCTTACAACAGGAAGACGAGAAAGACAATCAGCAGGTTTATTGTTCGATCCAGGAATGTACTGTACCTTAAAGTTGAATTCTTGCAATCCCTCACTCCATCTTTTCAACCTAGGCGTCATATGATCACTTTGATGACATGAAAAGATTTGTACCAGAGGACGATGATCAGATTTCACAACGAAAGGAATTCCCCACAAATAAAATTTAAAGTGGAGCACTGACCAAAATACCGCTAACGCTTCTCTCTCGATACAAGAATAATTAAGCTCAGCCTCTCTCAAGGCCCTTGAAGCGAACGCAACGACAACCTCTTCACCATTCACCACTTGTGAAAGCACAGCACCCAAACCCTTAAGACTGGCGTCAGTTGTGAGAATAGTTTTGAGTTTCGAGTCAAAATGACCCAAAGTAGGCATTTTACCGATCTCTTTCTTCACCAACTCAAACGCCCTCTCACAATCAGCAGACCAAGAAAAATGTACACCTTCCTTTAAAAGAGATCTAATAGGTTCGACCAGACTGGCAAAACCTTTGACAAACTTAGAATAAAATTCTGCCATCCCTAAAAATGACTTGACCTGATCTTTGTCCACAGGAGTCGGTGCTCCAACAATGCTCTCAGCTAACTCCAGTTTAGGCTGAATCCCATTCCCAGAAATGACATGTCCCAAATATGTAACCGACTTTAAACCAATGCGACACTTTTCCTTTTTCACAGTAAGTCCACTCTCTCCTAACTTGCTCAAAACAGACCTTAATACTTTGTCATGTTCACCCTCATCCACCCCATACAGCAAGATATCGTCCTGAAAGAACATGACGTTTGAAAGACAACCCAAGACCATCTTCATTACTCTCTGAAAACACGCAGCAGCTGAAGCTAAACCGAATGGCATTCGTAGAAATTGGTAAGCACCTAATGGCGTGACAAAAGAAGTAAGATGCCTGCAATCTTTATGTAATACAACTTGATGGTAAGCTGAAGAGAGATCAAGTACACTAAATACCTTCGCACCCTTCAAAGTACTAATGCTCTCAGCTATATTGGGTAATGGTTGTCGATCCATCCAGATGCACTCATTCAAACCGCGTAAATCCACACACATCCTAATTGACTTTCCACCATCCTTGGGTGCTAAAACCACTGGACTCAACCATTCCGAAGATTCTATTTCTTCGATCACTCCTAAATTCAACAATTTCTCAATCTCACACTTAAGTGGCTCAAGCATCATGTTGGGTACCTTTCTCACCTTGTGCACACATGGCCTGGCAGATTTCTTGAGAATAATTCTATGCTCAAAACCTTTTAAACATCCCAAGGTATCTGCAAGGACTTTTGGATAATCAGCAAAGTATGTCTCAGAACTAGACACATAATTTACCAGAGGAGAAGTGGCAACATGAAAGTGTGCAGCAAGAAAATCTTCCTTCAACATAACTTGATTTTTTGGATCCTTTGCTCCTGTATCAAGGATAATCCCCAAATCATGCGGATGTCGCCATCCAAGAAGATTATCACCTCTGACAGCAACATACACCTTACCAGAGATGCATCTTCCTCTGAAAGAAATATTAGCTACGGTATAACCCAGTACCTCTATCCTTGACTTGTTGTAACTCAAAGGAGAGATATCAGAAGGTAAAAGTTTAACATTCCCTAACCCAACCTCCTCATCCCAAATTTTGTTCCCAATTAAGATGAAAGGAGAACCTGAGTCAGCCATAAGTTTGAACACGAACTTGTCAATGGCAATATCACAAAATGGCATAAATATGTGTTCAACATCAACCATACCTTCGCTAACACTAGAAACCACAACTGTACGTATAATATCAGAACTCGGTTCGTTGCCCTCTTTCTTTTTACCAGACCTGCACACACGTGCATAGTGTCCTTTGATACCGCAATTATTACAAATGCTGTCTTTAGCAAAACATTGAGGAAAATTGGAAGTGTGAAAGAAACTTCCACACCTAAAGCAACGCATTTTTTGGCTAGTGAAGGAACGTTGTTGACGAGAATCTTGTTCCTTAGAGTTAGTGGATTCCCTAGAAGAAGAAGGGCGTGTTTCAGAAAAACTTTTCTGCAAAGATGGATTCTTTTGAAAAGATTTACTCTTAGGTCCAGCACTAACTTTGGCAACATCCTGACATTCAGAGAAATCATCCTCTCCTAATGTATGCACAGAGTCGGGAGTTTTCTTCTTATGATTGCTAACAGTTTGACTCTCATCCTCTTTATTTTTTCTTATTTCTTTGACCCATGTAGAAGTGTTCTCCATACCTTCTACAATATCTACTGCATCTTTTAATGTAGGATTTCTTGCCAATAATTTTTCTTGCACTCTAGAACTGTTTGTGCATCGAACAAGTTGATCTCTGACAAGAGATTCTGAAAGATCACCAAAATCACAAGTGCGTGAAAGAGTTTTTAAGGCAGCAACATAGGTTCCTACACGCTCACGAGCGCCTTGAACTCGAGTAAAAAATCTATGTCGCTCTAAAACAACGTTAATCCTTGGGCCAAAATACTGTTCCAACATAGTCATAGACATTTCGAAAACATCCGCAGGTTCACCATCAGCTCCGCCCATAGGTATAGTGTCCATACTATCATATGTGTGTCTACCCTCAACACCCAAATTGTGCAATAAGATAGCTTGTTTTCTGAAAGCTGAAAACTTCTCTCCCCCAATAGCAACTAAATACGAGTCAAACAAATTCCTCCATCTCTTCCAAGGGAGAATGGGTTCACCCTCCTCTGAAAGGAATGGAGGTGGCTGTGACATGCTAGACGTAGTAGCCATTGTAAAAACAAACCTATTAAAATGAAAGAATGTAAGTAAACAAATGTGACAATTTTGGCAAGTTTTCAAAGCGAAAATTGTAAATACCAATAAGCTATTGTAAAATTAGTAATGTTTGTCCAAAACCTTGGTGAAAGCAGTCAAAACCACAATAGTAGCTGAAAGAAACAAAACATCACCAAATAGTAGATTGTAGTTGAAGAAACGTGCTGTTGTGCACATCAACGAAGAAAGTAAGAAAAGTGTGGTTCTTTCTGAAGAAATGCGCTGCTGTGCATATCAGCGTAGAAAATTGAGGGTTAAAATGAAATGCGCTGCCGTGCGCATCGGCGCTGTCAACCCTGTTGTGAAGGTAAACAATATGCACTGCCGTGCATATCGGCGCGGTTGACAGGGAAAATCCAAAATGGCCGCTGCGTGATGTTGTCACGTGTAGGACGTCAGACGTTAGACGTCCGGGTCAGGAGTCAAGCTGCCGGATCAAGCTGCCAGGAAGAGAAGACTCGCGTAGGGTGCACTCGCGCAAGGCATGGAACAAACTGGTTGCCAGGCGAGGGAAGCATTCACAGGACTCACCGAGTGACACGCGATGGCGCACGCGAAGTCACACGCGATGGCACCCGCGATGTCTTTCAAATGGCAACAAAGTAACGGTAAGCCTCAGGAAGAGGAAATTACCTTAAGCAAAATTAGTCGAGTAATTTAAGATTTTGAGTTTTCTCTTGAACCAAAAGTCGGCAAGGAGGTGCAGCAGACTCCACAATGTAGCAGAAAAAGTATGAACAGCGGTCCAAACAATAAGAGAGTCTAACTGCTGTTCAGCAGAGCAGCTAGGAAAGCCAAAAGGTTAAAGAATCCAAACCAAACAAGGCATGAAAGTGAGGCCAAAGTTGAAGGTCCCAATGTTAGAAGGCAGGTTCAGGACAGTAGGTCAGTGTCCTGCATAATCCAATGTCCAATGTCCAAAAAACGAAAAAAATGAGAAAAAACCAAATCCAAGTCCAATCTGAAGAGTAGGGGAGTTGATGGTTGCAGGTGCCTGTCCCCAATCAAGCCTTGACCCTCGTCGCCAGTGATAAAAGCTCAGAAGCAGGTAAAGTTGTAGATAAAGCTTTATTGATGCAACCATCAACCAGGAAAGACAGCAACTCTTTTCAGGAGAAAACATAACATTCTGACAATGATGTCAGGAAGGCAGAGCTAGTAAAGTTCCATTAAAGGGACAGTAACTAAAGAACAGTAACCATAACAGTGGCACGGGGCACTTTTGCAAACAACCATTTGCAATTCAATAGGTCTCAAATTTTCGAGAGTTTCGTAAATGCGAGACCTATTGCATTGCAAATGCTTGTTTAAGCATTCCCAGAGCTGGAGCTTTTGCTCTTCAGCTTGGGAATGTAGGGACGTCTGTGGTTGGTTTTAAGGCTGCATTATTTGGATTGAGCAGGAGAAAAGAGAGCGTCTCATACGTGCTTAATATTTTGATCTTTGCTATGATAACAAATGCTTTATTTAAATGTTTATTCACAGACATTGCAATGATACCTTCACAAAACCATTTTATATACTGGCAGTGGAGTTACTTTAAAGAAACCTTAAAAAGTCACTGAAAAAAACAAGGGTTAAAGAGCTGTTATACTTGGGTGACAGCTACATTATATTTAAAACAAAACTTTTTTTAAAAACACACTGAAATTCACCAGTTATAGTTAACTTAAGTAACTACAACTTGCACCCTGAAGTAACTATAACTTGTGCCTTCGTTTTTGTTCAGTAAATATACATTATAACTGGATACAACTATAGATGTGTATATTGTATCCATTTTACAGACGGACGTTGATGGACAGGAGGCTTCGTCAAGATTAATCTCCATACTTCATTCTACCTCTGTCTCGTACTTACTAGTTTAACTGTATCTCCTTCCGGTTTATTGTTTTGTTTCATGACTTCTAGAGAGCGGGCTTCAGTTGGTTGCAAAGTTAAGTACAACCCTTTTGAAACTGAGCTCACACAGAGTAGTGTGCTTAAACTCTCAATCCATTAAATCAACTGTTCTACCACTTAATCCACCATCTTACTATTTGAGCTAACAATTACAGAAAAGATTTCCTTTACTTTTGTGAACTAATTGAAGAGAAGGTGATGCGTCGTGGGACAAGGCACCAGAGAAGTTTGGTGACCAAAGCCTGGTTCGTAACCTAAACGATATGGCCATGTTTTAAGCATTCCAGAGCAGGAGACTTTTTCTGCATATTTTGGGGAGTGAGGTTCATCGCTTGGACAGAGGCAACGTGCCACCTTGCCGCCTTTCACTATAACATCCTAAGCGTGGGGTAACCTGCTACCAGCATCCATGGCATTAGAGTTACACATCCCAGTCACATGCTACTCCATCCCAAAGTGAAGCAGCTCACAGTGCAAGGCCATCAGCTAAGGGGGCAGAGTTACAGGGGCTGGGGGTAGCGCTAGTAGTCCGGGCTATACAGGAGTAGCCAAAGCTATTCTAGCAGCCCTGGCATGGCATAAAGTAGTCGGAGATGTAGCTACACCAACTGTACTCTCACTGCAATCGCAAAACCCTGTGACATCCTCAGCCCCAGCGACAGGGCCAAGTCTACAGTCTCAGCAGCTCAGCCTCCTCAAGTGAGGGGCAACGACCACATATGCCTCTACATCCCAGGGGTTCTTTTTCATACCTAAGCACCCTATTCGTCTGCAACTGCTCGGTGGTTCGCCCCTTATGGGTCGGTGGCCTGGTATGTACCACAGGAGGTTAAAGAGATCTCGGATTTAATTCTGTGGCCATTTATTTTTTCTTGTTTTTTTAGAACTCTCTTTATTGGCTTTAACAAAAAGTTGATTATTGTCACACTGCAGTTCGATATCTGATAGAGTGTCCTGAACATCACCTGCCTCCCTTCCTGGTGAGGATACTTATAGTACACGCGATACTTCTGCTGTACTTCCAGAGTGTTCAACCACCAATTACTAACACCTTTTCAACAATTAGTGTGTTAGTAATTGGTGGTGGAGCTACAGAGACAGGCAGTATTGCGTTTTTTAGGACAGAGATAGGAACACACTGGAAGTACAGCAGAAGTATCACGTGTACTATAAGTATCCTCACCAGGAAGGGAGGCAGGTGATGTTCAGGACACTATCAGATATAGAGCAGGTCTTTTTGTGATGAATAAGTGTGAGTGGAGGGCAACCTACATCTTTACCCTCTGAGCTCCTGTTTGTAATGGGCACTGCAGTTCGACTCAACAGCACAAGGGATATTATGCCTTTACCCATTTGATGGTTTTTTTTCCAGGTGGCCCAATGCAGATACCTGCAGCCACAGAAGTGCAAAAGGGCCCCAACCCTACAAGGGGTTCTCAACCATTCAAGGGTTCCAATTTAACCGAAGACCAATTAAGATCTGTGAGACGGGGAAACTAAGGAACCACTCATCACATTCTGCAGAGAGGTCCCATCATTCTGCGTTATGCCACTGGGGTCGCAGTCTTTATTATAGTTCCAATATTGCTACAATACAATTTGCTAAGAATAAGGCGCGATCTCCCCTTCAAAGCTAGTCAGGACACCTTGTAAAAGTAAAAAGTAAAGTCCACATTTGTAAAGCGCACAATCACCCGTAAGGGTCTCTAGGCGCTGGGGGCCGTCGGGAAGATTAAGCGAGCTATTGCCCAGAGTCACATGGTGCTGGGCTAACCTGCCGCCGGAGCCGGGGATCGAACCGTGGTCCCCAGATTCCAGCGTCAGTCGCCCTGGCCGCGGCGCCACACCTCTCCCACACCCTGTTTTGAGTCCGGCATTCTCTTGAGTACATATTCTAGTGTCAAGGACTTAATTCTTCTTTTTCATGCCCAGCAATTGTAGTCTCAGTGAGATATCGATGGGACATAGTGTGCATGCTGCCTCCAAAGAGCATGTTCTTTGCCCTTAATAATCTATATTTGATTCTCTCTTGTTCAACTTATCCAAGTCGTCCTCTAAGTCCTGGTGATTGAATTCAAACTTTACCAGCCACTTGGGTTTCTGCAAAGCCTTAATATGAGGTTCTTCCAGGTGCCTTCACCATCTTCACAGATCAACTCGGTGCAAGCACCCTGAATCTGTAAACGCTAATACTAATAGAGATAATACCAAAGAGATCTACAAGCTGGTTGCGCCTGCATGGGATCGGTTGACTGGCACACGTGTCTCTTACAATGTATAGGTGCATAAACCACTAAGAACAGTTCGAACCACTTTCTTGGGCACTATGGATCACAGTTGCTGTAATGTCTGCCCACATACGTCTGCACTTTCCCTCACGAAAAAACCCTCAAATCCCTTCTTTTGTTAGCAGTGCGGCTGTTTACCTTCCGCCTCTAGCAGCAATGAAGCAAGTAACCCGAGTCCCTGCACAGATTCACAAGAGATGAAAAGGCTCGTGTTTGTGTTTGTTTTCATCAGCGCTTGAATTAAGGAAATATGCGGTCGCTGGAGTTTCCCCGGCATCATAATATTCAAGATAACGTTTCTATGGAGCAGAATGCGGAAGCAAATGTAAAGCAATTCTGAGCTTGCGCCGGGGGCGTTCGGGATTAAGGTCCTAGGGGTGTGGCCCGGTTATAACCAGGAGCTGGTTTCCAATGGTGAACAGCACGGCTATCCATGGCTATCCAACTTAGGACCAGGAGAGAAGGATCAACAAAGATCTTCAGGATAACAACAGCTTATGGAAATAACGAAATACTATGGTTCTACTTCTAAAGATCCATTAGAACGTTTTTCAACATTCACATAGGATAAATGGATCTATGATTGGTGAAAATCTGTAAAACTGCAGTTTACAAGTGGCATCACTGTATTTCTTTACATCATGTACGTAAACCCAGGTTTCATTTGATGTTGGGTCACCCAGAACGATTAATGTTCCTTTATGAAAACATCATGATATATAACTGTGGTATTCATCACGGAAATATAACTAAACTGCGTTTCATATTTTCAAGAGAACAACAATGATCAGCAAGTATTGTGACTTTTCATATTAGAATTGTTCTTATTTTAATTACTTGAAACTGGAAACGGCCTTACCACCGTAGGCTGAGCCACGCGTCCATTTACCCGCAAACCGTACCAGGCATATGCCTTAACCATGCATATGCCAAGGCAGTGCGCGGTCTAGATCCTGGAATGGGCAGGCAGGAAGAGGAAGGATCGGGAGTAAAGGAAGCGGTCAGATAAGGGGGCTGGGGTCGGGTTTCGGGGGTAGACTTTAGTGTTGGGGGAGCAATTTTTTTTTCATATGGCTAGAGGCCAGGTTTTAGGGCTCAGGGGGGGGGGGGGTTCAGGGGTAGGGATCTGTTAGGGCTCAGGGGGTTAGGGGTCAGGGTAGTTTTTAGGTCAAGGGCTCAGTTTTTAGGGTTCAGTGGGGGGGAAGGGACAGTTTTCAGTCCTGTGGCAGTTTTAGGCCTCAGGCAGGAAGGGCTGAGTGTGGTAGTTTACAGGGGTAAGGGGTTCGTATTCAGGGTTTAACGTGGGAGGCTGGGGTGGATTTTAGGGCACGGGGACAGTTTTTAGGGCTCGGGCAGGGGGGACTTGGTCAGGGTAATTTACAGGTGTAGGGGAAGTTTTAAGGGCTCAGGGTGGGGTGGGCTGGGTAGTTTGTAGGGCGTGGGGTAGTGGGAGGGACAGTTTTCAGGGCTGGGGTGTGATCTTTACCACATGTCCCTTTAACAATCATGTCCTTACCACAAACCTGCATGGTAAAGGCATGCATGGTAAAGGCATTTGTGGTAAAGATGCAGTCGTGGTTGCGACTGCTTTGTTGAGGCATGATTTGTACAATCATACAACCCTTGAAACTCGTATCCAAGTTTTTATAGCATATTGCACCGGTGACACTCACTTGAAAATCATCAGAAATTAAATAAGCCAAAACTCAACTTGGGTCATGCCTGATCATTTTTCATGACCATAGGAAAAAACGAAAGCTGAAAAAATAAGATTTTCAACATTACACTTCACAACTCCATACAGCACGGCACATATTCTACAAAACAAAATAGGTAAAATACCTTGACACAAGTTATACTGGTCGTTTATGACAAGCAAAGGTTGCCGAATGCTCTTGAAGAAAGGGGTAACCTGCATTTTAATTATTTTACTTGCACTGTCCTTAATGTAGAAAACATTGCTAACAGACTACACCACTGGCACTTCAATTCAACGCACTCCATCTCTTCTGACCTAGCTCAGAGAGAGAGAGCGACCTAACCAGTTAATTATTTATGGTACACGAACCCTAGAAAATTAAGTTCCCACATCACAGAAGCTGCTCATAAGATCCTCATATTGAGGCGTTCTATACGAAGAAACCGGGCAATCCTTTGCATTTAGTAGCAGGTAGTAGCATGGGAATTGAATGCTATACTTTAGCAAACAACAGTATATACAAGTATTTGGCTGTCTGTTGTATAAATCTCTTCCCTGCCAACCAATGTGAATACGTTTCCGATTAGAAAATGTATCTAACCAAGCTATGAACTACGGTGACTCACAGAATTGGATGTTATTTCCAACTGCAACAACCATTAGTCACACATTTGTCCCAATGTGACCCGCTGATTCGTATGCCTCTTGGTTTTTAAAGACGCTTGTTTTGGAACACCACCAAAGATCTTATCCCTGACACAATGATCAGCCCAATAGTAGGTTTATTGTTTTTAATGGAGCATCACTAGGAGACCATCCTCTCGTTTTAAATTTCACTATGAAAAAGTACCAGCAATAGTAAATACCACCTTTAAATACTTGCTTAAAATGTATGAAGTGGTGAGTAAGTAAAAAGAGACATGATTAATAAACAAATAATTTAAACTTAGTAGGGAATATTCAAAATCAAAAGTTCAGATTTATGTGATATGAACTGCTTCTCCTTTAGCATAATTTTTGATAATTTTCAAATGTTCCTGTTCCACAATCATAGGCCAATGGTAATGGAACTAATAATTTTATGTGCATACTGAGAAGACTAATCTTCAGAGGAGCACCGAAGGAGTATGTCGTTCCTGTAGGGTGGGGAAAGAAGAAAAGGAGTCTAGGTTGGTCAACACCCTTACTCAGTAGTGGAGTGTGGGCGTCTCCTAATTTGGGAACTGGGGCACTCACACACCCATTTGGGTGTCATGCTTCATAATAGGGCTTGCTCCTCGTCGGGCCGGCGCTGCAATGCCTGACGGGCACCCTATGAGGGGCTCTTTGTGGGAGATCTTTTTCCAAAGTTGTATAGGTGATGTGCGTGTGAGGGGCCTAGTGGTGTAGATGGGAGGAGAAATAAAATGAGGCGAGTTGGTGCTCCAAAATGAATTTTAATCTGTGAGCCCACTCGTTTCAATTAAAACCAGTATAGGGATACTGCCGATTATAATGAATGGAGGTGTCTATATGTGTGTAGTCATGGTCAACATGTTTCTTGCACTATGTGTGTAAATCACTCTGCAATTCTTCAGGACCTATCTTGATGCACTATCTACATGGGTGGTTAGTTATGGAAAATAAACCAATCACTCTGATGACCTTTCAATGAGGTACTTTAATAATACAAATCATGGGACCAACCCAATTTGGGTTCAAGTCACTCCTCATCAATAGTTAGGTAGAGCAACAATCATTACAAAAGCTTCCTCCCAACGAGGCAGAGCGAGGGGTAGGTTCCCGGCACCTGTTTTCCTGGAAAACTCATAACGTTAACTTTTGTAAAGATCATTGCTCTGCCTAACTACTGACGAGGCGTGATTTGAACACGAACTGAGTTGGGTTGGTTCCATGATTTGTATTATAGTAGACCAGA
This sequence comes from Lissotriton helveticus, assembly GCF_964261635.1. NCBI lineage: Eukaryota > Metazoa > Chordata > Amphibia > Caudata > Salamandridae > Lissotriton > Lissotriton helveticus. Next base: position 375,844,332 of record NC_136060.1, read on the forward strand.
GGATGGAAGCAATACATTTTTCCTTGTCACTGTCTTCTCTTACAAGCAGTACTGGGTTCTCTGGTCTGGGATTTAAAGCTATTTTTGTGGTTTCTGATCTTTCCATCTTAGTACATTTGCCTCTTTGTGTGCCACATATATCTTAATTATACCAGCTCTTTGTTTATATGTTTGGGACACAAAATGTCCAACAAAGTTCATCACTTGACTGTCAAAAGGGACGGCTTGTATGTCAGGTGGCAGCATTTCATTTATTAACAATTTTAATTTAGCATCAAACTATGGCTTTGATATAATCATGAATGGTGACCCTGAATCAGCCGTGACTAACATGTCTACTCTCTGCACTCTCATGAAACACATAGGAGGTTTCATTTGTGCAAATTTATCCTCAATACCTTCCAACCTTACAATCAAAATTTTGTTTTTCTTAACCATGTTCTCCTCTACCTCCTCTTCTGTGTTATCACATATTTCCTCTGCTGTGTAATATACTATAGCAGGACTTTGCTTTCTTTTTTCTCTCGACACACCTTAGGAAAGTACCCTCTTTTCTTACACATGCTGCATTTCTTGTAACTTGCATGGCACGATTTAGCTGAGGCTAAATGGACAGGACTTCCATATCTGCAAAAAAGGTTTTTTTCTCAACTTTGATCCCTGGTAATTTCATTTTTACCTTGTTTTCCCTTCACATAACAGATCTCATTGTCTTTTCGTGACAATCGATCTTCATCCACCTCCTTGACCCAGCTCGTAAGCTGTTTGATAGCTTTTGCTGATGCTGCAACTTCTTCTAAGGTGGGGATCCCCTATAACCCACACCCTTTTTGGAATGGTGTTATTGTTCGAATTAACCATAAGCTGGTCACAAATCATTTCATTAGTGTTGACATCAGAGCTGCAAGTATTCAACAGGCTCCTCAATGAAGTCATAAACCCATCAAAAGTTTCCCCTTCTCTTTGCCTTCTTGTGTAGCATTGATAAGGCTTTAAGGTGGCGCTGATGGTAGGTTTCACTCTGGCCTTAAATCTCGGCAAAGCTTCCTGAAATTCATCATAATCCTCTTCCCCAGGAGGGGTTTCTATTTTAGAGACGGACCTCAAACTATTAAGCCTTTCCTATCCCAAGGAGTGTAATATTATGCATTTTCTCCACTCTACTGGCATTTTATTACTCTCAATTACCACCAAGTAAATGCTAAATTCCTCTTTCCAGGGAATAGATGGTTCCCCTTTATTTATAGAAATGTTCTTCACAAGGTCAAACTGTATTTTGTTAATAATAAGGGTAGAATCCAAATTTGGCTCAATCACTCTACCTTCACATATGCAGTATTTGTTGTAAATATTAGTCACAGATTTTCCAAATATTTCAGTGTTTCTTGAAAAATTATGCTCTTTCACTTTAATAACTCAGTGAATAGACTTCGATGTATGTGGAACGGTTCAAATTTCCATACAGGTAAATCCAAAATGGTTCCTATTCACGTGGAACACATCTTACCAAACAAGTCAATGCAACTCAAAATGGAGGCCTCTGACCAAAGGAGGCATGAAACACCAGATTCCGTTCTTCCAACCGTGCTAGCTGCAGTATCAAACTAGGTTCTCTGTTAACTTACTGACCGCCCATTGAAGACTTAAGGAGCCATGGCAGAACGGAGCAAGTAGGAACCTTCCTCCGCTACATTGGATCCTTCACTCGATAGGAGAAGTCAACAGCAATGACCACCCTCGTCTGCTGCAGCCAGACCGCCTCAGTGGCAGCAGACAGGCACAATGATTTTCCGCAGTCTCCAGTAGGCTCCCGATCCTCGTTATCAAAAAGGATATTGTATGGTGAGGAAAGAGACGCAAACTGAATGGCGAACAGGGCAAGTTTATTTTTTCACAAAGAGATAGGCACCTATCTGACTCGTCAGCTGCTTTTTTTTCTAATCCTCTGCTCTCTCCCGGACACTGCAGTTGTAAACTGCATAGAGTCAACAATAGATAAGCTATACGTTGGCATGTTTTCTCCTGTAAAAGTAAGAAAGTTGTTTAAAAGAGAAAATGGCCCAAGTTATCTCGAATATGTCTGCTGAGTCTGCGTTAATTTTAAAACCCAAGCATTCAGCAACAAAAAGTGTTTGTAATGCAACACCCTCAATTTAACCTCTTTGCCGCAGCGCGAATTCGGCCGCGGTGCGGGCGGGGCAAGCGGGTGGGCGTGGCGCTCCCTTACTCACGGGCGGCGTGTGCTTATGACGGCGTGGATCTGTCAAGACCCAGCCCACTCACTAATTCGCCCGCACAGGCGGGGAATTAGTGCAGCGCAGGCAGAGGCAGGCATGACCCGTGGCTCATGACGGCGTGGAGCCGTCATGAGCATGGAAAGGGATAAAGTTCTACGTGCTTAAACAATCTGAGGATATTTTTTAATTTAATATTTAAAATACATAAGCATGACCAGAGGTTCAGAGTGATAGGCTTGACGTACACCTGTATTTACCCAAAACCATCACAAAATGCCCCAGCAGTCATGATACTGTGATTCCTGAACATCCGGAACAAATCACATTGTTGCTATACCAAAATCTAGAACCCATGGAAAATCACAATCATCACTAGAAGCATTTGCCCCACCCATAGCTGCTGTACATTAACAAGCTTGTACATTCTGATTAGGAGTGAAATTGACCGCTGTAAGAAATTGGGTTACTTGTTGAGAGGGGTGAAACCCTACTTAAGCAGTAACCACAAACCTTGTCAGGGTGAATCACAAGCAAACCGCAAATTAACATGTGCACAATCCTTTGGTAGCCTGGCACAGAGGAGTAAGGCTTAACTTAGAGGCAATGTGTAAAGTATTTATGCAGCACTTTAAACAGAAATAAAGTGACAACACAGCTCAAGAAAAATCACACACCAGATTAGAAAAATAGAGTACATTTTAATAAATAAAACAGGACCAAATGACAAAATTCCAATCAGTAGAACTAGAGATATGCAAGTTTGAAGATGTCAGTGAAAATAGTGCCAAAAAGCACAAAGTGCCAACTGTGGATATCTAGTCACGCTGGACCAGAACAAAGTCACAAGTTCATGCCAATCGCGATTGAGCACAGGCCAGCTACAGGGACCCAGTTAAGCCAGATGAACAAAAGTAAGGAGTAGTTTCTGTCCTGTAACTCCAGTACTGTAGTAGGGGTATCTCTGTTATAGTCATAATCTGGTGAATAGTCCCGCCCATGTGCGTGGACCCCGGAGCAATCAAAAATAATCTCTTAAGCTGTCAAAAACATGCAGAACTGCATCGACACTTGAGAGAATTTAAAGACAGATAATGCAGCCTATATCCACAGGCTACACTGTCCAGTACTTCAACTAGAAATTCCACCAAAATCCACAAACAGCAAAGCCTGTCCAGGGTTTTCTAAGAGAAAAACCTTGCCTTTAACAGCAAAACCCTCTGGAATGATAGAGAGGAAGAAGTGGACAGGCAAGCCCCATAGGCTGCCATTATGTGGATCAGAACAGGATACTGTGCCTTTAAGAGAACTTTCCAGAAGTCTCACAGTATCCCAGAATGCACTGCAGGTCCCTTTTACTTTCAGTTCTTTTTTCCGGCTCCTGCAAGCAGGACCCTGGAGCATTGAGCTCTCCCTTTTCAAGGGTTTAATTGGTGTTTCTTCCTTGTGTTTGTCTTGGTGCACTCTTTATTTGCCAATATGCCTGCATTATTTGACAAATGCCCTGAGTGCTCGAGGAAGAAGGCCAAGTCGGACCCACACGACATTGTCATTCTTGGCCCCGCTGATGTACGAGCGGGCGCGAGACCTACCAGAGCGCTTCCTGGCGCTGTGCTAACCTGACGCGCGATTTGGCAGCGTGTTTTAAATACCTGTTTGGATATTTGTTTTTTTGTTTAATTTTGGTATCCCCTGTTTTTAATTGTTAGCGCCCTCACTTGCACCATAATAGTGTGACTCACCGCGTTTTGCGGGTCCCGGTCTCCTGTGGGCTGGCTGTAGGAGCCCTGTGCTTCGGTGGCGGCCATATTGGGTGAGGGGCGCGGGCGGTGCAGTCTAGTGGCGCAGGCGACGGACTGCTTATCAGGGAGTCATGCTCACGCGCAGCGGATGCGCCGGATCACCGCCGGAGTCACGCCAGAGTCCAGCCCGTCTGCGCCCGTCAGCGTCCCGGAGGCGGGCGGGGCGGCGGGCTGGGCTCCACCATCGTCCGACTCCGTTGTAGGGTCTTCCTGGCTCCGTTATACACCATGTGAGTTGCGCTCACTTCGCCCTTCCCCCCCTCTTTTGGGGGGCTGCCGTTCCGTTTTCCCCGGTCGGTTCAGGGTTAAGTGTTGCTGTCCTGGATGCGGTTGGCGTCCGAGTTGTACCGTGTTCCTTTCCCCTAATAAACCGATCGAGCATGCTGGCCATCTCTGCATGCTGCTTAATACCAGATCTCTGGCTAGGCATGCGCAGGATATCCTTGACCTTTTAGATCTGGAAAAGCCCCTCTGTCTCATGTTAACTGAGACCTGGTTGGGGGATTTCTCCAACCCTGATGTGGCAGTGGCTATTCCTCCTGGCTACAATATCTATAGGTAGGACAGGCCCAAGGGCAGGGGCGGAGGAGTGGCTTTGGTGGTGCAGGAAAGTGTGGCTTGCTCCATTCTGCCGGTTGATGACATCCGTGGCTCTGAGTCCCTTGCTTTCTCCATCACCCTGGCACCTCACCAATCCTTCAAGGGTCTGTTGGTTTACAGACCACCTGGCCCATTGGGCACCTTTTTGGAAGATTTTGAGTCCGTCCTATCAGGGCTGGTTCTCAAAGCGGATCAGTGTATTGTCGCTGGAGACTTTAACATCCACATGGATGACCCATCAGACTCGGATACCATCAAACTCTTGGAGGCCACCGCCCCCTTAGGCCTGACTCCGTTTCTCTTGGGACCCACCCATGTGAAGGGGCACACCCTGGACCAGGTTTTTTCGACCTCTCCTCTTGAGGTTAAGGAGATAATACCGGTGCTTTGGTCGGACCATAGGTTGGCCAAATTTTTGGTCAAAGGCACGATGAGACCTGTCAACACTGGGTCTCTGCAACAGCGTCGCGCCTACCGGGCTTTTCACTCTGTAACTCCGGCAATGCTCGCGCAGGCGGCGCTAGATCATCCGTGCCCCCTTACAGGGGATCTCGAGAAGGACTTGGAAGCGCTGCAGGGCTGGTTACTGGACAGACTCAACGATCTTGCTCCAGTGATGGCCCCCCGTTCTACATCGAAACGGGTTTCGGCCCCGTGGTTCACGGCGACACTGGCGATCGCCCGACAGTCTTGTAGGGTGGCGGAAAGAGTTTGGCGTGCCCAATATGATCCTGAGGCAAAACTGCTTTACAAGACTGCGGTTAAGACATATCAGCGGGACATTCGTCTTGGGAAAAGGGTTTACCTTGCTGGGAGAATAGAGGCTGCCTCTAACTCCTGCAAGGAAATCTTTTCCATTGTGAGAGAATTTACAGCTCCTCGCTCGAATGTTTCCCATGATATGCCCCCAAAGTCCTGGGCCGCGGACCTTGCTAAGTTTTTTACTGGCAAGATAAAGCTTATCCAGGACTCTTTCCATCTGGCGGTGCCTGCTGGTGTAACCTGCATAGAGGAGAACCCGCACCTGGTAGCTTCACCAGGCCCGTCGCTGGTAGTCTTCCCCTCTCTTTCAGCCGCTGAGTCGTTAGGACTTATGGGCGCGCTTAAATCTGGTTCGCCCCTGGACCCCTGCCCGGCGAAGTTTCTATCTAGAATGGCGGAAGTCTTAAATCCCCTGGTCAACCCTCTTCTCAACCTATCACTGAGCCAGGGTTTGGTCCCACTAGCGTGGAAACAGGCTATGGTGATTCCCCTGCTGAAGAAGCCTGGCCTCGATCCTGAGGCGCTGGTCAATTACAGACCAATTTCTCTCTTGCCTGCCCTGATGAAAATTTTGGAGAAGCACATTCAGATGGTGCTCTCCAACCTCTTGGAATCGCATGAGCTTTTGCATGCCTCCCAATCGGGCTTCCGCCCCAATCTCAGTACTGAGACAGCACTCCTGGAGGTGTCGGAAGACATCAAAGGAGTTCTGGACTCTGGAGGCAAGGCCATGCTGGTCATGTTGGACCTGTCGGCGGCGTTCGACACCGTCCCCCATGATGGCCTTCTCTCGAGACTTTACGAGATAGGCCTTAGGGGGACGGTGCTCAGCTGGTTTTCATCATTTCTAGCCGACCGCCGACAAACGGTCTGGACCCCCCCGGACTCTGCTGTGATGCCGCCACTGGGTGTTGGGGTCCCTCAGGGCTCTATTCTGAGCCCGACCCTTTTTAACATCTTCATGACCCCTTTGGCGGCACTGGCGGAGTCTTTCGGGGCCCGGATCGTGTCCTATGCCGACGACACACAGCTCCTCTTCTCCTGTGAGAGGGGAGGAGATTTTAACGGGGAGAGCATCCGGGATTGCCTTGGGGCTGTTTTCAGATGGTTTCATTTGAATGGCCTCAAGTGCAATTCTGAGAAGTCTGAGGTGCTCTTCTTTGGGTGTACGTCGGACCCTGACTGGCATGACTGGTGGCCTATCAACATGTTTCCACCTTCCTCTCCATCTTTAGTTGCCAAGAATCTGGGGGTTAAGATGGACAAGGGCTTGTCGATGAGAGCCCAGATTCTGGGAGTGACGGGCACCTGCTTCGGTCTCCTCAAGGTACTAAGGAAGTTTCAGCCCCTTCTGTCGGAAGAACACCGGAAACTGACTGTACAGGCTCTGATCGGGTCCAGGCTGGACGATGCCAACGTCCTTTACCTGGGCCTGCCGGAGTATCTGCTACAGCGCCTCCAGGTGACTCAGAACGCTGCGGCAAGAGCCATTTATGGCTTAAATAGGCAAGCAAGTGTGACGGGCCTCTTGCAGGCCCTACACTGGCTGCCTATCCGCAAGCGTATTATTTTTAAGACACTGACTTTGGCCTATAAGGCCCTGCACTCTGGAGGCGCAAAGTACCTCCAAAGGAGACTGTCCTTTTACCGTCCGGCCCGGGTGCTTAGATCGGAGTCACAGTTTCTGGCTGTGGTGCCTCGCGTGAAAAGAGCTCGTATCGGTGGTCGCTCTTTTGGATTGCGGGCACCCCAGCTGTGGAACTCTATGCCGTTGACACTCCGGGGCGCTACCAGCCTGTTGGCTTTTAGGAAGGGTCTAAAGACTTGGTTGTTTACTCTATAGGCCTTTCTTTCTTTCTTTCCCTCTTTTTTCATTTCATTCCTTCTCTGCTTTTATTGTCGTGTTATGTTATTCTATCGTAGGTCTCGCTGTTAAAGCGCCGGGACACTCTTTTTGAGTCGCCGCGCGCTATACAAAAGAAATATAACATAACATAACATAACACGAGGTGTGCATCATCTGCCTTCCCTCATCTCATGTCCTAGAGGAGTGTGACATCTGCCAGGGCTTCTTTAGCAGAACCCTGAGGGACAGATTGAAGATCAGGCTCCTAGGCCTGGAAGACAGAAGACTGAAGGTACAAGGTGGGTCTGGAAAGGCTTCCTCTGCCCATGCTGAGGCCTCTGGGGGGCTCCCCAGGGGTAGGAAGACCAGCAAGCGTCCCCATTCTCCGTCGGCGTTGATTGCACTGACTACGGCGTCGAGAGGGATGACTGCAGTCTGTTCCCCATCTCCCCAGGGCTCTGGGTTGAAGCGGCGTCGACGCTCGCCGTCGAGGGAACTGAATAGACCGCCGTCGAGATCACCGGTGACGATTTCGTCGGCGTCGTCGAGTATTCGACGTCGAGAGGTGGCCCGGCGTAGGCGCTCACCGTCGAGGCGACACCGCCGTTCGCCGTCGGCGAAGAGAAGGAGGTCGTCGTCGAGGGGATCCCCGGCGTCGAGACGAAGATCGCCATCGTGGCGAAGGTCGCCGTCGAGGCGAAGGCGTTCGATGTCATGGAAGAGGCGTTCGGCGTCGAGGAGGAGACGCTCGCCGTCGAGGGGCCGACGCTCGCCGTCGGGTCGACGTTCTTCGACGCCAAAGAGGCGCAGAAGAAGTTCTGGCGCCAGGAGTCAGTCGAGCAGGCGGCAGGTGCCGATGGGGGATTCTCCAATGCCCCAGCCTAGGAAAGAAGGCGGATCACCGGGCTCGGTGTATTCTATAGTGTTTACGCCTTCTAGGCCGAAGTCGGTTACGCCCCATCCTCCATTGCCCAGGGGGCCGCCGCCGCGGGCTCCCACCCCGCCTCCACTTCCACCTCCTCCTCATCCTCAACCTCAGCTTTCGGCTGACAGACCTTCTCCGGTACCTCCGAGGACGGCTTCGCTGCCTCGATTCCCGACGCCCCCTAAGGGTACCCCTCGGCCGAGGGCCCCTGCCGGGCCAAAGTCGCCCACTCCGGTGAAGCCGGCTGACCGCCCGAAGCCAAGGAGATCGCGATCTCGCTCAGGTCGGAGGGGGAGATCGCGGAGTCGTCACAGGTCCTCAACGAGATCAAGACGGCGTTACAGGAGGCGACAGTCACGGTCCCGCACGGATTCCTCCGGGACCAGAACCTACTCACCGACCTTGTCGGAATCCCCGGGGACGAGAGTATCGCCGGTGGACGACATCAGCACGTTCCAGGATGTTCTCCTGAGGGGTGCAGCGAAATTGGGTATCACGGTGACGGTGCCTACTCCAACGACATCCGTGATTTGAGACACTGCATAAAAAACACCTGTCTCGACCTTTACTACCCCTAGTGCCGGGGCTGGTAGAGCCTGCAGAGGAGTTGTTTCTCACCCCTGTGGTGACGAAGGCCGCTCCCTCGCGGCTCCTTAAGAAGTACAGGGCCCCGGATTCTGACCCTACCTTTCTTCGGATGGATCCTACTCCGGATTCTGTCATAGTGACGGCGGCTAGGAAGCAACATGCCACCTCCCCGTCCTCTACTGTACCTCCGGATAAGGAGAGCCGATGGATCGACTCGGCAGGCAGAAAGGTCTGTGGGACGGCCTCTACTGCTATGAAGGCGGCCAGTGCTGCGGCTTTGCTAGGGCGGTACAATCGTGCCCTATGGGAGTCACTACAACAGTTCGCTGAGTTCCTTCCCCGGGAGAAGATAGAAGACTTTCAAGAGGTCCTGAAGGAGGGGATGCTGGTGTCGAACCAGCTCATCAGCGCGGCTGCGGATACGTCCCTTCTGGCTGCACACGGGTACTGTCATGGTATCAACCAGAGGCGCCACGCTTGGCTTCGGCTTACGCCACTCAAGCCAGAAGCTCAGCAGAGGGTGGCCAATCTGCCTTTCTCGGGGGAAACCCTGTTTGGCAAACTTGCGGATGACGAAATGGCCAGCATGAAGGCAGAGGCCGAGACCCTGACGGCGGTCGGGTTGGAAAAGCCCAAAGAGAAGAAGGCCTACTGCCCGTTCCAGAGACGGTTCGGGGGTCAAGGCCGAGGGCGAGGACAGACTTCGGGACAGCAGCAACAACAACAGCAGCAGTTCCGGAAGCCCTTCCAGAAGCGCCAGAAGGGTAGAGGCGGCCAACAGTCCGCGGCAGCGAACAAAGGCCCAGCTGGGTCTCGACCTTGAGCGGTTACTTCCCCTACATCCGTTACCCGCTCCGGTTGGGGGAAGCGTTCAATTTTTTCTGGAAGAGTGGAGAAAAATTACTCAGGACAAGTGGGTGCTGAATATTGTTTGCAATGGATACAGTCTTCGGTTCACCAGCCCGCCTCCATCAATTCCACCGGTCAGCTCGCAGTTTCAACTGTGCGAGCTCCAGGCGGAGGCAGATATCTTGTTAAGGAAAAGGGCGATAGAAGACGTACCTCTGTCTCAAAGAGGAAGAGGTCTGTACTCCCGGTTCTTTCTGGTTCGCAAGAAGGACAAGAACGAGTTCAGGCCCATTCTGGATTTGCGGCAAGCAAACAAGTGGATTCGCAGAGAGAAGTTTTGCATGCTGTCGTTGCATCAGATTTATCCTCAGCTGCAACGGGGAGACTGGCTATGTGCTATAGACCTACAGGATGCGTACTTCCATGTGCCCATTGCACATAAACACAGGAAGTTGCTGCGATTCCAAGTCGGCGCCAATCATTATCAATACACAGTGTTGCCATTCGGGCTGAAGTCTGCGCCCAGAACATTTTCGAAGTGCATGGCGGTGGTAGCGGCGCACCTGAGGAAGAACAAGGTGTTTGTCTACCCGTACCTGGATGATTGGTTGATCAAGGCCTCCTCCTTCTCGGAAGCTCAAAAGCACTTCCAGAAGACGTGTGTTCTCTTGAACAAGTTGGGGTTGCACATCAACATGTCCAAGTCTGTCCCGACTCCGGTCCAGTGCATACAGTACTTGGGAGCCTCCATCAATACGCTGTCAGCAAGCGTGTCTCCTTCGGAGGAGAGACGATTATCACTCCTTCGGAAGGCTCAGGCTCTTATGACCGCTCCATCTACAACAGTGAGGACGGTGTCTTCTCTACTGGGATCGATGGCCTCTTGTATCTTCCTCACACTACACGCACGGCTGCAGGAGTGCTTGGAGGATCAGTGGGATCAGAGGAAAGGATCTTGGGACGACAGGATACGACTGTCTCTGCATGCTCTTCAGTCTCTGAAGTGGTGGTGTTCGGCGGAGAATCTCCTGAGAGGGGTTCCCTTCCACAAGGACATTCCCACGCAGACTATCGTGACGGATGCGTCTCTCCACGGCTGGGGGGCACACTCCGGAGACTTACTAGTTCAGCATCTCCAATGCACAACCCTTTATCTCAACCTCTAACTCTTTCAATAAATCCTCTAACTCCACTCTGATTCACCCAAACCCAATTCTACTACTCTCTCCAATGCACTACCCTATTTCTCACCCTACACCTCTCTCAATATATCCTGTACCTCCAATCTGACTCATCCCAAAGCCCATTCTACTACTATGATCCCCAAAATAACCCTTCCTAGACTCTTATTTTTTTATTTAGGCTATTTGTTAGGCGCACAAATACCCTTGGGTGTCTCGGCGCTACGGACGGTTGACGATAGGACAGAGAGGGTGCTGGTGAGTTGTTGGTTGAATAACCACGTTTTCAGTTGTTTATGGAAGGCAAGGAGGGAGGGGGTGGTCTTGATGTGAAGGGGAAGTGTGTTCCAAAGTCTGCCGGTGGCGACTGTGAATCTTCTGTCGCCCCAAGATGCTATTTTGTTCTAGGGACATTTATCATATTTGCTGCTGAGGAGCGAAGGGTTCTGGTTGGCTTGTAAGGGCATAGCGTTTTTTTAGGAACTCAGGTCCTGTGTTTACTGCCTTATAGGCAATCCATAGGGCCTTGAACTTTGTGCGGCTTCTGATGGGCAGCCAGTGGAGTTGGCGTATTAAATTGGATGTGGGTTTAAATTTGGGGGTGCTAGTCAGGATCCTTGCCGCTGCATTTTGCACCATCTGTAGTTTGTTTAGGACTTTTTCCTGAGTGTTAAGGAATAGACCATAGAAGTAGTCTACCCTGGACATGACTAGCGTGCTCATGAGAGTTCTGCTGGCATTGATGGAAGATAGGGTAGAAGTTTCTTTATCATTTTGATGGAGTAAAAGGCTGAGGATACAACGTTGGTTGTGTGATGTAAAAATAATAATTTGTCATCAAAGATGATACCTAAGTTTCTGACTTTTATTAAAGGGGGATGGAGGTGGGCCTAACTCTGCTGGCCACCAGGATGGAGACCAGCTGGGGGAGAGGTTGCCAAAGATCATCACCTCTGCTTTCTCGGAGTTTAGTTAGAGGCAATTGTTTGCCATCCATGTGCTTATTGCGAGCATTCCAGTTTGGAAGTTTGCCGTGACTTTATCTCCGTCATTGTGGGTCTCTAGTACTAGCTGTGTGTCGTCGGCGTATGTGGTCAGTCGCATGCCATGAGACTTGATGACCCTCGCCAAGTCGGACGGACACATATATGTTGAATAAGGTCATACTCAGCGAGGATCCTTGTGGAACACCGCAAGGGAAGGTGAAGGATGGGGATTTAAAGTCGCCTAGCGTTACTGATTGGGAGCGGTTGGAGAGTAAAGGAGGTTAGGAGGGCTTTGGCTTTATTTTTGATACCTATGGCAGAAACATGGTCGATAAGTGTTGTGTGATCGACTGTGTCAAATGCTGCTGAAAGATCCAGCAGCACCAGAGCCACGATCGAGTATCATTCTGATCTCGTCGGAGGCCTTAATAAGGGCTGTTTCGGTGCCGTGGCCCTTCCTGAAGCCGAATTGGGTGTCGTCTAGGAGGTTGTTTTCGTTGATAAAATGTGACAATTGAGTGTTTATTAATTTTTCGAAGATCTTGGCGTGGAAAGGGAGGCAGGCAATAGGTCTATAATTTTTGGTTTCTGTGGGGTCGAGGTTGTGCTTTTTTAGTAGCGGCTTAATGACTGTTTTTTTCCAAATGGATGGGTATGTTCCTGTGGTGAACATTGAATTGCAGATGTTGGCTAGTACTGGGGCAATGATGTCGGGTATCAGTTTTAGTATGGGGAGGGGGGCCATGGGTCATTGGGAGATCCTAATTTGATGGAGGAAATGTGGTCTATGATTTGGTATGGCATGACTTGGGTGAATTCCAGGAGCTTAGGAAGGGTGCTATTCGTGGTGAGGCCAGGTTGAGTAGAGATGGGTGAGTTTAAGTTATCAGTGGGGGGCAATGGTCTGGTTGTTTGTAGAGCAGTGGGCAGCAACGTTAGTATAGATGTGGCTAACTTTTTCTTGAAAGAATGTGGCTAGAGAGTCGCAGAGTGTTTAAGTGGGAGTTATGGAGGGGTGGGGTTTTGGGCCTGACAATCTGGTTACGACCTGGAACAGCTGTTTGGTGGAGTCTTGTGCTGTTTCGATTTGGTTGAGATAGTATATACTTTTTTCTGTGATTATGAGGCGTTTATATTTGGTGAGTGCTTACTTGTAGCGTGTTTCTCAGTTTGGTCATAATTCCGACGCCACTGTCTTTCTATGTTTCTGCATGTTTGTTTTTCGAGCCTGAGTGCTTCTGAGAACCATGGGGCTGATGGTATTTTTCTGTTTTTAGAAGCATTTTTTTGTGGGACTAAGGTGTTGAAGGCCATTAGAGGGGTTCACTCTGAAAAGGCCTCCGGCCCTAATGGGCTTCCCATAGAGCTCTATAAAGTGAACGCGAACAAACTGGCTCCCTTCGTACGGGATATGTTTAGCGAGAGCAGGGAGAGGGCCGGCTCCCGTATGATCAGCGAGTTCCAAATATTGTAGTCCTACACAAGGAGGGCAACCCGAAGACGGAATGTTCCCCATACCGGCCGATCTCCCTCCTGAATGCCGAACCGAAGGTCTTAGCGAAACTGCTTGCGACGCGACTGGTTAAGGTAATTATGACACTGGTCCATCCGGGTCAATCCGGCTTTATGCCCCGCTGCAATACTGCCTTTAACTTGTGCAGGTTACACGGGGTCCTGGGTGGCGCATCGAAAATACATGAGCCAACGGTTCTGCTGTCCCTGGATGCCACTATGGCCTTCGATAGAGTCGAGTGGCCTTATCTCTTTGCCATCTTGAGCAAGTTGGGCATTGGTCCGGAGTTCGCTTCCTGGGTCCGCCTTTTATATTCCGATCCCCTGGCTAGGGTTGTAGTAAAGAACAATAGTTACTTACCTGTAATCTGTGGTTCTCCAGTATTGGTGTCTTTCATAGATTCACATGCCTGAATCATTCCCCGTCGTCGGAGTAGGAGTCCTACGGTATATAAAAAAGCAATAATAAGCCATTTGTACATAGCAAATAACAGTTACCATAAACCAGGAAGTGAAGTAGCCTCAGCTACCAATGAAAAAACTTCCACATTAGTGACCATCCAAGTCATTATGTTAGACCAAACTGCAGCCAATCAGGCCACAGCTCCCACCTAGGTATTCTCCCCAGAGACCCAGGCTGTCAGATTTTTGTAGCACTGGAGTGTACCAGAGTATATACAGCTATATCATAACAGTCTGGGTGAGACTCTGAGGGGAGGTGGGTGGGTGCATGTGAATCTATGAAAGACACCAATACTGGAGAACCACAGATTACAGGTAAGTAACTATTGTTCTTCTCCAGTATTTGGGGTGTCTTTCATAGATTCACATGCCTGAATCCGAGTAGTTAGCAGTAATACAATATCTCGCTCTTATACGCCAAAACATAGTTATCATGCATAAAAAGAAAGCAATGCAACATCATAAGAAAGCGTAAAGAGTGCAAAGGAGGTGGGAGAGAACACCAGAGGCTCACCTTACTGAAACAGATTTCGCAGGACTGCTCTCCCCACCGAGGCATCGGTGTCGCTTGAAGAATCCAGACAGTAATGCCTCGTGAATGTGTCTCTGCTGGACCATGTTGCTGCTCTGCAAATATGCGGGAGAGGCACACCAGCAAACAACGCAGTTGAAGAGGAGACTGCTCTTGTAGAATGGGCTCTAGGTAAGGTCTGTAAGGGTTTATCTGCTTGTTGATGGCAGAGCCCTATCGTGGATGAGACCCACCTGGCGATAGTCTGTTTAGTAACAGCAGAGCCTTGTCTTGGTCTGCCTTATGCCACAAATAGCTGATCCGTCTTCCTGATGGCAGCTGTTCTTGAAAGATAAAATTTAAGGCATCTCTTAATGTCTAATGTGTGTAAAGTCCGCTCAGCTGGTGACTGCGGATTGGGAAAAAATGTCTTAAGTATCACAGGCTCATTGAGATGAAAATCCGATGGTACTTTGGGCATGTACTTCGGGTTGGTGCGTAGTATCACAGAGTCAGGTGTGAATTGCAAGAATGGTGGCTTAATGGTGAATGCTTGCATGTCACTCACTCGTCTGGCTGATGTTAGTGCCAGCAGTAATGCAACCTTCCAAGTGATGAACTTGAGATCGACCTTATGAATAGGTTCAAAGGGATGGCGAAGAAGCTGTGCTAGGACTATATTCAAATGCCAAGATGGAGGTGGCCGGCGTACAGGTGGAAACATACGAAATAAACCTTTAAAGAATTGTTGTATTATCCTTGAGGAGTATAGAGAAGTCTTACCGTCCTGACGGTATCGTGATATGGCGGCTAAGAACACTTTAAGTGTTGAGTGCGCCAAACCTGATTTAGCGAGCTGCAAAAAGAAGGGCAATATCGCTTCTGGCTCCGCAGTCATTGGATGCAAATTCATAGTTTGGCACCAAACACAGAAACGTTTCCACTTTAGTTTGTAAGTTTTGTTTGTGGAAGGCGCCCTAGCATTGGCCAGGACTTCCTGACAGTCTTGTGGAATGTTCAAGTGCGCAAACTCGTGGTGTTGAGGAGCCAAGCCGATAATTTCAGAGATTGAGGGTCTGGATGAAACACCTTGCCTTCTTGGATTATTAGAAGGTGTGGAATTCGGGGCAGTTGAATTGGCTCGCACTCTGATAGAAGGAGAAGCTGCGTGAACCAATATTGTCGTGGCCACCGTGGAGCAATCAGGATAATTCGACACGGTTGCTTTCTCATTTTCTTGATGACTTTGGGTATTAGCGGAATTGGCGGGAAGGCGTAGGCAAAGATCCGTTCCCAATTGAGTGATAGAGCGTCCCCGCAAGAGTCCCTGTGGGGAATCCAGCTCGCAAAGTGAGTACATTTCTTGTTCTGATAAGTTGCAAACAGGTCCAGACCGGGGAGACCCCACCTCTGGAAGATCCGATCCAGCTCTGGCTGATGCAGTTCCCATTCGTGAGTGCTGTTCTTGGATCTGCTCAGCGAATCTGCCAGTACATTGGCTACTCCCGGAACATGCACCGCTGACAAGTTGATGTCGTGATCCAGAGCCCAAGTCCAGATCTCTTGAGCCTGTTGAGACAACCGGGCTGATCTTGTGCCCCCCTGCTTGTTCAGGTAATGCATGCTCGTTGTGTTGTCTGTTCGAATCAACACTGTGGAGCCCTGTAGGATTGCCAGAAAGGATTTTAGGGCGAGGAAAATGGCTCGTAACTCCAGCAGATTGATGTGCCATTTCTTCTGTTGAACGTCCCATTTGCCGCTGATCGTCATCCCTTGAAGGTGAGCGCCCCAACCTTCTAGGGAGGCATCCGTGGTTAATATGAATCTTGGGACTTCTGCGAGGAAGGCACAGCCGATTTGTAGGTTGCGTGCCTGACTCCACCACAGGATTGTGTCCTTCATTCGAGGCGTCAGTGTAATGAGATCCTCGAAGGACCCCGATATCTGCATCCATTGGTGACTGAGTTCCTCTTGTAATGGTCTCATCCTCAGACGACAGTTTGGAGTGAGAGGGATGCACGAAGAGATCATCCCTAGGAAAGATTTGAATCTCCGAACAGAAACGTACTCTTTTCTGAGGAGTGTGGTTGCCATCGTTCTGATCTTTTTCTGCCTTTCGTTTGAAATGAAGACCTGGGCGAGCTTGGAATCCAGCGTTGCTCCTAAGAAGGACTTTCTTTGAGATGGAATTAGATCTGATTTCTCGAAGTTCACTGAAAACCCCAGGTTTTGAAACAGGCAAAGGCATTTTTGGACATGGTCGTTTGCTGTGGCGTAGGAATTGGCCTTGATAAGGCAATCGTCCAGATAAGGGTATATTTGAATTCCCTGCAATCGTAGGTGCGCCGCTACGGGTGCTAGCATTTTCGTGAATACCCTCGGGGCTGAACGTAGTCCAAAGGGAAGCACCTTGAATTGGAAATCCCTGCCAGCCACTCTGAACCTTAGGAACTTCCTGTGTCTGGGGAAGATAGGGACGTGGAAGTAGGCATCCTGAAGGTCGAGTGTTGCCAAGTGGTCCCCTTCTGCCAAAAACTGTAGGATCTCCTGGAGTGTTAACATTCTGAACGTCAATTTTTTGATGAATTTGTTCAGGGCACGCAAATCGAGGATTGGGCGCCATTCCCCTGATTTTTTGCGTATCAAGAAAAAACGAGAGTAAAAACCTGTCCCTCTCTGGTGTCGAGGTACTCTCTCGATTGCCCCTTTTCGAATCATGGAATTGATTTGGATGAAGAGCTCCTTGAGATGTGCTGGGGGCGGCCCTTTTGGAGGAGAATTTGGAGGGGTTTTTACAAATTCTAAAATGTGTCCCTTGGATACCACATCCAGCACCCATTTGTCTGTAGTAATCTTGGACCATTTTGAGTAATGTTGGGATATTCTTCCTCCAATTCGTTTTTGGCGGGGACACTTTGGCGGCAGGAAGTGAACCTCACTTCTTGTTGGTGTTATCTCTTCCGCGATATGTTGCTTTTCCTCGGGGCTGTGTGTAAGAGTTACGTCTTTGGCCATAAGGCTGTTGCTTATATGGCTGGTACCTCTGTGTGTTTTGAGAAGTGGTGTAGTTGCGCTGTTGGTAATATCCTCCTCTATTGGAGAAATTTCCCCTTCCTCTTGCGCCACGAAAGGAAGATTTTCGAAACTGCAGAGTGCCCAAAGATCGTGCAGTTTCAGTATCCTTTTTGATGGCCTGCAAAGCCTCATCCACGTGCGAGCCGAATAGAAACTCGCCATCATAAGCCATATTTAAGACCTTGGACTGTACTTCATGTCTAAAGGATGTAGATTTCAACCATCCTTCTCTCCGAAGGACTGCGGCTCCTGCCAATTGTCTGAAGCCTGTAGCTGCTACATCCACTGCAGCGTCAATGATCTCTGACGACGCACACTCTCCTTCTTGTAAAATTTTGATAGCCTCAGACCGGTCCGGTTCAGGCAGTTTCTTAATATAAGGCGAAATGTCAGACCACATTTGCCTATCGTATCGGCCAAGAATCGCCATAGAATTAGCAACCCTTACTGTGGTTGCTGCAATCGTGGAAACTTTTTTGCCAATGGTATCGAGTCGTCTTCCGTCTCTGTCTGTAGGCGTGGAGATTTGAGATGATGGGTTTTTCGCCCTTTTTTGAGCTGCTTGTGCAATAACTGAGTCTGTCTTGGCCTGTCCAATCAGGCAAGCCGGAGAAGAAGCAGGCGCTCTGTATTTTTTATCCACTCGTGGCAAAACTGGAGGTAAAGAGTTTGGAGTGGCCATGATCTTTAGACCTTCTTTCCAAATAAACTCTATGATCGGTATCGACCAGCTCTGTCTTTGGGACAGATTTTTGAAATCATACAGGAAACAATCATCCTGTTTTGTCTCCATGGTAATGAGAAATCGTTTGGTAGCGTTATCCATAATCCTATGGAAATTTGCAATATCCACCGGTGGTGATTCAGCCTTTGGCTGTTCATCTGGAGCAGGGGAGTCAGCTTGATAATCCTCATGCTCCGACGAATCCGAGTCATCCAATTCTCCTTCTTCCTGAGCCTCCTCTTCAGAATTGTCATCCACCGGTTGATTAGATGGTACCGGCATGGATGGGGCATGTACCGATTCTTCCATGTTAGGAGGGACTGAATGCGGAGCGGAGTTCCTCTAGGCGGGGGGGAAGTGATGTGTGATTCGCCCGATTCCGAGGGCGGAAAACGTTGATAGTAATCATCCAACATGGACATTAAATTTCTAAATAATTCCATGGGCATTTGTGTCCCTGATGGGGGTGCAGGATCCAACCCTGTGTGTTGCGTCACCTGCTCCTCTTCCTCCTGTTCCTTAACGTGTATGAGCAAGTCAGATGGACTCGTAGCTGCCGGAAATAAGTCTCCAGCAGAGTCCTCGTCAGAATCCAAGAGCCTGTCTGGCATCGTGAGTGGTGACATACATGCAGACTGTGATGGGCGTTGTAGAATCGCCGCAGTGGTGGCTGGAGAAGGCAACGATATGGGGTTGCTCTTTGCAGACCATACTTGAAGATCTGTGCAAGTTGACAGTTTTGGCGTCATAGGATTCCCTTGGGCCACCGAGAAGTCCTGTGGCATTGACTTTGCTGTGAGGGACGAACTCGCCGTCGACGACTGTGGCTGGAGAGGTCTCGTCGACGATCCATTTTTCGATGTCGACGACGTCGTCGTCTTCGTCGTCGACGGAACACCTTTCGTCGTCGATGGAACATTTTTCTTCGTCGACGGGGCCGTCGACGGGGCCGTCGACGGCGTTATCTTCTTCGTCGACGAGGCCGTCGTCGACGACTTCGTCGACGGGGCCGTCGACGGTGTCTTCATCGTCGACGGTAGGATCGTCGACGGAGTCTTCCTCGTCGACGATGAGTCCGTCGACGGGTGCTTCGTCGACGGTGAAGCCGTCGACGGCAAGGCTTTCTTCGTCGACGGTAGTGTCGTCGTCGACGGGAAGGGATTTTTCGACGCTGAGGAGGGCTTCGTCGACGGAGGCTCGTCGACGGTAGGTGAAACTTTCTTCGTCGACGAGATGGGACGAATTTGAACATGCACATAAGTAGGTGAGGACACTGAGGACACCACCAAAGAGGGTTTTGGTGAGGAATAGGTCACAGTAGAAGTCACTGTAGTGGCAGTCTGACAGGAAACCGGCAGAGAAGCTGCTGCCTTGGTTGTAGGCCTCTGAGGTGACAATAAAGGGACAGTCTTTTTAATGACAGGCTGTTTGACAGATTTTTGACAGGCTTTCTTCACTTTAGAAGTCGAAGGTTCCTCAGCAGCGAGCGTGTGCTGGGCCTGTTTCGCCACCTTAGCCTTAGGGGTAGTTACTGTACCCTCAGCTATTCTCTTCCTAGATCCCATAGAAGACATAGAGGCCAAACTTCCTACCTCAGAGAGTGGCAAGTCCTTGTCCTTATTCCGTTGTATCCATAGTAGGAGGCGACCCTCTCTGTCCCTGAGGGTTTTTGTTGGAAAAGTGCGACAAATCTTGCACTCCTTAGCCTGATGGTCTGGATACAAGCAGTATATGCAGAGAGAATGAGGGTCTTCCTTGAAGAGCCTTGCCTTGCCACAAGAGTCACAAGCCCTGAAAAGGGACTTAGATGTGGACATGTTGGAAAGAAAGAAACTTTCAAACTTTCAAAGTAGAAGAAAAAACTGAGCAGAGCTCAGAGAGACTCCCTATCACACGACGTGCGGTAAAAAATCTGACAGCCTGGGTCTCTGGGGAGAATACCTAGGTGGGAGCTGTGGCCTGATTGGCTGCAGTTTGGTCTAACATAATGACTTGGATGGTCACTAATGTGGAAGTTTTTTCATTGGTAGCTGAGGCTACTTCACTTCCTGGTTTATGGTAACTGTTATTTGCTATGTACAAATGGCTTATTACTGCTTTTTTATATACCGTAGGACTCCTACTCCGACGACGGGGAATGATTCAGGCATGTGAATCTATGAAAGACACCCCAAATACTGGAGAATCATAAATCTGCTGACTTTGCCTTGGGGAGGGGTACCAGACAGGGATGTCCTCTCTCCCCGTTATTATTTGCCTTGGCGCTTGAGCCGCTCGCGGCGTGGGTTCGCTGGGACAGATCGATCAAGGGGTTTAGGTGGACGCCCGAGTGGGAGGATAAGATAGTACTTTATGCGGATGACATTTTATTATACTTTACCGCCCCCGGACTTCTCTGATAGCGTTTCTGGACGTCCTGGCGGTGTTTGGACAATATTCCGGTTTCGCCATTAACTGGGCGGAATCTGTTCTCTTTGTTTTAAGTGGTGATCCCCCCAAAGTCCCCGCGAGCTGTCCCGTCAGATTGGAGTCGGAAGGGTTTAGGTACCTAGGCATTTTTGTGTCTTTAGACCCCCAGTGTAGGTATAACAATAACTTGTTGCCACCGTTGACTAGATTCCGGAGGGACGTGGTGCGATGGAAGTTGCTGCCGCTCTCCCTGCTGGGACGCGCCGTCCTGTTTAAAATGATGGCTCTTCCCCGTTTCTTGTATGCACTCCAAAACTCCATGGACCCGGTTCCCCCGTCTTATTTTAAGGAGATTGATTCTCTTCAGAGGCAGCTCCTTTGGGATGGTAGACCGCGAATTGCGTTTTCTAAACTAACACTGCCGTGGTTCGACGGGGGATTGGCCTACCAAATATCCAGAAGTATTATTGGGCGTCTCAGCTGGCGGCAATTAATCATGCTATTTATGGATCGCCGCTTGACCCCGGATATGCTATGGATCGCGGCCAGATACCCGGTGGGGAGTACTCTAGGGCGCTGTACGCCAGACGGGGGCGCTTCCCATTGGTTGGGCCTGCGGCGGTGGCTGTTCAGGTGTGGCATGAGGCTAATCGTTCCCTTAAATGGGATGGGAAGATAACCCTGGCCACGCCACTATGGAATGCTGAATGTCTGGGTAGTTTATGGAAGACTAAAGGTTTTGACAAGTGGGACCTCATCGGGATTTCCCAGGTGGGAGATATGTGGGGCAAGGACGGGATCCTTACGTTTGAGGCTCTTCAGGAACGACATCATTTGCAGGAGAGTGAGAGGTTTCGTTACATGCAGATTAGACATGCGCTGCTGGCGGGTCTTCCCCGGAGAGTTACGCCCCTGGAGGCTTCCCCACTGGAGGATCGGGTGTTAGATGGTCATCTTCCGACGAAAACGATCTCCTTGATCTATAAAAAGCTAATTAATCACACGGACGATCCGCTCGTGACTCTTAGGGAACAATGGACCGTGGACGGGCTGATCCTAGACGATGAGGACTGGAGGGAGTCGGTGGCTTCCCCAAGGGTAATTGCTATCCAAATGAGACTCCGATTGGTGCAATTGAAGGTCCTCCACCGTTGTTATGTTACCGGCCCACGTTTGGTGCGAATGGGTTTGGCTGCGAGTGGTGAGTGTAGAAGGGGATGTGGTGAGGCTGGAACGTTTATGCATATGTTATGGGACTGTACTGTCATCCGGGGGTATTGGACCACAGTTCATGTTAAGATACGCGAGGTATGGGGAGTCAGCCTTGAGTTGGAGGCACGTCGTTGTCTCTTGAATGTCTGGGAAACAACTGATCTTACGTCTCACGGAGAGGTATGGGTCACGCTGGCATGTGCGATTGCCAAGCGTAATATCGCTCAACTATGGGGGGCTAATCAGCCCCCGCATATCGGGAAATGGATGGAGGATCTGGACTGGTGCATGTTTAGAGAGCGATCTGTGTACGTGGCATGGGGTAGACCCAGGAAGTGGGGGAAAATTTGGGGGGCCTGGAATGCATATAGAGGAGATATTTGTGTTCCCCCCCGTCACACCGGATGAGCGCGTTGGGGTGGACGATCCCGCAACCCATTTGGTATTATTTGCATTGTAATTTGTGACCTGGAGGATGTTACAACATTTATTGTATGATTGGATGCCACCCAGTGATTTTTATGTTTGTGTTTTTGTTTCTTTTTTGTGTGAATTAATACGAAGAATAAAAAAAAAAAAGCTTACTTGTGGGTGCTTTGGCACTCTGAAAGCCCTCTGTAGGTTTTTTCCCCTGCTGCCAAGGACGGCCAAAGAGACAGTGGCAAGGGCTCTTATTCTCTCTCGCCTTGACTATTCAAATGCCGTGTTATCTGGTATTCCTGCCTATCTCACCAATCGTCTCCAAGTTATACAATGCGCGGCGGCCAGACTCCTTTTCAATATCTCAAGGCAGCCTAGTGTCAGTCAACACCTGCGCAGTCCTCACTGGCTCCCTGTCAAACAAAGGGTTGTGCTTAAATCTCTCACCCTGGCGCATAGAGCCATTCATCAACAATGACCCGCGTACTTGAGGACTCGTTTTGCTTGGTACTCGCCGAGTCGCCCATTACGGTCCACCTCCCAACATTTGTTGGTTGTTCCCCGTTTTAATCGATCCCGCCTTAGTGGCCAGTCCATCACTGTTAAGGCAGCCACTGCCTGGAACATTCTCCCTCTGTCGCTTCGCACTATCCAGGATTTTTATCTTTTTAAAAAGGCACTTAAAACACACCTTTTTAAACTATCATTGTAATTTCTCTAGATATCTCTGCCTCCTCTGCATTTCTACGCGCCAGGATACTCGTGAGTAATTGAGCACGCTACAAAACCACCAATACAATACAATACATCCACGCTTTCTGGCGATCTGAGTGAGCAGGGTGACTACCTAAACGAGATCGCCATGGTTTACCTGGAAAAATATATGCAGGACTTTTTGGCTGTGCCCATCACTCAGGATAGCATCATCGAAGCTATAGATGCGCTAAGATGCTTCTCGGCGCCGGGACTAGACAGCTTTTCTGCCGAATTTTACAAGGCCTACAGAGAGATCTTAGTCCCGCGACTAGTGGAAGTCTATGCAGAGGCTCTTGAATCAGGTTGCTTGCCTCCAACACTCAGAGAGGCGCTAATTATCCTTCTCCCTAAGCCGGGTAAAGAACCCAAATTGTGCAGCTCATACAGACCTCTTTCCTTACTAAATCTTGATAATAAGATTTTTGCAAAGGTGATCGCCATCCGGCTTTCACTGCTGATGGAGAATATCATCTCCCTGGCGCAGTCGGGTTTTGTGCAACACCGCTCCACTTCTTTGAACCTGAGGACCCTTTTCGCTGTTTTACATAGAATAGATCCCGCCACACCTGCTGCTGCGATACTTCTGGATGCCGAGAAGGCATTTGACTCCTTGGAGTGGCCCTTCTTCCTGTCCATCATGCGCCGCATGGGCATGCCAGAGTGCTTTGTCTCCACAGTTTCCTTATTATATACGACTCCTATTGCTAGGATCCGCCTCAACGGCACTATTACTGAGCAGTTCTCCTTAACTCGAGGCACCAGACAGGGATGTCCCCTATCCCTGCTACTTTTCATTCTTGCTATGGACCCTCTAGTCCGCCACTTTCAAGAGAAACACTTACACCGCGAACTCCAATTTCGCACGGGGCATCTTCTCATTCCTCTGTACGCGGATGACACTATCTTATATGTCAGACTTCCTCAAATCAATCTGGACCCACTTATTTTAGAAATTATTAGATTTGGCAAATTCTCTGGCCTCCACATTAATTGGCACAAATCTGTGATTTTTCCGCTTACCCCCAGCACTGTTCCGTGGAACAGCGCATTCCCCCTTGGGTGAAGTCAAGATTTGGTTAAATACCTGGGTGTCCACGTACACCTGGATACCGCTGCTATCATTCGGCTGAATTAAGGGAAGGCGGTTGGTTCATTGGAGAGCCAGATTGAGAAATGGATCCGCCTCCCTCTCTCTATGGCGGCACGTATCACCATAATAAAAATGGTAGTCCTCCCTCGTTTTTTATATCTTTTCAACAACATTCCGATACCTCTTACCAAGGTTTTCTTTTCCCAACTTCGCTCCCTGTTGTTGTAAATGTAAATGTAAATGTGGGTGTACTTGTAAAGCGCACTGCGACTCCATGGAGTATCCTGGCGCTGAAGACCGCTGGGGAACCCGTCCTGGTTTTCCCTGTGAGATGGTCCTTTCCTGGGTACCTCCAAGGTGAAACCAGGCATCCCCGGCGTCTGTGGGGGGCCGTTGTAGAGATGAGGCAAGCTTAATGCCCAGAGTTGCGGAGTGTGTTCCCTGGTTAGAGTAGGCACTCCACACCACTGGAATCAAGCTAGCCGGGCTGAAGAGAGGTGTTACCTCGAAACCGGGCCGGTCCTCGGATGCTTGTTTCCGTTCTGGGAAGGACATGGCTTTTGTAGTTCGGACTGGACTGTTCCCATGGGGCACAGGGTCAGCGCTGATTTGCATATCGCCATTGTCTAACCCAGGGTGGTGTGGAGTGGAAAAACGATGGATTTGGGCCCAGATCTTTGGACTGGGGTGAATGTGTGACATTGATCCACATTCTGTCCATCATTGTTGTGTTTGCAGTTACCGCTCTAAGTGTACTGGGGATGCTCAGAGGTGAGTCCCAGGCACTCCACACCACTGGAATCAAGCTAGCCGGGCTGAAGAGAGGTGTTACCTCGAAACCGGGCCGGTCCTCGGATGCTTGTTTCCGTTCTGGGAAGGACATGGCTTTTGTAGTTCGGACTGGACTGTTCCCATGGGGCACAGGGTCAGCGCTGATTTGCATATCGCCATTGTCTAACCCAGGGTGGTGTGGAGTGGAAAAACGATGGATTTGGGCCCAGATCTTTGGACTGGGGTGAATGTGTGACATTGATCCACATTCTGTCCATCATTGTTGTGTTTGCAGTTACCGCTCTAAGTGTACTGGGGATGCTCAGAGGTGAGTCCCAGGCACTCCACACCACTGGAATCAAGCTAGCCGGGCTGAAGAGAGGTGTTACCTCGAAACCGGGCCGGTCCTCGGATGCTTGTTTCCGTTCTGGGAAGGACATGGCTTTTGTAGTTCGGACTGGACTGTTCCCATGGGGCACAGGGTCAGCGCTGATTTGCATATCGCCATTGTCTAACCCAGGGTGGTGTGGAGTGGAAAAACGATGGATTTGGGCCCAGATCTTTGGACTGGGGTGAATGTGTGACATTGATCCACATTCTGTCCATCATTGTTGTGTTTGCAGTTACCGCCCTGGTTAGAGTAGGCACCGAGGCAAGAATTATCGAGTCCATTTTAACCCTGGTCCACGACCCTGCCGCGTCGGGAATTGAACCCTGGTCCCGGGCCGTTCTCTGCTTACGGGTCTGCCGCCTTTAACCAGTGAGCCACACCACTCCACGTGTGCTTAGTTTGGGGTGACAAAACTCCTTGTGTCATATGGAGGGTTCTGACTCTCCCGTATGAAAGAGGAGGATTTGGTGTGCCCGATTTTATCTTTATTTTTTAATTGCACAGTGTTCTTATGCACACGCATGGTTCCATCCCGATGCTCGCATTTTGTATTTGTATTTAAAACCTGAGGCAGATCTGGTCCTTCTGGGATTTCTTTCTACCGTGTTACCGAAGGGCTTCCCCCGAGACCCACGGGACATACAGACTGTATCTTCTACCTGCTGGGCCTGGGACAGACTACGCAGACTTTTTGGCCTGGAACAGTTAGATTCACCGGCTCTCCCTTTGCCCAACGCCGCATGGTTTCCGATCACTGGGGAATTGGTAGTTAAAAACACACTAGACAAATTCCATTCCCACACCATTGGGGACCGGTTTCCGGAGGGACACACCTTCTCTATATATGAAGACCCTTGTTTCACGGACTGCTCATTTATGGACTCTTTTGTCCTGACCAGATTACGGTCCATGATGCGTGCTTCGTTTCCCACATTTCCACTGGCTCCCGATTCTGTTCCCCCACTTGCGCTTCTCATTCAACACTCATCAGGTGCGCACATGGTTTCTAAATTGTACTGGTTGTGCAGCATCTCTATCCCCAACTCTTGACGCTAGGGTCCGCGCAGCGTGGGAGGGTGATCTGGGGAGGCCGATATCGGATGATCAGTGGGACCAGTGTTGCAAAGCCACAAAAGAAGTTTCCTTAAACAGCAGGCATAAACGTATCCATTTCAAATTTCTCCGTAGGCTATACCACACACCAGCACGTTCACATAGAATCGACCCGAGCCGCCCTCATCACTACCCCAAGTGTAGATCCCCCTTTTCGGACTTTGCCCACCTTTCCTGGACCTGTCCCCTTTTGCATGATTATTGGGCACAAGTACACCGCACTTTTGGTGACATCCTAGGCATCAACCTGACCCCCCACCCCAGAAATTGCGCTGTTGGGCTATGTTTACAACTTCCCACGCGCGGTCCGTAAACTGGCTGCACTGGGATTTCTGCTGGCAAAGCGGGAAATTGCACTACTTTGGTGCGATAGAAGGCCCCCCGAGTTTGAGGTCGTGGCTCAGGAGCTTGGCCTACTGCAATATTAACTGTATGGAGTACTCAACTATGGTTCCTTGTGCGTCTAGACCGATTGTTATTTGGGGGCCATACTGTTCCTACATTGCTAGGATCACTGCTTGCCATCAGTCCCAATTAGACAGTCAAATTGTTCCTACGGGGGTGGGTTGAGGAACCGTATGATTTTGACAATGTATTTTATACATGTTTTTTTCTTGGTTCTTAATTTTGTTTCCACTTCATGTCGCTAAAACTTTTGTGTCCCTCCATTGTTCTGTCACTTTGTGAGACAATCACCCGAACAATATGATCAGTATTATTATGCAGTATTATTTTATATTGTGTGTGCAAACCTTCCCGTCTAGACAATGGTAATTTGTTATGCCGTGTAATCAAAGATACGTCATGGTTTAATTATTTGGAAAATGATCAATAAAGATTTAAAAAAAGATTTGTGGCGGGTGAGATATGGCATAACCAGATAATATACTTTTCACTCTACCATCCATAACACTTGCTCAAGGTTTGATTTTTGGGTGGGATCAATGGACATTTTGGGATGGACGAGTACTATCCAGCTTTTTCCTAGAACACTTTCCGAAGACCACTCTATGGTGATTTTACATTTAGACTTGCCATGCGGGTGGGCACAGACACCACTGGTGCATCTTCAGCCCAAAAACTTGTTAAGAGTCCGCCTTTGTGGAAGGAATCTGTGCTGCCATTGGGGCCTACGTTGCGTTAAATAAGGGTTCAGTGACCTCACTTGCCACGTTTTGGGAAGCTTTGAAGGCTGTTACCAGAGGAGCGTTTATTGCTTAGAGTCACAGCATCCTCAAATCCATTCATGGTAGGCTGACTAGGCAAGAGCAGGACCTTCATGTCCTGGAACGACAATATGAGGAAACCAGGGACCCTACCCTCTTGGCCCCAATGCGCGCTCTCCTGGCAGAGTTCCAAGACGTGGCTGACTAGGAGGTAAAATGCTTAGGTAAATTTTCGCTGGCACACAGATATAGGGAGGGCAACAGGTCGGGGTACACTTTAGCCATGTTGATTAAGCCTAGGTGCACTGCTAATCATGGCTATGGTCTAGATACAACCGATGGGCATTCAAAATATGCTGTTAAGGATATAATGAGTGAGTTTGTCACTTTCTATCAACACCTGTATGCCTTGCAGTCTGCGGAGGATCCAACTGACATATCAGCTTACCTAGACATAGTGACCCTGGCGTAGCTGGATCAGGTGGAGTGTGAGCTGCTATGTCAACCTCGTACTGAGACAGCGATTAAGTGTGTAATACGTCAATTACACAATGGGAAGGCTCCGGGTAGTGAGGGCCTTCCGGTTGAGTTTTAGAACGTATTTGCGGAAAAACTGACACCTCTTCTATTAGCTATCTATGAGGAGGCTTTTCAGACGGGAGTCTATCATAATTACGCTTCTTCGGCATGACAAGCCCCCATCTAAGTGTGACTTGTATCGTCCCCTATCTCATATAAATGCTGGCCAAGACATTAGCTAATAGACTGTTACCACTGATGCCGTGACTGTTTAGACCTGACCAGTCTGGATTTATTACGGGCCGATCCAATGCAGACAATCTCCGCTCACCCTTTGCCCTGATCCCAACTTGACGATAGAATGCCCACTGTTGCTGTGTTTTTGAATGCCGCTAACGTGTTCGACACTGTTGAGTTGCCTTTTTTTACTCGTGGTGCTGTCAGGACTTGGCGGGACCTTTGTCAAATGGGTTCAGCTCCTGTACACCGCTCCCTCTGTCAATGATAAGCTTGCTGAGCTATTCATGATTGGGCGAGGTACATGACAGGGGTACCCCGTGTCCCCTCTCCTTTCTGCTTTGACTGTGGAGCCCATGGCGTGTGCTCTACGTGATTACCACTGTCGGCGAAGAGTGAATATGGGATTTTAATATACTCTTCTATCCATATACGCAGATGATACCATGCTAGTGGTTAAAAATCCCGCTGTCAATCTAGTTCCTATTATTGAGGATATAGTGGACTTTAGTTATGGGTCTGGTCTTCAGATCAATTGGAATAAATCTATTATGGTCCCTCTTACTAGCTCTACTACTCGTCCAGACAGATCATACCCGGTGCAATTGCAGATGGCCCCAAATCGGTATCTGGGTATTTTTTACCATACGGATATCCCGGTTAACCTTAGGGAAAATTATGAAATCCCACATACATTGTCAGATTACTCTGCCTCTCTCTTTGGCAGGTAGAGTGGCTTTGACTAAAACGAGTGTCTTGCTTAAATTTCTTTATTCATTTCAGAACATCCTCATTCCCTTGAACAATGCCTTTTTCGCTCAACTGCGCTCCACTGGGATTAAACTAGCGTAGGCAGGCCGACAGCCACGTATTGGATGGCACATACTACAGCTCCCATAACACAAGGTATTCTTTGCGACCCCCAACTTCACAGTGTATTATTTAGTGGCGCAGGTGCAATTCATTTATCATTGGTTTCATAATAGCAGTAATGCCTCACATGTTGTCATAGAACATAGCATGATTTCTCCCACTCCACTTTCTGCTGCACCTTTTGAGCCGCTTTCAAGACGTTCCCAGGAAATTCACACTGTTCGATGTACTATTTAGGCCTGGAATAGACTCTCCTCACTCTGTGGTGTTGCTGTCCTGTACTCGCACGGGAGGCGTGTGGGAGGGATCTCGGCCATGATATATTAGATGACCGGTGGCTGTTCTGTTGTCAACAGACCAAGGACTTGTCCCCTAATGGTAGGTAGCACCTTATACATTACAAATTTCAGTTGCGGGTCTATCTGCTACCGAAATTTATTTCGTGTTACTATTACAATGAAGATACCAGGTGTAGGTGCTATGGCACTCTGGGGGCTGACTTTCACTTGGCATGGTCCTGCCCAGTGGTGGCATTGTTTTGGACTTGTGTCACTGACGACCTGACTGCTATGACTAAAAATACCTTTCCTCTTGTTTCTTACATGGTTCTGCTGGGCTATGTAAATGAGGTACCAAAACATTTCTGAAGTTTACAGCCACAGGTTTTTTTAGGTAGACGCAGGGTGGCAATGCATTGGGGTGGCAGACGGGCATCGACATTTCGCAATTGATTGAAGATTATGTCGCTGTGTGAGGATTGGTCTGGAAGGTACGCTACAACACTGCCGCCGACTGCCCACATGATTTTTGGGATCCCCTGTGCTACTACTTGTCAAAGCTAGATCCCGATTGATGGCTACGCTATCCCTATGCTTTATATCTCCAGGGAATTTTATAAGATGCTGCAAAAATGACTTCATCAGTTTTGTTCTCATGGCAACTTGAATAAATAAAGCAATACAAAATTTAAAAAGACTCACTAGTACGGTTGCCTGGATTCTGCTCCCTGCACTGAACACTTACAGGAAAGTTTTTCAACGAACCCCCAGCATGACAAAAGTCAGGAATCCACACAGTTGATAAACCAGTCACCAGAAAGGATACCAGCTGGAAAAAGAAAAGAAATCGGTGTTGTGATTCCAATGCACCAGCAGGCACCCTGGGAAAAGTCAAGTAATAACATTCCTTTCAGTTAGGTGAGGTAGGTAGATGCTTTACATGCAGCTATTGACAGCGCTGTGGTTATGTCTAAACAACATGTGAATGTCTAATTAAAAACAGGAGGGACATCATAAACCGGCTACCATGCACCACAAGGGATGCTGCTGTGTGAATGCCGGGCTAGTCACATCAAGATGCTAGCATCATGTTGAATACATTTTTTAGGAAGCACCTATTTTGGCTGCCGCAGCAACCAATCAGGTTGTGTACCGAGGGTTCGTATTCTGTAGCTGTGGCTTCATTAAACCCAGTTCATTGAGATGTGAGGGTGACAGCAGCTGCATATGATTCCGGGTGACATCATCTGACATGATGTGAAACAATCCTTCAGTCAATGATGGACCATTAGAATTTGTTCAATCTCTTCTTAAAAAGTAATCCTGCAACATGTTATATACAGAGACTTGTCACAGGGTCACGCCAGCATCTACTACTATCAGCACAAGCTAATTCAATGCTTACTTTTAGAAGATTAGTCAGACTGAGTAAAACACAGAGGTTACACTGACATGTACTCCCCTCACCCCATGCCCACCCATCTACTGAACCCACTGCCAACTGCTCCTTCAGATGCAATGGAGAGCAGTCCCTAAGGACATTAGTATCAATAACAATAAAAACTTGTTTGAGTTTGAATCTACTAAGCAGGCCTTCGAGTACTTGTCAGTGAGGGGCAGGTCCACCTTTACTTATGAAGGTATACAGCTATGCTGTGCATTCTCCTGGAGGGCTAAAGCTCTCACTTACTTCTTGTTGAAGGATACAGCACTCCTGCTTCTGGACTCTAGTGAAATCACACCTCCCTTACCTGAAGGATACACCAGTTGTATACGGTGGCCAATGAAAAACCAGGACACAACCATAGAAATAGGACTATGTTTTGGCCAGGCCGGAATATGGCAGGAGAAGGACTAAAAAATATATATACACACACACACATTATATATACACACACACACATTATATATATATATATATATATATATATATATATATATATATATATATATACACATACATACATACATACACACACACACACACACACACACGTCCTATTTCTATTGCTGTGTCCTGGTGTTACATTCTGAAAATCTGGTCACCCGATGTAGAACGACAACAGTAGGTATGAAAAAAGTACTATAAGTAATTATGATGCAGTCAACAAAAGATACCAAGATCAATTGGATGAATGGAGAGAAATGGGTTTATTGGAACCAGAAGAACTCAATAAGATGTAAATATCCAAAATTACCTGCCCTTTACCTCCTTCCTAAGCTCAACAAAAACAAGACAAATCCACCGGGGAGACCCATAGTGTCTTCAAGGGGGAGTTGCCTTGAGAACACCTCTATGTATGTCGATTTTAATCTGCTGCCACTAGTACAAACCCTCCCCTCCTATCTGAAAGACTCAGGAGACTTTTTATGACTGATTGAGAACGTTGAATGGCATACGGGCTGTTAACTAATGAGTTTGGACGTAAACAGCCTTTACACGAGTATCCTGCATGAAATGGGCATCAAGGCATGTAGACATTTTCTTAGAACAAGGTCACTTTCTTTTTTGTTCCACGCCGAAATGATTTTAGATATGATTTACACTTGTCTAACATAGAACTTCTTCCTGTTTGATGTACTCACATACCGTCAAATCCTCGGTACCGCGATTTGCACTTGCTTCGCCCCCCAGTTTCGCAGGTTTGTACCTGGGCTGGTGGAAGGAGCAAGTGGTCTGAAACCTGGACCAGTACAAAACACATGTTAAAGCCTGGGATCGGTACATACACGACATTTTCTGTGCCGGGATGGCAGTGCCGAGGAAGCCATGGAATTCATCAATACACTGAACACTAATACTTTGAACTTGACGTTCACAAGTCACGTGAACAATGAGACAATCGAATTCCTTGGCCTTACAGTCAAGATTAAGGAGAATAAGCTCGCAACAGCTCTCTTTAGAAAAGAGACAGCTGGAAATAGCCTGCTACACGCTCGCAGCTGCCACCCAGGAAGCCTCATAAGGAGCTTCTGCGAGCTAAGCGAAACTGCAGCACAAAAGATGATTATGCTAAAGAGAGCCTAGTAATGTGTGACAGATTCAAGGATAGAAGTTATACCTCCAAGTGCATTGAGAAAGCTCTCTTAGAAGTGGACAAAAGAAAAAGGAGTGACTTAATTAAGGAGCGAAACAAAGTTTCCAATGAACCTAGAGCTGCTGAACACGTTCGGTTCATAACCAGCTACAATAGACGATTTAGGGAGGTCACAGGGGCCCTTAGTATAAATTTGGAGGTTCTTAAAACCGACAATGACCTAGTGAAGTGTGTAGAAGACTACCCACAAATAACTTATCGCAAGGCAAGGTCCTTAAAAGACACGATTTGTAGAACACTGACTACAATAGAGGCAAGGAAAAGCAGTATACAAGGGTTCTTTACATGTGGCAGGTGCAAGGCCTTTAAGGATAGTGCTAATTGCAAAGAAGTCAAGCAGTCTCCCAATTGTAGACCTTTTAAAATCCTGAGGCATTACTCATGCAACCCTGAATACGTTGTTTATGCCCTCAGATGCCTCTGTGACAAATACGGTATAAACCAGGGGGGAGAACGGAGGAATAGGAGACTAGGTCGCCCTCCAAAGTCTTGACGCACAAGTAGGATTCCAGATTACTGGGTCCCGAGACCTAGCTCAAGTTGTGGCAACTGACTTCAATGATCAGTGAAACCTTGCAAGAAAGAACATTTTCTTTCTAGTGTCCCCTCACTCACCGGGGTTGCCCCACGGTGACATGCTTCATCAATGGGGCCATCCCAGTTCTCTACGAAAAGGGGCGTGCTGCCCCTCACGGACTACGCAGGAGCACTTTTTTTGTGAAAGACTATGTGTTGTGCAGACAAGTGGTGGAGTGGGTGTAGGTGAGTTAAAAATACAGTGCTTAGTGGGCCTCAACAGATTTATTACGCTCCTAAACAGGTATATTAAAAGTGGGGTGTGTATCACTGTTAATCAACCTATAATGAGGATTGATTCAGTGAATGGTCAACATGTTTCATGCTACCCCTAGCATTTCTTCAGGACCATACAGGGACCAGCCCTGTATTTGCCACTCCTATGTCCCCGTAATAGGGAGTGATTAAGTAAAAAACACTCTTGTTTACCAAAAGTATGCGTTCATACTAGAAATACGTTTGTACTGATTTCAGATTCTGTGAAGAGAAAACACACATAATTAGTGGTCATCATACCCTTCCAAGGGGAAGGGTCACATAGTATACCTTCATGCCGCAATCATCCGTTAATACCGTGGATGGTTGCACCATATTGGTGCGTGCAGACTTACATGCCCGGTGTTGACCGTTTGATACGCGAAGTGATTGTGAATTCACACATAAAAACAACACAGGACTTAATGTGACTGGAACAATAGACACACAAAACATATAATAGATACATAAATTAAATAGAACTCTCAATATTTACTTGGTATCGTGCTTAATAGCACTTCATGGTCTCTCAGGGGATGCGATTTCACCTTGTGGACACACTGCTGTTGGTCCGTAAAAAAGTAAAGATCGATAAATGTCAGTTCCCCCAAGTAACTCTAAGTTTTGTATGGACGCGAAAATCATTCGTCCAATGCCAAATGGTTCTATTAGAAAAAACACTTACTTCCTTGTAGATGAAACCGCTCGGTTATACCTATTTTCTGCCTCCCCGGGACCGCATCTCAGTCGTGTGTGGCTCCGGAGGCGAATATGTGGAAGAAGACTTCCGGGTTCGCTACCTAACCGCTAGACCGGGAGGTCATGGCGGCCATCTTGCGAGTATGCAATCTCGTGTTACAATAAAGGATATTGAAGAAAAGTGAGAATATCACTGTAAATGTGAGGCGAGTTACGTGAGAGAGGGGCTAACCACTCGATTCAGTAAGATGCATTTAAAACTACAATTTGGGAGAAAAAACAGGTGAACTATCCCTTCTTACAAGATGATAGTAAAAGTTGGTAAAGATTAGTCTTAATGATTGTAACTCTGGGAAAATTAATTCTTGAAAAATTAATCGATATTGCGGATTGCCCTGCCCCTAAGAAATCACAAAAGGGGAGTGGCCTTGTCAGTGGACAGCCACTTATGAAAATAAATAAATAAAGGCCAGGAGGAATTTAAAAGGCATCATAGTGCTTCTGTTATTTAATTTCCATTTAGGTTGCACATGTCATACAAACCTTGCTTGTTCTTCCTTGTGCATTAATCCCGTACTGCATAGTAGGGTTGGGATTCAATAGATAAAAGGTTGTTGTATATTGGTGCTGGTGCCATATTTAGATGTGGGTCATGAATTCATGTAGGCACCCCATGTGGAGTGAAAAAGATGTATTAATTCCTGAAAGCGCCCCACGGGATATCATCATTGAGCCCCAGGGTATCCGTATGGAGTTTGAACACCCAACTTTGTTCACGCTCATGGAGTATTCTTTCCTGGTTCTCTTTGGTTTTTATGCATTCCAGCACTACCCATGTTAGGTCGTTGGGTGTATGGTTTTTTTCAAAGAAGTGATTTGTCATGCGTGTAGTTGCTCGTTTGCACCGGATATTACTCCTGTGCTGACCTTGTGTGTGGTCAGGCCTACGTAATGTAAATTGCAAACACAGGTAATCAAGTACACAACACCACTAGTATTGCAATTTGACAATTGTTTTAGCTGCCATCTGGTGTTGTTATTGAAGGTGACTGTCTTGGTGATTGACGTCAAATGACAAACACTACAGTTGTTGCACGGGTAGTGGCCAGTTTCTCAGGTTCATCCCTCGGCGATGGCTGAACATTGGCAAAGGTATGTCAAGGTCTCCACTGTTGACAATAGGCCAATGTTTCTTCACTATTTTAGTCACTTGGTCTGACACTTTATTGAAAGTTGTGATGCAAATTGGTCTTTTGTTCTCAGCGGCATTTTTTACTTTGGGTTCCAAAAGTGCGTCTCTGTGATTATTTCCGGCATTCTTTTTTTTTTTTTTAATCTTTTTATTGAATTTAAAGAACAAGAAAACAGAGAAACAAAACAAAAACAAGGCATTACAATACAAATGTGTCACCACGTTGCCTGGGGGGGGGGGGGGGGTACAGACGTAAATCAAACCTCAGAGCATACAGTGAAATTGGGGGGGGTGGGGGGGGGGGGGGGGGAAGGAGACCAGAAGCAAACAACATATCTAAATTCCTGCAGAGTAAACATCAGGTTGGGAGGAAGACAGGTCGGTATTAAGTTCCGGAAAGGGGGGAGTACATATATCGCCACGGTACGTGTTCCATTGAGTCCAAATTTTCCCCCATTTGCGGGGCTTGCCACGGGAAACATAAACAGTCTTTTCTCTAAACATGCACCAGTCCATGTTTTGTTGCCACACCAGAACTGTCGGTGGCCTCTGAGCGCCCCATAGTTGGGCATAGTCCCTCTTGGCGATCATGTTACCCAGGGTCACCCATCGAAGCTGCTCCTGGTTATAGTCATTCGGCTCCCAAACATTCAACAAACATCTCCGCGCTTCAGGCATTAACTGCACACCCGTGACCTCACTCATAACATCATGCACGCAAGTCCAATAGCGTAGCACAGCTGGACATTCCCAAACAATATGGAGAAACGTGCCCACCATACCACAGCCACGCCTGCACAAGCCATCCGCCGAGAACCCCATGCGTACCAGACGTGGACCAGTCACATACACCCTATGTAGAATTTTGAGCTGGACAAACCGGAGGCGCGCCGGGATAGCCACCTCCTTCGGGGAAGAGATCGCAGCATGCCAGTCTTCGTCATAGAGTTCTAGACCATCACTAGTCCACAACTCTCGAAGGTTATCCAGTAGGTCAAGCCTGGTATTAATTAACTTTTTATATATGAGCGAGATCGTGCTATCAGGGACATGTCCATCCAGTATCCGATCTTCAAGCGGGGACGCCTCCGGAATGTCCGAACCCATGGGAAAAACAGACAGGACCGCATGCCGGATTTGCGCATATCGAAAGGATACCCTATCATTCAGGTCGTACTCAACTTTCAGTTCCTCAAACGTCTTGACTCTACCCTTGATCCACACATCA
The DNA here is from genome assembly GCF_964261635.1 of Lissotriton helveticus. Lineage (NCBI taxonomy): Eukaryota > Metazoa > Chordata > Amphibia > Caudata > Salamandridae > Lissotriton > Lissotriton helveticus. The sequence goes on from NC_136060.1 coordinate 375,880,672, forward strand.
TCGACCCTGCTGATTCCAATCATGTCCCACCTATCAAAACCCTTTGACTGCCAGAGGGAGCCAGCTTATCCGACGCATAAAGCGGGGTAGCACGGGTTGGCCTGTCGGCCCATCCCGTGGCCGCTGTAGCTCGATACCACACCTGTACTGCTGTTTTAGTGGGGCCCGTAAGAGATCCGCCGGCAGATTTCGCGTATAGAGCCCTGTTGTAGTCTCCACCGGGTAGCAGCCATTTATCCATCTCAAAGGCCGGGTTCGGCGAGGGGGCGTAAGTGCCGTGGTTGATGGCCCCCAGCTGAGAGGCCCAATAGTAGCGACGGATGTCCGGGAGCGCGATGCCCCCATCGTACCAAGGGAGCGTCAGCTTCGAAAGGGCGATACGAGAACGGCCTCCCCATATCAATTGTCGCTGTAGACTTTCAATCTCCCGAAAGTAACCGGCCGGTACAAGGTCAAGCGTGTTTTGAAGCGCATAAAGAAATCGGGGGAGCGACATCATCTTAAACAACGCCGCTCGTCCCAGAGGAGAGAGAGGGAGCCTACCTCACGCTCCAACGTCAGCACGGAGGCGCTGGAGAGGGGGCAGCAAATTGCGCTCATATCGAAGCACAGGGTCCAAGGTGATAAAGATTCCCAGGTACTTGAATCCCTCCAGCGCCACCGAGATAGCACAGCCACGTGGCAGGAGAGGAGCTTCGCCGGAGAGGACATAGATGCAAGACTTCGACCAGTTGATGACAAGACCGGAGTTTTTACGGAAAGAAGTTAAAACGTCGAAAAGGACGATCAACGATTTCAGAGGCGACGTAAGGTACAAGAGTATATCGTCTGCATACAGAGATACACGATCCTCAAACTCCGGAGTCCATCTAATGCCCCTCAAAGATGGCTCCCATCTCAGCCAAGCCGCCAGCGGCTCCAAAGCAAGGGCAAACAAGAGTGGGGACAAAGGGCAGCCCTGACGCGTTCCCCTACCAAGAGCAAAGGAGGTCGAGGCACGCCCATTCACCACTACTTGGGCTAAAGGGTCAGTGTAGAGCAATTTCACCCAACTAATAAAAGTGGGCCCGAAACCGAATTTAAAGAGAACCGCCCAAAGATAAGGCCACTCAAGCGTATCAAACGCCATGGTGGCGTCCAAAGACGCCAAGATGGCCGGTTCACGCAAAGTTTCCGCTCGCGCAAGGACTCCATGCAGGCGCCGAAGGTTAAGTGCCGTATTGCGGTGTGGTATAAATCCGGACTGGTCCGGGTGAACCAGATCGCTTATGACAGATACCAAACGATTAGCGAGCACTTTGGCCAGGATCTTCGGTTCAGCATTTATCAGACAAATAGGCCTGAAGGAGTCGCAACGGTCACGTGGCTTACCTTCCTTATGGATAACCACTATGGAGGCCAACCTCTGGTCAGGAGGAAGAGAGCCCATCTCCAGTGATTCAAAAAACATCGACCGTAGATACGGCGCCAGCACATCCGGACGGAGCTTGTAAAGCTCAATGGGGAGCCCATTAGGGCCCGAGGCCTTCCCCGAGCGAATCGAGCGGATGGCTGTCGCGATTTCATCAACCGTAGGCGGAGTCTCCATTAGATCCCTCTCAGGGTCGGACAAGCGTGGTAGCGAGATATCGCGTAGAAGCAAGTGGGAGTCCTGCTCCGGTCTATCGGACACAGGGGAGTACACTATCCGAAAATAATCCGCAAAACACGCAACGATCCCAGCAGGGTCAGTGATACTCACACCATTCACATCGACAATAACAGGGACTACCCGACTCGCATATTCCCTCCTATCCAACCAGGCAAGCAATTTCCCAGCCTTATCTCCCACATCATACAAACGTCCTTGCTGTTCCCGACCCATCTCTTTCGCAGCGTCAGTCACCAGCGCTCTATATTCAAGTTGTTTCAGACCCAAAAGGTGCAGCCTCTCCGGGGAGACCTCAGATTCCAACTCCCCCTCAAGAATGGAGATTTCATTTTCAAGACGGACAACCTCCTCCCGCTTACATCTCTTAACATTGCCAATCGATGAGAGGGCCTGGCCCCGAATTACAGTTTTGTATGCTTCCCACAATGAGACAGAAGAGGACACAGAACCCACATTTTCAGCAAAGTATTGGTCGATCGCTTTAATTAGTTCCGTTCTGACCTTGGGATCACGGAGGTACCATGGGTTGATCGGGGCCACCCTACCCTCCGATCCCAGGTGTGCGTCCACAACCAACCACAGTGGGGAATGATCCGAAATACCCCTGGCAAGATGTTTCACCTCCCTTATGAGGGATGCCTGGGAGGAGGGCATCAACACGTAGTCCAGTCTCGAAAGACTGCCATGGGCCCCAGAGTGGAAAGTATATTGCATTTGCCCAGGGTGATGCAGGCGCCAGCAATCGGCTAACCCCAGCGCGTCCAGGAAGTCCCCTAACCAGGATTGAGACTTCGCGATGACACGGGGAGGGTAACGATCAAACATCCCAGACACTACAGAGTTGAAATCCCCACCCACTACAAGCAGACCCTCGGGGACTCCCAGGATCACTCTTCCCAGGTCGGCATAGGTAGTAGTTTGGAGGCCTGGCGGTATATAGACCGAGAGCAGAGTGATCACTCTCCCCTCCCAGCGCCCTACAATGGCGGCGTAGCGTCCCTTATCATCCAGCATGATGTCGTCAACGGCAAGAGGGAGGGAGTTCCGAACCAGAATGCCCACCCCCCTGGAGCCAGAAGTGAAACCTGAGTGCGCAATGAGACGATAGCCACGCCTATTCATTGCATGGCACGTATTACCAAGCAAATGCGTCTCCTGAAGCAAAACCACATCAGGGGACAGACGTCGCAGCAGCTGCAAAACTACCCCCCGCTTAATTCTGTCTCCCAACCCATTAACGTTCCAACACAGTATTCGTAGTCCCCTATCCCCCATCCCAGAGGCCACCCCAAGTCCCCCCCCACACCAGACGCGACACTGTAAAACAGAAGATCATTGGTACTATGCCTTGATTAAAACAAAAAAAAGCAAACCGTAACCCCTCAACCCCCCCAAAACATCATACCCCCCACCCCGCACCCCTGCGTAAGACTCAAAAGCCACCCCAACTTGCAGTGTGCCTGTCGCCCTAACATACAACTATTCTACGAAAAGAACCCCAGAGGAGGAAGACTCACCCAACCCCCACCCTCACCCCATTCAGATAACACAGTAGCGAGCAATAGTAGCATAGCATCAAACCACTGCCGAAAGTCAATACGTTGGTCCGGGAGCCGATTTCGCTCCCTATTCCTGCTCCATCGGGCCGCCCTCTGCTCCACCGGAGTGTTCAGAATGATCAGATTGCTCCCGTCCTGGGGGCAGTGTGTCCAACCAGTCACTAGCCACTCCAGGATGCTCAAAGAAAAATGTTCTGTCATTGTGGACCACACGTAGTCGGGCCGGGAAAAGCATGGCATATTTCATGTCTCTGTCCCTCAGTCTCTTCTTCACCCCCTGGAATCCAAGGCGCTGCTTCTGAACCTGCTGGGTGAAGTCCGGGTAGAAGCTGACCGTGGCGTTCTCATATGCCGTAGGGCCCGACATGCGTGAAGCTTGCAGGATCGCATCCCTGTCCCGAAAGTTAAAGATCCGAGCAATGATGGGACGCGGAGGAGCTCCGAGCTTAGGCGGGCCACCCGGGATCCTGTGTGCACGTTCTACTGCAAAGAACTTGCTGAGGCCCTTGGGCGCTAGATGATTCAGGACTAGGTCCTCCACCAGCAGGTCCACCGATGATAGTTCCATCGTCTCCGGGACACCGACCAGTCGGACGTTGTTCTGCCGAGCACGGCCCTCCAAATCGTCCAGGCGTCGAGAGAGGTAGTCCCGGGCGGACCGCAGGTTACCGACCTCTGCCTGTAAATCGGAGACGTCGGTAACAAGACTAGATGTCTTCAGGTCGAGAGATTTGACCTTCTCATTAGTCTTCGCAAGATCCGCCCTGATCAGGGTAACATCTATTGCGACTGTGTCCAACTTGTGGGTCAGGGCTTCATACTGTTGTCCCAGTGTGGCCTTCATCCCAGCAATGGCGCCCATGACGTCTTTCAACGACAGATCCTCACCCATCGGGGAGTCGTCTCCAAAATTGACCGGAGGTTTAGTCAGTCCGCCCGGAGAGCCCTTAGCGAGGGTATATCTGTCCATAACGTTAGACTGCACGGGACCTCCTCGAGCTGCCGGTCTGGTTTTGCGTTTCTCTCCCTCGGGCTTGGTGGGCATTTTAGGTCGTGCGCCCCGGAGGGTATACTGAGACCTAGTAAGAATGGCTACACTCGGCGCGCCCGCAGCAACCTGGAGAATAGGTTGAGGGCCAGCCACCAGGCAAGGAGCAATGAAAGTCCGGATCGCCAAGCGATGATGCGTAGTTAGAAAGAAGCAATAAACCAGGGCGACCAAGGCAATGTCAAAGAGGTCGAAGCACGAGAATCGAAACTGAAAGTAGAAGACCGGGCAAGGGAGACCCGCATGAGCCGTTGTTATTCAATTACTACCCGGCAGGCAGAGAAATCAAGCCCGGGGCAGTACCATGGAGGAGGCCGAAAATGTTCAAAAGTCCATATCTTCGGCTCCCGGAGTCCAAACCGAAATCCGAAAATGGATAAATGGTCAGCAGGGTCGCGTCAATAAGAACCCGTCATCTAAATCAGGATAGGGTGCAGGATAATCGGTGGAGGTGGCGAAGGTCCGGGAGCTCTAAGCTCACGCGACCATCTTGGGTGCGCGCTAAGCTCCTCCTCCTTCTTGGCATTCTTTATAAGTTTGTTAGGATAGTTTCTTACTTTTAGTTTCTTACTTAGGTCTTCTGCTTGCATTAAATAGTCCTGTTTGTTTGTACAGTTCCTCCTTAACCTTAAGAACTGTCCAAATGGAAGGTTTTGTTTGAGGGTTCTCGGATGGAAACTGTCGTAGGTCAATAAGCAGTTTCTCGCAGTTGGCTTAAAATGCGTAGTCGTTATTAAGGTTCCTGCATCTGCCAAAATATTCAAGTCCAAAAATACCAAGTGGGATCTGCTCTTAGTGTTGGTAAATCTCAGGAATTTGTCCTGTTGGCTTAGCCAGTTGAAAAAACAGTGTGCCTCTTCCACACTTCCTTCCCATATCACTAGAACGTCGTCGATGTAGCGCTTCCATAATTTAATATGGTGCCTATGGGGGTTCACACTGTGAAGGATCTTATTCTTTTCAAGATGATGTACATACAATCCTGCTATGCTCGGCGCAAAAGTGCTGCCCATGCTGGTCCCGTGTTGTTGGCAGTACAATGTCTCCTCAAAACGAAAAAAGTTTTCGGTGAGGGCGAGTCGGCAACATTCCTTAAACCATATGTCTTGGTGTTTTGTAGTCCCATTCAGAATCGAAGAGGACCTCTTCTAGTATTTGCAGGGTTTCTTTATGCGGAAGACTTGTGTAAAGACTCTCCACGTCCAGGCTGATGAGAATGCTGGACGTGGGGTCAAAACTTTGTTCTTTTAGTAGACAAAGAACATCCTTTGTATCCTGCAGATAGGTGTCTGTTTTTTGCACTAAAGGTCGTAAAAATGCGTCAGCGTATTTTGAAAGAGATTCTAGGATAGAACCTATACCAGAGACTATAGGTCTTCCCGGTGGTTTGTCATTGCGTTTGTGAATTTTGGGAATTGTGTAGAAGTAAGGAATGACCGGTTTATTGTTAACTAGGAATTCGGTTTCTTTTTTGCTCACCCAGTCATTGGCTAATGACTCTTCAATTAGGTACGCAATAGATATTCTCAACCGTTCTGTAGGGTCCTCTTTGATGATGATATAATTTCTGGTATCTGCTAGAAGTCGTAGGCATTCTTGTCTATAGTCTGATGTATTTTGTAAGACAATAGCCCCACCCTTGTCCGCTAGTTTGATAGTCAGTGTACTATTCTTAGATAGTTCCTGTATTGCTTGAGGCATTACTCATGCAACCCTGAATTCGTTGTTCATGCCCTCAGATGCCTCTGTGACAAATACTACATTGGTAGTACCATTCATAGGGCCAAGAAGTGCGTTTTGGAGCATCTAATGGCAATAAAGAACAATGACAAGCGATACCCTTTGGCAAGACACTTTGCGGCCCACCACAATGGTAACAATGCACTACTTTCATTCTGTGTCTTGGACAATGTCCCCACCAGGGAAAGAGGAGGTGACAGACTCCAAGAGTTAAGACGATTGGAATAAAAAATTATTAAATACCACACGATGCAACCAGAGGGGCACAATAGTGATGAAGCAATGTCAATACATTTAGGATGAGGCTCTCTAAACTTGCTTCTATGATCTTAGAATGACTTACACTGCCTAACTGATAGAACATTGGTATTTATGAATTTTCTCAGTTTGAAGTAGAAATGCCCACTGGGGCTGCATGTTACTGAATCAGTCACCAACGCAAGCTATTAAGTTGATTTTAAACCAAGCTCATATAAATATACAGGACGTGGTTCATCTTTTTTTAATCACACAGAAATCTTGCTAATACTTAATGGTTGGAAATGATGGAAGTGCGGCACATGATGATGCGGAAGTAAAGTTTTTCGCGATGGCACGTATTAATGACTTATGATCAAAAAGGTTTGGGTTAACAATAATGAAAAATTGTTTAAATTAAACAATGCACGTTGACTTCAACGCAATGTCTCACATTGTATTTCTCAATAATGACCTTGATTAAACAAGTCTGTTTTACTAGCTTCATGAACGTTGGGACACCTTGAATCTGTTTTCACTGTCTATTACGGAAAGGTGTGCCACATGATATTGTATCTATCCCGCAAGATTGGAAAACCAATAGAGTCAAGTAAGATAGAAAGGAGAAAAGAGGTTTTTCAGGCAAGAAAAAGGAAATTTTTGTAGAGCCAAGGGTGGCTTGCGGTTTCAATAATAAATTTCGCAAAAATACACCCAACAGTGTCAACAATTGATTATACACATTGGGTCACATATAACACTGTTTACAGCGTCGACGTTTCGATCCCTAAGGGCTCTTAATAAAGTGGGATCATCATCAGGACAATTTAAAATCACTGCCTGTATTACAATACGAAAGCCTGTAGGAAAAAGGAAAAAATAGAGAAAAATAGAAACATAAAGTAAGGCATCCGCCTGAATTGAAAGGAATTTAAAAACATTCGACAGGGCCCACGTGCTGTTTAAGGGCCATTTTCTATTATTACTCGCGGTGATTTTGCTAATGTGAATAGTGATATTTGTGTCGTATAATAGGGTTAAACGCAGAGTGAAAACGGCGCAGTGACATGGTGAAAAAACTGTGTCAATGTAAATAATGGTACATACTTAGTGCGCAACTCTAAATACGTGTGAAGTGATTCGGTGAACAGGGTTTAGGAGCTTGGTCAGATGGTGATAGTGAAGGGCTATGCATGGGTAAGAGCTGGCTTAGGGCAGTTATCAAACCCGGGTTGTGGCCATTACCTTCAATGGTCCAGAAATGGTTTACAGAGGCAGGATTGTTCTAAAATTCTCTTTCCAGCTTCTTTGAAGTGGGTGCTGTACAATAAAAAATTAACCATTAGCTGGGTTGTGGGGGCAGTGGTACCTAGGCCAGGGAATTGGGGTGAAGGCTTACCTGGCTACAATTCACGCAGCCGTGGGGTAGAAGTTGAACCGGATGGTTACTTCCTGTTTCAGGAGTGGGTTATCTCCTGAACTGCAGTCACACTGCTGGATGACAAGGATCGAATTTAAAAAGGACCAAGGACAGAATTATGGGATTGACTATACAGAGGTTAAGTTCAGCTCTCGGCTTACCTGGCTATATTTGAGGCAGCCGTGAGCTCGAAGAATTAACGCGATGGTTTCATCCCGGTCGGGAGTGTATTACCTCCTGTGCAGATGCGATGCTGAAAAATAACAAGGAGCGGGGTCAGGGCCAAGTCTACCGGTTACGGTAGGGGTCGGGATCTAAGCTGCGTTTGGGCGTAGGCTTACCTCGCGTCTCGATAGAGGCGGCGGTGGGGTGGTGGGAGAAACTCGATGGTCTTCTCCCCCGTCTCAGTGGCAGCGCGAATCCGCTGAGACCGAGTGTGTTCTGGGTAGGATATTTTAGGACCGATAAAAAATAAAGAAAGGACTGGGTGCTATTCCTGATATTTGGCGGCCATATTTGAATGGCAAAAAGAGTCGGTATGGCCAGGCTGAGAACCTAGTTATTTGTAGATCGCCATTTTGGAGTGGTGAGGAAAAATTAACAGTGAGTGCTTATGCAGTTTAGTGCTCACACCCGCGAGAGGTGCCGGCCGTCTGTGCCCAACAAGCATACACATTTTATTAAGCAGAGAAATAAGAATATAAAACTACAATGTAGGATTTCAGTTGTCACTTTTCCATATTTACAAGGAGTCTTATCGGATTAGAGTGATCGAACATAAACGCTTTAGTGGTACCGTTCACCATTCAAAGTAGGAAAAAATGCACACAACAATGTTGGATTTAGTCATCATTTCCACATTCTCAGGGAGTCTTTTGATTATAATGATCAAGGCAAGTCGCTTGTGTAGTTCATCATTCAAAGTAGGTAGAAAATTAAACCACAATTGTTGGATTTAGTCAGTACTTTTCAAAAAACCAAAGACTCATTTCAGATTATAGAGATTAGGAAAAGTTGGTGATGTGGTTCAATTCAGAGTAAGGATGTCCAATCCTCTGTCCGATTTAATCCATTACGAATGGAGTCTAGCAGTATGATGCACTTCAACTCTTCTTTATTTAGGAGACTGGACATGCTCCCCCCTCTTTGGGGAAGTTTCAGTGCCTTGAGTACCGTCCAACGGATGTCATCCTCATCATGGTTGGTTTCCAGAAAGTGTTCTACCAGTGGGGCATTTGGCGTACGGCATCTGATGCGGCTCCTATGCTGGCAAATCCTGGTTTTGATTTTTTGAGATGTTTGCCCAACATAGTTTTTGTTGCAGGGGCATTGGATCAAGTAGATAACATTAGTAGTGTTACAATTTGTGAGTGTGTTACATTTAAAGGTGACATTATCAAACACAAAACTTTTCCCTTCAATTGTCAAGTTACAGACTGTACAGCCACCACATTTAACATGTCCAACAACGGGGGACAGACCCCATGCTGACTCAAGAATGGAAGAATGAGTGGGACTGGGTAGTGCTGCGCGGACCAGGTGGTCCTTCAAATTCTTACTCTTTTTGAATGCAAACAATGGGCGTTCGATCTCTAGACTACCGGCATTGATTACTGGCCAATGTCTTAGAATCATTTTTCTCAACTTGTTGGAGATGGGGGAGAATGTTGTCACACAAGCTATCCTGTCCATGTTTTTCTTTGGATTTGGGACAAGAAGTGTTTCTCGTGGGCGGTACCAAGCCCTTTTCAGGGCGTTTTTGACTATTTTCCTTGGGTAACCCCTGTTTTTTAGTTTGTTAGCCAGGGTAGTGCTTTCTCGGAAGTAATCCTCCTTATGGGAACAGTTTCGCCTGATTCGCAAGAATTGGGAAAACGGTAAGGAGTCCCTCAGGGCCCTGGGGTGATTACTGGAGTACTCTAGCAAGGTATTTCTCTCTGTGGGCTTTCGATAAAGCTTGGTCAATAGTTCAGCTTCCTGGTGGAAAATTGTCAAATCCAGGAAATCTATAGAGTTCTTGTCAGATGTTGAGGTGAATTGGAGTCCCAAACAATTATTGTTCATCCAGTGTAAAAAGTGGCGCAGTACATTGACGTCTAATCTCCATATCATGAAGATGTCATCAATGTATCTGCGCCACATGATGACACCAGAGAAGAAGGGGTTGGTAGGTACCAGTATTGTCTGTCTTTCTATTTCGTCCATAAATAATATGGCCAGGTTCGGGGCAAAAATAGCGCCCATAGAGGTCCCCTTGATTTGCTGGTAGTAGTGACCTTGGAATGTGAAAAAAATCCTAGTCAAGCAGAGTTCTAATAGCTTACAGATGAACGATGTTGGAATAGCATGTGGGCGAGGACGGCTATCTAGAGTTCTCTGTATAACCAATAAAGCCGCTGTCTGTGGGATATTCGTATACAATGACTCCACGTCCATGGTGCACAAGGTATCGGTGAGGGGATTAAAGGGATGGTGCTCAATCAGGTTGATCATGGACATGGAGTCACGTACATAACAGAGTGTTGAAGGGACAAATCCTTTTATGAAGAAGTCGACAAAGGCCCCTAGGGGTTCCAATATTGAACCACAAGCCGAAACAATTGGGCGGCCTGGAGGGGTACTGAGGTTTTTATGAATCTTCGGTAAAGTGTATATTACCGGGGTTCTTGGACTTTTCACGTTTAGATAATTAAATTCTTTTTTAGTCAGGAAGCCTTCCGATACTGCCTCAGATTTTATTTTATGTATCAGATCCTGAATGACCTTGGTCGGATTGGATGCAAGCCTCAGATAGTGGTCTGTGTTGTCTAACTGTCTTTGTATCTCAGCTGTGTAGGCATCTAGCTCCTGTATAACTATTCCACCCCCTTTGTCTGCGCTTTTGATCACTATTGAATCATTATTTCTTAGAGAGCTGATAGCCTCCTTTTCTTTCAATGAGATATTGTATGGTATGAACTTTCTTTCTTGTTTCATGTTTGAGAGGTCCTTAAGTACTAGTTTTTCAAAAGTAGTAACCTCTGGCGGTATCATACTAGCCGATGGTAAAAAGATTGACGGAGGGCGAAAGGGAGTTTGAGCATTTGTTTCCGAAGATGGATGAATCTGGAAAAATGCTTTTAAGCGTACACGTCTAAAGAATCTTAGAAGCTCAGTGTGTAGCTCCATAAAGTTGGGTGCCACTGTAGGAACAAAAGTAAGGCCTTTTTTCAAGAGAGAGAGTTCATCTTGAGCGAGCAGATGAGTGGAAAGATTAAAGATTGGAATAGTGTCTGCTGTGGAGGTAGTCCTTATTACCATTGGTAATAATTGTTCCGTGTCCTCCGCTCCCCTGGCGGATTGACCCATCTCTGGGGTTTTTTGACTCGCCCTCGTTGTGGCGGTTCTTGCTGGCCTCTCGGTAAAAAAGTACTCGAATTTTGATGTGCTCCACCACGTCTCGATGTACTGGATCCTTCACCAGCGTCTGAATTATCAGATGACTCCGCCGAAGTGTCAGAGAAGCCAACCAAGTTTTGTCTCCTATTGAATCTGCCCCACAGTCTATTTTGTTGGGGGTGTGTGTAAGCCTTAGTCGTATAAAAATCCTTCTGCAAGTAAGGATAAGTTGTTTCAATATTATAGGATTTTATATCCTTTTTAACTTTATTCGATTTTTTATTTTGCTCAATTCTATAAAACTCTGCAACAGTTTTATCCACTTGTTCTATTAGTTTCTTGCTGTCAGCAATAGTGTCAGGGCCCTCGAGCTGTTTTAGGATTTCGGCAATATCTGTCTCTAATGATTTCAAAGTTTCAGACGCTGTGTCAATGCCTAGTGCCAACCAATGGCGGGAACAAGTTGTCCCTTTGTAACTAAACCCGGATATATATTTAGGGTTGTCCGTAAAAATTCCAGGTATGTTACGAACTTGGAGGCCTAAAGGGATTATCTCAGCTTTAAGATAATCCGTTAACATCAAGATCATTAACTGTAGGCGGACTTGCTTTTTCCTCAATTTTTCTAACTGTTCTGGAAGTGAGGTATTTATTTGGTTAGAGATGTCTGCATTTTCCGAAAGCAGCGAGGGACCTGAACATAGATGTTTTAAATAATCGTCTGTGTATAGTGGGGCCAGATTTGACATAGTTACCCTGTCGAAAAAATGAGAAAAAATGAGAAACAAGGGGGGAGGGGGATTCTCCGTGTGGGATGTAGATAAAGACAGTGGGGTATAAAAATATTAGGTACTAGGGGACCCAAACTAATACCCTATCTTACTGTTTATTCATTGACCCCTTTCAGGTCAATACAAATCTATGTTATTCTTAAATAAATAATTTTACGCCCGGCTGGGCGCCGAAAACAATATAGCACTGATTGTGGTCTATATGAGTATTCCTTGTTGCATCATAACTTCCTAGGACCCCTGTTGTCTATAATAATCAAAATAACCCATGGTTCTAAGGCTCCAATTAGGGTTTCCTTGTGTTCTAAAATGACATGATATTGTATCAACACCGTGATTTGCATGGCACTTGTGAACAAAGAGGCTGTCTCCGAAACGCGTCGAGTGACTTGGCTTTAAACAAAATAAAAACACGCTGAGAAGGATTATTTTTGGCCCTGGCATATCGTTTGTGGGAAACCGGATAGATAGATAGATAGATATATTCGCAACACACAGTTCACCAGCTGCTGCTCCTCTTAGTTACGGGTGCATCCTCTGCGCGCTGTGAAACGCGCAAATATATTACACAAATGCCAGTTTCACAATCCCAGGAACTGCTTCAATCGAGTGCACTCAAAAACCATACACGGGGTCAAAGCGTACTTTTCATTTATTCAATTGTTTCTGCAAAAGTTGACAAACGCGTTTCAGCATTTCCGCCTTCGTCAGTATCAACAACAACTTTACTTTTTAGTGTTTAAATAAAACAGTGCTCGTGTTTCATAGACATAGAAACTGCCTTGTGCATAGTATTCAAAATAAACAATGAACTTCACTTTAGCGGTCATCTTGTACTGGACGACATTGCATCCTAATTCATGCTAGGTTTCTTAATGTTTCATTTTAACTCATGTTCAATTAATCTATTGTGAAACGCATGCAATATGTGAAATTATAGATCAGCATCATTTTGCGATTAGATTAAAAAAACAAATGAAGACATTAACTCATTCTCACTGATAGCAGTTAAAGTTATAAAGCTGCCTGTTGTCCTATTTACATTGTCCTTATTTTTGACGGCTTGCCGCTTTGTCTTAATTATGCCCTGAATGGGCTAATGTACTTGTCAGCAGATCTAAGTTCCAAGAAAATACTAGTATTCCACTTCAGGATGGCCGCTAAAGTGAAGTCCATTGTTTATTTTGATTACTATGCACAAGGCACTTTCTATGTCTAAGAAACACGAAGGCGGAAACCCTGAAACGCGTTTTATATATATATATATATATATATATATATATATATATATATATATATCCAACAAAAAGAGTTTGACACCTGTGAGGACGCCCTCCCTTAGGGTTAGCTCAATAAGTCAAGTGCAGGCTACACAACACAACTTCTGGCTTTTAATCCTTAATGTCAGCGGCCCAACGCGTTACAAACTTTAGTTTTTCATCAGGAGCCTTGGAATAATAGAACACAGCAGGCAGCAATGCGAAAAGACCATTTAACTTTATTGCTTTATCGCCACAGTGGGCGGGTCTTCCTACTTCAAATAGCAAGGCATTCTGGTACTGGCGGTGTTCGCATTAAAAAATAACAACCAAATGAGTGCTGCTGTCTATTAAAATGTCCCAAAATGTTCCCCCAGTGTGTTGATACAAAGTAGAGGCTCAGTTTGTTGCAATTCGATACTCACTCGATCTTTTGCCCTGTGGTCCCATTGCTGGTGCTCTGTTCTCAGAACATCGGGGATCCGCTTTGAGGCGGCGGCTAGTCCTCGCGACCCGGCAACGGCCGCTTACATACAACAATAAGAGTATGCCATCTGTGAGGACGCCCTCCCTCAGGGTTAGCTCAATAAGTCGAGTGCAGGCTACACAACACAGCTTCTGGCTTTTAATCCTTAATGTCAGCGGCCCAACACGTTTCAAACTTTCTTTTTTCATCAGGAGCCTTGGAATAATAGAACACAGCAGGCAGCAATAACACCCTTTAACTTTATTGATTTCTCGCCACAGTGGGCGTGTCTTCCTACTTTAATGAGCAAGGCATTCTGGTACTTGCGATGTTCACATTAAAAAATAACAACCAAGTGGGTGCTGCTGTCTATTAAAATGTCCTAAAATGTTCCCCCAGTGGGTTGATACAAAGTAGAGGCTTTGTTTGTTGCAATTCGATACTCCCTCGATCTTTTGCCCTGTGGTCCCATTGCCGGTGCTCTGTTCTCAGAACACCGGGGATCCACTTTGAGGCAGCGGTTCGTCGTCGTGACCCGGCAACGGCCGCTTACATCTAACAAAAAGAGTTTTCCACCTTTGAGGACGCCCTCCCTCAGGGTTAGCTCAATAAGTCGAGTGCAGGCTACACAACACAGCTTCTGGCTTTTAATTATTAATGTCAGCGGCCCAACGCGTTTCAAACTTTAGTTTTTCATCAGGAGCCTTGGAATAATAGAACACAGCAGGCAGCAATAACACCCTTTAACTTTATTGCTTTCTCGCCACAGTGGGCGTGTCTTCCTACTTCAATGAGCAAGGCATTCTGGTACTTGCGGTGTTCGCATTAAAACAAAACAACCATGTGGGTGCTGCTGTCTATTAAAATGTCCCAAAATGTTTTGGATAACGTCAACCCTAAAAAAGGTGTTTAACAACCAATGAACTGAGAACGACCTTGTTATTGGGTAGTTTAGATCCTTCCTTTCAGGAAAAGTGTGAAACCCTGGCTGTTTCCTAAATCTTAGTGGTCGGTTTCCTGCTTTCCTCTCTCTCTCCCTTGAGCTACTTTTTTCAGCGCCAGGATGCCGGCTAGGTGATAGCGCGCTTTACAAATTAAATAAATAAAATAAATACATTTACTGTCATGTCATTTGCTGGTCGGCCTACAGAGCAATATAAAAGCCCAGTTTTGCTATGCAGGTGGACTGAGAAAAATGCAGTTTTCAACTTCTTTGCCAAAATTATACCGCTCACCCTAAGTTTGACCAGTACAGGGGTGTCGCACTCTTTAAACAAATATACAAAAAAAGGCTGCTCTGGCTTCAGATGTTTAAAGGCTGCTATTTCTCTCATTTCACAACTGCTTGAAAAGAGAGACTGTCATCATTTCTCATCTCAAATCTAACCAGGGAACATAATTAACAAAAAGATGGCACGCTAAGCGTCGGTGTTTACTACTTTCTTCTTCAGTAAATCTGTTTTCATATAGTGTTTAACACAGATGCTTAACTTGACCCTAAACTCACCTGAATCTGGAAGGAGTGAGGCACTGGCTGGGGAATAAAAGACTGGTAAATGCTAGGGTGACCAGAATTTTAAAGAAAAAAACCAGGAGATTTAACAACAAGCATTGGCATAGCCAATAGGTCTCGTCTTTGGGACTTTATAAGTATTTATTTATGCTGCACAATATGCTTGGTGCAACATCAACTGTTGCATGGCTAAAGACTTATAATGTCCCAAAGACGAGACCTATTGGCTATGCCAATGCTTGTTTTCGGAGTACGTCTTGTTTTTACATAATCAGACATGGAGAGGGTGCACACTTATGTCATCCAATGGCACAGTTTTCTAGGTAGGTTACACCACACAGACATAGCAAAGGGTGTCATTCTTTTTCAAAATTAAAGCATACAAGGTAAGAAAAGCTGGCTACGGTCTTCAGGGCAATCTATTTCTAAAGGCGCCCAAAACAAACTGGTGCAATTGATCCAAGGACGAGCGATTTTCCCAGGCTTGGATTTGTTTATATACGCAATCCATGAAAGGTGCCAGGCTACAGGTTAAGAGACACATGTGTAATTGATTTTGGGGCCGAGCACTGCATTATATTGTAGAATTTATATAACGCATCATACTTCATTCTAAGACATGTAACAGACTAATAAAAGTGCTTAAAAAGAGAGGCTTCAATACAGTCCAACGCAAGAAATTAGATACTCACACAGGCAACTTCAAGGCCTGAACATTCAACTGGTTACATACAGAACAACACAAGAACCAGATACTTGGACACAGGCAAAACCAATACCTTAACCTCCAGAGACTAAGACACAGGAAAACCTGCAACCTCAACATCCAGAGACTAATAGACCGAGAAAACCAAGACCTGATCAGGAGGTTCACATACATACCAACAGAAGACCCAGATACTTGGTTACAGGGAAACCAAAGTCTTTGAAGCCCACAAGTTTAGATACAGACTAACACAAGAAACAAGCATTTGCAATGCAATAGGTCTCACATGTGCGCACGTTTGAGATATTGGCATTGTAAATGACTATCACTTTTATTTAGGTTTTGTTTTTTAAAACATAAATAAAAGGAATCGTCATTTACAATGCCAATAGCTTAAACTCGCGTAAATGCGAGACCTATTGGATTGCAAATGCTTGTTTTTTATCCTGCTGCAACAGATGTTTGTAATTGAACTTCAAAGAGGATGGCACCAATCCAGCTGTGTGTGATTCATTTTACTCGCCGTAGAAGCAATTATAATGGCATTGGCTACACCATACCTAATGATCTACATATGCACACACGGGATGCGAGCGCGCTCATGTAAAAGTTAACACCAAATAAAATCTACACATGAAAAAATTACACTCGAGGGGTCTGTCAAAATAGTGCATCTATCGAGAAACGGTAAAATGTCAAAACAAAGAATTGAGCAGAAACACAGTCTTAAAGAGTTAACAGGCAGGTAGGTGTAAGTGCTAAACGCTAGGAAAGGACAGTTCGAGTAAATACCTATTCTGAACCTCCAAACTTGCAGACCAGACCCACTGTTGTGAGTAGAACGAATAAAAACAGCAATCAAGAGCAGTTTGAACATCCCAGTAACTAAGTTGCAAGAATGTCAACAGCTGTGATGAAAGTGTCTAAAAAATAAAGAGATGCAGGAGTCATTGCTGAAACAATGCCACAGCAATGCACAAGCTGTGTGATGTAGGTAGTCAGCACTGAAGGAAATCTCATTGCAAGATGCCAACTCAGCATATTAGAAGCTTCATCTGCTGAATCACCATTGAGAAGGGTGATAGATAGATCTTGCTCCTCGTCTGTATGTGTCACAGTGCGCTGAAAGTTCTGATGCCTTTGGGGCTTTGGGGAAAGGGTGAATTTTAACACAGCTGAGAAACAATTCTTTTCTGTCTCTTCGAGATAGTTTGGACTCTACACTGCTACTGTCCATTAATTGGTGGAGGGCTAGATCAGTCGTACCTACATAGCAATTACGCCCTGAAACGCTGGAGGATAGGGTTTACCAAGTAGCTATACGGGAGGGCATAGAACAATATTTTGCCGAAAACACGGGCACAGAGTCATCTGGAGCAGTGGAGTGGGATGCATTCAAGGTGGTGATGCGGGGGCTTTGTAACAGCAAACATACAGGAATAAGGAAGGTGTTACTGACAGATATAGATAAGGCTGAAGAAAAAATAAGGGCACTGGAACGACAGCGGCCAGAGCAACCAACATTGCAAACGTGACTACTGGAGGCAAAAGAACTAACAGCAGCGGAGGTAGAGAGACTGCGCTGTTTTGATCATAAGGCTTACATAGCGAAGGTGCACGCGCAGGGGGACAAAGCTGGGGCATTGCTGGCGTGGCTGGCCGACCCGGCGCCGAGAGGCGCACAGGTCCTGGACATAGAGTCAGTTTCTGGTGATATAGTGTACACCCAACACGAGATCATAACACGGTTCCTGGGCTATTATGAGTCATTGTACCGGAGTAGTCTGGGGATGACATGCGAAGAAATTGAAGGATATTTGGCAGACGTCCAACTGCCTTAGCTGGAGGAGGAACAGGCCGACATACTAGGACAGGACATCACTATCACTGAGATCCGTTTGGCTATCAAGCAAATGGCAAGGAAGAAAACTCCAGGAGTAGACGGATTGCCGATAGAATTTTATGCGCAATCTGTCGATTTATTAGCACCCCGTCTACTCGAGATTTATAAAGAAGCTGGAGAACTAGGTCAGTTGCCGTCTTCTATGAGAGAGGCACTGATTATCCCTCTGCTGAAGCCAGGTAGGGATGGTGAGGATGTAACGTCCTATAGACCGTTATCCATGTTGACGACGGACTACAAAATCCGGAGTAGAATTTTGGCGACTCGATTGTTGCCTCACATGACTGCCCTGGTCCATCCAGATCAGGCCGGTTTTATACCCACTAGAAACACTTCTACCAATATAAGACGGCTCATCAGGATCATGGAGGCCGTGCGGCATGGCCTGGCCCTGCCAGCGATTCTATCGGTCGACATTGAAAAAGCTTTTGATAGCTTGGAGTGGATATATCTTGACAGAGTACTGAACCGGTTTCGTTTAGGCGAGCGGTTTGGGAGCTGGGTTAGAGTATTATATTCTTCGGCGGTAGCGAGAGTGAGGTTGGGGACACCGATTTCCGCCCAGTACCCAGTATTGCGGAGAACGAGGCAGGGATGTTCCCTTCCCCCCTGCTGTTTGCGCTGGCAATATAGCCGCTGGCGGTGCAGGCGAGGTCGGGGCTGCACTACAATGGACTGCGATATAATGCATTACCGCAACACATATCGTTGTATGCAGATGATTTAATCTTATATCTTGAAAATACCGAGGGGGCACTGCAGGGTGCAATTACGCTGCTAACTAAATTTGGGAACCTGTCGGGACTCAAGGTGAACTGGCGCAAGACATGCGTCTATCCGGTACGGCCATGCGTGATGGTCCCTGCTCTCCCCCAGGGGATAAAATGGGAGCCGGCGTGCCTTACATATCTGGGAGTTCGGATATACCACGCTGCTACCGATATCCTAGATGGTAATTTAGGATGCTGTGTGAGGGCCTTGAAAGGATGCATAGCATTTTGGTCCACGCTTCCGCTATCAGTGATGGGGAGGATAGCCTTACTTAAAATGGTGGCGTTACCGAGACTACTCTATAACTTTAGAACACTACCGATTTGGATCCCGCCATCGTTGTTTAAGGAACTGAGATCGATGGTCGTTGGTTTCCTGTGGGGAACTGGCAGGAAGCGAATAGCCTTGGGAACACTCATGCGCCCACGATTGGAAGGAGGACTAGCGGTTCCTGATTTTGAACTTTACTATCTGGCAGCACAACTGCAGATTCTTACACAAACGGTGGCCGCAGAGTTTCGGGGCCCTGAACAAAGGAAGGGCACAGGGATTCAAAGACATATCCTTTCCTATATAGTCCTGCAACGAGCACTTCTTTCCAGTGACCTATCGCTGGAAGAAAGCACCCTGAGATCATGCTGGAACCGTAGCCAGCGTAAAGCGGGAGTCTTGCACCCATATGCTCCTGAGATCCCATTGGGAATGCTGACGGCACTTCCGCATGGAGGAGACTGGGCTACACTAGAGGAATGGGAGCACTTGGGAGTCCAGATGGTAGGGGACTTATATGACGAAGGCACGCTGTTGTCTTTTCAGGCACTACAGGAAAGATATGGCTTCCCGAGTGGGGACTTTTTACTCCATGCGGCGGTAACGAGCGCAGTTAGGAAACACTGGAAGATGGGGCATACAGAACCTCAGACTACAAAGGCCTGCCAGTATGTGGTGATGGCGGCGGGGTCACGTGCCTCCAGTCGCGGATGTTACACGAGGGGTTACAGCCTTTAACTGCTTTAAAATTGAAATGGGAAGCTAGCACGGGACGTTCGCTGCCGGATACAACATGGGGACAGATCCTCAAGAGGGCCTGGAAGGGCACTCGTAACGCACGGCTTCAATTGATACAATTTTACATAGTACACGAGCCTACTTGACACCAGGAAGGGTACAGAGACACTTCCGGGTGCAAAATGCTGCATGCCCCAGATGCTTGACGGAGAGAGTGGAGCTGGAGCATATGCTGTGGGACTGCCAGAGTCTAGGGAGCTATTGGACAGAAGTGGGTACGCTTTTGAATGCTGTCACGGGTAGGGAGTTGGCTTATGATATGGCCACATGTGTATTGCTCTGGTTCCCTCACACACCTAAGACGAAGATAACAAGCACATTTATAGATCTAGGGCTCATTCTAGCGAAGAGAGCGATTACCATGCACTGGAAATCGAGGGAGGGTCCATCACACAGGCGCTGGCGAGCGGGACTTTTGAAATGGGCAAGGGGTGAGAGTACGATCCGGATGCAACAAGCCCAGCGATCACATCAGGAGAAGGCCTTAGACCAAGCGAGGGCATGGGAGAGCTTAGTTCAGGCTCTGATAGATCAACAACAAGACGATGAGGGCTAGGGCGCATAGAATTCCAGTGTAATGCTTCGACCTTACAATAATCAGAGACTGTACAACTGCTAACTGAGTAATATGTGTTATTGAGATTTGGAAGTTACATGCCCGCACCGACCAGGGGGGTGGGGGGAGGGCCTGAGCGAACGTTGGGAGCATAAATGTAAGCATATTTCATATCTGATGATGACAGATTGCATGTAACGTTGTGTGCTGATAAATCTTCAATAAAATATGTTTTTTAAAAAAAACTCAAAAAAATAGTTTGGGCTCTCGCCTTCCATTTTACCTTAAACTACGTTCCTGGACCGCTACACCTTTATCATGGCACAAACAGTGCAGGTGTAGATTAATTAATGAACTTTACTAAGTTAACAAATTAATGCTGAGTAATAATTTACTGGTTACAATACTTTATTAACATTGTGAGTTTTTGAACAATTTACTACTCCGATTTCGATCAATAATATAAATTTTTAATATATAGCCTAGACATTGCATACTGAAAGGTAACCCTATTTGGAAAACAACCTTATGAAAGCATGAGTAATTGTACGAGCAAAAAGATTTTAAATAATAACGTGAAAGAGCAGCAATGTGGCACGGAGAAACTGATGTAGACATTTGTTTACTAACTCCTATGGCGCATGATTTTGTTATCCATTTGCCCCAGATGTTGAGTTGTGACATCACGGTTCATACCTCCTCTTGAGTTCTTCATTTTGAATGATTGAAAGTGCTACCCTGAGGGCGCCGCTCATCGCAAAAATACGAGGAATTCCCTCTTGCCCCTTGTGTGGTATATAAATAAATAATACCGGGACTATTTTTGACTATATTAACAATAACAGATAGCTCAATAAATAAGAGGCAGGATCCGATGTGTCCGAGTCAAAGGATTTATTCAGGCAAAAGGGAGGGGACTGGAACGGGACAGCCTGAAATAAAATAGGAAGGAAGGCAGCTGCACCATTTCATCGACAGTGCAGCATATATATAGTAAAACATTACATTACATTACATACAGTAGGCGTAACTTATGACAAACGTAAGATAAGAAGGCATGGGTGGAAAAAGAAGGCGTGTACAGGGCGTGCATTGAGACATGTGGTATGAACGTCACAGAAGTGTCATGAATGGGGCGGAAACATGGAGGGGGCTACCTGAGCAGCTGGGACCTTTAACCTAGTGGTGCGCGCAAAACGGGCAATGACGT
Organism: Lissotriton helveticus; assembly: GCF_964261635.1. NCBI lineage: Eukaryota > Metazoa > Chordata > Amphibia > Caudata > Salamandridae > Lissotriton > Lissotriton helveticus. The sequence goes on from NC_136060.1 coordinate 375,901,948, forward strand.
GTTACTAGGGAGAACTGGGGGCTATGACTTCTGCGCTGGAAGAGGAGACTAAAGTCTGCGGTGTCAGGAGGACATGTACCTATGGCATATCTGGTATCTGGTGTTTGGAGTACATGTTGATAGAATCCAAAAGTTATCGGGGCAAAGGCTACTTGACACTAAGGCTGGTGCATGCATCTATTCTACATGTATTGCGTGTGCTAGGAATATTCTATGAATATTAATACAGTATTTCTCTTGCATGGAGACAGAAAGACTAGACCATAGCTGGAACTGTTGATGCGGTTCAGTAGCTTAGGAATGCAGAGAAGGAGGCCTGGACTGATAACTAGAAGCATAACATACTCTTGGCAGACAGGCAGGCAGAGCCAGGCCGGGCACCGCGCTGCGCGGCGGAAGTGAGGGGTCAGGGATGCAGGTGGGGGCTGCTTCGCTCCTCGGAGTGGGTTCAGGAGACTGGAGCTTGAATCTGGTGTCCGGGCCCTTTTTGAGGCCTAGGAACGGGGACAATTCAATGAATTAACGTGCACACTGTAAAACGTGGCAACATAGGCCTAATACTCGTTGCTTTCACGAGAACTGGAAGCTGGCATACTAGAGTTGGACACAACTATAATTGCGTCTTTAATCGATCATAGGGGGATATATGCATATCGATCATGCACATATATCATAGGATGGGGAACATGTAGGCACATATGGCAAGGCAAAATTCACTTATCCACATTCCCTCCTTGTGCCCTACGTTTCCATCAGGAAACATCAATATTCATGATACCATCTATCTGTTCATATAGCATCATTTGCTCGTCTCGAATTGTCTTGGAACGGGACTTAGGACTAGGAATACAAGAGGTAGCACACATGCCGCAAATCGCAGGGCCACATTGTAAACAGAGGCAGCAACTGAATATGATCATTACTGCTATACCTAGGAATGACAATACTTTCCATCCCCAGGCAGATATGATACTCCAGAGCCAACCGGACCATGTCCAGGTGGCTGGATTCTGGTGTAACTGATGGGCAATTTTATGAAGTCTGGTTATAGCTGAATAAACAGACGGCGCGTTATTAGGAATGAAAATGCAGCAACTAGATCCGATGACTCTACAAGCTCCTCCTCTATCGGCCAGTATGACGTCAAGAACGAGACGATTTTGGAGCACAACAAAACGCATAGCAGATTGTTCTTCAGTTAAGTTACCTAGAGCGGAAGTAGTCTCATTCACTACTGCTTCAAGGGTTCTGGTTAGCCTACGTATTAACTTACTATTCTGGACAGGTCCTATAAAGAAAAAGAAACCTTTATTGAAGTCTTGATATTGTTCTAGAGCAGTTTCAGTTTGATCGACAATTGGGGACTAACGTGGACTAGATGTGTGTTTCTGTGATAATCGGATGGGGCTAGAAAAACTGGTGGCAGTAGGAAGGCAATATAACAGGTTCCATCCCAATCTAGGGGCAGACGAACATATGCGGTCTGACCACAAACAAAATAAGAATGACGTGAGGCTTTGAAAATAGATTTCCCACTGTCACTATACTCGACCACAGTAGTACAATCACTATGTCCTACATGTGCGGAACCATTCTTTCTGACACATAATTCGCCTTTAACTGGTAGTACTGAAATAGCAGGCAAATCTGGAGTAGTATCGGACTGAACATTCAGAACCATGAAATTTGAGGAATAATTACCTAAATCATATACTTCGTTTTCTAGATCTAACCCAGTTCTATGGGAAAGACCTTGCTTGTCTGGGAAACATGTACGATTCAGAAGGGACATATCAGTCGAGGAAGACGTTAACGTGGACCATGCTCCACACGAACCATTATGTGAAAACGGATAAGGAAAGAGTGGCAGAACTCCCTTCGGTGTCTGGAGAGGGGGGAATCGACCACACACCCAACAATTAGTGGCATTGCTGGTCTGGTGTGAATAGTGCAGCATTCGGATAAAAGTATTATTACGCATAGCAAGACGATAGGATAACTCGTGAGGAGGCAGGTCACTAAATGTGTGCTCTACTGTAACATTAGAAGACATATGTACATGTGAAATAGGAAAACATAAATGCAACGCATAACTTATGCATGTAACCATAAGACTTAGGAACAATAAAAAGAACAGAATGATGATACATCTCTTAGAGTTTTGACTAACTCTCTCACTGTGTGGGTCTATTTCATACATGTCAGGAACCTGTCTAACCGTTTCACCCGAGAGGGACTTAGACAATTAAACTGGCTGACTTACTAGACCTCAACTTGGATTTATACTCCTGCTGCGGAGTTTTCTCTAACAGGGGAATTTTAGATTCATTTTCTGGGCAGTCCTTGAGAACGGGGCAGTCCTTGAGAAAAGTTTTAGTTTTAAGTCCATGGAATTTCTTGACGTGGCTCGCGTGTAGCCAGCCTTTTCGGTTTTCAATCTTCACTGCTGTCCGGGTGGTGAGAAGAACTAGACGGGGTTCCTTCCAGCGAGGCTCCAGCGGACTTGAACGATCAAAATTGCGGACCAGCACAAGATCCCCCGGAACGATCTCGTGTGGTTTCACGTCGGTGTTGTCTGGAAATGCAGCGGCAACCTGTGAACGACAAGATTGTAGTGCAGACATCAAGGAGGCAAGGTAATCTGTCAGCATATTACTGTCAACATCAGTTATGGTACGGGGTCTAGGTGTACCCCACATATTAGGGGGACGACCAAACACTATCTCATAGGGGGACAGACCTGAACGGGAGTGGGCGACCATTCTCATATAAAAAAGGGCAACTGGCAGTGCTATTATCCAATCTACACCTTTTTCTGCACATACTTTGGCGATGCGGATTTTCAGAGTCTGGTTATGTCTCTCTACGAGACCGGCTGCTTCAGGATGGCGTACACAATGGAACTTCCACTGGTACCCTAACAGAAGGGATACTTGTTTCATGAGCTCGGATGAGAATGGCTGGCCGTTATCTGAATACACGACCCTAGGTAATCCATAGCGGGGAAAGAACTCACGAACCAACTGCCTGGCAGTGGTCGCAGCTGTGTAATCTGGAACTGGATATGCTTCTGTCCACCTGGACAAAGCGCATACAATTACGAGGACATACTTGAAACCTCGACATCTCTCCATCTGAATGTAATCCATCTGGAGGACTTCAAAAGGGTGGTCAGGAGGATGGAATCCACCTTGTTCCACCGGGACACCTTTACCTGGATTGAACTGACAACATATCATGCAGGTACGTACTTTCTGCTTGGCGGCTGCTCGTAAATGCTTGTTGAACCAAAGGTTCTGGATACGGTCTAACATGGCTTTTTCTCCTAAGTGTGCTGGACTATGTGCGGTGTTAATAATGACTTGAACCATAGAGTCGGGGAGAAACCATGTGGCTTTTCCCTTCGTCAACCATCCTTGATCTGTCTGGACCTCTCCTTGTTCGGACCATTTCTTGATTTCATCGGGAGTAGCATGTAACTGTATGTCTATGACATCTTGTGTTGGGTCCTTAACTGTCATACAAGTAGTCTGATCTGGAATGTGTGTCAGTGTCGTGTTAACTGGAATGTCTGGAGTCTGAGCTGTGAGCCTGGCTGTTCGATCTGCTAGATCGTTACCTTGGGAAATGATGTCAGTGACTTTCGTATGTGCTTTGCACTTCATGATAGCGATAGCTGTCGGTAAATGTATTGCATCTAACAGAGCTTGAATGAGGAGACCATGCTGAATCTTAGTTCCGTGAGAAGTCATAAAACCTCTCTCCTGCCAGAGCACTCCAAAGTCGTGTACGACTCCGAATGCGTAACGTGAATCTGTGTATATGTTAACTTTCAGGTTCTTGGCACGTATGCAGGCTTGGGTCAGAGCGACAAGCTCTGCTGCTTGAGCAGACAGGGTGTCAATACGATGTGTTTCTATAACTTCGGTTTCAGTAGTCACTGCATACGCGGCTACTAGTTCTCCTGTACTTGTTCTCATACATGAACCATCCACATAAAGTGTCAGGTCGGGATCAGGTAATGCAATGTCTGTCAAGTCTTGTCTTGGCTTTGTCATGGTGTTAACAACTTCCACACAGTCATGTGTGGCAGGATTTGAAGTAACTGACGGTAACAGTGTGGCTGGATTTAAAACGTTGCAGCGTCTGATTTCTATGTGTGGCTGGAACAATGTCAGTTCATAACCCGTTAAACGTGCTATTGTCAAGTGCTGAGTCTGTGTTCGGTTTAAAAGAACTTCCACGGAGTGTGGAACTTGTACTGTCAGGGAGTGTCCTAACACTATGGAATCACTTTGTCTGATAGCTAGAGCTGTGGCTGCAACTGACTTGAGGCACGCAGGCAGAGCCTGGGCCACTGGATCTAATGTGCTAGAAAAATAAGCACAGGGCTTGTATTGTCCTGCTTGGTCTTGTGTAAGAACAGATAATGCAGTACCATCACGTTCTGTAACAAAAAGTGTGAAAGGCTTACTGTAGTTCGGTGTTGCAAGAACAGGTGCATTACATAAAGCTTTCTTTAACTCATTAAAAACAAGTGTATGTTCCTGGGTCCAAGGGAGGACAGACGATACGGCTGCCTCCTGTGTCGTTAACTGTATCAGTGGCTTGGCTAGAAATGCATACTGAGGAATCCATTGTCTGCAGTAAGAAGTGAGGCCGATAAAAGCTCGTACCTCCTTCTGTGTCTTGGGCTGTGGAAGATGTGCTATTAACTGGATACGGTCAGGTGTCAACTGCCTACCCCTCTTGGACAGTAAGTGTCCTAAGTAGACCACTTGCTGGACACAGAATTGCAATTTGGAAGGGGACACCTTGTGCCCCATCTCGGCCAGAAAATACAGAACTGTAAGTGACGCTCGTTCGCAGTCACGTTCAGAACGGGCTGTGATCAGTAGATCATCGACATACTGGAGCAGGGCAGTGTCAGCTGGCATGTGAATATTGTCTAGTTGTCTCTTAAGTGCTTGACTGTAAATGCTAGGGCTTTCTGTGAAACCTTGAGGTGCTCGTGTGAATTTATAGCTTCTTCCATTTAAACAGAATCCGAAAAGGAACTGGCTGTCTGGATGAATGGGGACACTGAAAAATGCGTTCTTGAGATCGATAACTGTAAAGAATGTGGCTTCCGAATCAATGGCTGTCAACAGGGAAGAAATATCTGGGACCACTGGGTACTGTGGTATAATACATTTATTAAGTTCTCGAAGGTCAATCACTAATCGATATACTGGAGGTGCATTTGGATCAGTACGTTTCAGGACTGGAATGATAGGAGAATTACATACATTGGAGTCAGTTTCTACAACCACTCCTTGAACAATAAGTTCGTCAATAATTTTGGATAAGGCTGCTACAGCCTCAGGTGGCAATTTGTACTGTCTGATTCGTGGTAAAACAACACCTTGCTTTAGAGTCACACGATGGGGTGTGATATGCATACAACCTACATCAGTTGGACCTTGCGCCCATAAATGCTGTGGTACATTCAATAATCTTGGATCAAAATCACGTAATACATAATGACCTTTGAAATCACGGAGGAACAGACGGACCCCTTCTGGGGAGCAGCATATGACTGCTCCTAATTCTTTTAAAGTCTTAATGCCTAACAAATTTTCTGGGCAAGATTTCGTGAGTAACAGATCTGTAGTTCGGGACAATGGACCAACTTCTAGAGTAACTGGTTTCGATATTTCATTAACAATAGGCTTTCCTGAAAATCCAAGGGAAACATTTCTAGAGCCTGAGAGTGGAGCCCCTGGAACCTCGTCATGACTGATGGTAGTCCTACTTGCCCCTGTATCAATCAGAAACTTTCTGTCTTTCCCTAATACTTGACTGTGTACATAGGGACCCTCTTGATCTACAGGTATCTCGATGAGAGGCAAGCCTACCTCCCTCTCTAGGCTGTTTCATGAATAGGGCTGATAATCTGGATACTCTGACTGTGCGTACTGGTACATCTGCTGTGTAACGTGCTGTGTGGCAGCTATAGGCTGCGGTGCTGTAACTGACTGTTGTGCATTCTGTGGTGGCTGGGAATTCTGTGAAACTTGTTCTTGTCTAGGCGGACGTGGTCTTTCTTTAGTCTTACCAGTAGCTATGTTGTGTTTCAGAACTGCACATTCGTTTATAAAATGACCTGGCTGTTTACAGTAATTGCATGTCCCTTTAACGGGAGCTGCAGGATGACTGGCTTGATTCGGACCCCTCTTCTGACTGTCTTGTGGAACAGACTGTGCAACTAATACTTTCATTTTCGTGTCTTTCATACGTCTCTTTTCGTGTTCCTGCTCTTCCCTGATTCTGTTCTGGTGGTACTGGAGCATTTGGAGCATCTGTGACGGAGTATTAGCTTGCCAGGTACTTTCGACTTTCAGGACTCGATTTTTAACTTGTGGACTTGAATTCTCGACTAGTTTGGTAACAAAAAGATGAGGGTATGATTCACTACTTGTTTTCAGACCACTATTAATAATAAAACATTTCTCAAATCTAGAATAAAAATCACTAGTATCTTCGTCTTGTTTCTGTTTACAGGCTGAGATGGCATCCCAATCTTCCTTTTTCGTGGCTAGTAATCTTGGCAAGACTTGTATCAATAACTCGGGCAATTCTTTAGCTTTATCCCCAAGACCGGTACCTGGTACTCGTGAATTATCTTCAGCTTCTAATGCTGTCCAATCTATCTTTTTCTCTCCCACCTCCCATTCTTTTTCCTTGAGTTTTTCATATATGCCCGCAGGCAACAGGACCTTTAACATTTTAATGATATCAGGGTACGTGTATTCTCCCATACGGAGCATGTCCTTCAATTCACGGTGGAACCCTGCTGGATCTTTATCATGACAGGGAATTAACTTTTTCATCTCCAAGAGTTCTATTTTCGTGATAGGGGTGTAAACAAATACTCGTTCTAGACCACCACCCTCTTTCTTGACTGGATGCACTTCTCGTAACGGATTCTGTCTGTCTATGTAGAATGATTTACTTTCTGGGGGTGAGACGTGAACAAAATGTGGATTCAGAAACGTTCGGTATTTGTGGCGCTGTTCTAAAATGACACTAATTAAATCGGTACCTAGACCTTTCCATCTATATTGGAGTAACTCGTTCAATATATCATGTAGCGGACCTGGATCAGAATGTTGTTCCTCATACAGTGTAATGAGGTGTTGGATCATATATGTGCCCACCAGACGTTGCTCGGCTGGGGGCAGTTTCAGAAACGTTTGTGCCACTATTTCGTCTGGAAAAGTGGTAGAATCAGTAGTCCATCGGACTGCTGATCGGGCTAGTTCTTGTTCATGCATTGTACTAAGCTCGCTATACCCTATTCGTGATTTCAGAATGTGATCGGTAGCTTGGAATACTTGCTCAAGAGAACACTGTTCTGGTACTGGAGGAGGAAAAGTTTTCTTGTAATCTAGACGTGAATGTCGGTCGGAAAGTCTAGTTCTACCTACATACGCTATTCTGTTGGGATTCTCGTTGTCTACCTCTTCACTAGAAGAGTCATTCTCTTTCTCGGTTGCTCGTTTTTCTTCCTCCTTCTGGTGTATACGTATTATTTCCTTACGAATTTTCTTGTACATACTCTCTATACAATTTTGTGTCTTGTGTTTTCCATCGGCTATATTGTCACTCCACCTGGTCAGGACTTTCATTTCTTCTTGATCTTTTTCTGGATAATCTTGCTCTCTTATTAAACAGTTAATCAAAAACTTTAAAATCATGAGCTGAGTCTCGACTTTTCTTTGAACCATGGCTTCGTGAATACTTTCTGGATTCACTCCTGTACGGATAAAACGATATATTCTGTCTAGATGTTCTTTCATATCAGGCAGGGTGATCAAAAAGCTGGCCACCCGTCTTAAACGTACTGAATATAAGATCATGTGATCTTCGCCTGGAACTGGATCATATATACAATCAGTAAGAAGTCGCTTGAGATCTGCGTATGTAGACACTTTTGGCGTACGCTGTAACGCTAGTTCATGTAGCGTCATACGTCTTGGTTGAGGCGGGGTGCGAGGAGAACCTCCCCCCGCGGCTCCTAAACTAGAGTCGTCGGTGAATACTGTACGGGCTGGTAGAGTGACTGGCAAAACGGGTGCATGTACTGTGGGCTGGGCCGGGGGTGCTGTAACAGGTACTGTAACATTAACTGGACCCACGGGACCAGCGGCTGGAGGAACAGGAATTACATTATTAACGGGAGCAGACGGAACAGGATTTGCATAGGCTGGTACTGTGTCGTCCAAATAGGACGAAAGAAAAATATCAGCTGCGGTCGGTTTATGACGTAGCTTAATCGGGACCAATGGCGGCGGGAAATTACAGGGTGCTTCCGGGGTTGCTTTTGGCAAGCCCTCGGCAAGAAGAGGATACATACCCTTAAGAAGGGCATTTCTCCGTCTGTCTGTCTGTTCTGCTCTAACTCGTTCACCTTCTTCGATTAATTCCCTTTCTTGGGCTTTTTCTGCGGATTCCCTACTTAATTCTGTTTTTCTGAATTCTTTTTCGGTTCTTTTATGAGATTCTTTGCGCCATAACTCGATAGCATCTTTCTGGGACTGTCTGGCTTTCTTTTTCCATAATGCTTCTTCTACTCGCATGATGCACTCGGCATCCCATGTACCTGATACGGGCCATCTATATTTCCCTTCTAGTTCTTTAGTATGGTCCGCCCATAAGTCTAGATATATTATGGCATCTAAGCCATGTTTGTGATACATAAAATGTCCTGGACTGTCCCTAGGAGGGACAGGAACTGCTTCTTCGAGTAACCCTTTTCTGGTCTTTATCTGACGTAATTTCGAGAACAGAGGCATTTCAGTTATATACTTGGAATACAATACACAATAATCACAGTAATAAAATAGCGAACAAAGCACTCATACCACGACATAAAAATACATTAATAACAATTCGAACAGAATACTACCTGATACACTGAAAACAGAACACATGAATTTCTCGAAAACGAAACTTACTAGAATTACTGGATGCACTGCTAAAACAGTACAGAACATACCAGTCCCATAAAGAGACACGTCAGGACCCGTATCCACCTAGGTGAATACTTCGGACTGGATCTGTGTACCCAAACCCATCGGACCAGGACCAAACTAATGATCCTGTCTAGATACTTCCCCCGCGACGGTACTCACCGGGAAGCAGAAACTGGAAGGCCTCGGACTGGACTGCTACGACGTCGGACTACGAACTTCGGAAACTTCGGTTACAGGCGGGCCTCCGGATACTTCGGACCTTGCTCTCTCGGCTTGGGCTCTGGTCGGGACGAACCGCATTCCACACCGCTTCGTCTGGATGTCGGACCGCAGTCTCCGTTTCCTCCGTGGGCCTGAGGGAGACTTGAAGCAGAAATATCTGCCGGTGCGCAGTAGAGTTCCGTCACGGCTGCAGAGGGTCAGGGGGCCTGCGTGGCATCGCCAGCGCGTGAGGAAGGGGCTCGTTCCTATTCGGGCGCCATTATGTGGTATATAAATAAATAATACCGGGACTATTTTTGACTATATTAACAATAACAGATAGCTCAATAAATAAGAGGCAGGATCCGATGTGTCCGAGTCAAAGGATTTATTCAGGCAAAAGGGAGGGGACTGGAACGGGACAGCCTGAAATAAAATAGGAAGGAAGGCAGCTGCACCATTTCATCGACAGTGCAGCATATATATAGTAAAACATTACATTACATTACATACAGTAGGCGTAACTTATGACAAACGTAAGATAAGAAGGCATGGGTGGAAAAAGAAGGCGTGTACAGGGGGTGCATTGAGACATGTGGTATGAACGTCACAGAAGTGTCATGAATGGGGCGGAAACATGGAGGGGGCTACCTGAGCAGCTGGGACCTTTAACCTAGCGGTGCGCGCAAAACGGGCAATGACGTGTTACTAGGGAGAACTGGGGGCTATGACTTCTGCGCTGGAAGAGGAGACTAAAGTCTGCGGTGTCAGGACGACATGTACCTATGGCATATCTGGTATCTGGTGTTTGGAGTACATGTTGATAGAATCCAAAAGTTATCGGGGCAAAGGCTACTTGACACTAAGGCTGGTGCATGCATCTATTCTACATGTATTGCGTGTGCTAGGAATATTCTATGAATATTAATACAGTATTTCTCTTGCATGGAGACAGAAAGACTAGACCATAGCTGGAACTGTTGATGCGGTTCAGTAGCTTAGGAATGCAGAGAAGGAGGCCTGGACTGATAACTAGAAGCATAACATACTCTTGGCAGACAGGCAGGCAGAGCCAGGCCGGGCACCGCGCTGCGCGGCGGAAGTAAGTGAGGGGTCAGGGATGCAGGTGGGGGCTGCTTCGCTCCTCGGAGTGGGTTCAGGAGACTGGAGCTTGAATCTGGTGTCCGGGCCCTTTTTGAGGCCTAGGAGCGGGGACAATTCAATGAATTAACGTGCACACTGTAAAACGTGGCAACATAGGCCTAATACTCGTTGCTTTCACGAGAACTGGAAGCTGGCATACTAGAGTTGGACACAACTATAATTGCGTCTTTAATCGATCATAGGGGGATATATGCATATCGATCATGCACATATATCATAGGATGGGGAACACGTAGGCACATATGGCAAGGCAAAATTCACTTTTCCACACTTGAATAGGCCTCCATCATTATTATTATTAGTTTTGTAAATTAGCGACATGGTCATTATTTAATTTATGCTACAAACTTTGAAATATTGCACAGATATCGTGCACTTTTATTGCCATGTACATACACATGTTTAGAATGCACTTGAAGAGTGGGCTTAAAGGAAACCATTGCGCTGTCGGACGCTGTCTGTCCAGGCGCTGCATGGTTTGTAGTGGAGCACACCACCCTGAGCGGCCCCTGCATCAAACAAGCAAGTTGCTGTTTGCCGATGCTGTGCAGCATCCGCAAGTAAAAAATGCTTTATTCCCAATGCGAAGAGCAAAAAAAGAAACTAAGAGGAAAAGGCCAGTATGATAACAGGTGATTGTGTAGAGCACTTATGCATCCTGATGCTACAGCAACCCCAGCATGATAACATTTACATATGCATGCATCGTCACGTATGCACATCAGAGTTTTAGCAGCAACCGTGAATTGATGGGGGTTCAAATAATTAAAAAATTCATTTGCCTGCACACACACCCATGCACGCACGTGTGGACACTCTCCCTCTCTTGATGGGGAGTAGAAAGGGAAATGCAATATACGCCTATACCCCGTCCTGTGCGTAGCTCCTTTGCAGTGCCCCAAACATAATTGTATTTTTTTAAATTTATTATTGTGCCACCTAACTTGCAATTGGCTTTTGTAACCTTTATACATGATCTAGGGTCACAAAGGACGATCGCGGGGCGCACTCCCTGCCTCCGGTGCAGATATCGGCGAAACCGGAAGTCAGGCAGCCTTCGTTGGGACGTAGGCGGGGCTTGCCAAACAAACAGGAAGGAACCGCTTGGGAGGACGTCCGGAACTCTGCAGGCTCCATGCTTAAGTCCCGGCCCCATCAGAGGGACCGGGTGAAGAGCGAGGCACCAAAGGCAAGACAGGGCTCCCGAGTGGTGAGGAGAGCCCCGCGGCGTGCCAAGAGACGCCCAGGGATCTCCATGCTGAAGTCCCGGCCCCATCAGAGGGACCGGACGAAGAGCGAGGCAGACTGCATGGCACGAGAGGCAAGATGGGGCTCCCGAGTGGTGAGGAGAGCACCACGGCGTGCCAAGAGATAGCCAGGGAACCTGCAGACCGAGCCGGTGAGAGAGAGCTTGGCTGGGTGCATTGCCATCACCCATTCTGTTAGCGGACCCATGTCTGTAAGGCGCGCGCTGAAGGACACGCCATGAGCGTGCACATCGGCTGTCTGAAAGAGACACCGTGAGCGTGCACCTGGCATGTCCGGGCGCCGTGAGATGGGCACGCCTATGGTGCGAGCAGGCGTTGTGATAACGCCGCGAGCCGAGCCGTACGCGTGCACAGCTGATGTCTTTCAAGCGTGTGCACCTATCCTGTCCCACATCGCAAAGCAAGTCTGCAACAATAGATCTCGCCTAGGCGAGAGGCGCATGGCGCTGCATCGCTAGGCGAGACCTAAAAAGGTACTTGCACATAATAAAATCCAAGACCTTAACATTTAGAGATTGAAATACAGACAATCTCAAGAGACAAATAATTAAATACAAACGAAACCTACACGTCACAATCCAGAGACTCGCACACACATACACAAACCTAAGACACCAAGCTCCAGAGACTAGTAGACAGATAAACTGCAGACCTCAACATGAAGAGGTTCAGATGCAGGCGAACACAACATTCCGACGCTTGGACACAGGCAAACACAAGACCTCAACACCCAAAGACTGAGAGGAATGGGTAGAGTTGGGCAGCTTAACTCCTGAGGTGGCACAGGCCTACCTGCTGAATTATATAGTTTACAGTGGCCTAGCAAAGAACTTATGGTGAATTTGCTCTGGGCCGACATGGCTGAAGCTCCCTCAGTAACAAGCATTTGCAATGCAATAAGTCTCGCATTAGGAAAGTTTGATCTATTGGTATTGTAAATGACAAATATTTTATTTGTGTGTTGGTTTTTAAAATAGCGAAATTAATAGCTTTGTCATTTACAATGCCAATAGTTTTACCTTTCGCAAACGTGACACCTATAGCATTTGTAATGCAATATGTGTTGTATTTACATGACTTAGATGTATTAATTTTACAAATAACAATGGCTTTTATTTTTTTTAATAATTAATACTTAAATAAAAGTTATTGTAATTTATAATGGCAATAGCTTAAACTTTTGTAAATAACTTTTGGGAAGATTATGTTCAGTGTATTTTATTGTGATGAAAATCCAAGAACAGCAGTGAAATATTAACATCTTTTTGTGACATTTGTAATAAAGCTTAAAACATTGAGAGAACATATTAGAACCAGTTGTTGTTGAATGATTGCACAGAGTGATGCTGTGGCGTTCAGTGGTGCGGAGTGATGCTGTGGCCTTCAGTGGTGCTGAGTGATGCTGTGGCGTTCAGTGGTGCTGAGTGATGCTGTGGCGTTCAGTGGTGCTGAGTGATGCTGTGGCGTTCAGTGGTGCTGAGTGTTGCTGTGGCGTTCAGTGGTGCTGAGTGTTGCTGTGGCATTCAGTGGTGCTGAGTAATGCTGTGGCATTCAGTGGTGCTGTGGCGTTGAGTGGTGCTGAGTGATGCTGTAGCGTTGAGTGATGCTGTGGCATTGAGTGATGCTGTGGCGTTCAGTGATGCTGTGGTAGCGCATAGTGATGTTGTGGTGCCCCTGAGTGGTGATGCTGTCGTGGGGCGGAGTGATGCGATAGATTGACAGAGTGAGTGCAATAGATAGATAGACAAAGTGAGGGCGATCGATAGATAGACAGATAGATAGAGAGTGAGGGCGATAGATAGAGTGAGGGCGATAGATAGAGTGAGGGCGATAGATAGATAGAGTGAGGGCGAAAGATAGATAGAGTGAGGGCGAAAGATAGATAGAGTGAGGGCGATAGAGTGAGGGCGATAGATAGATAGAGTGAGGGAGATAGAGTGAGGGCGATAGAGTGAGGGCGATAGATAGAGTGACGGCGATAGAGAGTGAGGGCGAAAGATAGATAGAGTGAGGGCGAAAGATAGATAGAGTGAGGGCGAAAGATAGATAGAGTGAGGGCGAAAGATAGATAGAGTGAGGGCGAAAGATAGATAGAGTGAGGGAGATAGATAGAGTGAGGGCGATAGATAGAGTGAGGGCGATAGATAGATAGAGGGAGGGTGATAGATAGATAGATAGATAGAGGGCGACAGTAAACATCCCGTATTCGAGGAATTTACTGTGTGCAATTTTAATTTTGATTCAACGTTTCAATGCGTCCCCTCGAGCACCAGTGTTATGCAGCTAATATAAATGAATTTGCAGATGTTAATCACTGTAACCAAACAAAAGGAGGCGGACATGAGGTCTCTGGCTTCAAAGGCACAAAACCTGAGTTCAGATCTTAGTTCCTGCACTTAGACAAAGCGTCTTATCTGACAGTTTTGTGCTTTCTGATCGGGCGGGCACAGTGAGTGCTGAGAAGCCGGACTACCAGTGTGCTCATTGTTTTGACTGCCTCCTTACAGTTTTTTTTCTATCCAGCCATGAAGTGAAGGCACCTCAGCAAGTTAACTCCACCACATATTTCTGCGTGCAACAAGAAGTATCTGGGGTCTGATTCCAGTCGGGGCGAGTCAGACGGTTATCCTTTTTTGACCAACACAGTCAGGTTGAAATGGACAGTAAAATAAATAAAACACACTGCACGCCTTCTGCTGTGGGCTCAGAGACGAGAATGGACAGGGAAGGAAGGCCCGGCAGAAGAGCTGTTATGTCTGATGTTTGTGGATGTGTGATGTTTGTGGATGTCTGATGTTTGTGGATGTCTGATGTTTGTGGATGTCTGATGTTTGTGGATGTCTGATGTTTGTGGATGTCTGATGTTTGTGGATGCCTGATGCTGGTGGATGCCTGATGCTGGTGGATGCCTGATGCTGGTGGATGCCTGATGCTGGTGGATGCCTGATGCTGGTGGATGCCTGATGCTGGTGGATGCCTGATGCTTGTGGATGCCTGATGCTTGTGGATGCCTGATGCTTGTGGATGCCTGATGCTTGTGGATGTCTGATGCTTGTGGATGCTTGACGCTTGTGGATGTCTGTTGCTTGTGGATGTCTGTTGCTTGTGGATGTCTGTTGCTTGTGGATGTCTGTTGCTTGTGGATGTCTGTTGCTTGTGGATGTCTGTTGCTTGTGGATGTCTGTTGCTTGTGGATGTCTGTTGCTTGTGGATGTCTGTTGCTTGTGGATGTCTGTTGCTTGTGGATGTCTGACGCTTGTGGATGTCTGGCGCTTGTGGATGTCTGTTGCTTGTGGATGTCTGACGCTTGTGGATGTCTGACGCTTGTGGATGTCTGACGCTTGTGGATGTCTGATGCTTGTGGATGTCTGATGCTTGTGGATGTCTGATGCTTGTGGATGCCTGATGCTCCTGGTTGTGTGATGCTCCTGGTTGTCTGATGTCTGATGCTTGTGGACGTCTGATGTCTGATGCTTGTGGACGTCTGATGTCTGAGGCTTGTGGACGTCTGATGTCTGAGGCTTGTGGACGTCGGATGTCTGAGGCTTGTGGACGTCTGACGTCTGATGCTTCTGGATGTTTGTGGATGTCTGATGCTTCTGGATGTCTCATGCCTGATGCTTGTGGATGATTATGCTTCTGGATGTCTCATGCCCGATGCTTGTGGATGATTATGCTTCTGGATGTCAGATGCCTGATGCTCGTGGACGTCTGATGCTCGTGGACGTCTGATGCTCGTGGACGTCTGATGCTCGTGGACGTCTGATGCTCGTGGACGTCTGATGCTCGTGGACGTCTGATGCTCGTGGACGTCTGTTGCTCGTGGACGTCTGTTGCTTGTGGACGTCTGTTGCTTGTGGACGTCTGTTGCTTGTGGACGTCTGTTGCTTGTGGACGTCTGTTGCTTGTGGATACGTGACACTTTTGGATGTCTGACGCTTGTGCATCCCTGACGCTTGTGGATGACTGACGCTTGTGGATGTCTGACGCTTGTGGATGTCTGACGCTTGTGGATGTCTGACGCTTGTGGATTTCTGACGCTTGTGGATTTCTGACGCTTGTGGTTGTCTGACGCTTGTGGATGTCTGACGCTTGTGGATGTCTGACGCTTGTGGATGTCTGACGCTTGTGGATGTCTGACGCTTGTGGATGTCTGACGCTTGTGGATGTCTGACGCTTGTGGATGTCTGACGCTTGTGGATGTCTGACGCTTGTGGATGTCTGTTGCTTGTGGATGTCTGTTGCTTGTTGATTGCGCAGATGACCTTTATTACATAACTGAAGATGTCAGCAGCGAGCGTTTAAAAACACAGAAAAATCTTGCTGTGAATGTGTGTGTGAGTTTTCCTGGTCGTGGTGTGCAAGGCTTCCTTTCAAGTCGGGTGGGGGAGCAGGGGAGCCAGTAAGTGGGAGGGAATAGCTCTCGGTATTGCAGGGTGTGTCGTGTCTGTGGATGATGGTGCAGAGTTC
This sequence comes from Lissotriton helveticus, assembly GCF_964261635.1. NCBI lineage: Eukaryota > Metazoa > Chordata > Amphibia > Caudata > Salamandridae > Lissotriton > Lissotriton helveticus. The sequence continues at coordinate 375,918,068 of NC_136060.1, forward strand.
CTGGGTGTGGGGGTTAGGGAGGTCTGTGGATGGTGATGGCTGGGAAGGTCTGTGGATGGTGATGCAGGAGCCCCCGCTGTGGGGTGGTGCAGCTCGTCTGACTCCAGCTGTGTGCACTCTCCCCTGTCCCTGCCCTTGAGTCTGTGCTGCAGCCTCAGCTCCTGTCTGAACGAGAGCTCCGAAGGCGGCTCTCGATGTGTGGTCTGGAGGGGTAGAGAGCTCATCAGAGCACTTATTACCGCAGAGCGAGAGGGGGAGTGTGAAGAGAGGGGGAGGGGGGGTCCGGGGAGTTAAGGAGGGGCGAGGGAGCCTGGGTGCGAGGGAATGAGTGAGTGTATACACTGAAATAGAACACACTGCTTGCCCCTCGCGGCGCTATTCTTGGGAGCAAGAAACGGGGAGGAGCTGTAATGCAATGAAAGATGGGTTGAGATAAGGAAAGACTGCGGGAGGAACAACTAAGGCAATCAGAGAATAATGAATACTATATATGGAGAGAGAGCGGCCAAGAAAAGAAAAAGAACAGAAGAAGATGCAGGAGAGGAAAAAAGGCCGGCAAAGACAGAGATAAAACAGAACATAGAAAGCACGCACGAAAAAAACAAGCCACAGAAACAAGCTCTTGGCATTGCTGTAGGGGGGCGGGGCGGGAGCGCATTGGTGGGGGAGCAGCAGCCTTTGATGTGCGAGCGAGTGGGAGGGAACGACCATATGGGGTGTGAATGAGAAGTGAGGCCAAGCGCGCGCTGGGGAAGCGTCGCACTTGAGTACCTCACATGCATTGGAGACAATCCTTGCTGGTTTCAAGAGTTTGTTTCGCCTACATTAGATCTCGACATCTGCAATGCGCAAGCGCATTGGCAGAGGTCGAGACCTAAAAATCTAATGAGCGACAGTTAGCCATGTCATGGTGACATGCTTGGCATTGGTTTTGATTTCTCAAGCAAACCACCAAAACAGAGTTTGTTTCTGATAAGAAAAAACAAAATGCTTCCGATAAGCTTTCAGTTTTCTCATGGTTTCACAAAACATATGGTGGAGGCCAGGAAAGGAGTTGGCGCAAAAGAGAGTAATTTTCATCACTACGGAAGTAAGGGCAAATTCGAGGGCCAGGGGGATGATTTCAAAGGGAAAAACCAGGCTGGAAACAAATCCAATAAGCCATGTTGGAAATTTGACAAAGGTGAATGTACATGGGGAACAACATGTAGGTTTAAACACGCTTGTGGGTCATGCGGGGGAAATCACCCAACCATACGCTGCAGAAGGGCTACAGGACCAGGGGCCAACAAGGAAAAGACAGGCACAAAGAAATGAAATACGGGCCCCTCCGGGTGGGGGCAGCGGGGACAGGGACGGAGGACAGACGCTACCAACACCCATAAAGACAAGCAGACTGCAGCATTTGTTAAAAGGCTATCACAAAGTAAAGGACAGACAGCTGTTAGCGGAAGGTTTCCCACAGAGTTTTCTAATCTCTTTTTCCAAGGGCGCCCGGGAGAGCCTAAACCTAAAATCAGTAAGAGACAACCCCGTGGTGGCGAAACAGAAGGTAGAGCAGGAATTACAACTGGGGCGAGTGGCCGGCCCTTTCACTTCCCTCCCCACTGAAGGACATGGTGGTATCACCGCTCAGTGTACTGCCCAAAAAAAGAGCCGGGAAAATTCCGGCTGATTCATCACCTGTCCCACCCGGAAGTCCGTTAATGACTGGTTAGAACAGGGAGCTTGCACAGTGGCATATGCATCTGTAGACGATGCAGTGGACCTGATTAGGCTGGAAGGAAAGGGCGCCCTGATAGCAAAATCAGACATAGAATAAGCTTTCAGATTATTGCCAGTGCACCCAGACAGTTACCATCTGTTAGGCTTCAAGCTGGAGGGATACTGCTACTATGACAAATGCTTACCAATGGGGTGCTTGATATCATGTGCACACTCCGATGCGTTCAGTAGCTTTCTAGAGTGGGAGCTGGGAGCGTGCGCGCCAAAGGGTGGGCAGGTCCACTACCTAGATGATTTCCTGTTTATTGGGACAGAGGATTGCGACAATCTCCTAAGCAATTTTATGAAGATGGCCCAGGAGTTAGGCTTACCACTGGCGCAGAACAAAACCACTAAACTGTCTTTCCCTGGGATAGAGTTGGACTCGGTAGCCGGGACATGCAGGTTGCCGCCGGTAAAGGTAGATGAGCTACATGACACCATAAGGAGGTTGAGACAGCAAAAAAAGGAAACACTGGGTGACATTCAGCAGCTGCTAGGAAAATTTTGCCACACAAGTGATCCCCGCAGGGCGCGCATTTGCAAGGTGCTTGGCATGGTTAACCAAGGGCATGACACAAAAGCACCACAGGGTCCGCATCACGCAAGGGGAGAATTTTCTGAAGGATTTTAATGGCACCCTGATATGGCTAGAGCCTTGGGCGCAGGCAGGCGACTGCCTCGGCAGGGGGGTACGGTTTTGGGGCACTCTTGGGGAGGGCATAGTCAGCAAGGGCTTGGCCAATGGCCTTGCAAAGCGCTGGGTTAACAAAGAACATACCCTTACTAGAGTTGTTCCCCATAGTAGTGGCCTTCCACATCTGGGCCCAGCAGCTGGCGAGTAGGCAGATCACGCTGTGGTCAGACAACCACGCAGTGGTGCAGGCAATTAACAAAGGACCAGGGTCAGGGTCAGCAAAATGCCCAGCAATGGCAACCCTGCTGCGGAAACTGGTCGGGTGCCAGTTGAAGGGCAACATCGCGCTTAGGGCGAGACACATCCCTGGAATAGACAACTCAGTCGCAGATGCCATTTCTGAGAGCTTGCCCCAGGCGAGACAAAAGGATGACCCAAATACCAGAGGATGCGTGGTTTTGGGTGGACCTGGGTTGAAGACATTGCTGAACAATGCACTGGCCCCAAAGACAAGCACCCGTTACAGTAAGTGATGGGAAACATTCAGGGCCACAACAGGTCTAGAAAGGGGCTGGTGAGCCACGCAGGAGGAGGTCCTAGAGTTCATCGAGTGGGCTTTCATGTCAGGGAAAAAGAAGACCTGGGCCCAGACACACAAATGCGGTGGCACATTACACGAACATGGCATAACAGGAGGACCCAACTAGGGCCTTCAGATGCAGAATGGCAATGAAGAGATGGGTCAGGTTTCAGCAGACACAAGACGCAAGGCGCCCCATCCACTATAACATGCTGCAAGGGATTATGGGGGCCCTGGCACAAGGATGCTCCTCAAGGCACGAGGAAGTGCTGTTTTGCGCAGCCTTCGCAATGGCATTCATTGGGGCTTATAGGGTCAGCGAAATAGTAGCCCCATCAGTTAATGACCCAGGATCAGCATGCATTCACAGGAGGGATGTAGAAATAGGCAAGGGCGACATGGGCAGGCGTCTGCTTCGGCCAGTGCGGAAAGTTCTTCCCCTCCTGCCTTTCCAGTCCAGGAAACTATTGATCCAGGGATTAATTTTATTCAGACTGGACTATAGTAATGCCCTATTCTTAGCGGCTCCGGAAGCCACCATTAATATCCTACAACGGGTGCAGAACGCAGCAGCCAGGATGCTTTTTGGGGCTCCAAGAAGATCGTCGGCAAAACCAGCGTTGAGAGCTCTCCACTGGCTGCCAGTTCGCGAAAGAATAGTCTTCAAATCATTATGTATTGCCCACAAGTCGCTCCAGGGCAAAGGCCTGTTAGGAGCCTGATTTGCCCTTATAAATCCTCCCGGGCTCTCCGGTTGGATTTTGAAAATCTAGCCACAGTCCCAAGAGTGAGGAAGACTCGCACAGGGGGACGCAGTTTCACTGTAAATGCGGCAAAAAATTGGAATACTCTCCCTAGGCACATTCGGACCGAACCCTGCCATCTTAAATTCCGAAAGTCCCTTAAAACCTTTCTTTTTCCCAAGATCCTCTAAGTATCGGTTCCTCTTTGAGTTTGTTTCTGGTCTCTGCTGGGTTAGCGCTGGGACGCTCTAGGGCAGCCATGCGCTTTACAAATTAAATTTCATTTCATTTCACATACTGCTGCGTCCGTCCAAGACGGACCAGACAGGTAAGGGAAAGTGGACCAGTATACAATGCATTAAAGACGCAGTCTGCTGCCTTGTGTGCTTACTACAGGAAGACCTGGGACCCGGGAAAGGGAGCAAGGGGCCACTCTTCAAGCACGAGAACGGGTCTTTCCTTAGCCGTTTTCAGTTCACAGTAGTAATGAGAAAAACCCTAGAAGCAATGGGTCTCCCTGGGCACAAGTATGGCTCCCACTCTTTCAGAATAGGGGCAGCCACTACAGCTGCAGGGCTAGGACTGGAAAGTGGGCTGATCAAGGAGATATGACGATGGGCGTCCAGCGCATTCAAGCGTTACATACGCCCGACAATATACGGAGTTCGATCACTCCGCCCCCTTCTAGGTGTGGATAATGGGGCACTCCTAAGTGATGCGGGCGCAACGATGGGCGGTGGCCAGATGCAAATTCGGCGGGATATGGCCGCGTGACACCAAAGTTGACTGGCAGGGGTGCTCGGGAATGAAATGGGACCAACTGCTACCTGCGGCGTGGGAGGCACTACAACCAGGTGGCAGACCAGACGCGGTAGTGGTCCACCTGGGAGGGAATGACTTAGCAGCATTGGGAAGTCGGGCGCTACAACAAAGCATGCAGAAAAGCCTCATGGCCTTGGCACGCCTGATCCGTCCCGCAGAAGTAATTTTTTCTGAAATCATAGTGCGGAAGGCGTGGCGCGGTGGACAAAGGGGCAGTGGAAAAATCCAGACGGAAACTTAATATCACCATGGCCAAAGTGTGAAAGGCAAATGGATGGGGTTTCGTAAGACACGACTTCATAAACCGGAGGTCACCGTAGAAAGAGTAGATGCGATGCTCCCGCAGGACGCTTGGGATGCCTCACGGCAGGGGTACCGAGGGAGAAGATGGCAAGGACTCAGCCTCAGGAAAGGTAGAGTAGATGCTCAAGTGAGGTTCTTGGGATGCCACACGGTAGGGACCCCTGGGAGAAGGGAGGGCCCACAAAAGGGTTAAAGGGTGAGCGGAACGGCACTTGCAACCCGGGCAGACGGACACCCTCTAAGTCAGTAGCAAGCAGAAGTCTAGACCCGTGAATCGGAAGCCTAGACAAGGCCACCCCCTTCCCCCCGGAAATTGAGGAGGTTGGGTCCATAATGCAATAGAAAGAGATTAATAACCAGTAGATGTAAATACATAACATGGACAATAATGTTGATATGTCCTTGAACAGTTGAAATGTATAAAGTTATGTTGATGAATAAACTGCGACCTTTTCAGGCACCAAAGAACGTTGCCAGTGATGATTTAAGGTAAAAGCGCACAGAGGTTGTAACTGTTAAGGAGGACGGAGCGGGGTGAATCGCTGTCGGGGGGGGGGGGGAGGGGCGGGTGATAGGTTTGAGCCCTGCAGGCCAGCTCAGCCTCTCATCCGTCCGAGGTCGATAAACTCCGTACCATTGAGTTGGGAAACAAACATATGTTACTTTAGCATCCCTCGAGGGGGGAACTCTACCTTTCTAAAATATACATCATATTATGGAGAAGGTGTGATATATCAGTATGAATAAGGCTGGATAGCCTGGTTGGCTAGACTGCAGCATATTTTTTTTATCAATTTCTGTGTCAGGCTAGTGCAATCACAAACAGACGGGTCTAATGTTTATCCACTCGCCAACTTGGCCCATCTAGGAAAAAGCTAAATGCTGTCTCACCAAATTTAATAAGGGCTACATGCATTTGACTGCTTCACAGCGTTTGTGTCAGAGGAACCAGGAAAAGAACAGAAGGAACTTTCTAATCTCTGACTTCACATTTTAAGGGAATTTTCAGACCTGCAGATGTTAGAACATGGTGAGGGGCGGTAACCAAAGACATCAGTCTCCTGGCTGATAACATTTTTCCCAAGCCTAGGGTGGTGCTAGGGGATTTCCTGAGTTGCAGAGCTGGAACATATCAGGTGTCTGCTTCCTGGTGATAGGGTCCCAGCCAGAGAGGGATTTCTGATCTCACAGCAGAACCACCAAGTGCAATTGTTCACTGACTTGTGAGGTTCATTTCCCGAATGATCATCTCAAGCCCCGTATCTTCCATTTCTCAGCAATCTTTTTTCCAGAAATTGGATTTAGCCGGATACAGCACCTCCTTTCATAGATTTGACCATCCTCGAATCCATTCTGAATGATTATTTCACGTTAACGTTCTTCAAACCTTATGAAATATTTATACAGAAATCAGCTATAAAACAAAAGGTGCTATCGGTATAAGACAGCAACAACTTTCATAATGAGCTATCAAAATACCTTAACAAAAATCACAAAATGCTGGACCACACCTCCTGAACATTTACCAAGATAAATTTCAGCATGTCAATGTTTCAGGTCAAGAGCCCCACAGTTTTCAAACAATTAGAGGGTGCTGGAGAATCATCAACGGACCATTTTATAGTAAGGAAAGTGCAAACTGTCCAGAATTTATTCTGTTCTATATGGTTAACGTGTATGTATCTCATATACAAAATACACAGGTAGGTATCATTTTGGGTCCTCCACAACACTTGTAAAATAATATTAAAATGTTGTTTTATCAAAAGCCATGAGGTCAGGATCATGCTATGTTTATTACACGATTAGATTTGCATTTTCCACAACATAAGTTTTTTTCCACAAGGACTTGCATTCTAAAACTATCACTATAATTCTTTTCAATGAAGACATTAAGGATGTGGCTCCGATAGCAGGGATTTACTTTTATGTTCTTCTATTTCACATATTAATTTTTACATATTATGCTCATATCCTCCTAAAATAAAACGGCCTACGGCAGGCAGCAATAGAAAAGGTCTATGGGGTTCTGATTGCTTTACCCAACCTTGCCTATTGCTTCAACGCCTACTACCAACGTAGTATCCTCTATGTAGGGATTAATCGTCTCTCTTACCGATGGGCAGACGAGAGTGAGTGCTGGGCAAAGCAGGTCCTTCCCAGGTTTCCTCCTGACTGACCTGTTGCTCTGCTTTTAATACCTAAATACGAATGTACGTTGCAACCCTATTTTCGGACAAAGTGACTGTGATTGGCTGAGAAACGGTAGGATCCCTACATTCAACTGACTATTGGTTATATATGTCAGCACTCTGAGCCCCACCCCTTCATATGGCGACCCTCTTATGCCTCAGGTTCTCATCACGGCGAAGGCAGCACTCTTCGGGATTCTATCTGTTCCACACTAAAGGTCTTCCTGGGTGGTTCACTTCCCAACCAAAAGGCGCTGCATTTCCGATCATGAGAACCAACAAGTTGCAACTCCTCCTGTGCAGCGTCTGACTCGACGTACAGCTGTCGGTGTTCTCTTTCCATCTCCCCAGGAATCCTTTAAGTTCTAGTGGAACTACCACAGACCCTGGGCTTCTATTCTCATCTCAGTTGATCACAATCACACTGTCAACTTTGTACCTCCAGAACACTGTGGCTGTTTTCTCGGTTAACACAAGCAGAAAAACACCACTGCTAAAATTATAACTTGACAATAAAACAAAACCTTTTGTTAGACCCTGCCCTCTACAAATATCTTTCTACTTCTTTTCAAACATCCCCACGACAGTTAATTTTCCTCATTTAGGATGCAAGTGAACTACACTAAGCACTGCTCACTTATGGTTACCACCTGCCTGATTTTGCAATATTGTATGAACTGAATGTGTATTGGCTTTGTTGAAGTTTTTTTCAGTCTTCATCCTTTATGTCTTCATTTATCGATCCCCACCACAATAGTTCTGTATTCCCTTAAGTGAAAAGTGTCATTTGAGTTATCTGATACATGAGTAACAACGCTTTCTTCACACTGTAGCAAATATTCAGTTCCGAACTTGGAATAGGGATGTTCTGCTTTACTCCTACTTGCATTGACTAAAAGGACACATTCTCATACAAGACAAGCGCTCAAGAACAAGGCAAAACACCAGCACAAAGGGTGTTTAACCCCTCCCATGCTGGTGACGGAACCGCTCCGTCACCAGCCTCGGTCGCGCTGTGCTGGTGACGGAGCGGTTCGGTCACGGCCCGCTCGGCGCGCCTGCGCGGCGCGTTCTATTGAGCGGACGGGGCCGTGACGGAGCCACTCCGTCACAAGCACAGCGCGCCCGAGGCTCGTGACAGAGAGGTTCCGTCACGAGCATGGGAGCGCCGCGTGGCACCCCCTCCCCCCTAGCACTGCGGCGGAATTGCCGCCGCAGCGAAGGGGTTAATAATAAGTTCTAAGACCAAGGCCCATCCAGGAGACAGTAAGCATTAGTAAACCGCACTCCACGTACCATACAGTCTACTGCAATACATACACATCTTTGTGAAGTAATACAGACATATCAATATACAGCACTAAATCTGCAGCGACCAGGATGAGCACCACTTAGATCCTTATACACAACGTGCAGAATTCTAGATGGGTAACAGTGAATTACAGGGATATTTTTCACCGAAGGGTTCGGAGTCACACCAACTAGACAACGAGAACGAAGCTCAAACTGTCTATGTCGTGACTAAGAACCCAGAGGTGAAAAACATCCCCCATTATTCACTTTTTACCCATATACACTTTTATGCTAAGTATTGCCCCCAAAATTATCTAACCCCTCTTTTAACTGCAACACAGGGGCAGAGGAGTAGCACAGGGTTCATAGATAACAACATGGCCTCCCCTATCTGGCCCAAATGCAAGAGAAAAAAAATACATGGCCTCTTGCTATTACCACCCACCCTCACCACCATCTGTGCCTTCCCTATTATAAAAGATGTGCTACTTGCTTTCCAGCATTTCTCTGACAGGCTGTGTGGCACTCCTGCCAGAACAGCTTAGAATTCCTCTACGAAGTAGCAACAGTGCGTTTTGTTGTCAACTGCTTCTATCCCATAACAGAACCAGAATCTGACCTTCAGAACCATACATAACAAACAAATATAAACTTCTGCCTCAATCTGAGATACAGTCATGTCTGATCTGGTTACTGAATATCTAGAGAGCTGTCTCAAATCGTTTACACCAGCCTCGGAACTAACCGCCTTCTCCGTGGAGAGAGTGCATCGAGTCCTTGCACGATGACCACCCCCAGGGTCTCCTCCACGGCCAATACTAGCAAATACTCCTCACTTCTGAGACAGGGGTGGGGTACGGCGAGACGCCAGACTGAGCAGACCCATCAAAGTGGAAGACAAGCATGTCATTCTCTTCCGGGACTACTCCTGCGCAGTGCTGCGCCAACAGTCATTGTTTGTGGGGGATAAAACAGCATCTCCGCCAAAAAGGAATACAATACTCCCTGTTGTTTCCGGCATGCCTTAAATTAATACAAGAAGAGGCCAACACCCTTTTCATGGACCCGAAGGATGCATACAATTGGAAGGAACGACACCTACAGACTAACCAAAACTCGCAGGCCACCCATAAAGTCCATTCACGGGAACTCCGGAACAGATGCCGTAGTCGGAGGAAATCACAACCACATTCCAGGTCTCAATCAAGAGGAACTTTCATAGTGCCCCCTGACCTGGAACAAATAATTGCTGACCGAAGAAGGGCCTTACAGGCAGCGTTAGAACTGGGCCCAGCACGATGGTCTCAAATGAAAAGGCGATCTTAACATCTTCACACCAGAAGAGGACCACAGCAACTCAAGCACCTCTTGCACGGACTCAGTCGCCCCACCACTGGTAACCCCGCTAACAGCAGACACACTCATCTGATGGACACTCACATGGACTCTTGTCTTCTGTTTTACACCCTTCGCTCACAGCATCACCTCAAAGTGAAAGACCCAAACCACAAACAAATTATAACTCAACCTCTCACACCTTTGGCCCTCACTGGGCACCAAATCTTCTCTATGGGCTGCACACCATGTAGGCCTTGGACTTGCACGTACGCCACCCCCATAATACACCATCGCATCTGCACCATGTTATGTTTAGACATACTGCCTGTTGCTATAGATCTACAGTATTGGGATCTTATCCAGTTACAGTTTCACCATTCCCCCAGTAGTACCCCAACTCCCAACACAAACTATGGCAAAGGGCGGCCGCCACCAATAAACCTTATAGGTTATCCGCGGGACAAGCGCAACATCGACATGGTGTCCACAACAATACCCCCCTCCTCCAGGGACACTACTCCAGGGACACTCCATGATCCCCACACCGGATATTAAATTAAGCACTCTGAATGTCCGGGAAATGCACACGGCACGCAAGCGGTACACAGCCTACTCTTATGCCAAACGCCAACAGGAGCAAATAGTATTGCTTCAGGAAACACACATAACCGCCGGAGAACTAGACTTGCTTCACAGGCGCTGGTGAGGTATATTCAGCGCCACCACATACTTGGCATACACACGAGAGGCGCTGATATGGCTTAGACCAGGAGTTCCATTTCACGAAACCCATAGGGTGGTATACAAAGAGGGATAATACACATTCCTAGGAGGGCTTCTAGATGCCGAACTGATACTGATAGGCAGCATATACGCACCAAACACTGAACAGGGGAAATTCTGGGACTCTGTTGGGCGTCCTAGCCCAATTCACGGCATCGCCATGGGTCTTAGGTGGAGATTACAACTGCGCGCTGGACCTTTCTATGGACAGATCGTACCCCCACACTTCTCACCTCCCCAACAAGAACACAGACTGAACGTTTTCGCACTTGGGTAAACCACTGGTCCCTTCTGGATGCCTGGAGGAACCAACACCAAATGACCAAACTTTACTACTTCCACTCCATCCCCCACAATCTGTGGGTATGACTCAACCAATTCCTATGCACACCAACAATCATCCCCATGAGCCACAGTACTGAATATCTAGGTCAAGTCCTATAGGAACACGATGCATGCACACGTTTCAACTCTCAAATGGCGCCCACCTTTACCCCTGGTCCCTACATGGCGACTGCCACGAGGATCCAGTATTCCGCCACGAACAAGGAAATAGCATACAAACTACTTCACAGAGAATGCACATACAGCATCCTCCAGGATGCTGGAATGGAATGCCTTTAAAGTCGTCATTAAAGGGGCATGTATTCAACCAATAGCAGGGGCCCGTTAGACAATGGACAGTACCATATGAGCGACAGGAATGGAGTTGGTGACCCTGACCAAGGATGATGATACCGGTAAGGCATCCCCGGCACAGACTGTGGAAGTAAAGACCCCATACGCTGAGGCATTAGCGGATTTACGCAGATACAACTTCAAGTATTACACAGCCAGGATACACAGGGAAGGGGACAGGTCAGGACACTACAAGCCTGGCTAATCCGCCAAGACAGACACAACCAATCACAAAAATAGCGGACCCTACAGCAGTCATAGCTCATATACAAGCAGAGATCTGACAGGTCTTTTGCAACTACTACGCCAGCGTTACAACGCCCTAGGACAAGACGACCCGGAACCCGTGAACAGATTGCTTACCTCTCTGACCATAGCACATATTGCTCCCCACCCCACAACAGAACCTCTCTCGACAAGCAAATCCCATCAAAAGACGTGAGAAATGCGATCCAATCCCTGACAAGAAATAAAGCCCTGGGTCAGGATGGCCTACCGCTAGAGTATTACAATACATTTGCAACACACAACTGGCTCCCAGATTAGAAGTGGTATACAAGGCAGCGCTAGAGGCTGGAGAACTCAATCCGAGAATCTACATTAGTGTTGTTCTTAAAACTGGACCACCTGCTTTTCTCTTCATATCGACCGATCATACTACTATAGGCAGACTGCAAGATCCTCAGTAAGAGCCTAGCGGATCGATACACCGTGATCCTTCCGGAATTGGTGCACCCGGACCAATAAGGGTTAATGCCGGGCAGAAAAACCTTCCATAATATCCCCAGGTTGTTTCATTTCCAGGATCAGGTGCAGAACCGGTTTCCTAATGCAGCCTGTCTGATCTTGGATCTGGAGAAAGCATTCAATACCCTGGCGTGGCCATACCAGTTTGCGGTGCTTTGGCATGTAGGAATAGGCCCCAAACCTCAGTCGTTACATCTCTGCCCCCCTTTAGGTGGTATGCGGCACACATCAGGGATGCCCGCTCTCCCCCCTCCTCTTTGCCTTAGCAATGGAACCTTTAGCGATTCTCCTTCGAGAGGAGGTAAAGGAATGGGGCATCCCACTAGCGGGCGCCACACACAGCGTGTCCCTGTACGCCAATGACCTACTGTTATACGTACGGGTCATCACGATGAACCTCACACCCCTATGGACCATACTTGCAGACTTCGCGGCAACAGCCGTATTAAAAGTCAACTGGACAAAATCCACCATATATCCTCTGAACCCGGACGTTCCCCCGAGAGAGATATGCGTTGGTAATGTCAGGCTCACATGGAGTAAGAGGGCCCCTCATTACTTAGGGATCAGACTTTATCATTCTCCCAACAACCTCTATCAAGGAAACCATCACAAAGCGTTAGCGTGCATACGTGCTCATGCAGGCTTTTGGCGGACCCTACACCTAGCCTCTATTGGCAGAATAGTCTTGTCGTAAATGGTCATGGTACCCAGTCTCCTATATCATTTTGCAAATCAGACAGTCATACCCCTGCGATCCATCTTTCGGGTACTCAACTCCCTGAGATGGAGCAATGGTCGGCGGAGGGTTGCCATAACAAAGCTGAAGCTGCCAATTGATCGGGGAGGGATCGGATCCCTATCCTTCGAAGCATACTTTCTAGCAGCTCAGCTCCAATTGCTATCGCACTGGACGACGGGATGCCATCTAGAGGAGACAAACTCAGACGGAAACCCTGTCAATACCAGCACTACAACGCCTGCTCCTGCCTGGCACCCATCCGGTATCGACCCATCCCATACAAGTAGCACCCGCTAGATCCTGCAAGCTACAAATCCACTGTCTACCCCACGGAACACAACTATACACCATCCTTCTGCCACTAGCGGGGCTGCCCCGAGGTAGCAGTCCTACACAACCCAAGCCATGAAGGTATGGAAAGATAACTTGCTCCTCGAGACTGAGGCCCTGTTTACAGATGGACAGCTTCTTACTTTTGACCGTATAGTGGAGGAAAGCAGACTCCCACATGAACAATTCCTCCTGCATAGACGAATTGTATCAGACTGCATACGGATAAGGGACCGATCTAAGGGGGATCCCGAAACACACCCAGTACTGCACACAAACCTATCCATGGGCTCTGGACAACACCAACTCACATGGATATATAAAGGAATTGGAGAACTCACAGCCACCCCACTTACCCAACTCAGACGGAAATAGGAAGAAGAATGTGGGCGCCATTACATGACAAGGAGTGGGAACATGCTTTAGGAGTAAAATATTACATTCTGCACTCTACACCGCGCATACTTAATACCAGCCCAGCTCCAAAGCTTTTACCCGAGACACAGTTCCTCTAGCCGTAGTGCCAGCTCCCCAAAGCAACATTCAAGCATATGTTCTGGAACTGCCTTACTTTACAGACCTATTGGGGTACAGTCCACTGCACATTACAAGTGGGTCACAGGGTTCACCGACATGGCCACTTGGGAAACAAGTGAACTAGGAGTGACAAGACGCCGGAAACACGGTTTTATCACTAACCCTCCTGCTGGCAAAGCAAAGTATCGCAATGCACTTGTTCACACCCGCAGGGCACCCACTGGCAGCCTGGACGGGAGCAGCAAATAAATGGGGCACAGCAGAGGAGGACGCAATAAGATATGAGGAGGTACGTGGAATACACCGCCGGCATATCTCCACAGAATGGGCCACTCTTTTCCAGTGCTTCCGACAACAAGTGACAGCACTCCCAACACCCGAGATACCACCAACCGTAAATGGGGCGCCAAACTCAGAGGCCTCGACAGATGACACAAATGAGTACCTGCCTCAGCAAACCCCCCCCCCCTCCTAACACTACACACACGGATACCCGCTTAACCACACAGGAAACAGATTCCCTCCCACATTATGACTAAATGTACGGAACCCCCTGCCGCAACCACCAGAGACAGGCCCACGCACGCCCACCGCTACCAAAATCCAGTTTGCCAGATGATAACACCCTCCAATGTTTATTCACGATCTTAGTGATCGGGTTGGAGTTGGTGTTGTAAGTGGTTATGCAGATGGGGCGTGGGTCTGGTTCTTTCGCTTCGGTGTCGTCAAAAAGGGCTTCCCTGTTGTTATTACGTGCACGCTTGAGGCCTTTACGAACAATGTTCGCCGGGTACTGTCTGTTCAGGAGTTTGCACTCCAAGTCTGCTGCTTGTGTCTTAAAGTCATCAATGTTACTACAGTTACACCGTAGGCGGAGAAATTTTCCGTACGGAAGGTTCTCACGCAAGTGGCGCGGGTGGAAACTACTGTACAGAAGCAGACTGTTCTTGGCTGTGGGTTTGAAGTGAGTGCTAGTTGCAAGTTTACCTTCTTTGGGGAAGATGTTTAGATCTAGAAACACCAGATTTTCGTTAGAAGCAGTGTGAGTAAATTTTAGGAACTGATCTTGTTGGTTCAGCCAGTTCATGAAACGGGTAACGGAGTCTAGGTCGCCCCTCCAGATGACAAATATGTCATCTATGTACCTTTTCCATGTAAGTACATGATGCCTGTGGGGATTGCTATGATCCAGAATTTTGGTGGATTCCAGGTGGTGCACGTAAAGGCCTGCCAGACTGGGGGCACAGGTGCTCCCCATACTGGTTCCGTGTCTTTGGAGGTAGTAAGTGTCCTCATATTGAAAAAAGTTCTTTGTAAGGGACAAAGAGATGCATTCGAGGACCACTTGTCTGGGGGTGTGGTAATCCCATGGTGTGGAGAATAGTACCTCCTCTATTATCTCCAAGGTTTCTCTATGTGGAAGACTTGTATAAAGGCTCTCCACGTCAAGTCCCACAAGAAGATCATGTTCCGGGTCAAAGGGAACATCTTTAATCACTTGGAGGACTGCCTTGGTATCCCTTAGATAGGTATCGGTGGTCTGAACAATTGGCCGGAGGAATGCGTCTGCAAACCTAGATAGTGGTTCCAAGATCGAGTTTATGCCAGACACTATTGGACGCCCAGGTGGATAAGGGGCGTCCTTGTGAATCTTGGGTATAGTGTAAAAGTACGGTACTTTTGGTTTGTCTTGGATTAGAAATTCACTCTCTTTTCTAGTCAGCCAATCGTGAGCTCTGGCTTCCTCAATCATTATCAGGATCGAGATCCTCACTTCCTCAGTTGGATCTTCTCTTAGCACCTAGGTTCTAAGAGAAGATCCAACTGAAGAAATGCTTCAATAATCTTCACTGTTTACGCATGATCCCACACCCCAATCTGGTATATATTTGTGTGTTTCTCGTTTTCCATTACAGGTGAATTAGAGTTAAGCGCACCTTGGGATCGGCGCATTTTTAATCTATTGTTCTTACCTTGCAGGCATACTACATTATTAGTGTGGTAGCATATGTGTTGTAATTATTAATTGTAGTTACTCACATAGTCTCTTTTTTTCACTTTTTGTATATACACTTTTTCTACCTCTGTGGAGAAACACTAGTGAGTGACAGGGGGATCGCCCCTAGGTCCTGACGAAGAGGCCCCGCGCCTCGAAACATGTTGACCCACTTAGGAGAGAGAGCCCATTAACCAGCTCCATCTCTCCGCTTCACTTTTCTTTTAATAATAATACCAGCCAGTGTTTAATAAAATTCTTTTTTTCCACTAGGCCAGGTATTTTTTAACAACTCGCACTTATATCACTCCTGACCCCACTGACACTCACTCCTAACACATAGCACCTCCATCTAAAGGTGCTCCAGCGTATCCGCTTGTCGCAGCACTGCCCCGCCCCGCAGCGGGACGGGAAGACCCCGATGATGAAGCATGACACCAAGGGCCCTTTTGGTGTGTGAGGGGTATTTTAACAAAGATGGTGTATTCCAATGACATCTGGATACACATCCACCCAATGTGAGGTGGCCCTTTTTGATTAACCTATATCCCTGATAAGAGGAGGACGTGCCCACCTCGGTGCCCATCGGCACCACCTCTTCACTCCCCCCCTTTTGATTTCCTTAAACTATCAATATGTGCAGCAAACATTTCCCATACAATCACACCACAAAAGCACTCTCGACCAACCATGCACACGGTTCAATCTTGAACATTCAAGTGCTTACTCTTTTGAAAAGTGTTCTTTTACCTTTAAAAAGAAGTGTAACTTCCGAGAACTCAAACTGCAAGAGAAAGGCCTAAGTGATTTGTAATACTGAGCAGCCCAATGGTAGGTCAAGACACAAAAGGTGTGATGTTGAGGTTTTGAGTGTCAACAATCAGCCTAACAGAAATGGGCACCAGAAAACACAGTGAATCAACCTTGCTTCTCACGACAACAATGGGAAAGTACACTTCTTCTGCACTGCCCGTCATGCATAGCCATGTGATTGACCTTAGAGGCCGATAAACAAGTCAATGTATTTTATTTACTTTATTAGAGTGTTTTTAAGCCTTGCGTAAAGTTTACCATTGCATTGATTACTTTATCATTAAAGCCATATGCACTAGGCAATGCACATTTAGCATTCAATCCAATTTCCTTTTCAGGCAAGCATTGGCAAAGCCAAGAGATCTCGCATATGCAAGAACTAATGGCTTTGCCAATATGTTTTAGCAATGTTGTACACCAGCGTGGCTGCTGTTAAGCATAGCTATAAGTCAGTGGGGTAAAGAGCGACTTTGAGTGGAGTGTCGTAAAGTGGAGTAGAGTAGATTGTTCTGGAGTGGTGTAGAGTTGATGGAGTGATGTAGAGTGCTGTGGAGTGTCATGAAGGGAGTTGACTATTGTGGTGTGGGACGGCGTAGAGTAGAGAGTTGATCCCACCACAAAAACCCCGAATCTGACAGTGTAGAGCAGCTTTTAGCCTCCTTTAATACCAGATTGCTATCCACCATAGACCACCTAGCCGCCCCCCCCCAAAAACAGTGCCCTACCATCAATAAAAGCCATCAGGCAACATGGTACTCAGTCTCCCTCCAGACCGAAAAAACTCAGTGTAAAAAACTTGAACGTCAGTGGTGCCATTCACACAACACACAAGACAAGGATAGATTCAAGCATGCACTGACCCTGTATCACAAAAACTTGAAAAACGCTGGCAAAATTAATATTGCCTCTCAACTTGAACATGAAGGAAATACTCAGAGAACTCTACCAGACCTTCAAGGCCTGCGATGTTGAAGCTGCTCCATCGGTAGCCCTGTGTGACAATATAGCTAACCATCTAACCCAGAAATGTGATATGATTTATGATAAAATCACTTCAGATAGGTCATAAGATTGACCCCCTACCAGCCATTCCTTATGTTTCAACTCTGGAGAACTTACCGACACTTACACCGGAGGAGATTAAAGCTCTACTTAAATCTGTTAAATTAGGGTCTCCATCAGACCTCATCCCTGCCAAAACTGCCTCAATACTATCCAAGCAATTAGCCGGATCCTTCGGTTCTATCTTAAATAGCTCCAAGAAGGAAGGCACTCTCCCACCAGAATGTAAAGCAGCACAAATTCTCCCCATCAAGAAAAAATCCCAAAATCACTACGGAAGATGTTTACAACTATCACCCCATCTCTCTGCTCCCTCTACAGAGTAAACTTCTAGACAAGCACATTAACAAGTACCAGTCCAAATTCATTGAATCCACAAACTGTTTGGATGCCTCTCAATCTTGATTCCGACCCACACATAGCGCTGGTGGAAGTTACTGATATGAGAGCGCTGCTGGGCAACGGTCAAGTGGTACTATTGGTGCTGCTTGACTCGTCTGCAGCGTTCGATACCATCTCCCACCAGACTCTACTTGGGAGACTGTAGGACATAGGCCTTAGAGGGAATGCCCTGAAATGGATGGATAACTTTCTGTCTGAAAGAACTCAGGCCATTCACCTTGGCCCCTTCCGCTCGCAGACCACCAAGGTGACCAAGGGAATACCACAGGGCTCCTGTCAGAGCCCTACTCTTTTTAATGTTACTTCTTTAGCAAGTCTACTGAGCAAGTTGGGATTCTGTCCTATATCCTACACTGATGATACCCAACTTATCATCTCCTTCGACAAAACTAATTCCAACATTCAGACCACCTTTGAGGAGGGTATGAAAGCTATCGCGGACTGGATGAAGGATAATTTCCTCCAGCTAAATGCAGGAAAGTCAGAAATAATGCTATTTGGAGAAGCTACAGTTGGATGGTCCTCTAGCTGGTGGCTGGGGGTTCTAGGCTCTGATCCAAGTCCAAAACAAGTGATAAAAAACCTGGGAGTCAGAATAGACCAGAAACTTATATTGGAGGAACGTATCACCACAAACTGCGGGAGCCTGCTTTCACAGTCTCAGTCTTCTTAGAAGAGTGTTCCCCTTTCTACCACTCTCCACTCGGAAGACCTTGGTACAGGCACTGGTATTGAGCCGTCTGGACTACTGCAATGCTTTACTGATTGCAGCCAATGAAAGCTCTTTGAACAAATTGCAGGTAGTCCAGAACACGGCAGCTCGCCTGGTGGCCAGTGCCTCCCAGAACTGAGTCTCTCCCCCTTCTTCAAAAACTACACAGGCTACCAGTGCGAAAGAGGATAAAATTTAAGACCTGTTGTATGGCTTACAAATCATTAAACAACTTAGGTCCCAGTTACCTAAAAGACACATTCATTAGGTACCAGCCTTCCAGACCCCTCCATTCCGGAACTAAAGCACTTCTCCAAAACCCGCGCTTCAAAAAAGCACATATGGGTGGCAAAGACTTCTACCACCTGGCCCCACGATACTGGAACCAACTCCCTATCCACTTACGACAATACACAGACTATCTGAGGGTTAGAAAGATGTTGAAAGCGACTTTGTTTTGATTTGTACTCCCTTGGTTACTTATAGCAGTCCACGTGCGGAGATACCCTGATGGGGTGATTCGGGCGCTTTATAAATGAGTAAAATAAAATAAATAAGTAGAGAGTCAGAGTGACCTATAGTGGAGAGGTATAGAGTGTTGTTGAGTGGTGTAGAGCAGAGTGGAATGGCATAGTGGGTGTTACGTAGACTGGAGTAAAGTGTTGTAGAGTAGAGCGGAGTAGACTGTCGTAGAGTGGAGTGACATAAAGTGGAGTTGAGTGTTGTAGAATCGAGTGGCATAGAGTGGAGAAGTGTGTCGTAAAATAGAGTGGAGTAAAATGGCATGGAGTGGCACAGATGGAGTTGCGTAGAGTGCCGTAGAGTGAAGTAGTGTTCTGAAGTGGCATAGAGTGGAGTATTCAAGTGGTATAGAGTGGAGTAGAGTTTAATAGAGAAGAGCGTCAGAGTGGAGTAGGCTGAAGTGGCATAAAGTGCAGTGGTGCAGAGTAGATTGACGTAGGGTGCACTGGTTTTGAGTAAAGTGGCATAGAGTGCATTGGGATACAGTGCAGTGACGTAGAGTAGAGTGGTGTAGAGTGTAGTGTCTTAGAGTGATGTCCAGTAGATTGCAATGGCATAGAGTGAAGTGTTGTAGGGTGGCAAGGTAGAGGGCAGAGTGAAGTGGTGCAGGGTAGAGTGGAGAGGTGTAGAGTGGCGTAGAGTGCAGTGGTACAGTATGGATTAAGAGTGGCATGGAGTGACGCAGAGTGTAGTGGTGTAGAATAGATTGGCGCAGAATGTAGTTGAGTGGCGTAGAATGCAGTGGTGAAGAGTAGAGTGGAGCAGAATAAAATGCTGCAGAGAGCAGTGGCATAGAGCACAGTGGTTCAGAGTAGAAGAGAGAGTCGTAGAGGGCCATGACAGAGCACAATGGTGTAGAGTGGTGTAGCGTGCAGTGACAGAGTGCAGTCTTGTAGAGTGCAGTGGCATAGAGTGCAGTAGCTTAGAGTGGCGCAGAGTAAAGTGGTGCAGAAAGCACAGCGTAGAGTACAGTGGTGCAGAGTAGAATAGAGTGGTGTAGAGTGCAGTGGTGTACAGCGCAATGGTGTAGAGTGGCGTAGAGTGCAGTGGTGTAGAGTGCAGTGGCATACAGTGTTGCAGGGCACAGTATAGTGGCATAGAGTGCAGGGGTGTAGAGTGCACTGGTTTTTAGTAAAGTGCTGCTGAGTGCAATGGCGTAGAGTGCAGTTTTTCAGAGTAGAGTGGTGTAGAGCTCAGTGGCATACAGTAGAGTCATATAGAGTGGCAAAGCATAGATTGCAATGATGTAGAGTGGAGTGGTGTAGAGGGGACTCTCAGAGTAGAGTGAAGCAAAATGGCGTGGAGTGGTGCAGGGTAGAGTGCAGTGGCATAGGGTAGTGGTGCAATGACCTAGAGTAGAGTGGCGTAGAGTAGAGTGACAGAGTAAAGTGACATAGAGTACAGTAGAGAGGCAGAGTGCAGTGGCATAGTGTGGAGTGGTGCAGTGTAGAGTGCAGTGGCACAGAGCGCAATATTGCAGAGTAGAGTGGTACAGAGTGGCGTAGAGTGGAGTGGTGCAGAGTGGAGTGGCCTAGACTGGAGTGGTGTTGAGTGTGGTGGAAGAGTGCAGTGGTGCATAGTAGAGGGGGTAGAGTGCACTGACATATATTAGAGTGGTGCAGAGTAGAGAGGCATAGTGTTAAGTAGTG
Source organism: Lissotriton helveticus (assembly GCF_964261635.1). Classification (NCBI taxonomy): domain Eukaryota; kingdom Metazoa; phylum Chordata; class Amphibia; order Caudata; family Salamandridae; genus Lissotriton; species Lissotriton helveticus. The sequence goes on from NC_136060.1 coordinate 375,938,713, forward strand.
TAGTGTGCAGTGCAGTGTCAGAGTGCAGTGGTACACAGTAGATTAAAGTGGCGTAGAGTGCACTAACAGAGTGCTGTAGAGTGGTGCAGAGTAGAGAGTAGTGGCACACAGTGGTGGGGCATAGAGTTCAGTGATGGAGAGTGCAGTGTTGCAGAGTAGAGTGCAGTGGTGTAGAGTCGTCGTGCACAGAGTGCATTCGTGTAGAGTGCAGAGTGGTACAGAATAATGTGATGAAGTGCAATGGTGTAGAGTGTAATGGTTTTGAGTAAAGTGGTGTAGAGTGTATTGGTATTGAGTGGAGCGGCGTAGAGTGCAGCAGCGTAGAGTAGATTGGAGTGGCAAAGGGTAGAGTGCAGTGGCATAGAAAGGAGTGGCATGGAGTGGAGTGGCGCAGAGTGGAATTGAGTGGCATAGAGTAGATTGTTTCAGAGTAGAGTGCAGTGGTGTAGAGTGCAGCACAGCAGAAAACAGTATAGTAGAGTGCAGTGTAGATTAGAGTGGATTTGAGTAGAGGGCAGTGGCGTAGAGTGGAGTGATGCAGAGTAGAGTGTCAGAGTGGGGCGGACAGTGCATTGGCATAGAGTAGTGCAGAGTAGAGTGCACTGATGCAGAGAAGGGTGGCATAGAGTTTGATGGCAGAGAGTGTAGTGTTGCTGAGTAGAGTGGCGTAGAGTGAAGTGGCATAGAGTGGAGTGGTGCAGTGGTGTAGCGTGGAAGATGCAGAGTGCAGTGGTGTAGAGCAGAGAGTGCAGTGCTGCAGAATAGACTGTCAGAGTTCAGTGATGTATGTCAGAGTGGTGTAGAGTGCATTAGCGCGGAGTACAATGGTGTAGAGTGGAGCAGAGTAGAGCGGCATAGAGAGCAGTGGTGTGGAGTACAGTGGTGCAGAGTAAACTAGAGTGGCATAGAGCACAGTGAAGTAGAGCCCAATGGTGCAGAGTGGTACACAACTGGTGCTTTCCGTACACAGCAATGGTACATCAGTGACAGCAAACTTCCAAGATGGAATGCGGGCTATCAGTTCTTGGATGTCATCAAACTGTCTCAAATTAAACTCTGATAAAACAGAGGTGATGACATTCGGGAAGCTGGACCCTATTTGGTCCCCTCGATGGTGGCCATCGGAGATGGGAGCCCCCCCTCAACCAGTCACCAAGGTTCGCAACCTTGGAGTCATATTCGATGACAAAATGACATTTCATCATCACGTCAACTCAGTGGTCTCCTCATCTTTCTATATCCTGAAAAAAATCAAAAAACTCCTGCCTTACCTTCCCTCTTCAGCCGGTAAAACTCTAATCAGCACTTTGGTCTTTTCCAAAACTGTTGCAACGCCCTTCTCTTGAACGCCCAGAAAAAAATCATCAACCGACTGCAATTAGTCCAGAACGCCTCGGCTAGAGTCCTGCTGAACGTTCCCAAGTTCACATCCATTTCTCCATACATCCGACAACTTCACTGGCTCCCTGTTAGGAACCGGACAATATTTAAGGCTCTGTGCATTACCTACAAAGCAGTCAATAACGTAGGTCCACAGTTCCTTAGAGCGGCTTTCTGTCCGCTCGAGCACTCAAGAACACTTCGCTCCTCCTCTGCACACCTGCTCAAAGTCCCGCGAACAAAAAGGTCAACTGGGGTGACAGGTGTTTCACCATCTCTTCAGCCAAACTTTGGAACACGCTGCCCCTCCACATTAAAACTGCCCCTACCCTCCTCAGTTTCAGAAAAAAACTAAAAACATGGCTCTTCTCATCATAACTTATCACCGTTGCGATGGTTCTGTATTCCTGAGCGCCGAGACACCCCCGGGTATTTGCGCGCTTTAAAAATTGCACAAACATAAACATAAACAGAGTGCAGTGGTGTATAGAGAAGTGGCGTAAAGTGTTGCAGAGTAGAGTATAGTGGCATTGAGTGCAGTGGTGCAGAGTAGATTGGCATAGAGCGCAGTGGTATGGAGTACATTGGTTTTGCAGTAACACATGGACCGCATTGACACTTATTTAGATAAAAGAGTCATATCTGATTGTGATATCTTGACACCTGTTTCTTATTTTATATATATGCTTGCTTGTCTGTGGTACAGCTCCGACTCTGCTTCGTTGATTTATATCCCCTTGTGAAGGGAGGAACCCTTGGACAGGGGGTGCATACAGAGAAGTGCACACAAGGATGTTTAACATTATTCAATACAAAATGCTTTGGTGATCAACGGTACGGGTGCTGCACATGTGCTTTGGTCCACTATCCATATCATAAGTATTAGACTTGAATCTATGTTGCCAAACTGGTAGGCTGGGACTATTCGTGGTATGTACAGTCAAAGCAACATTAGCAGGTTTGTTAACCTGGTAGGCAGTGAGGGAAGGAAGGATAATCCAGGCGCTATTATGTGTCTTAATGCCAAGAAAGTTTCTGACTTAGTGGAATGGGATTTCTTGGAGAAAGAGCTGGGGAAGATGCAGCTGTTTATCAACTACAGAAATTGGGCATTAGCTAACTAAGTCTCAGATTAAAGTGAACAGGAGTGCCTCAAACAATACCGAGTTTGAACCTCTTGCTGAAACAATAAGAAGAGGAAGAGCTTTGAGGAACAGCACCATCAACTGATAATATGGTAGGGTTGACAGCCAACATGGGAGGCTCAGAGTTATTGGAATTGTACTTCCCTCTACACAGGTCAACTAAATGACGAAATGCTGCCTATTTATTTTTGCTGTTCAAATTTGAAAAGATCAGTGCCATGTCTAAGCAAGGCTAATACTCCACCAACTACTTACAGCCATAGAAACTGACTAGGTAATTATAATTGTTAGTAATTCTAGCAAACTGAAACGGAATCATTCATATAAGTGGACCACCTAACCTGCTGTAACTATTTGGGTCCCTACAACTTGTGGGACCTAGGGATATAGTTGCTCAACTGCAGACATGGATCACTCTTTTTTTTTAGGTCGAGCCTAGGCAGCGCGCATGCATGTTCTCTCGACATGTTGCATCTCCTCTGTGGGTATTTGGCACACCTATTGATTTCCATTCGTTATTTTGTGTGCCTTTATGAAATGCAGGGTTTTCATTGGTTGTATTTGCCCTCCCTTTGTGTGCTTGGTTCCGTCTAATGGGACTGGCCCTCTTATATGTACTCCTCCCCTCCTGCCGATTTGTTATTTAGGGAACACTATTTGTTTCTTCTTCTCATTTTCTTGTATTTGCACAGTGGCATGAGAAGACTCTCCGTTGTAAATCTTGTCAAGCGGCCGCCCAACGATCGTGTTATGGCATGTACAGCAATGTTTTCACTTTTATGTTTCCAGTATGTCTTTTTATCGATGTAGCAGCAGTTATTTCCACACAGCAAACAGAAAGCTGCCATTTAGATATTTGGGTTCGTTTTGGTGCACAATTCTTTTTCCTTCTTGCCGAGCACAGCGCCCTGACACCTCCTCCTGGTCGGTGCTTCTCAGCATAGTCGCGGAATTCACGTCCCGCTGAAGCCCCACCTCCACTGCTGTGTGTTGTGCGAGCTGCTGGTACCAAGAGCCGAGGCTGAAGCCAGCAGATAACTGGTGCTTCCGAGTTATACCTAGCATTCTGCAGTCATGTGGATACTGCAGCTGGTGAGTGAGTTCACCTACCTCCTTAATGAGCCCCCTTCACCTCCAAACCATCAGCTGTCATGCATTTCTGAACTGTGCTCAATTCATGGCATGCATCGGAGCTGCTCCTAACATACTCGTAGGTCCCTGGCAGGCAAGACATTACACGTGCATGTCAATATATTGCTTCTTCTCCCAATAAAGACATCATTTTAAACTGACAAGAGTTTATGCTATATGCGACACGTTCAGGCAGCGCTGGCCTTTTACACAATATGCACATTTTCATTGTTTGCGCTGGGCAAACCTTTTTAAAGGTGTGTCCGGCGTAAACAATGAAAGTGCGCACTATTACAATGAATGCGCTGCCCCCAGGGTAGCTGCTAACTCGCGCTACTCTAGGGGCAGCGCATTCAGGTGAAAAACAGAATAGCTGCTTTACAGCCGCTCTGTGTTTTCACAGTGTAGGCGGCAACCCTGCTGCACTTTTGAAGGGTATTAGAGAACCCCTTGCAGGAGGGTGCAGTCAATGACTGCATCCGCCTGCAAGGGGAGGTCGGGGCGGGGGGGGGGGCAATGGGGCCCCCATCCCCCTGCCAGAGGGCTGCCATCAGGGGACGCACTGGCAGTGCACCTCCTGAGGGCTTCTTTGCCTCTGCATCCGCATCTGTAATACGGCACGGGCGCAGAGGCAAAGGGATTCCCTCTTTTGCATGGGGCACGCTCCCTGCAGATATCCTTGGCATTTTATGTGCACAAGCGCTATCGGTATTACAGAAGGGGCTATAAAAGTGTCTGCAGCCCCCTCTACAATATCAAAGTGCCCCAGGGCCGCGCAAAGTAGGCGCAAATGCCTGTTGTGCCCCCATGGCACTTTCTGTAATACGGCCCGTGGTATGTGACATGGATGAGCTTCACAATTAAGGCACCATGCCTTTAAATCTGTAACAAGGTGTAGTAAAATTATTAAACAGCTAGGTGCAGTACTTGTCGAGAGATTTGGCTCACGAGTTTCTTTTTTGTTAATTTAAATAATAGGTCAGGGCAGCAGGGAGAGTGAGACTTGTTACTATATATTGTGCTTTGCCAAAAGCTAGTTGCTTCTGTGGTGTGCTGCTTTTGACAAGTTAGTGTTGAATATCCTTTTAGTTTCATGCCACACAATTCAACTACACACATTTCTAGTCCACACCGCAAAATTAGACACCAAACCACATAACTCAACTCAACAAGACAATTACACAATACACCACATACATTCTACACACTCCACAAAATTCCACATCATGCCACAAAATTAAACAGCACACCACATAATTAAACTCCACTACATACCACTCCACAACACAAAATACCATTCCACTTAATTAAACTATATAACACACACTCCCACGCCACATAATTCCAGTACAATCAATACCACAGGATTACTATCCAAAGATTTCTACTGCACACTATGCCACATGATTTCACTGCACAAATCCACTCCACACCACACAATTTCACTCCACACAATTCCAAAACTAACAATTCCAATCTAACCCACATAAGTACACTGCACACCACATACATACACTACATAATAGGGGAAAAAAGCATATTCATTTACAACTCCAATGGCTCTAACTCAAGCCGTTTCTAAACCTCCAATGCTTGTTTAATAGGGTTGTTCAGTTGTACATAATGTCTTCTTGGTTATATATAAGGTAACAAAAATGTTTATTACACTTTTTTATTATAACTTTTAAACATTCTGCTACTCCGCCATATACTCATTTATCTTTAAGCTGACGATGTCACCCTATACATTAAAGAATCACATCAAAATCTCAATCCACTACTGCGCGAGTTTGTTACATTCGGAGGCCAATCAAGTATTCATATCAATTGGTCCAAATCACAGATATTCCCGTTGACCAGCTCCGTCACTCCCTTTGAAACAGACTTTCCCATTGTTTGGTGTGTTGATGATCCTAAATATTTGGGGATCCGAGTTACGGCAGATCGGGATGAGCTAATGAGACTCCATTATGGGTGTGCAATGGAACACATAACAGGCTGTATCAATCAATGGATTGCCCTTCCCTTAACCATGGCTGGACGAATATTCCTTATCAAAATGATAATCCTCCCCAAGTTTTTGTATTTATTCCTCAATATTCCCTATGACCTGGATGACTTTTTTTCGCCTCCCTTCGATCAGAACCGATTCGACTGGTGTGTGGCGGTAAACAACTGCGCATACAATGGGACACACTCATACGGCCTTACTCACACGGAAGCTTTGACATACCTAACTTTGAATTATACTACATATGCGCCCAGGCACATTATGCCCATTTTTGGTTTCATTCACCTCGCTATACTCCCCATGTAGCCACAGAACATGCTGACCCTATCCCACTTGACGGCGTCCTCCTCTCTAAAATTGAGCCCTGCGGGCGTTGCCCATCTTCCGTAGAATATACGATAAAGCCTGGTCCTGCATACTTGACTGCACAGACGCGCCCTGTCTATACTCTCCCCTCCTTCCGCACACCTATCACCCAGAGATGACCCCATTACAAGAAGGTCTATTTAAGAAAGTTGCACGTACACAAAACATCCAATACTGGGGAGACCTGTATATTAATGGCAAATTCCGCACTCACCAACAACTATGCCCTAATCCTCCACCATGGAAACTTTTTTATACGCTCGCCTTCGACACGGAGTTCAAGCCTGCAACCCTGCATACCCCTCCGCGCCTGCAGCATTGGCCCCTCTGCATCATGTCCTACGTGCATCCACTGCCTCACACTTAGTATCCGCGCTCTTCCACACTCTATATGTGGACTCTGAATACCCTCCATACGCAGCCCGTGATAAATGGGTGGCGGAATTAGGAAAAGACATCACTGATGCGCAGTGGTTTTTCTGCTGCAGGCAGACGGAGCAGGTCTCCTCCAATAGTAGACTCTGAATCATTCACTATAGATTCCTACATCGTAGCTATTACACTCTGATTAAACTCCACAACTTTGGCCTGATTGACACAAGCAGATGTGAGAGATGTAAAACAGAACACGCTGACTTCCTGCACCTTGCTTTGGAGTGTCCAGAGGTACATAACTATTGGCAGCAGGTCCTCACAGCACTGAACTATACGATTTCCATGCCTATCTTGAGATCCCCACTTGTAACCCTTCTAGGATACACTGAACAAATCCCTTCCCAGCATCGAAAATTTGTGTCCTTTTGTCTTGTACCAGCTAAGCGACGAGTTGCCTGCAGATTGGGTAGGGTCGAGCGCCCAAATTTAAAGAATGGCTAGGAGACATGATACTATGGCAGGACCAACTTTGCACTTTTGCTGAATTACTCCCTCACGTCCTTGTGACATTTGGGGCCCACTACAGACTTATTTGCTGGAATACCCCGCCAACACTGTGGATACATTCCTGAAGCCAGGTCTCACTTCCCCATGACTGCGCCAGCCGGTATACGATGTGGTCCCCTCCTTACAGTACCCCTGACGGTTATACTCACCTCATAGATATACACTGTACCCCTGACGTTCCAAATATGCTGCAGTTTGCAATGGTGACTATGTACATTTTCGTTTCTTTACTATTCTTTGGTAATGTATAATTGTCCTCACTGCCTGATTATATTTGATTATACTGATACGTATGTGATCCGAGATATGATAATCCATAACTGCTCATGTTATTGCTGTATGTCCGCTGAATATGCAGAAACTGATTGCGACACTATTGATGAAAAGTTCAATAAATACATTTAAAAAAAATAAAAAACGTTTTAACATTCTGCACAGCAGGCACACTGCTCTACAACATAGCTTAAAGACATTGGCAAAGCCAATAGCTCTGGCTAGACACATAGAGGCTAGACCTATTGGCTATGTCAATGTTTATTTTTAAGGGATGGAGGGCACTGACTGGAGCGAACAGAAGAATTTCAGCAAGACCATTAAATAGAGGGGTTATCTGGGATTCCCAAACTTGCTGAAGTGTTGTCAAGATACACCATTATGAATTATAAGGGTGTGGATGAGTACAGCATCAGATATAGTGCAATTACTTATGGGCCAGACAGAGATAGACAACCAACCTGGGTTTGTAGCCTGGAATAAACACAAACATATATCTTACAACTAACATCTTAGTACTACCGCAAGGACTTTGCTGAAGCACACTACGGACCTGAACAAGTATCACACCTTCCATATTCCCCCCTCCCCCAGTCATTCATTTCCCTAGATTTCACATCAGGGTTTCACAGGTGTATTCAGACAAGTTGGAATAGTAATTGTACTGACCATATCTGATATGTTCATTAAAGGGGAAAATAAATATTTCAACCTTTTAAGCAATTTATATAAATGACATGATCAAGGGGCTACACTATGCTCAAATATGTAATGGGGGGGGATACATCCCAGTATAAGAGAGTAAGTGACAAAACTAAGGTCAGTTCTAGATAGGACTCAGATTATTACATTTTTAGAATGCTTACAAAAATACACAAATTCAAAAACAAAGATAAAATGCAATTTTAGGACATTCTATTATAGAAAAAAAGGGGCCATTTGCATCTACTGGAATGTCCTCGTCCACTTAAAGACCAAAAAAAGTAAAAGAATGTGAGTGTACAAGAGTGTGGTAACATGGAGAAAAGAGTGAGCAGCAATCAGACCAGAGTCGCCGCTATATAAATTCAAAATTTCTTTATTGTTTTAGTTAATTAAAACCATAACAATGTGCTTTAGTTAATTATACTAAGGTTAAAAGAATTATACAAAATATTTTTTAAAACATCAGTTGATTCAAAGTGCATTGATTGTACAGTTCATTTGAGCGTGTCAAAAGGTGACACAAAAGGAGTAAAAATCATACCAACATAGCCTGTTTTGTGAGGTACAGTCTCCATTCATTGTGCTTTATATGATATTAATGCAGCACCATAACACAGGTTAAGACTGGAAGAGGGCCATTGTACAGTGTGTGCCCTCCAATTTGCTATTCTGTAACTCCCTTTCGGCTGAATTATATTCGTTTTTCATAAAGGGTAAAAAAAATTACCAGATTATAATTGAGCTGTGGATAGTTTGGATCAAGGCATTTTAATATTGCTGCTCTGTAAGTGCAAACACGACTTATATTTTTAAAAAACATTCAGTAACCAAAGACGATATGGCTTTAGGTTAGGGCAGACACAAATTAAATGCATTAGATTCTGCTTCAATACTCCACAAAGACTGCATGCTTTCGGGCCTTTATATTGCCAGCTTAGTTGTTTGGCATTTGATGGAATTGAGCCAAGATGTAGTGCTAAGAACTTTGTTTTTAGATACAGGGCATATGTGTGACCTAAAGAAATTGCCGGTTCTAGTTTGGTATATGATTGCAAAACCATCAATGCGTGGGATCTCTTACTTAAGCTTGTTTTTTCCTCCATTAGTGAATGCTTCATAGACACTTTCTTTAGCGTTAGCTGAAAGGAAGAGAATGGAAGATTCAATTGCCAAAGATTTGTAGTTTTTGTACATTTTAGGGATGATCATAAGTACTTAGTGTAGGCAGAGTGAGGATCAGTATCTAGAGCCTCCATTCTGCATTGCTGATTGGATTTTGCCGACTGGACCAAATGTTGTACCATGTTTTAACCCCTTCGACGCTCATGACGAGCTCAGCTCGTCATGAGGTACGCCTCTCGTACGCTCATGACGACCTGAGCTCATCATGAACCGCGGGTTTTTTTAAAAAGTCAGCGCACATCGGGAAAACCCGCAGCGCGCATGGTGTTAATAGTTATGTAACGTCTATGCACACACTGCTGCTGCAACCCGAACTCTAACCTCACCTGGGCTGGGGAGAAATGACAGGGTAAAGATAATACTTTCTTATGAGAATTTGTTTGTAAGGTGTCTAAAGTAGCCACATCTTTCCCATGCTGGGTTTCGCTTGCATATGCCACTGTGGGGAGGAGTTTGGCTTTAATAACTGTGGAGTGAATGATGGACCTTTCAGGTTCCTTGCCATTGAACAGAAGTCAAATATTAGCCTGTTCCCTTTTTTCATTTGGATCTCATTATGGTATTGAAAAGACAGTCGAAAATCCATTAGCACTGTAGGTGCTAACTACTTCCAGGTCTATATTGTCGATTAGAACGTGGCGATGTTTCCGAGCACGAGGACTTATACTCATTGCCTTTGTTTTTGAAATATTAATTTCCATCAGGTTTTCTTTGGCAAATTGTGCCAGTACAATAATTGCCCTTTGTAGCCCTATTTGTGTCTGACTTAGTAGCACTATGTCGTCAGCATACTGCCCATCAACCATCTATCTTATGCAAAGGCATGGTGGATGTGAATCCACCTCATCTAGCTTTGGGGAGAGATCAGCCATGAAAAGATTGAACAGGAGTGGGGCCAGCACACACCCTTGTTTTAAACCGGCACTTGTATAGATTTTCTTAATGAGCTTGTTGCCATCGGCAAATTTGACTTGCAGCCAGGTATTTGTATATAGTAGCTGTAAGGCTCTTAGTATTGTTTCCGGGAGTCCCCATTGCTCTAGTTTATGCCACAGTAAACCTCTGTTTACTCAGTCAAATGTCGCTTTAAAGTCTATAAAGCATAAATATAGGCTTTTTTGCTCTTGTAAACTCTTATCTGCCATTAAACCTAGGGTATGAAGGTTTGTGATAGTGCCCACACCTTTGCGGAATCCCAACTGGTTAAGAGGACTTTTATTATTAGTCTCTGACCAATCTAGTAGATCTGATTCAATCAGAGATGCATAGTATTTGGCTTCTGTATCAAGTAAGGCGATCATTCGGTAGTTGGCTGAATCGGTGCGGTGCCCTACTTTATATACCGGGTTAAATATTGACCCTCTCCAACTCTCTGGCAAGCTATTTAAGCTACCCACCTCGTTGAAGAGACGAGACAACGGGAAAGCCCAAAGGTTAGGGTCCTGAGTGTAGATTGCTTGTGGGATCCCATTTGGGCTTGGGGACCCATCTCGTCTGCCTGCCTGGATCACCTTAGCTGTTTGTGCTACTGTGTTTTCAGGAGATTGCGGTCTTATTGCCTTCATTACATTTGAAATCTTTGCTGGAACTTTGGATTTCCTAACTGTTGTTTGTAGTGGATCTAAATGTGTATTTTGTCCTGCTATTTCAACTAGTGTAGCTGGTGTAGTCAGGCTTACTGAGCATGGGTGAGTGAATGAATTGCAGACTTTAGCGCAGGGATGCTTAGATTTTTCCACATCTTCAAACCTTCCATCTGGCGTGATGCAGAAAGTTGAGGTTATGCAAGTTATTCAGACTAGCTCAGTTACACACGTGTTATTTATTGCCAGTTTTGGTCTTGTAAGGCAGTTCACCAATTCCCAAAAAGCTCTTGTGTTTGATCTTTTGACATTGAATAAAATCTTTGACCATAAGTTATCTATTTTTATTTTTTTGTCTTCCCAAATCGTTTTTTATATTGCCTCTTCAGTTTTTTTATTTGATCCCCCCAGCACAGTGGTCCCCCTTGTCTGTTTGATTCTTCTTCTTAGTTCAGTTCTTAGATTTAATGCTGTTTTACTCAGATGCATATCCTGGTCGCATACAGTGGGGCTTCATTGGTAGGTGTGCGAAAATTCCTTCAGTAGTGTTGTTGTTAGGATAAACATTACAAAAAAAGGGGAGGATTTGCTATATCCGATCTGCACATCAACACGTCTCTTTCCTATCCAAGAACAACACCATATGACTATAAACATAGACCAACTTTTGAGTGCAACCTTCATGTAGAATGCTTATCCTCCTTAAGCATTAGCCATAGACAGTCTGCCCACCATTGGCGTTACAGAGTGTCACATCCATATAAAAAGAAAACACCAGTGCACATCATATAGAGTCACTAAAAAATCTACTCCAGGGCAAAGGAACTCATCATAGCCCTCAGTGCGCTGGAAGGTTTACTGACAGAAGTTTGGATCACATTCCTAACAACACTACTACATAAAAAGAAAACACCAGTGCACATCATATATAGTCACTATACTCCATGTGCATTCAGCACCATTCTTCAGTTTGAATTTCTGCACAGACACTCCTTCTCAATCCATAAGAATCACGTAGTGTAGACAGATTTTATTTCTTTTAAAACAAAGTACTTCACAGCTGCGAAGCACTTTGTTTCAAAAGAAATAAAATCTGTGTGTGTGTTGTTAGGAATGTGATCCAAACTTCTGTCAGTAAACCTTCAAGTGCACTGAGGGCTATGATGAGTTCATTTTCCCCGGAGGAGATTTTTGGCAGGGAGTGGTTTGTCCATCTCAGACTTTTAAGTTAAACGATATTACTGACCCTAGTTCAGGTGACACTATTGCATGTCTAGTGAGAGAAGTTGCCAGTACAAGGTGTTAGGCTGCGGGTTTGCTTTCTGTTCTATATTTGCTTGAAAAGGTCTATTTGTTCTAGTAGTGACAGGGTAAGAATAGTGTAATCTATGATAGATCTCGCCCGAGGGCCATGATAAGTGCACATCGAGGCTTTATCTTGCTCAGATCTACCGTTCAGTGCCCGCAGCCCTAGATGTACCAGGTCTACCACTAGTTTCTGGCCATTTACATCATGGTGTTTGTGCACTGGTTGATCTTGGGGTTGCACTGCCCATATTGTGTTTGCTGTTATTATGTCCCCATCCTCATCCGGTGTGTGTATTAGGTTCGAATTGAAATCGCCGGTTACTATTATGTCCCAAGCTGGGTGTTCAAACCTTATTTCTTCTATTGCCCTTATCAATTTGTTGAATAAGATTTGTTTGGTTTCACGCATCGGATGCGCAGACACATTAAAGAGTATAATGGTGCTTGACATATTATTAGCTCCCCAGTCCAATTGTATTATTTGCATGTCTGGCGTGGTGGTCGGCATTTGGGTAGAAGTAGTATTTAGTGCCGTGGAAATGTAGATGGCCAGACCACTCTTTGGTTTGCCATAACGCTGAGGTCATGTGGCTTTTTCAAAGTAAAGAATGTATCCTGCAACCTGTATTGGGGATGTCAGCCATGTTTCTTGGAGGGCTATTATTTCATACTTCTTTCAGCACTCTGGGGATGTATAATCCCGCAATTTTTGATTTGCACCTGCTATATTCCATGATAAAAGGCTTAAAGACGATCCATGGGCTGTTGGTTGTTTTATTATATTTCATACTTGTCTGACGCCCTTTCTGGCTCCATCAATTTCTTGATGCGTTTTCCCTTGTAGATTTAGGTTTAACCCAATCGTGCCTTGGTAACCGCTGGCATTTTGTAGAATTGAGGTGACTCTGGTTGCAGCAGGACCATCTGGTTTCATCTTTTGCCGGTAAAGCAGTGCCAAAGGGTAACATTCTTTTTTAGAAACTGAAAGCTTGAACAGGGGTGTGGCAGTTAATATTAATGAGACAATCTCAGCTGTCCTCAGGTTGATAAAAGCTATTTCCTTTTGATTACACGTTCCTTGATTACCAAACTCAATAGCTAGCAAGTCCGGAGAAGACAGGTGATTTAGTGCTGGTATGGTCCCAATAGATTTAAAATATTTCCTCTGTTCTTGTGATCCCCGAGACATGTATTGGGGTATTAGGAGGATCAGATTAGACTGTATTCTATGGGACTCATTATCTCTAATGCAAGATCAATGAGGGGAGCGGGAACATCATGCTGGAGATTCTGATCATTGACCCTTGCGCTGGTGGTTGCATAGATTGAAATTGATCAATATCGTCGCAAGATGTTCTTTATTGGGCCGATTACACATCTGTAGCACAACCTCACATTCTCCTCTTGATGAGCTGATGCTTTTGTCTAATTGTGCAGGAGCCATTTTCATTGTTTTGTTTTTCACTTGGTCTTCCTTTCTTTGCTCACTTGTTTGACAAGACGTTTTTTTCTGTGCGAGTTGTGGAATATTTGAGTTTTCTTTATTTAGATTTACCATACTCGAAATAGACGGTTCCATGTCTTCCGTGAGGATTATTTGTTCTTTTTGCCGTATCTTCACCCGTAGTCCTCCGGTAAACCTTTCTCTTTGGGTTTGATTAGGTCATGTGCTCCCTTTGGTTCCCCCACCGACGTATCTGATAGGTCCAAAATCTTAAGAAGCTCATTGAAGTTTATAGAGTCTTCCTTTATTTCTTGGTGCATTACTGATATAATTGAGTTTTGGTTTTTGTTCTTGAAGTTAAAGATGGGAAAAAGTTTGGTCACCTTTTGCTTTGCCCTATTGTTGGACTGTTGGCTCTTCCTCACGTTCCTTGCTCGCTTTTTCTGCCTTTTCGTTTGAAGGTGGAGAGGTATGTTGGATTCATCATTTTGGGGATTAACTTGCTGCTGGGTAGAGGGTTGACTCGTGACCACTACATGACTGGCTAATAAGGCTGGTAGTGGTCTAGTAGCAGCAGTAATCATCTGTTCTATTTCACCATTTGTTGCATACTTGGGATGGGCTTGGTTAATATTGACTGAGGGATTAGATGCTAAAACTGGAAATTCTTCAGTGCCTTTCTTTGCTGAAACATGCTGGTTGCACTGTCCGGGGCTCATTTGAGAATTGTGGGAGTTACATTTTAACTTCAAAACAACAATAGAGGGAGTGTAGAGGTAGTGATAGAATCACCCTCCTGGACAGTATTCAAAAACAAAAAGATTCTATCAATGTGTGATGGTGTTTTTTTTAGATTTTTATCTTTTTCTTATAGTGGAAAACTAATACGTGAATGGCGAACTAGGCTCTCTCCTGAGGTAACAAGACGAGGGCACTATGTGCTTTTAAAATACCCCTCACGCACTAAGAATCCCTTAGTGTCATGCTTCATAATTGGGGTCTTCACGTCCCTCTACGGGGCGGGGCGTGCTACGACCTACGAACTACGCGGGAGCACTGTTGTTTGTGACAAAGGCTATGTGTAAATGCAATGGAGGTATAATAAGTGAAGTGTAGAGACCTAATTCAGTGAGTGCAAAGATAGAAAAATTAAAAATTCCCTGGCAAGTAGAAAAAATATATTTTATTAACTTCTCTGGCTGGGAACATTAACAAGCATTTACAATGCAACGGTTTCGCCTTTGGAAAAGTTAGAGCTATTGGCAATGTAAATGACAATGCCATTTATTTATCTGTTTTCAAAACCAACACATAAATACAAATTTTGTCCTTTACAATGCCAATGGCTCAAACTTTTCCAAAGGCGAAACCGTTGCATTGTAAATGCTGGTTTTAAATATGTATTGGTTTAAAAAATAAACAAAATGTTTACTCAAACACAGGATTCATGGGGCTGAATTTCTTCAGGGATTTAAAATAATACTGAATAGACCTTGGAACTATCGAGAGTTGGTGCGGTTGTTTTAAGGCGCAATCTGTGAGGAAGAAATACATTCAGTTTTACTGCACGAGGATAGGAACGTGGAATGAATTCTATTGTTTTCAATAGTATGTGAATGTTTGGGGGTAAACCCTACCTCTGAAGCATCAGATCGCTGTACATTAAATGAGGAGAGCAAGGTAGATTGTGTGCATACATTTTGCACACATTGAGGCACAAGGAGCATAAGTGACCTGCCCATAATCACAGGATGCTAGGTCTGGGGACGAGGCCAGGATTCCAACCTGGGGCCTCAGGTTCCAAAGGCGGCTTAGCGAGCCGATAGGTCACGTGCATCTTAAACATAAACATACTTTACTCCCCCATGTAATAAAACAACGGCTTAAAGTACAAAGCAAAACGCACACTTAATTGAAGACGCCGTGCTACCCCTACTAAAGTGTACAGCGCTGACCTGAAAAGGACGAAAGGCTGAGCCGACCTGGCATTCAAGCTGGTTACTTGCACGGCAAGAAACTCAGCCCGCATTCAACGATGGCCACATTATTTCCTCCAATGAGAGTTCTCATAACAAAGCAGGTAGAAAATAGCTCACATATTTTATGAATTAAGTTTGAAATAATTTTTCAATATAAAATTGAAGGAGACTAAATTCTGTTTGCTTGAAAACGTGTTTTCGCGTTATAATTGAAATTAACCCAAATCTATTATTTTGCGGGTACACTTTGTATAACCTCTATATTCATTAAAACGGGGGGGGCGGCGGGGTTACCCATCTCCCACCCTCCTTCGTGGTCAAAGGTTTCTTCCCCTATCTGTACGGAAAACAAACGTCAACTACGTTCAAACTTTAATGCAGCTATCGCTTTCACATCTGAAGTCCTTCCTAGATAAAGTACATTTATCCTACGCCACCTGTATTAAATTACATTGTTATTGTTATTGTTGTTATTGTTATTTTAATTTTATACCGCGCCTAATCACCTGCAGGTCTCTAAGCGCCAGGAAAAGATGGTACAGGACAACAACATAACATTAGTCGGTAACAGCATAAACACTACTCCAAACGTAAGTTCTCGGTATAAATAAATTAAAGATGACTGCAGACTGGCGTTCTAGAAAGTTCAAATAAAAAAATACAGATATAATTAAACATAGAACCCAGCGTAAAAATAGTTCAAGCGCTAAATACGCTTTTTTAATTAAAACAAAAAAAAGTAGGCTGGTGAACAAACCCCTATGATTATAAATTATCTTCTAGTAATACAGCGTTTTGGAATACTGTTACGGAAAAAAAAGTATCGGATTTTAACTGAGCGCCCAGCGGCTTTTTTAACAGTTTCATGGCGTGGGAAATTGTGTTGAAATCGTGAGTGGAAGTAAGAAAAGGCTGGGATTTCGAGCGAGTGATAAAACTGAGATTTTCTCGGGGTGTTCTAGCTCCCCGCCACGCTTATCAATCCAGCACGAGGCGGCATTTCTGAAACCGGAGGAACCAGACAGGACACAGGAAGGACGACTTGGGAGCCGTCTGAGCCGGATACCCGTCGGAGAGGGGGGGGGCGGCCGGACATACAACGCCCTTGCGGGGGGGACACTGCACTCCCGGGGGGCAGGGACGGAGAGACGTGGACTGAACTGAAGCTCGAGCGGAAGTAATTCACCGCGTCTTGCTTCGTGGATACAGGGTCCAATACCGCAGCGTCTGCTCAGCCTCTCATCCTTCTGAGGTCGACACCTTATTGGATATTCCCGTTCATTCCCTTATCATTCACAAGTACATTACTCATGTCGTAAAGTACTTAACGCGCACAGGTGATGAACGCGTGTGTTCATGCATCAGAGAAGGGATCGGAAAGCTGCAGAATTGCGTTTACATTCCATAATATGTTTAACTTAAGGAACCCAGCACATCCTGCAAAACTGGAGTGACGAGTGTCCCTTCTAACGCCACTTATGTGTCCCAGGCTGGTCCCACCATCTCCCATTTTTTGAGGGAATCTTCGCCATACAGTTATTTGCTAATTGTGTTTTTATTTCGGATTGAGCACAACGGTACCCTTTTGTGGCTGGAACGAAGCCAATCGCAGTCTGGGTAACAGTTTTTACACTCTGGGCGGTGTACGAGAAAGAAGCAGCCATTCTTAAAGCGCCTCCGACAGCAAAACAAATTCGCGCCGTCCAAGGCACGTGAGTCACAAGTGAACCCGGGTGCGTTAGACTGGCCCAACCAGCAGGTTTTGCCGGGTGAAGTGTGACCGATTACAGGGAGTACCGACAGGCGCCCTGGCAGTAATCACTCCTCCGAATGACAAACGATAGTCAGCCCAAGTCAGCTGCATCGAATGTCGGGAGCGGGCTTATCTGGCCGAGGATCACACATGCCCGCTTGTGTGTGACAAGGAAGCGCCAGAGTGACTCAGATGGGAGGCTGGTGACAGACCCCTGACTCATCGCCGCCTGGGGAGAAAGAAGGAGGGTGCGTGGTGGGGATGGGAGGGGGCCTTCTGGACTCCGTTTAAGGCACAGCTTGCACATGGAGCATTGAAGCTACAGGGAGAGAGGCGTGGAACCTGGAAAACCAGACCCATCCCCCCCCTTTAGAGTGTCACCCGCCTGGAGCAGGTATTACTGGAAATAGGCTGCTGTTAGAAAAGGCAAACGTCAGTACAACGTTTATCAGGATTGTCAGCTCCATTTCAAGCCACCAAACACCTTCTCCAAAGAAAATCGCCATAAAAAATGTATGCTTACGAGAATTAAGAAATCTATTCCGTCATTTTAGCGCTCGCCTGTGACAGTACTGACAGAACAACAACACGGACAGAAGTCTTTGCTCTGCTCCATATAACCCAGTCCCACACAAAACCTTGGGCCACGCCCTCTCCAAAAAGGAACACAAACCCCCCCCCCCCTCTGGAATATTCCAGCGTCACAGGCCTCTTCAGTGAGGTACATCTCAAGTACACGACCGCTCCCCGCGCCAGACAGTGCACATTCACTGCAACAAGCCCCTGATGGGCAAGGACCACACGACTGCTTCTGCGCACACTACGGGATTCCATGGTCAGCTGTACAATGTACATAGGAACATCCATAATACGATTAATACTGGAGTCCATTTCAAAGCTCTAACGATAGCTGTGGCTCAAGATACAGAGCTGTGAAGTGATGTGCCGCTGGTTACCCAAGCAGGCCACCGGGAAAGACGATATGGGGGCCACAGTCTAACGATTTCACAGTCTGAAAGCCCTGCCCAAACTTGGAAGAACAAACACCACTGTGCAAGTAACTAACGTTATAAGAATAATTACAAACGGTAACAAAACGAGGCCTTTCCGAGTCCCATCACTCGATGCAAGTATTCCTCTTCTGCCCAAGCTCACACAGTATAAAACACTGCTGATTTATAAACTCGTGTTTGTTAAAGCCACAGTTCGGGTCCAACTGGAGAGGTCAGGATATTTCTAACATATACAACTCTAGAAATTGTACGCACCTGCTCAAACATACTAAACAGCAAATCCACGGGGCCTAGGAAAAGCTGCCTTTTCGGCACACTGGAGGTTAGTTTTTATAGCACTGAATAACGTTGATTAGTTCTTTTCGAAGACTTCGCCATTTTGGAAAACTATTTCAAGCACTGTGACTCGAATTGCTCAGGATCACACTGTTCGGTTAAGTAGGAGTGCCCGAACACTGGTTTCACAGACAAAAACAAGTCAGGTCCCGGGCCGGCAGCCAATGACAGCGCGGCCCGGGAATGACGTCATGGGGGTGTCCCGGGCCGGCAGCCAATCGCAGCGCGGCCCGGGACAAAGGGGCGGGGCTTAAAAAAAGCACCAGAAACGCCCCCGAATCGCATTTTCGTGAGAAAGCGCGATTGACAGCCTCTGTCTCCCAATGGCTAGCCTCCATTTATGGAGCTAGCCAATGATAGACAGAGGCGGGTCATCACCCCACATAGAAATCAAGAGGTTTTGCTAGCGCATGCGTACTTCGTACGCATCGCTAAGGCAAAACCTAAAAAGGGGTTTGTGAGGTAGGGCTATTAGCTCACTACCTGGTCGACATGTTTCATAAGCAGTCCCCTACTGCTTATTCATCAGGACCTCTAGTGGTCCCTACAAATTAATACCCAGTTCTAAGAAGGTATGCCTATTGTCCTACAAAAAGGTAGCAAAAATGGCCCACCTATTTGAGCTTCTGGGCATGCGTTGGCCCTCAGTGAAGCGTAAAAAATTGTGACCTAGTATGGTCTCTGTAAAGAAAGGAGGGAGAGAAAAAACAACATATATTGGCAAAAATGATTTGCTGACCACATTGATTATCACATTATTATCCTCATTCTGTTAAGGTTCATAGCGCTATTGGGTGACCTCGTTTGTCTAGAGCGTTGATATAACGCTCAATGCAGAGGAGAGGAACAGTATTGTGCTCCTGTTTACTCGTAAGCAGATAAACTTGTCTGACGAGTACCGTTGGCCACATATCTATGTGTACAGATTCCGACTCACAAAACACACAAACACGCGACTAAATGCACTAAAATGACACCATTACAATAAGGGACTTACAGCCTGATTCATGTACGGGCCGTTTTGCGTGGCCCTAATAGCGAATCATAGCGACTCGCTATTGAGGACACGCAAAACGGTATTCATGTAGGAATTGCTAAATAAATAGCGATTCCTACATGTTCTCTATTTGCGAGTAGAAAATTGCTACTCGCAAAAAAAGGAATAACTCCCCATTCATTCCTATGGGCCAAAAGGCCCATAGGAATGAATGGGGAGTATCCCTTATTTGCGAGTAGCAATTTACTACTCGCAAATAAGATAGCGATTTTAAGGGTGCCAGGGGTGTCCAAAGGACACCCTGTAGCACCCCTAAAATGCACATTTGAACAGGTGTTGCGCACACACATGTCCAAAGGACATGTGTGTGTGCAACATGCAACTTAGAAAAATGCTTTTAAAAGCATTTTTCTAAGTTTTTGCTATTTACCGAGAGGTCTGACCTCTCGGTAAATAGCGGCCCAAATTTGCAAAATCTCAATTTTTGAAAGTGTCATGAATAGCATTTAAGGAATCTCTAATAGAGATTCCTTAAATGCTAATTCTCGCATATTAGCTAATTCTTCATTAGCGATTTTTGCATTTGGGATTGTGAATCCCAAATGCCAAAATTGCACTCGCAAAAGGCAAGATTCTGAGAATCTTGCCCTTTGCGAGTGCAATTTAGCTTCATGAATCAGGCTGTTAGGGATCAATATCCCTTTAAGTGCTGCCATCGGCCAACGGTCGTCACGGGCACTACCTCCCCAGTGCTGCGTGCGACTGTTGGACGTCCAGTTCAGCACTGGATAATGGACAGCGCAGCACTGGGGAGGTATATTTACGAAGCTCCTAAGGTGTTAAATAAACAATGTCGATCCGAATGACCGTTGGATTTGTAAACAGGAACGAGGTATGTGGCGGATATCGTTCTCATTGTAATTAAAACAAAAGGAGATATATATACACATACTGATTTAGCAAATGTTAGCTGACCCATGAGCTGGCAGGCAAAGGATATTCCACGATTGCAAAGTGTGTTGCTTGACTAAAAAAAGCAAAAATCTGATATTTCGCAATGGTACAAATTGGGAGCAGAGATGCTTCAGTAACTGCAACAGCCTCAATGTGGTGTATCTCATCACCTGCCCATGTCACCTGGAATACGTCGGTATGACGAGTAGGGCCATAAAACTGAGAATAGGGGAGCACAAAAGCACAATAAAATGCAGAAAATCAAGTACTAAACTGACTAACCACTTTCTAGAAAAAGGCCATAAACCTGAGGACATTTCATGGACAATAATTGAATTGGTGGACCGTGAGGAACTCCTCTTAGAAAAAGAACAGAGGTGGGTTTTCCGCATGAACTCTAACAAAAATGGCCTGAATGATGAAATTCCCTGGGGTCAGCTATAACCGTCTTCCCAATTGTCCAACTAGCCGACACAAAATTGAGCCCTCCATAAGTTGTTCATATGATCGCCCCAATCGCGTTTGAATTTCAACTATGTACCCGTACATATGGAGTGAACAACATTCCAACCTGTCGCGCAGCAAGCATTCGACTATTGCCAAGAATAAGCATCTCTTGACCATTGGAATATACGCTTTAATTAGTGCGTGAAGCATCACATGAGTGCCCTAAGCGTGTTTGAATTTCGGCTATGCAACTGTATACATGGAAAGTAAAACATTCCGGTCTGCCGTCCGGCTGTCGTGTGGCCGCTACCAAGAAGAAGCATCTCTTGACTAATGAAATATGTGCTATAATTGATGTGAAAATCACGCGACTACCGACAGCAAACTCAGCACCTTCTACATGTCGTCTAAAGAATATACAAAAAACCCCTATGATTTTTAAAATTGATTGTTTTTATAATTATAACAGTGAAGGGGTACCACTTGATTAGGTGTGTTTGATTCAAATGCCAGTCCAATAGAGAGCATAAACATAGTTGAAATACTTCCCGACATGACCCACCCGCTGTCCCGTGACGTGCTGCCATTTTGGGTTAGCGCACTAGTTTCCAGAGCGACCCGAAATCATGTAATGCAAACACCGCCTGCATTTGAAATTTATCTAAGTTGGTGACGAGACGCTCCTAATTCTTCAGAGCGGCAGAAGGGTAGGAATAAGGCATTGCACTAAATTCAGTAAATGTAAGTACAAAGACTCATACCACGAGTCTCTAAACTCGGTTACTTTTATTATGAGAGGCAGCTAAATTTACACGCAAACTGTATAACTAAGAGAACGGTGCGGTTTTCTTTACAGCGTACCAGTACCCCCGGCAAGAAGGGCCTCAGGAAGCCGGGGGGTCGATTTAGTGCCTCCCAGTCAGGGAGGAGCCGCACCGGGAGCCGTGCCGGGAGCCACGCCGGGAGCCACGCCGGGAGCACCAGGGCGCAGAGCGCGATCACAATCCCGTCGGCAGGAGGAGACGGGGCTCTCAGCAGCTGGCCTCACTCTCCTCATGATGTCCGGGCATCAGTCGGATCGCTGCAGTCAGGCGACATGGGCAGAGGCGCAGTTCTCGATTCTCCGTCTGGTGTACGGGAGCCGCCATCCTGTCCGCTCCGGACCCTCGCTGCTGCCACCTCGATCGGGCGCCCTGCGGTGCTTCCACCGGCGCACCGAGCAGACCGGAGTAGGCGCTGTTGCGGTATCTGGGATCGCCCGGAGTTTCGCGGGGATCCCAGGTCAGGTACAGGAGAGTATCGCAGGATCACTGGGCGAGGGGTCGGGAGCCTCGTTAGGCTGCGGCCATCGTCTCCGGCTGCTAGCCACGCCCCCCGTAAGTACAAAGACTCATACCACGAGTCTCTAAACTCGGTTACTTTTATTATGAGAGGCAGCTAAATTTACACGCAAACTGTATAACTAAGAGAAAGGTGTGGTTTTCTTTACAGCGTACCACGTGGAATATCCTTTGCCTGCCAGCTCATGGGTCAGCTAACATTTGCTAAATCAGTATGTATATCATCATCATCATTTTAACTTTATTTTGGTTTGTTTATGAACCATAAAAGTACATCAAAGATAGAAAAATACATTTACAGCAATAAACTAATACACAGTTACATCTCATTTTAAATATTTGCAGTAAATCAGCTAGCATGTGGTTTATAGAATGACGATAAAAACACTAAGACAGTAAAATACATAGATTAAAAGTTTAAAACGCGGTGGAAGCCTAGTTTTTACTGAGACAAACTGTCTACCTACATTGACGTAGCTTGCTTCTACCGAATCAATCTCCTTCTAATTAACCACATTGAAAACAAAAATTTAGCAATAGCAGTAACTATTAGTGCATTAGTATCAGTTTTTAAAATTCTAAAAAACTCTATATGGTTCCTGACTCCTAGGTTCACACATAGCTGTATGATCCATTTTTTCCTGCTAACAGAATAAGCAGGACAAAACAAGATCACATGAATTAGGGATTCATCTGGATCATTGCAACCTGGACAAGGACGAGCTAGACCCATTTTCCATTTATCGGTGTAAGAGTGGAGGGGTAGTGTACCATATCTGAACTGTAGATACAGTTTTTTTGCTAAGACAGGTTCTATAATGTCTAATTCCTTCTCAAAGCTGTAGACATTCTTGAAATCTAGAAAGCTGTCAGTGAGACTAGAAGGCCTGGCTGATCGAAGGAATTCTTCTAAGTTGTAATATTTTATAGACTCAGCCAGGGTTCTCTTTGAGATAGATTTGCATGTGTCCTCCGGATTAGACCAGAGATTCTCCATACCGATCCTAGACGCCTGCCCCCTTATAAAGGATAACCACTTTATCCTCCCTGCACCCGGGCGTGCCATCACAATCTTCAGTTCTTCTCTATAGCACTCAAGCTCCGGGACACTCCACAATCTACGCCAGTAGAGGAGCGGGCGTGAGGCAATTGCTTCTGCAATAGGCCTCAGATTTATATCCAACCTTAGAGGAACTAGAGGAGTGTTTTTGGTAAAGAGAGCAGCTGTCTAATAAAGTTATTCTCTGTTATGCTAATCTCACTCGCTGGACGGTGGCCCCAGAGTTCCGCCCAGTAAAGGGTGGATGACCTGGTTTGAACCTTATATATTTCCAGCGGTACACTGACTACTTTGTGGACACAGGATTTCTGCACTTTAAGAATCCCCCCCGTAGACTGAGAAAGGGTTAGATTAGCCTTAGTCATTTGAGTTTCCCAACTCATTTTATCATTTAAAGTCAGACCTAAATAAGTGAAATTATTTACCCTTTCCAGGGCTCGTCCATCCATTGACGGTCCACCAATTCAATTATTGTCCATGAAATGTCCTCAGGTTTATGGCCTTTTTCTAGAAAGTGGTTAGTCAGTTTAGTACTTGATTTTCTGCATTTTATTGTGCTTTTGTGCTCCCCTATTCTCAGTTTTATGGCCCTACTCGTCATACCGACGTATTCCAGGTGACATGGGCAGGTGATGAGATACACCACATTGAGGCTGTTGCAGTTACTGAAGCATCTCTGCTCCCAATTTGTACCATTGCGAAATATCAGATTTTTGCTTTTTTAGTCAAGCAACACACTTTGCAATCATGGAATATCCTTTGCCTGCCAGCTCATGGGTCAGCTAACATTTGCTAAATCAGTATGTGTATATATATCTCCTTTTGTTTTAATTACAATGAGAACGATATCCGCCACACACCTCGTTCCTGATTACAAATCCAACGGTCATTCGGATCGACATTGTTTATATATTGATCCCTAAGTCCCTTATTGTAATGGTGTCATTTTAGTGCATTGAGTCGCGTGTTTGTGTGTTTTGTGAGTCTGAATCTGTACACATAGATATGTGGCCAACGGTACTCGTCAGACAAGTTTATCTGCTTACGAGTAAACAGGAGCACCATACTGTTCCTCTCCTCTGCATTGAGCGTTATTTCAACGCTCTGGACAAACGAGGTCACCCAATAGCGCTATGAACCTTAACAGAATGAGGATAATAATGTGATAATCAACGTGGTCAGCAAATCATTTTTGCCAATATATGTTGTTTTTTCTCTCCCTCATTCCTTTACAGAGACCGTACTAGGTCACAATTTTTTACGCTTCACTGAGGGCCAACTCATGCCCAGAAGCTCAAATAGGTGGGCCATTTTTGCTACCTTTTTGTAGGACAATAGGCATACCTTCTTAGAACTGGGTATTAATTTGTAGGGACCACTAGAGGTCCTGATGAATAAGCAGTAGGGGACTGCTTATGAAACATGTCGACCAGGTAGTGAGCTAACAGCCCTACCTCACAAACCCCTTTTTAATGTTCCCAGCCAGAGAAGTTAATAAAATATATTTTTTCTACTTGCCAGGGAATTTTTAATTTTTCTATCTTTGCACTCACTGAATTAGGTCCCTACACTTCATTTATTACACCTCCATTGCACTTACACATAGCCTTTGTCACAAACAACAGTGCTCCTGCGTAGTTCGTAGATCGTAGCACGCCCCGCCCCATAGAGGGACGGGAAGACCCCAATGATGAAGCATGACACTAAGGGATTCTTAGTGTGTGAGGGGTATTTTAAAAGCACATAGTGCCCTCGTCTTGTCACCTCAGGAGAGAGCCTAGTTCGCCATTCACGTATTAGTTTTCCACTATAAGAAAAAGATAAAAATTTAAAAAAAACACCATCACACATTGATAGAGTTACATTTTTGCCCGTAGGTGATACGGCGTTCCCCATTATATTAAGTTGTGCTGGAATTTTATTAAAACATTTACCCTCTTGCAATATGGACTTTAGAATTGTTGGAACTTTACTGAGTTTGTCACTTATTGGTCCACACGCGCAGTTGGTTATTGGCTACTCGGGTGATATACTATTGTTCTTGGTTATTAATTCCGTTAGTATATCAAGGTTAGTAATTATGCCTGAAATATAAGCAGCTGTGATATTCATCAGGTCAATCTGGATATCAAGTTTGTCTGACTAAATGTTTAAAATGCTAATTGAAGTTAGCAGAGTATTTGTTAGGGTGAGGTGTAGGTTTGCATGGTCATCTGGTCTTATGTTGGATTTATCCTCCTGGCTCTTTGGCTGGAAAATATGAGTTGATACCCCAGGGTTGTGTTATTTGTTAAACTGTCACTGCTATGTGCTATAATTAATTTGCTTTCATGTTCATCATGTACTTGAGTTTTATTAACTGGCTTATTATCATCGACGTTTGGGCACTCTGAAGTGCTAGATATTTTAATTATTGTTTTCTGTCATGGTTTCGGTTGAATTGCCAGCCCTTCTGATCTTGATTTAAGGTCATCCTCTTGGCCCTTCAGCTGGAATATTAGGGCTGGTTCCCTGGAAGTGCTATTATTTGTTAAATTTTCACTACTTTGTGCTGAGTTTAATTTACTTTGATGTTCATCTTGAGTCTGAGATGTATTTACTAGCTTGATGTCATTGCTGGTTAGGCATTCTGAGGAACTCAATATTTCATTTGCTGTTTGCTGCAGAGTGTCTGTTAGGCTTGTCTACTGAGTAATAGCTTGAGTACATTCATGGAGCTTTGTGATGGTTTCCATTACCTGGACTAGATCTGTATTGTTTGTAATTGAAAGTGAATCGAGCCAAGAGTCCTGTGGGTTATCTATGTTGTTAGTGGTCTTATAGGTACTGCTGTTTTCTTTTTTTTGTCTTGGGGTGGAGTGGGTTACATTGCTGATATGCACTTGGGGGTAAGCTGTTATCTTGTTCTTTTCTGTGCAATGTGTTTTTACTTCTAGCTGCTCAATATCCATTACTGTCAATTTTGAGTTAGTAGTGTACTTTGGCTCCTTTACTGGCGCTGCTGGGCGTGCCTCTGAACTGTGGGATACAACTTCCTCTGCAGTGGTGAAAAACTTTTCCAGCGTTAAAGATTTAGGGAGACCTACTATTTTGTCTTCCATTGCATAGATGGCCTCCGTTGGATCTTTTAAAAATGTAAACTTTTTGCTGGGGTTATTTAATTCAAAAACTGAAGGTATGGGTGATATCAATATAGCACCAGAAGTTAGCGGCGGACTTGGTAGATTCACACAATGGTTTCCTTCGCCTTTTGAGATTTGCTTAGACCTTAGATTTTTTTGCGCCAGTTGTTTCCTAATCCTTCCTGATCTCATGCTGTAGTGCTCGCAGTGTCTTGTTGGACTAGTCAGTTCAGGGTGAAGATGTACTCAGCAGGGTGAAAGTCAAAGAAATGCTTGTTTAGCCTCCTGGGCCATGATGAAAAGATGATGGCATGTGGACCGGCTTTAGGTCAAACAATGCATAGGTCAAAAATTACCTGGACTCACCCTTGGTGGTGTGCCATTACCCACTCACTCACTCTCCAGTCGCTTCGGTGGCCAGTCGCTGTGTGTCAATCCTGCTTCTTACACCCTCTGTACCTGAAGGCTTTTACTTATAGTTGTTTTCGGAGAACCTTCTTTTCCAGGAGAGAGCACCGAATCAGCTCTCCTCTCCGTGACCGATACCATCCGGATGGCACAGGATAGAGGAGGATCTATGATTCTGGTGCTGTTGGATCTGTCCGCTGCCTTTGACACGGTGTCACATGACATTCTTATCAGTCGTCTGAAGAGGGTAGGGATAGGCGGAACTGCTCTGGCATGGCTAGAAAGCTTCATTACTGGCCGCTCACAAAGTGTTCGACTGGGCTCCCATTTTTCCATCTCTACGGAGCTCACCAAGGGGGTTCCACAGGGCCCATGCCTAAGCCCCACATTGTTTAATGTGTATGTGGCCCCTTTGGCTGAAATTGTGAGAGAATATGGGTTCACACCAATATCATACGCAGATGATACTCAGCTGCTGTTTCCTTTTCAGACAATGACGCCAGCAGTTAAAAACTCCTTCGCTGCAGGGATGAGAGCTGTATCCCATTGGATGACCTCCAATTGCCTGCAATGCAATGTGGGCAAGACGGAGGTCATGCTTTTCGGAGAGGCCCCGTTCTTATGGTCACCTGAGTGGTGGCCTCCCGAACTAGGCTCTGTCCCCTGTCCTAAAGAGATAGTAAAAAACTTGGGGGTTCGACTTGATCAATCTTTGACACTCAAAGTTCAGGTTAATCAGGTAACTGGATCCTGTTTTAGGGTCATTGGCCTCCTGAGAAGGGTGTTCCCCTATCTAGTGGACAGCTATAGGAAAACTCTAGTCCAGGCATTGGTAATCAGTTGATTAGACTACTGTAATGGGCTGCTTGTTTCTGCCAATGAGGAACAACTTGGTAGGCTACAGGTAGCCCAAAATACAGCTGCTAGACTGATCTTGAATGTTCCATCTAGATCCCCCTCTCGTCCTCTGTTGAACAAATTACATTGGTTGCCTATTCGCCAGAGGGTGAAATTCAAGATATGCTGTACTATTCATAAATGCCTGTCTGGTGATGGTCCTAAGTACCTATCAGAAATTTTTAGACCTTATGAGCCAGGTCGTTCTCTGCGCTCTCAGACCCAATCTTTGCTCCAAGTACCACAGATCAAAAAGGAAAGACAGGGAGGCCGAGCTCTCTCCTATGGAGGCCCCACCCTCTGGAACTCCCTGCCTCTCACCTTTAGGCAAAATCCTAATTTGGCCACCTTTAGGAAATGCTTAAAGACTCATCTGTTTCTGACCATGTAGATATCTTTTCCCTGCCTGATGGTTTTTTATTTGGATATAGCTCTGGTAAGAACACAAGCGCGGAGATACCCCTTCGGGGGTCGAATTCCTGCGCAATAAAAGCAAAAAAATAAATAGAGCAAGAAGAAAAACAAGCGGGGGGACATACATCACTTCTGCAGGATGCACCAGAACCTAGTCGGGCCACCTCCTCAGGTTGCTGCCCCACACACTCAGAGGCCAACCCCCGAATGGTGGCGGCGATTTTTTCCTTTGCGTTGTGTCAGGAGCAAGGGAGCAGGGAGTAAGGAGGGTAATGGCCTCTCGCCCCCGCCCGCCCGGGGCTCAGCCAAGCTCAACCAGCTCGGGCTCTGGCGGCTGCTCTCCTGGGTTGAAACATGTTACAGCGGTCGGGGAGCCGACAAAAGATCAAAGAAATCTGCCTCCGTCTCCGCGGGCGCCACTTGCTTCCTCGCTCACTCGGCGACAAAGCGGGCGGAGAGCAGAGAACAGGGGGCTCCTTCTCTGCTGCAGCTTGAACACAACAACACTGGCAGCGGATTCTCTACGGGCTCTCTGGAAAATCCGGACCGAAGTCGCTATTCATTCAAGCATGAATGATTAAAGCGAACATTCCTTGCCAGGGATGAATATAATTGTGTCTGGTATGGGACAATAGGGGCGTAATTCATACATGATGGGAGCATATGGTACTGTTTGCAAACAGATTGTGAGCACCATCAAAGATATATTGGGGTACCCAATACCCAAGGAACAGGGAAATGCCCTCCTGGGTGTAAATAATCCACTCAATTGTGATGTCATGTGGATGTGGGGGAGCTGAGTAGACATCTCAGAGACCCTCTGTGAAAAAAACAAAAGGCCTGGCTGGATAACCATGGAGAAGAACAGAGAAATGAGGTGCATACACTGGAAGAATTTTCCCATTTCTAACTTCCCCTAACAGAGTTGTGGTTGCTTTTATGCAATCTCAGGAGGACTATGGTAATACCCCCTATCTAAGCTTAACTAAAAAAAATGCTATCATCTTAATTTCCCAATGCTCCAAACACTCCAACCTGGAGGAAAGAATTAACTAAATGGGCGGGGCAGAGAACAATGCTATCTTTATTCCGTCAAGACACAGAGTGAGACAAAATGAGCACTGTCTGGTCATGCTCCCGGATAAGAACAATGAGAAACCTTCTAAACAGACACGAAATTGAAACTACCACCCACTTTAGGCAAGAGATATGGGAATCTGTGAGGAAAGAGCCTTAATCATATAACGGATGCTACTGCGTAGCATCAAAATGCACAAAGACACAAACCGACAAACGCACAACCTTGTGGTATATCTTTACCCTCCCAGACGCAGCACAAGTGTACTACGAAAGTTATAGATGTGAACATGACAAGAAAGATATAGCTGTGTATAATTAGAATAGATAGGTGCTTAGGACTAATCATATAAGACCCTACAATATACAGATCAAATGTAAACTAAAAGTTGTGTAAGTGACAAATGCAGAATGACTGTGCAATTTGTTCTAAACCGTTAAAATTAATAAAAAATATTAAAACAAAAGCACAATGTCACACCAGTACCTAATTTTGCCATGGCAGCTCAGAGAATAGGGCTCCCTGGAACCTAAATGTGCTGCAGCGGCATGCGCCTCACTAGGAACATTTACAGAAGCTGGATGGACATACCTTTTGCTGGCATGCTGCAAGACTTTTGTACTCGAGTGCATACCTTGCGAACATGTGTCTTGCAAATACAGAGTGAACAGTGGTAAGAGAACGGTAAAAGGTACCTTTTACTTATGAGATAATGGTGAAATTGGCGGAATGGACTTAAAAAACAAAGCCACAATGTTCATATGGATGCCCTCAATCACGTAAAACGTATAGCTCTTGCAACAATTACACAAAGAAATATTTATGCTACTTCACCCAATAGCTTTAGTGTAATCTAATTTAGAAACTGATGTTCGCAGTCTATAAGAGGTGGAGTTCAAATAAGTATTAAAGGAAAAGTGTGCTCTTGGCTTAGTCCAAACACATCCCTAATGGAAATGATATCAGAAGAGGAAGTTTTGGTGTGTCTACAACTTTCCTTTTATCAAATTTTTTTCTTAACACACCTATTAGCTGCTTTTTGCGTGGTTCCCAATTTCAGCTTGTGAAATGTTTTCTGTAAAACTTCAATAAAAAAAACATGCTACAAAGTTATTAAAATACATTTTTCAAGCTTGTCCCATCTGTTACTTAGCAAAAGATGTCCCTTTCTGCTGTTGATTGGTGTTTTCGGGAATTTATACCAGTGCCAAATTTTGCCAATGCACTATTAACATCCCCAACTGAAGGAAGCAAAAATCTTGATCGTTGAATGTATATGAAATAGTTTGGAAATAAATAACTACCTCATTGTCAAGGAAATGTTTGGTTTCATATACACCCAAATTCATGTTTAGCTCACAGACACTATATTCAAAGCAGCGGTTATTTCAAGGGAGCACTTGGAGTCAGAGTCTTGAATTCTAAAGTATTCCCTATTGAGACATATACATTTTAAATATAAAATGTACAATAGTTTTCCGAAGGGCTACTGCCCAACAGAAAGCCCCTACTTGCAGGGGCCTTATTTCATGAACATAGGGTAAACCCCAAAACTGAAAACAAGTAGACAATAAGTAGAATAAAAGAGGTGTGCCTTTTATTACATGAAAGATACGCATGTATTACACTAACATTTTTACTCTGGGGATAGAAGTGGCAGGCTTGATAAAATGGTGTTCCTACGCTTCCATGCCAGGCAACATCATTAACTGTTGGTGAACAACATTTTGAAAATGATAGGCTGAGTGTATATAGTTGTATTTCTTAAGAAACCTTTGTATGTTTAAAAGCACTGGTATACCTTTTGAGTAAAGGTGTTTTAAAACACCAAATACCTACAAAAAAAACGACAGAATGTAATGAATAATCTGCATATAACACATATCAGGCAGAATATTTTGAGTCTCCTTTTTGCATAATTTAGTAAATTCTACCCAATAATTTTACCCTTCTTGCCACATAACTCCAGTAGCCCTGCACACAGAGTTTCTACAAGTGGAGTCTGAACCCAAGCGCGTGGCTAGGAATACAACAAAGTATCAGATCACATTTTTTTTTATTCCCGGCCAAAGTCATCGAGAAAGCAGTCAACAACCAACTCGCCGCCTTCCTCGAAACCAACAAATCCCTCGACGCCTCACAGTCCGGATTCCGAGCCAAACACAGCACTGAGACCGCACTCATCGCTGCAACTGACGACATTCGAACTCTACTGGACAACGGAGACACAGTCGCCCTCATCCTCCTCGACCTCTCCGCTGCCTTCGACACAGTCTGCCATAGCACCCTTTTACATCGCCTCAGAAACGTCGGAATCCAAGGAAAAGCACTGGAATGGATCACCTCGTTCCTCACCGGAAGAACCCAGAGAGTCCGCCTCCCACCATTCAAGTCAGAGGCCACTGAAGTCATTTGTGGCGTGCCACAAGGATCTTCTCTCAGCCCCACCCTCTTCAACGTATACATGAGCCCCCTTGCGACCATCGCTCGCCAACACAACCTCAACATCATCTCCTACGCTGACGACACTCAACTGATCCTCTCACTCACCAAAGACCCTAACACCGCCAAAACCAACTTACACGAAGGAATGAAAGAAGTAGCCGAGTGGATGAAGCACAGCCGTCTGAAACTGAACTCCGACAAAACAGAAGTCCTCATCTTAGGCACCTCCCCCTCCGCCTGGGATGACTCTTGGTGGCCAGAGGCCCTTGGAAAAGCACCCATCCCGACAGACCACGCACGGAACCTGGGCGTCATCCTGGACTCCTCACTCTCGATGACCAGACAAGTCAACGCCGTCTCATCATCTTGCTTCAACATTCTTCGCATGCTCAAAAAAACATTTTGCTGGATCCCCACCGAAACTCGTAAAACGGTCACCCACGCCCTGGTCACTAGCCGCCTGGACTACGGAAACACCCTCTACGCCGGTACCACCGCAAAACTCCAGAAAAAACTCCAACGCATCCAGAACGCTTCAGCCAGGCTCATACTAGACATACCGCGTAAAGAACACATCTCTGGTCACCTGAAAAACCTCCACTGGCTCCCCGTAAATAAGAGGATTACCTTCCGCCTCCTAACCCACGCACACAAAGCACTTTACGAACTTGGACCCGAATGCCTCAACGCACGACTGTCCTTCTACACCCCCTCCCGTCAGCTACGATCCTCCAACCAAGCCCTTGCCACTGTACCTCGCATCAACAAAACCACCATGGGAGGCAGATCCTTCTCCTACCTGGCAGCTAAAACTTGGAACTCTCTTCCTACTCACCTTCGCCTTACTCAGAACCACCTAGCATTCAGAAAGCAACTTAAAACTTGGATATTCGACAAGTAATTCCCCACCCCTCCTCAAGCGCCTTGAGACCCTATGGGTATGTAGCGCGCTATATAAATCTTTGACTTGACTTGACTTGACTAGATCAGAGAAGTGACATCAGTGTCCAGGTGTCAGATTAGTGACCTAAACGGCGACAGTGCCATAGTGTAAGGCTAGGGACGGGCAAGGGTGCCAGGGCCCAGTAAGGTTAGTCAAAGTGGTGAGTAATTAGAAGTCACAAAAGTCCATCACAGTCATCTAGTGTAATACATTGTATGGAGGGTGTTGAAAATGGACTAGGTTGAAAGCTAAGTGGTTACAAGTATGTACTCAGAAGAGAACCTTTCAGACTTTCAGAGTGTCATTCTAGACACAGGCGTGAGTCTGTGGTCCCACAGGACGCAAAGCGTCTGACCCCAGGTATTATCAGACACGAGTGCGGTTTCAAAGAGCAGTTAGGAGCCTGGAGGCCCGCAGGGTACCTGAGCCAGTTGTAATCATTGCGAACAGCGGGAATACTGAGTCTAGGCTAGGAGTGAGCGGAGACTTACAGCCCAGGTTTGGCCATAAAGACCTGCGCTCAGGTGAGAGGGAACTTCTACATTATTTACTCCCAGTCAGAGCCCAGGAATGAGTGACCCGAGAGTTGGGTTACGGTTACCACCGGGCAGGTTTTATAACAACATGATCAGCGTTTTAATGTCCCAGCTGGTACGAAAAATATCATCTTAAATCGGTAGTCTTTTCTCCTCATCTATACATACATTAAACAGGAAATGTAATAAGAAAACACTTTAAAATGTGATCTATAGCGGCGCCAATAACCCGACTGATAATTAAAGTAAACAGAGACGGAAAGGCATGTTAAAAATTAATACGAACTAAGTAATACAAAGTTTTCACTTCCAGACTTCCACAATAATCACTTACAGACCGTGTTAAAACGGGAGGAGAGGATAGGTATATCTCTCTGGGAAAAGTAACAACACTACTCGAGAGAGTAAGCCCAAGTGTGACCCTAAAGCTGACTGAGCCCAGGTGTGCTTACTCACTCAGAGTAAAGTCAGGAATGAGTCACCCGAGAGTCAGAGCACACGTGTGACCCTAGACAGCCCCAGGTATAGTTACCACCCGCGCCCCACTCGGTTGTGAGTGGGCCTCCCCATCACCCCCTCAGAGTCCGAGCCCAGGTATGGGTGGGCCGAGGGTCCCATCCGGGGTGGGCGGCGCTCGTCGCTCCCAGTCCCCGGCAGGGCTGTACCTGTTCACGGTGGTCGGGCAGTGGGCCTCAGCTGGAGTATCCCGGCGTTTCCCCAACCCTGCCGAATATCCTTCAGGGCCCCGGGCCCCTGTTTCTTTCCGGCATACGGGTTCTTCTCTCACCTCCGTCCCGTCAGCTGCGGTCCCTGGGCTCACGGCCTCCAACCGCCGCTGCGAGCCCGGGCTCCGCCCTCCGGCCTGCCTCCACCTGCAGCCGAGCCCGCCCTCCCCCCGCGGGCCCAGCGGCTGCCCTCCGCCGCTCCTCCTCACTGGGGCCGGGCCTTCACCGCCAGCCTCGACCACCGCCTTCAACGCAGGATGTGAAGAGGAAGAGCGGGGCGAGCGACCTGCGCCGACCCCGGGGCCCGCGCAGTCGAGGCCGCGCGGCCTACTGGCAGCAGCAGCAGCCACCGCGGCCCTTCCTGGGGGCGCGACCGCCGCCCAGGCCCGTTCACCGCGGCCTTCACGCTGGCCTTGGCCTGTGCATAGGCATTTGTTTCACCTTCCTGTCCTTATTCTGCCTTCCTTCCCCTTTATTTCTGTCCCCCCCTTCCTTCCCCTTAGATTGCTAAAGTGTAATTATTACTGTAAAAATGTAATCCTGAGTGCATTTACTATTTGTGTATATATATAACTCTAACAACTAGTATATGTATTAGACCTTTTGTATTTACTACCATTCCTATGTGATTTTAGAGTTTATCCGTGTGTATCTCTTCCTTGAGTGACTTTACAACTTGTACATTTGCATTTTTTTCTGTTTGTATCACTTCCTTGAGTAACTTTACAACTTGTACATTTGACATTTTTTCGGTTTGTATCTTTTATTGTGACTCATGTCATCCAAAGTCCTTATGTAAACGCAACTGGTTATTTTGTAAAGCGCTCTGACACCTTCGGTTAATGTTCGCGCTATATAAAATCGCATAAAATAAAAATAAATAAATAGCGCTGCCGTGCTGCACCCACCACTGACCTTCTCAGCATGCAGTGGTCGCTGCCGTGCTGCACCCACCACTGACCTCCTCAGCATGCAGTGGTCGCTGCCCTGCTTAATGCGATGGTCGCTGCCCTTGCTGTGTTATACTACTTCCTTTTCTCCCTCTGCAGCTCGCTGAACTAGTGGTGTCACTGCTGTAACCACAACCCAGTCCATTTCCTCACTGCCTATCGCCTGCGCTTTACTGCACAGTTACTTTCTAGTCTTAAAGTTGCCATACCTCCACCCTGCATCCTTGCTCACTGTCCTGATATGCCATCTGTAGCCTTAGTTAATGCTCTGCCCACTACTCCGTTCTTCTTCTCTGCTTCTAGCCCTGTCACAGCTCTAGGCTGTTGACACTGCTCTGTTTACTCCCCCATTCTCCATTCAGTACTAACCTTTTTACTAGTCCACCAGTACGTAATGCTAACACCGCCCTTACTGTCCTGGTTGCATTCTGCCATATGTCCTCGTGGGGAAAAAAGTTAAATTGACCCTATCAAATGTCTTGGTTTTAAAAGACAGTCATAACTGAGGCTATTGGGCCCCTCACATCTTTGGGCCCTGGTGCCACTGTAACTGCTGCACAACTAATATTGACACTCCTGCTTTTCCCCACTGCCCTGCATGACTAACAGTCTTAAAATTATTGGACTGTGCTGCACTACCCACCTTTATTCATAACCTAGTGTGCTGCTAACACTTCTCCATGTACTACCCTGTACAGTCTTATGTTGTGTTAAAAATGAATCCTTAGTTCCCTGCACTGTTATACCCGGTCCTTTGCATATGCCTGTTTTGAGTGAGTCTTAAAATTCAGGGCGAGAGCGCATTGATATTACAGGAGCCTCATAGTAGGTAACCTACATTTCTCAGTTAAAACATCAAATTGTGTTGTTACTTTATTTTGTACAGTGTAGCATATGCTGTTTACACAGCTACTTAAAGCTGTTTTTTTCATTTTGAGATGCTCCTGTGGAGTTTGGTCTCAACCATATGTATGTATGTATATGGTATGTCTATAGCACAAACACAGCCAAAAGACAGTGGGTGCTGTATATGGCCAAAGGCAAGTGTAAAGCCAACAAGCTGTAGGATTGGAAGCTTGTTAAAGATGGTTAATGCATTGTGATGTAATGTTCTTTAAAAAGGCGAGTCTTCAACTCATTTCTAAATTGGAGCATGGTTAGAGCTGTCCTGATGGATACAAGGATGTTCCAGATCCTCGGTGACTAGATGGAAAAGGTCTGTTGTCTTTTTTTTGTTTTTTTTTGTTTTTATACTTCTTAGTCTGAAGCCCTCCATGCCCTATACCTCAGATGCCTCTCCCAATCCTTTTGCCTGGCTGACCCGGCTATCATTGAATGTGTGTTCTCATGCACATCCTGCTGCTTTGCCTGGGACCGCCAACACCAGGGCCGGACTGACTGTAGCGGGCACCAGGAATTTCCCTGTTTGGTTGGAGGGGTGGGGACTAGTT
Organism: Lissotriton helveticus; assembly: GCF_964261635.1. Taxonomy (NCBI): domain Eukaryota; kingdom Metazoa; phylum Chordata; class Amphibia; order Caudata; family Salamandridae; genus Lissotriton; species Lissotriton helveticus. The sequence goes on from NC_136060.1 coordinate 375,975,031, forward strand.
TTGCAGCAGTGGTGGACGGTTTTGCAGCAGTACTGCAATATCTGCCCCCTGTGACAAAAAAGCGGCACAGGTGCTTGACAATCAGTGGCACAACTCTTCCCCCTTTCCCCCCTGGGGCCAGACGAGTGGAATTGAGAGGGTTGGTTACTCTTCCCAGTCAGGCCATGGGCAACACTCCTCTTTTTTTCTTCCCCCCAGCCCCTTCCAACACTTGCACACCTGCTCCTCACGACAGGCACGAACAGCACTCGTACGCTGCACCTCGCGGCATAGCCACGTGCAACATCCACCCCACTCTGACCTGTTCACTTTTTAAAATGTTCTCTCTCACCAAACACTGCGTCGAAATCTGGAACAACCTGCACAATCTCTCCCCAGACCTACTCTTCCTTACCCAGACCTGACTGAAGCCCACCTCAGTCCCTACATCTCAACAAACATCCCAAAAGGCTACAAGATCACAAACCGAACAGAACCAGTAAACCCAGAGGAGGAATCGCCGTTATCTATAAAGATTAAGTTTGATGCTTCCTCACATCAGCCAATGTCTGCGGACAGCTGGATCGCCTGAAGTTCAGACTCTGCATCTCCGACACCGCTCTGGGGGGAGCCCTGCTGTATCGGCCCACCGGGCCAATACTCTACTTCGGGAACACCAGAGCAGACATCACCACCTTCCCTCGTGCTCAAACCCAGATCCTTCTCTGTGACCTCAACTTATACTTTGAGGCCCACACTGACCCAAACACCACTAACCTCCTGGAAAACCTGAACATACTCGGACTCTTCCAGCAAGGGAAGGATCCCTCCCCCTCAACACTGCCAGACATCTCCTAGAAACTATTTTCACCAACTTCTCTGACATCATGGTAGAAAAGCCCTGCTCCAATCTCTTGGACTGCCTACTCCATGGTCCGTTTCGACCTACACCTCAACCACCAACAAAGAACAGCACATACCAAAACCACCTGCCACAACTGTTACGCTGTCTATGAAGATACCTGGTACCAGTGCTTAATTTGTAAAAGATTAAGTGCCAGGGCTCTTGTCAAGAGGCCACTGTAGCCTACACTACCCATTGCCCCTGCCAGCACTGGCAATGGCAGTACCAAACCATCTACTCACCATCATACTCATAAAAGAGTAACAATTTCGACTATTCCAGGCCCCCAAAGTTATAAGAATAGCATGGGCATCAGGTAATATAAATTTTTAATGTATATTGAATTAGTAAACAACTGTTGTTGTACTCCCTCTAAATCAGACAAACAGCCCACCATATAGTAGACTATAATAAGTGCCGGTGCCAACCGAAAACCACCGGCTCCAATGAAGCACCACCTGGTACACAGAACTACTCAGACACCACCCGATGCACAAAGATATCCTGACTCAAACCATCGACAACTTCAACAGCTGGATCACCTCACGCGCGGACGCTTTGGCCGCACTCAAAATCACACTCGCCACAGGGTCTAGACCTCAAGCAAGCTGATAACACAGACGACCTATGACTTGACAGGGCAGCCAAATCTAAAGGACCTGCTAAAAGAGCTAGCTGGTTCACCGCAAGCTGAAATCCACCAAATGCAACTGCGGGCAACTATAAAAAAAGTGGCGCACCAGCAAAGACAGGAGACCATACCACCTTCAAGTAAGCACTCGACCAGTCTCACCACCTCCTGAAAGAAAGAACGCCCTAGCAGACCACATAGAAACCAGCACAGATCGCAGCAAGGAGCTCTTCACCATCATGAAGGAGATCTTCAACCCCGCAGCCGCTGGGAACGACATTGCCTCCTCCCAAGAACTGTGACATCCTGGCAGACTTTTTCCACAACAGGATCTGAGGCATCTACGAAAATTCCAAACCAATCCCACCGCAGTCAACAGCATTAGCCTACTCCCACCTACGAACACAAACCCCACACCTCCTCACCCATTGGAACCCTCTCACAAATCAAGCCACAATTTCCATCATGAACTCCTGTTTCCACCACATCTTCAACCTCATGAGCCATAGGAGTGGCATTGTGCTCAAAGTCCTAAAGACCTCCATCACCTCAGCCTCATAACCCGGGTGACTGGAAATATGCTATAGTTAGGCACCTCCTGAAAAAACCATCTGCAGACCCAACAGAACTGAAGAACTACCAGCCCATCTTTCTGCTCCCCTTTCCAGCAAACGTTCTTGAGAAGGCAATCATCCAGCAACTCACAGAACACTTGGAACACAAGAACTTCCTAGACCCCTCCCAATCTAGATTCCGAGCCAACCACAGCACCGATACAGCCCTGATTGCATCCACCGATGACATTGGGGCCCTCCTGGACCACAGCAAAACAGCAGTCCTCATCCTACTGGACCTGTCCGCTGCCTTCGACACCGTCTCCCATCACATTTTGATGAACATACTCCACTGCATCAGAATCCAGGGAGAGTTCCCTCAAATGGATCAGCTCATTCCTCACCAGAAGAACCCACAGAATCAGTCTCCCACTGTTCATCTCAGAACCCAAGAAGATCATCCACGGTGTCCCCCAAGGATCGTCCCTCACCCCCTCTTCAACACGTAGTTGACCCCCCTTGTCAACACCATCCGATTGAGCGGACTCAACATAGTCTTCTACGCAAACTACACCAAGCTCATCCTCTCACTGTCAGAAGTCCTTCTACCACCACAGCCAACTTCCACAGATTTATGATGAACGTCACGGACTGGATGAATGACAACTGTCTTAAGCTCAACACAATAAGACGGAAGTCCTCATCTTTCGGAACAACACCTCTCCATGAAACGACACATGGGGCCTGGTGAACTTGGCCCATCCCCGCCCCAACAGACCATGCCCGCAACCTCTGCATCATCTTGGACAGCAAGATATCTACATTGAAACAGGTAAATGCAGTGTTTTCCGCCTGCTTCCACACCCTTCGCATGCTCGGCAAGATCTTTAGGTGACTCCCAGTCAACGCCTGAAAGACTGTTGTGCAGGCCCTCGTCACCAGCAGGCTGGACTATAGGAACAAACTCTACAGAGGAACCACTGCACACCTCCTGAAGAGACAACAGACAATACAAATCTCAGCGGCCAGACTCATCTTAGACCTCCCCAGACAAGCTCAAATCTCACCCCACCTGAAGAACCCACACTGTCTCTGGATCCAGAAGAGATGCCAGTTCAAGATGATGACCCACGCATACAAAGCCCTGTACAACGAAGGACCAGTAGACATCGACAAATGCATGACCATACCCCTTAAGAAATCTTCTCCATAGTTAACGATTTCATCTCCTCCACCACAAGCTTCATGATAGCCACTCCCTCTCAGAAAATCTTCTCCCATCTTGCTCTTTAATTCCGCAACAAGAGCAGCATAATCAATAACAACTTCGCACCCCAACAGGATCTCTCCACCATGTCATCCCTCCAACACAACTAGGAGTACACCTGAAATCGCCCAGATATGCTAAACCACCATCACCCCTATAGAAATCATGTGCTCCATCTACTCGGGCGTCCCTTCAGATGATTGTCTGCACTAAGTTTTCTACGAAATACTACTACCCCTATCCTGATCCTCAATAACTATCCAATCACAGATACCTTCCCAGACACCTGGAAACACGCCACCATCTTGCCACTACTGAAAACACCTGGACTGCACCACCAAACTAAAAACTCATCCCTCTGCTACCCTACCCAGCAAAAGTCTTGGAGAAACTTGATAACAAAAGGCTGGCAGGACACCTCAACAGCACCCACCACATGGACCAATCCCAGTCAGGATCCAGACCTAACCACAGCACCACGACTGCCCTCATGGCTACTGACGACATCCACCTCATCCTGGACCATGGCAGCACCGTTTTCCTCATCCTCCTCGACCTCTCCACCGCCTTCTACACCGTCTCTCACCCGATCCACATCCATTGCCTCCACTCATCAGGCATTTGCAGAACTGCGATTTAATGGATCAGCTTTTTTCTCACAGTCTCCACACAGAAGGGCAGCCTTGGCCCTAACGCCTCTGAATCCTCCAACATGATCTGTAACGTCACCCATGGAACGTCTCTCAGGCCAGTGCTCTTTAACCTCTACATGGCCCAACTCGCCTCATCGTTAGAACATATGGTCTCAACATCGTCTCTTTTTGTTTGTGTGAAATATCTCTTTATTGACGTTTTTGTATGAAAACATGTACATATGTATAAGGGCATCATCATAGCTGCCAAGGTTTCAGATAGCCATGTGTGACATTTTCATAATTTCACTGTAGTTATGAGTGACATGATCAAAGGAAATTTGTTAACTCTATAAAGTTAATTGAGAACTCATCGAGAAGTGGACAATTTATTTACACTTCTTTATTGTGTGCTACTTGGAGACGCCCCTCATTCCGTGAGGACAGCACTTTCCGATACTGTACCATCTTCATATTCAGGAGGATTAACCAACCTGCACCAACTACCCTTTTTTAAATTGGTGTAATACTAAAATCTAGGAGTGCGCTCATCTATGCCATTGCTGGTCCATCATTTTTGGGTACCACTGTAAGCTTTAAAAACTGAGCTGTTAATTCAAACAGTCATGTCAAACGTCCATTGCAAACTAAAAAGACCACCGGGTCTGCGAATGTGCACCTGTCCCTACTTATGTAGCACAAACAGATCCTCATTAGTCTCCGTCTTTACCCAGACTACCCCACCTCATATTTCTTTTTACGTGGTTCATACCTTGTGAAATTCCATTTTTCTTTACCCATCACTTTTTACGTTTGTAAATTTGGAAACTCATTGCGGGCAGTGTCTGGCGCCATCATTATGCACTGACCCTGCCTGCACTCACACCAGCATGGATTGCCCTCCCTCCTGCACTCATGGCCTAGACCTCCCATACCTCTCCTGTCACGCTACCCCACCCCCGGACAGGATCTCCATCCTCCTACTAGTGTTGACGCTGATAGTCACAACTTTCTCACTTTGCACAGATGGTCACTATGTAGGTATCAATTTTGACACAGATTACCGATGTGCTCCTAACAATCAAAAGCCACCCAGTCTGGCACTGATAACCTCCAGAACCAATGACTCTAATGGTACCGTAACGCCCAGGGACAGCACAGACTGTTACATAACCGCAACAGCAGACATGGATGGGTTTGAAACCCCGATGCAGTAGTCGACCGTCGCATACCACTGGTTCTACCACAGATATAGCCCTCACTACTGGTGAAAATGACCCTTCTTCAACTGTTTCCACCAATACAGCATTAGCATTTCACCGCACGTGGCACTGATGTCCCCTCACTGGAAAATGCACCACTTTCCCATTACATGACGACTTGCGTGTCTCTCCTCCCAGAATGCCTTGAAGCACAACTCCTGGTACCTGCCACAATACAGTGGGTTTGTTCTGTTCTTCTGCCTCCAGGCTGACAAGACAGCATGACTCTCCACTGGTGAGGACCGTCCCTCTCACTGTGGTCTCCTGACTGCATGATGCAGCAGTGCACTCTTCCTCACCCAGAGGCCTTGAGTCGACCGGCCCGGGCTGCTCTGAAATAATTTGCTGGCAGGCGATGTGTCCAATAATTTAGCTCCTGGGCTTGTACTGTCCAAGCGCAGGAAGCCCTGCAGGGCAGGAAAGGTCTGAGGTGCGAACAGCAGTGTGGTGCGAGCCTGCGGGTGAGCACCATGATGCCCCAGCCCTTCGGCCGGGCCTGCAAACCAGTGAGTGAGGCTGAGCAAGCAGCCGAGCCAGTTCCCAGCAGAGTCCTCACAAAATGTAATAAGTCCCTGCGCTCTTTGTTAGCAGGACGTGACGTCACATCCTCCTGTGGCACTATGGACAGTCTGAGACTGTGTCACTTAGCTCAGCGGAAATCAAATATAGATACATTGTAGCAGCACTGAAGGCTGTTCAGCTGCTGGGAGAGCGCAAAGCCTGGAGGAGCTCACTGCTAGCTTCCACACACAGTTATTTGCAGAGCGCTTTCTGTGACTGCTGAGACTACTGCATTATGCGTGACCATGCATTTCAGTGCAGTGATGCAGAGCACCACGCTGAAATGCGTTACTCTCACGCCTGATGTGTGGTACTTGGCAGAACTGCATCATGGGGTTAGACAACATGCGGTTCAGTCAATTCTCGAGGTATGCAAAATATTCAAGGCTGTTGCCCATGGAACTAACAGTTGGCCCCAATAATTTTAACTTCATATCTACCCTTATTTCCCATTATGCCTCAGGGGAGTTGTAGTTGCTGCCACACGTCAGACATCCTAAAAAAGTACAAGAGACATTATGCAACTTTTAAAGTAACAAACAACTCAACAAACACGGCATCCTGCGGCCGAACTTTATTCTAGGTATTCAGGTTCGGCAGCTATGTGGTGACTACGCTCTCTGTTTTATCAGGGTTTCCGGCACTAATATAAGGTTGAGAGGGAGATTTGGCAGTCCTGACTAAGATTTTCCATCTCACCTACTCCCCATTCTGGTTGTCTCTAGTGGGGCTATCCATACTATCTACCTTCCTGCCATCCCATGCTTGCAACACCTCCGACCACAACCCCACTATTGGACGCTGCTGCACCCCCTGGAGCTTCCTCCTTCATCAAAGCTCTTTCCCCTGCCCCGGCCCAAGTGTCCACATGTCGTTCCCAGGCCACCATCTTGGGCCCCACCCTCGTCTGCCATTGGAGAGCAATATGTCTTTGTGCCAGCACCAGAGTCAAGTCTACAAATTTAGTGCCCACCCTCTTAGCTTTAGGTCTGGGGAATAATCCCAAAGGCAGGCCTCCGCCGTACAGGGCAATGAACGTGACAGCACCTCATTGAGCACAATTTCAATCATGAGCCAGTATTCGCGTAGATTAGGACAATCCCATACCATATGCGCAAACCTCGCGTCCGGTGCTCCACATCTCGGGCACTGCTGCTCTACGTTCCCATATATAATACTAAGTCTATGTGGGGTGAGATATGTAATGCCCAGGAAATTGAACTGTGGAAATTTTAAAGTTGGTATTCCTTGAGATTTTCTTTGGGCTGCCCATGACTTTAACCCACTCTGTTTCAGATAGTTCCCTGCCCAATAAAGCTCCCCACCACTCCTGTCTGTGTCACAGGGGCTGTGTGGTCATCTCCATTAGTGCCCTGTAGAGCCATTTGACTAAGTGACGTGATGATCGCAGCATCACCATTGCCTGCAGGACGGCATGTGGGCATGTGTTTCCGGTTCTTGTCCGCCCCCACACCACAAAGAACTGAAAGTCCCTACCATGTGATGTGATGTGATAGGGTTCTTGTATAGCGTACTACCACTCCAAGGAGTATCTGGGCGCTGGGCGCTGAAAACTTCCTGTATCTAGCAGATGACCAACTAGACCGTTCGAGAGGCTGAGAAAGGATCATATTAAGGTTTTGCATACTGTGTCTGGCAGTGAGTAGATCCATGTTTTAAGTAGTTTCCTGAAGCTTAGTTCTGTATTGGCTGCACGGAGAGATTGGGGTAGTTTGTTCCATGCTTTAGTGCCAATCACAGATAGAGATTTTCCTCCCTTCGTCGTCAGCCTGAACTTGGGGACAGTGAGCAGATTTGATGATGATGATCTCAGTTCACGTACCGGATGGTATTGTTTAAAGTATGTTTGTAGATAGGTTGGGCCTTGGTGATGGAAAACTCTGAAAGAGATTATCAGGACTTTGAACAGAATACGTTCCAATGCGTGATAATGTTGGTACTGACCAGGGGGCAGGTCGTGATGTGCATGGAAGTCATCCAAAGGGATTTACTACCCATTTGGAAAGCAGTCACTAACGGTTAGTATGTCTGCCACCATCCTGTCTTGTAGTTGACCTTTGAATGGGGTGAGGGTATCGCCATATGAGAGCCCCACCAGGAGGAGGTCCGGTGCATAAAGGGGAAACCCTGCTGTGCGTCGGAGGCACATGTACCAACATATTAAAGCTACCTGCAAGAGAGCCCCAGATGCAGGGATTTCAACCTTATGATTAACATTTTTTGGCAGTAGCAGCCCTTATGTACCTACCAACGCCCTGGTGCCTATCATCTCCAGACCCCTCCCGACCAACCATTGGGCCAGGCATTGAAGTTGGGCCGCTAGGTAATATAATTAGATATCTGGAGATCCTAAAACACCCATCTCCGGAGCCCGCCGCAGGACGGCCAAGGAGACTCTGTGCTGCCCACCATCCCTGATCATGTCCCTCAGCATCACGCCTAGGTCTCTGAACCACCTCTGTGGGACCACCACTGGGAGATTGACAACATAATACAATAGCCGTGGAGCATAACCATTTTAGACAGCGCCACTTTGGCCATAACTGCCATTTTGAATGAACACCAAAACAATATGCATGTTTTACCTGACCGAGATTGCCTTCCAAGAGATAATTTGGGTCACGAAGCTCTTGTATTCCCAGATATTTAAATGAGCAAGGGGCCCAGTTAATGCCTGTTGGTAGGGTTGAGGGCTGTTGTAATGGAAGCACCATTGAGAAAATATGTGTCTTGGACATATTAATTTGGAATCCTGTCATCACGGTAAACTTCTCCAGTATGTTCAGGGCATGAGTTACCCCCCGTACGTCTCTCAAATATAGAAGCAAATCGTCCGCGTACAGGGATATTATATGTTCCCTTCCCTCCAAGAGCAAGCCATGCTGTGTCCCCTACCGTATGAAACTCTTTGCTAGTGGCTCAATGGCTAAGGCAAATAAGAGTGGATGCCATAGGAGGCTGAGATGACACCACATGTCCTGACCCTCGCTGTAGGGCGTGTGTAGAGTAACCTTACCCATCTAAGCCACCCATCTCCAAGGACCTTCCGCTTTATAACGGATAATAAAAAATCCCATCTCAGGGAGATGCTTTCTCCAGGTCAACCGCCAGTACTATAGCATCAGGGTAGTCAACTATACCATGATGGAATAGGACGTGATACTGCCGTTGGAGGTTCCCTGAAGTCGATCTAGTGGGTTTGAATCCATTTTGGTTGGTATGGATCAGCCTTGGCATATATGGAATCAGTCTCGTGGCTATGATTTTACTGAGTACCTTAAAGTCCATGTTTAACATGGAGAGTGGGCGAAATTCAGACGGACTGGCTGTCTCAGATTTTGTTTACGGCAGGGGGACTACCAGTCCCTCCCTAGTGGAGTCTGGCAACATACCAATTTGTAGCGAGTCTGCATATACCTTCTCCACGTGAGGGGCAAGGAGTGGTGCAAATGCAGAGTGAAACTCCGCTGGGAGCCCATCTGGGCACATGGTTTTACCCTTAGCCATGTCTTTGATAGGGGCACGGATTTCCTGTATAGACATAGACTCCCTCAATGCTTTTCACGCACGGGGTCAACCGTATGTGGCTGTAGTGTCCCTAGATGCATTTCTATAGTCTCAAACAGTTGTTCGTCCAGTCTCCTATATAGGGCGGTGTAGTACTCATAGAAGGTGGCATTTATGACCCATGGTGAGTACAATGTGACTCCCATACTATTTAGTATCCAGGTAATGGGCATGCCCCTGCTCTCGGGCCTAACAAGCCTGGCCAAGAGCCTTCCTTATCACCCCCGCATGCTGTTGTTCTTGGTATGCACGGAGGTCCAGAAGGAACAACCTTTCCAGAGCTGCATTATGTATACACCTGGTCGCCGAGAGCTGCACCCTGGCCAGGCCTCCCGTTCCAAGTCTATTGTCCAGTGATTGTAGCAGACCTTCTAGTGTGTTAAGTTCCCCACAGAGTTCCCGCCTCACGCTCACCGTCTGCCCCATGCATTGGCCTCTTACCACCACCTTAAATGCGTCCCATTCAACTAGCGAGTTACTTGCTGTGTCTTGATTCACCCAGAAATAATCCAAGATAGAAGCCTGCAAGGTGTCCCTAAAACAGGTGTCTTACAAAGGGCCGAGGTCAAGGCACCACATAGGGATGGCCGCGCATTCAGAGACAGGTGAAAGCCCCAAGTGCAATGGGCTATCATCTGATAGTGTGCGCTCCAAATACTCCATGCAAGTCACAGCGGAACTAAGTTGGGCCGAGCAAATAAACATGTTTGTGTGTGTGCAAGCAATAAAGAGATGGAAGTAGGAGTAATCTCTCTGTTGCCCATGCTGTAATCTCCAGATGTCTATAAACTCCCAGATCCCCAGCCAGGCTCGGAAACCCTGTGATATTGTAGTCACTTGTGTTCCCCGTATCGGGAGTAGATCTGCCTAGGTGTACATCCACCACACTGTTAAAGTCCACGCCGAGGGGCAGGTCACCCGCTGCTACTTTAGACAGGGACCCAGTCAATTTCTGAAGGAATTGAAGTTGATCCTGGTTCGGTGCATATATACTCCCTAACGTCACTCTACAATTTCCTGCTGTTCACTAGGACGTAACGTCCCTCAGGGTCGATAAGCACGTGAGTCGCCTCAAATGGGGTACCTGCCTGCACCCACAATAGAGCTCCCCGAGAAAATGCCGAATATGAGGTTGCATACAATTGACCGTGCCATCTCCGCTTAAGATGAGTGCCTTCTTCTGCCGTGAGGTTAGTCTCCTGTAACATCACAATTTGCACACCTCTATGGCAGATATATATGTGGATGTTTGGCGGGGACCCATTCCACGGACATTCTAGTACAGTAGCTTTATCTCCCTAAGCGGATTACTCACAGTAGGCATTGAGCAGAAAGTGTATCGTCCCTCTCCAAACCCCCACAACATTGCCCAGCTGGGCACCATAGGCATGGCGGAACTATAATCGAACCCCTGGATGCACAATCAAAACTCCCAAAAACAAACTTCCCTTCCCACGGGCAGCCCAAACCTATAAGCAAACAAAAACATTATTAGTAGAACGCCACCTCTAGATTACTAGGTGGAGGGCTCTATTTGTGGGGGGAGACCAGGTGTGAATCGAGCACATAGTTCCCTGCCTCTCTCTGTTACCAAGGGCTGTTGTGGTGGCCTTTGAAGATGCTGCACTCCCTTTCTCCTCCACATCCAGAAAAAAACTGGGCAATACTCCTAGATGACCATCCGCTGATCAGGTGCAGAGGCACTAGGTCTCCAATGGGGTTACCAAAAATGCTTAAACTATGTCATCCACTGGTTGAGTGGTCACCTTTGGCAGGCGTGTCTCACTGCCAGTTGAGTCCCCTGTGTCCGAGGCTGAACATCTGGATTCCGACGAGATGTCCGTGACCTGGTCGGGTTTCTGTCCCATGCATTGCGGCTTTCCTCTCATGTTCTGTCTGCGAGGACGCTGGTTTCTGCAACAGAGCCCTTCTCCCGAACGTAGCTGTCTTTTCCCGGTGGGGCGTTTGCTCTTTAAGGACCCGCCTGAGTTTTCAGCAGCCACACCCTTTAGGCCTCCAGCCAGGACCATGCCGCATCTGGGTAATCGCAGAAGTGAGTGTTTCCATCGCGGACGATGGAGAGTTTTGCTGGGAACATTAGGGAGTACTGAACTACCCCTTCGCAAAGAACTTTGTTCGTCTACAGGAAGGATGCTCGTGGAGCCTGCACCTTGGCCGTACAATCCGGAAATACCAGTATTTTACTATTGTCCATTGTGTAGGGTCTGTGTGTGCGGACCTGTTGAAGTAGGATATCTCGATCCCTGTAGTGGAAGAGTCTTGCCTCCATGGGGCGAGGTGTCTTCCGGGGGCCAAGGGATCTCGATATGCCTTTTCTATGGTGAAAAACTAGGTAAGAAGATCTGGGGCTATTTCAGTCCGCAGCCAGTTTATAGTGCTCACTGATGCTTTTCTGTAAGCAGAGCACCAAGTGGCTCCATGTAAAGATTGAAAATGACAGGAGACAGTATGGATCCTGGGTGACTCCACACATGATGGGGATATTTTGTAACCTGTAGGTACCCATGTGAACATTTATTTATTTATTTTAGTGTTTTCTAGAGCGCGAACTAGACCAGTGAAGGTATCAGAGCGCTTTACAGGATTGACAGGTGGTATACAAAAGACTTAGGAGGTGAGGGAGCCATTGGGATAAAGACAGAAAGAAAGATAGAAACAATATATAGGGAAAACAAGCAGTCTCAATACCCGGATACATTTGGGATAAGAACAAGTCGATACATTGAACAAGTAAAAAAGCAGTCTCAAATCCCAGGTGGGACGCCTGGAAAGAGCCTGGTAATGCCGTAGTGGTAGGTGAAACCAGGTCAAGGAGGTGATTGTAATGTGAGCGTTAGGAGAGGAATTTGCCCATTAGGAAAGCTTTGGCCTCCTTTTTGAAGCGTGCCAAAGACGATAGTCCTCTGATGACGGGCTTGAGTGAGTTCCATATTCTTGGGGCAGCCCCGGAGAAGGCCCAATTGTACGTTTTGTTTTCTGAAGCGTGTGGGTTGGAGCAAAAGGTCTCTGGCGGACCAGGAGTTTCTGGCTCCTCGGGATATCACGAGTTTCTGGGCGAGAAATGCAGGGGACTTGGAGTAAGGGGCCTTGTGAGTGATGCAAGCCAGCTTAAATTGGACTCTGGCCTCAAGAGGAAGCCAGTTCAGAGCTTTAAGGTGGAGCGAGATGTGGTCGAATTTCTTTGAACCAGATAGGAGTCTGGTGGCGGCATTGAGGCAGGCTTTCAAAGGAGACAGAGAGTTCTTGGGTAGACCTGCGAGGGTAAAGCATCCATATTCTAGTCTGGAGATGACTAGTGCCTGAATTGCAGTTTTTAGGTCGGGACTGTCGAGGAAAGGTTTCAGGTTTCTAAGGTAGCTCAGGTGAAATCTGGCAGTTTTGGCCATCGAGTTGATATGGCCATGCATGTTCAGGCTGCCGTCTAGGGTAATTCCGAGGGATTTAGCAGTCCACAATGGTAGGAGAGCAGTTTAGCGCTGTGATAGCCTTGATCCATTCTTGAATGTCTGGATTGGTTTTGGGTGTTGAGATTAGAAGGAACTCAGTTTTATTTTGCGTTGAGTTTGAGGTGGTTAGAGGTGAACCAGTGAACAGTCAGCTGCAAGGCCTCATTCAGGGAGAGCAAGTCCTCAGGAGAAGTGATTTTAATGTAGATCTGTGTGTCGTCGACATACATGTGGTAGAAGATATTGGCGGTGCGTAGCACTTCTGAAAGCGGTTCAAGGTAAAGATTGAAGAGGGTAGGGGACAGGGTTGATCCTTGGGGACTCCAACCGTGATCGGAGAGGGAGCGGATAGGTTGCCATTGATCAGGACTCTCTGTGAGCGATTATGGAGGAAGGACCTAAACCATTCAAGTGTGCCATCCAGACCCATCCTGAGTTTGAGGCGTTTAAGGAGTGATTTGTGGTTAACCATATCAAAAGCGGAGGATAGGTCAAGGAGGATAAGAAGACAGGTTTTGCCTGGGTCAAGGGCTTGGAGGGCATCCTCCACTATGTGGAGGAGGATGGTTTCCGGTCCAGATCTGAACCCGGATTGGAAGTCGTCTAGTAGGTGGAAGTTAGTGATGTGTAGGCTCAACTGCTGAAGCACACATTTCTCCAGAACTTTAGCTAGGAGTGGGATGTTAGAAATAGGTCCGTAGTTGTCTGGGGAAGCGGGATCTAGCGTAGGTTTTTTTAAGATGGGGACAACTTGGCCGGCTTTCAGAGAGTCAGGTATTGATCCCTGTAGGAGGGAAGTGTTGATTATTGCAGTCCAAAAAGGGATGATAGCCTGATAGGCAGCGGCTAAGCAGTTAGATGGGAGAGGATCATTGATGGTTAGGGTTTAAGGAGGATAGAATTTTCGAGACAGAGTGTTCGTCATAGACTTTGAAGTTGGACCAGTGCGCTTGGTTTTTGGGTGAAGTCGGGGTGGGGCAGCGCGGAGTGAAAAGGTGGAGCCGGCGGAGTTTGGGAGTAGATTGCGGACTTGAGTTCTTTTCCTAGGGCAGAGATTTTGTCGCAGAAGTAGGAAACTGGTGTTAGTTGGAAATGTTGGAAAAGAGCCAATTAAGGACATTGCCGTTGAATCCCATTCATGACTCGAGTGCGCCTATGAGGATGGGATGGTTGACTGTATCAAAGGAAGCTCAGAGGGCCAGCAATGTTAGGAGGCAGGTGTCCTCTTCATCTGTGAATATACTACTAGATCAATGTGTGCACGCCTGTGCCCTCCATTCTTCATGCTAGAAAATGTTCCAAAGTCTTGTTTTGCCTGCTCATAGTCAAGTGTCACGTTTAAGTTCCTGGGAGTCTGCCTGTTTTTGCAAATGCTGGTATGTCTGTGTCCCTTGTGATTTGTTTCCCATTGGAGGAGGGTTGGTCTTGCAGCCTTCCTGCCTAGTGGCTTAAGGCAAGCTGATTTGGGCCCCCAGCAACCTGTCCCAAGGTGTCCCTGAGACTCCATAACACACCAATATTCATAGTCCGTAGATTCTCTGGGTCCCCTTAACGATCGGGACCCCCATGCACAGAGCTGCAGGGGCCTGAGTTATGCCCCAATCCTGCCAACCCTCATGGGTCTATCAGTAATTGGGTGTTGTTCATGGCTGTAGATACTTATAGGTCTGTGAGAGAGTAAACAAAAGTGTCGTTAGCAGGCTTCTATGAGAGAGGTCAGTTTACCTTGAGGCACTGTAGCTTATCTCTATTTGAGTTGAAAGCTTTGCCACAAAAACATGCCATAGCCCTAGAAATTAGAGAATCATATTCATTGGTAGCCGAGTTAGATTATTTATCTTTTGTTTCCTGTCAAAAATGACCTCTAGGTTCTGAAGTTCCTAGTAAGTTGGAGATTTCAGTTTAACGCTAGTGTCGACTATTTAACGTCACACTGGAGCAACCACGCACCGGACGCGCGCAGCGGGGGCGCCAAAGGCAAGCCCGTCCGCGGACCGGCAGCGCACAGTGCCAGAGATGCTGCCGGTTTATGTACAGTTGTGACGGATAACACTAGCCGCAGCTATTCTGGGGAACAACTACGCGAGATAGGAAAACGGGTAAGCGTGCTTTGTAAACCGCCACTAGATAATGTAATAGGGATTGAGCTTGGCATTGTAAAGAATGATAGATTAAACTGTGGGTTGCGCAATTTAAGATCCTTTCCCAAGCATTCCACAGAGATTCAGCTACTGCTAGAAATACATGATCTTGATGCTCTGTTTATGACAGAGACATGGACGACAGCAGGGCAGGAGTTAGAGTTGGGATTGGCCTGTCCTGTGGAATATAAGGCCTTTCATGAACCAAGATCTAGGGGTCGTGGTGGAGGGTTCTGAGTTATTTTTAAAGATGCCTGGAATATTACTCCGCTGGACATAGATGAGATCACCTGTGCGGAAATATTGGGCTTCTCTGTTAAAGATCAGATGGGACACTCCCTCACGTGCATGGTCTGTTATAGACCGCCGGGGGCAGCTAATGCTCAACAACAGCAGGATTTGATTGATACAATTAATAATATGGCCCTCACCCATACCAGGTTATTAGTTTTGGGAGACTTTAATTTGTGGGCAAATGGGAGAATGGACACAGCATAAAATAATCTCATTCAGTCCTGCGCAAACCTGAGCCTGATACAATGTTTGTCAGAACCAACGCACTTAGAAGGCCACATCCTAGATATGATATACCCAGAAGAAGGCTTTATTATAATGGGGGAAATTCTGCCGGTGGGGTGGTCGGACCATCGTTTGGCCAGTTTTAGCGTGACACTTATAAGTAAGATGAGGCCCTTGACCAGGGAAGAAAGGACTTATCGGGACAGGGATTGGAAAGGACTGTTAAGGAAGGCAAAAATGGCCCCTCTATTTCAGGCAAAGACTTTGTTTAACCCTGAGAAACAGGTAACAGAGAATTACACAGTTCTCTGTGAGCACTTAACTAGGAGACTCGACCAACTGCCCCCTCTGAAGGACATTAGGAAAAGAGGAAGCCCTTCAGCTCCATGGCATACGGAGGCATTAAGGAATTATAAGTTGGGTTGTAAGATGGCAGAAAGACAGTGGAGAAAGGACTACGCTGAAATTAATAAAATCAGTTGGAAACAAACTTTAATTAAATATAAGAGAGAAATAGCAACTGCTAAAGCGGAATATTTTGCCACCTCCATCCTTAAGTCATCCAATAAATCTAAGAACATTTTTAGGATAGTAAGAGATATGACCCACCCTGGCTGTACAAACAGTAAAATTCCACCTACCCAGCAGCTGTGTGATGGTTTGGCAATTTTCTTTCAAGAGAAAATTAACAAGATCGTGGAAGGTCTGAAAGATGTGACCCCACTTGGTTCTTTGGACAGGAAAAGGGAGAAAAATCAAAGAACAACCTCAATAGGGATAACAACCCAAATTCACGTATCCCCGAGCTTACCTTTGATGAATTTAAGATGCCCTCAGATGAAGAGTTTGTTCGAGTGGCTTTAGGTATCTCTTCAGGGTCACCTTTGGATCATATCCCCCACAAGATATTGAAGGAACTAGGATCAGAGATCTTTCCTATCCTACGTCAGCTGTGTGGCCAGTCACTCAGTAGCGGAGTGGTGCCACCCGGCTGGAAGCAGGCAATTATATCACCGCTCCTGCAAAAATCCTCACTGTACCCAGGTTGCTATAAGAACTATAGGCCAATCTCACTATTACCATACCCAGTTAAGATCATGGAATGTTTGGTAAGCAGGGCATTGTCTCTTTTTTGGAGACAAATAATAAACTAGAAAATGAAAAATTTGGGTGCAGGCCTGGTCACGGAACAGAGACAGCCTTGGTGACCGTCCTGGATAACCTTCGAATGCAGGCGGACAGGGGACAATCGGCAATTTTAATACTGCTAGACCTGTCCGCCGCATTCGATACAGTCAATCATGCCATGCTTCTCACAAACTCTGGGAGTGACAGAGGTGGCATTGAGGTGGATGCACTCTTACTTATCTGATTGATTTTTTTATTTTTTTATTTTTAAAACATTTATTACAATCTACGCAGGTTACAAAGCTATATGCCTACAACCCTGGGGCCGGCAGCAAATTATTAAATGATTTTTCCTTAAAGCACACAGCCTTTACTCCGACATCCCGGGGGACCGGCAGCGAGACAGAATTCATTGCATATAGACCCACCTCGGTGTACCCAATGTGAAGACCAAAAGCATATATTGGAAAACATATACTATCTTAAAAACTAGCAACTCCCACCAACCCCCCCTGCCATGTCAACAAGCGTATGTCCCAGAATCCATTCTGCTCCCAATGACCCACAAACTACAAATACACACTCACCCGCTCCCAGTCGCACTGGTCCACTCTTCAGTTTAGCCCAGGGATTCACGACTTAGCCAGAGTGACACTATATAATGAATACAAATTGCCACATATCTTTAGACGAGAGGTGTTTCACGTATTATGTTCTGTCCTGAGGTCGGAGCCCCCCTGGTCCAGCCAAGTCACGAAGGGCGCCCAGACATCCAAGGGTCTGCTAGGCATAAGATCCTAATAGGTCGACAACTGATCTTTACAGTATCGGACCGCGTTTATCCATTCTGCTATTGTGGGCGGATGCGATTTTTTCCAGTGTATTGCTACCTGGCACTTTGCGAGCCGGAGTAACATGGATGTCAGCTTTCGGGGACCTTTAGGAACTTCAAGTACAAAGCCCAGCAATGCCACTAGTGGATTGATCTGCAGTGGGATGTTGACATTGTTCCCGATATGCCCAAAAATATCCGACCAAAATTGCGCTATTGGTTTGCAGAACCATGCTAAGTGTATAAACGTGGCATCTTGTGCCCCACACCTCCAACATCTCGCATCTTGTTGTATACCCATACTGTGTAACTGGAGTGGTGTGCGATATACTCTATGTATGTAATTAAAATGTATAAGTCGTAACCTATAGTTCGGCGAAAAGTGTTCCAGTTGAGAACAGCAAAACTGCCACTTTTTGTCCCTGATGGTCATATCAGCCTCCCTCTCCCATTCGGCTTTTGATGTGCTTGAAATTATTGGGGACGACTCTTGTGTTATACTATAAATTCTTGTTATTAATTTCCGAGGGGTCCGATTGGATATAATGTTTTCCAGAGCTAGTATCTGAGCTGAGGCATGTGGGAATCCCTCATATCTCACCCTACCTGGCACCCTGAGTTGATAATACAGCAACATATCAGAAGCTGACGGTGGATCAGGCTCACACAGCTGTTGGAGAGATAAGAATACATCTACTGGGTATAGATCCCGCCCCACCATCAGACCATGACCTCTTGCACGCTCAGTGATAGCTTTGTCCGTTAGCGGGCCAATCAGAGGATTACCCCCCAGTGGCATTGACAGAGCATACAATTCCTTGTGACCCGCCCTCTTTGCTATATTTCTCCATGCCCATCTCATTGTTTCAACAGTATTTATATCCGAATGCGACCTCTTATAAGGACGATATACTGCTGTATTGAGTGGGGTGGGCGCAGTCATATCTAATTCTATCGCCACAGGCGGTTGAAACGGGGTGGGATGTTGCCAAAAATGCAAGTACTGTGCCTGTGCACTATAGGCATACAGCTCGAAGTCAGGGACCCCCAGTCCTCCCCGAGAGAACGGGAGAGTTAATAAATTCCAAGATACACAGGGTTGTCTACCCGCCCTGACCAGGTCAAGGATTCCTGTACGGAGTCTTTTAAAGAAGTGAGTATTCAGTGGCCTAGGTATGTTTACAAACAGGTATAGTAGTTTAGGAAGTATAACCATTTTGGTTAATGCAATCTGGCCAGTTAGGGAAAGCGGCAAGCACTTCCACCACAGTATCTTACTTTCCATCCAATCTATCACTTTTCCGTAGTTAGCCAACCATATTTCCTGTATAGATCTACTTATCCATATTCCCAGATATTTTGTTTCGCCCGCCACCCACTGGATTGGGAACTCAGTTTCACATTGCTTGGTATTATCCGTGAGTGGTAACAGCACCGACTTTGCCCAATTAATCTGCACCCCCGTCAGCCCCCCATATCTAATGAACTCTCTCATGACTATGTCAAAACTATCTTTGGGTTTTACTAAGTAAATTGTCATGTCATCCGCATACATAGATATCAATAGTCCTCTGGACGTGAAGCCAATGCTCAGCTGTGTGTGATGTTGTCTAAGTCTCTCTGCTAATGGCTCAGTAGCGATAGCAAATAGCAGGGGCGACAGGGGACAGCCCTGACTCGCCCCCCCCTAGTTATGACAAATAGTTCCAACATCTGTCCATTTACCTTCACTCTCGCCGTTGGGTTAGTGTATATTACTTGGATTTGTCTAATGAAAATGGGACTGAGCCCCATCCTGGTCAGTAGGGCAAATAGGAATTTCCATTCCAACGAGTCAAACGCTTTTGTAGCTTCTAGCAATGCTGCTACCGCCTAAACGTGTGGTGCTAAGTAATGCAACAGACCAAATATCACTCTCAAATTATGCGCTGTCGATCTACCCGGTATAAACCCGGACTGGTCTGGAAGGGCTATTAGCGGGAGCATTGGCTGCAATCTGTTAGCCAGAAGTTTAGCATAAATTTTGGCGTCTAGGTTAATCAAAGACAATGGCCTTGGGGGGCGTGGCCAAGATGGCGACGGAGTGAGACGCTTTCTCGTGTCCCTCCGGCGCTGAGCCCAGCTACGCATTGTAATAGCACCCGAGGCGGCCTGCTCTTTCACCCGTTTAGAACTGCAGTGATCCCTAGGACTGAAGGGTCCGGCCCGGAGCTTCGGCTGTGGCCGTGGAAGCCCAGGGGCTGACATTGCCGCGACGGCGGCCTGTGGCCCAGCAATCCCCGGCCTTGCGTAAGGAGAAGCACCGGACTTCCGGTCCGCGATCCGCGGCTGCGTGAAGCTAGCACTGCCGGAGCCGCAACGAAGACGGGCGGTCGGCCCTTGGCCTGCAGCGCTTCTGCCCTACACCCCACCGGAGGCGAAGTTTGGAGGGGAGCATCGCTAGGGAGGACCGGCTGGCCTGGGTGAGTGCGGCGCCCTCGCTGCTTCCCCTCCCCCCCGGCCACGCTTCGACGGACCTGACGCTGCGGCCCGGCCGCGACCTCCCCCCTCTGCACCCACTCCTAGGGGCGCCCTGCATTAGAGTGGGGACGTCGAAGATCGCCATCGATCGGAAAGGGCCTAGAGGTGGGCCCCGGAGCACTTGCTGCTGGTGATTCGTGCTCCCGAGCCCTAGGCACTTGGCGGGCTCGGGCTCTGGGCTCTGCTGGTGCCGGACGAGATCGTGGTGGTGCAGCTGCGGCATAGCGGGAGCTCCGGCCTGTTGGACTTGCGCTGCCCCCCGTTGCTTTGGGGGGCGACTCTGAGCGAGAGGTGGAAGAGCACAGCAGGCGGAGCGGGAGGTCCGTGGTGAGGGACCAGCGGCACTGGGGGCCCCGGCAGCGGCGCTATTGTAGGAAGGTGGCTACCTGACTATGGTTACCCCAGATTTTTTGCCTGTGTTTAGCTGGTTTTTTGACTTAGTTGACCTGGTTCCCTGCTAATCAGGGCCCCAGGCCATCTGCTCTCTCTGTAAAATGGATTCCATGTACCCTAGGTACATACCACAATTGGAAATGGACTCCTTGTCAGCCCCTGTATAATGCACTATAGGTGCCCAGGGCATAGGGGCCACCAAGGCCTACCAGGGGCTGCAGCATATCTTTTGCCACCCCTGGCTGGTTCTTAAATTGACACAACTGGCTGATCACTCAGCTGGGGTAAGGTGGTGTAATCACCCCTTGCTTAGATATAGTATACCTATATCTAAACCTATATCTGGACACATATTAACCTGTGAGCCACTCCTATGGAAGGCCTCATCAATCCTGGAGGCAGAGTGCGTGGTTTCATGTGAGATGGAGCTCTAGCATGAGCTGAGCCTGTCTGCAGCTGTCGGGAACAACTCCCTAAGCTGTTTCAGGATAATGCCATACCATATACTCTTAAGTGCCTTATAATCCTCGCGGTTATATAGCAACTCTGGTTTGGCTTTATCAAAACATGTCGTGTAAGGTGTCATACGATTTGGAATACCATCCCCTCGCCAGTTCTGGCGACGGGGATGGCATTCCACCCCTCTAGAGGGGTAAGACATGTTCCTTTACTGTAATGCGGTTAATTTCTCCAAAGACCTTAGATCCACAAAATGGATGCCTCTGCCACAGACAAATGTCTGGACCCCTGCAGTTGACCGAAACTCAGCAGATGGGGCCTGGACAAAGGGTTTCCTGTCACAGGAGGGTGTCACCACCCTCCAGACAGGAGATAGTGGATTGTAGCAGGGAGGTTTGAAAGAAACCAGACACTGCCTGGGGCGCACAAGGCTGCCCCTTGCATAATCCGGCCAAACCGGTTCTGGGGCACTCCAGCCCTCGTGCCAGGGCGGCCTGGATCAAAGGAAAGGGGTGTATCCACCCCCTTCCTGGGTCCCACCCATAGGGAGGGACCTAGCAGGTAATCACGCCCCCCAGATTGGAATAAGAGTGGGAGCAGTGCCAATGCACATCAGATTTCCTGGAAGAAACATTAGAAACGAAACTCTGGACCCTTGGACCTCCATCTCAACGTGGAAGCCCGAAGAATCTCCCTTGTGGTCAAGGAGTGACCACCCTGCAGCAGCAGGCACCATCCAGCCCTCGACGTCTACTTAGTTGCAGTTCCCGCCGGAACTCGAGCGACTGAGATCGACGAGATTAAGCTTGCCTGCCTTCCAACAGCCCGATCCACAGTCCCTGCAGAGCTGAGACCCGTGGAGGCGACCGGAAGCGTGGGGCACGCCATCTTGAATTGACCACGAGACGCTGACCGTGCAGCCCACGAGTGACCCTCGAAGCTGTGCACCGGGGTTTGAGAAGCCCCCACCCTGAGCTGCTCCTGAACCGAAGTTCAGCCCTCCACACTCGACGAGTGCTGCGTGGGGCCCTTTGGCTCTATTTGGCTCAACGCGTTGGCCCGGTCACTTGCCAGCTGGCTAGTGGTCCCTGTGCCGACGAACTAACTAAGAAGACTCGTGAATCTGGTTGCTCCAGATCCACACCAGCTCCCCTGAAAAGGAGCCCCGACTCTGACCTTCCTGGTCCGAGTGAGAAGCAATCTTCCGATCCTGCGTGGATTGCTCTTGCCAAGGCTTGTTTGCTCCAAACTTGAAGCCGACTGCACCGACGGTGAGAGCCTGCGTGGGACAGATTGTGACCTGCTCCTGGACGTCGCAGATGCCCCAGAGCCCACGTGACAGCGGAGAGAAGCTCCTCGACGACCACCTGATTGCGCCCGACATTGCCTGGTTCCGTCCTGGTTCCACCCTGGTCACTGCTGAGTGACCCAGACTCTGTCCCCTCTGCTTTCAGGTACTCTACAACTTGAGTCCACCCTTGGACTCCACCGTACACTTCATCTTTAACCCGCCTGCAGCCCTTTCAGCTTCAAGCACCAAGAGCCTGCGTGTCAAAACCCGACGCCACTTCGACCCTGTGCACCCACTTCCTGTGGGTGAGGTAACTTTGCTCCGCCGGTGTTCCCACACTGGTGCACACCTCTAGGGTCTGTGTGTTAAGTTTTGTTCCTCTAGGTTCAGCGGAAGTGTCCTTAAACTTTAACTCTATGACTTTTACGCACCATTGGTTAACATTGGTGCATGCGTGCGCTTTCCGCACATCTCCCGAATCCCGAGGGCCATTCCCGACTTCAGCATTGCTTGTCCTGACTGCTCCCAGCGATTCCCTAGGCCCTAGGCCTAACCACTGTTCGAGTGGCCTCTCTTATACCACTTGTTTAGTATATGGTTTGAGTGGCCACCTGCCCTCATCCATAATTGTGCAACTTGTATGTTTAAACAGTGCTTTTGATTTAACGCTTGTGCCCCTTTATTCATAAAGAATACTGGGGATTGTTTTTAGTAATAAACACATATATTTTTATAATATATACTTGTGTGGTGTCCTTTCATTTGGTATTACAGGATTGTATGTGGTAAAACAGCTCGCTTAACACGACC
This sequence comes from Lissotriton helveticus, assembly GCF_964261635.1. NCBI lineage: Eukaryota > Metazoa > Chordata > Amphibia > Caudata > Salamandridae > Lissotriton > Lissotriton helveticus. Next base: position 375,997,969 of record NC_136060.1, read on the forward strand.
TCTTAAGTTAAGCCTTTAGGCTGCTTAGTCCATGCTACCCCTAGGATAGCTTGTCTAATAAGGTTGACTTACAACCAGACACCATAAGGGATTGTTTGGTCAGGTAGTAGGTGGTTCCAGAATTGGAAACATCCCCTACCAGGCCAACTTCTCACATTGGTGAGCAGCGGTGCGGATTTGAGCTTGCTGTTGTTTTACCATTGCAATCTTTGTATCAAATTGAAAGATCACATCAAGTACCTCTAGGTACATAAAAAATCAAAAGCTTAGCATATTAAGTTCTACTGAACTTAGTAGTTGTAGGTTGAAGGGATTAGCACACCCTGACTACAACTCACTAGCAAGGTACAGTAGGAAAACACTTAGTGTAGGTAAGTGCACCACTTACACCTCACTAGTAACCATGTCTGACACAGGAAAAGCCTCAGGGTCTAATCCTGTGACAGTTGACCCTACCCAGGCAACTTTTGGATATGACAAGTTAACCCGTAGAGACTTGATTGCCTTGTGCAAAGCAAGAGGGTTAAAAAGGGGCAGAAGCCCCACCTGCCAAATCCTGGTAGAAATCCTAGAACAGGATGACTTAGAGAAGGCAAAGGAAGCTTCCCTAGAAACAGGAAATGGAGAGAACCCCCCTGTAACTGATCCCCCTGAGGAGGAGGATGATGATGACTTAGATGAGGACTCAGATGTTGAGGACTTAGAAGTTCAGGAACAGGGTAGCCAGGTTCCAGTTGCCAGGCTTAGCCAGGCCAACTTGGACCTACTGGGGAATGGAGAGGGCCAGCACCTCCCCAGAACCCACCATAATATTCTCCCAGGCAACAGAAGAGTGAGATCTCCCTCAGGGGACTCTCATATTTCTAGTGCCTCCAGAGAATCAGAGAGAGGCATGACTGCTTCTCAGAAAGCTGAGCATAGGGCTAGGATGAGGGCTGTCAGACTCCAGATAGAGAGAGAGGAGGTAGCCCTGAGTCAAGCTAAACTTACCTTAGCTCAAGCTAGACTTGCCTTGGCAAGAGAGCAAAAATTGTGTGGCTTAGGTGCCACTGGTGGCAGCAATATTCCTAAAGAGAAACCCAGGTCCTATGATAGTAGAAACCTGACAAAGATTGTGCCCCCCTTCAAAGAAGGGGATGACATCCACAAATGGATGACTGCTCTTGAGAGAGCCTGCATGGTACAGCAGGTTCCTGAGGAACAGTGGGCAGCAATCTTATGGTACTCCTTTTCAGAGAAAGGGAGAGATAAGCTCCTCACTGTCAGACATGAGGATGCAAACAATTACAAAGTCCTGAAGAGTGTCCTAATAGATGGGTTTGGCTTAACCACTGAACAGTACAGGTTGAAGTTCAGAGACACCCAGAAGACACAGACTCAGGACTGGACTGATTTTGTTGATTGTGCAACTAAGGCTCTGGAGGGTTGGCTACATGGCAGCAAAGTACATGACTTTACAGGATTGTATAATTTGATTATGAGGGAGCAGATCCTAAGTAATTGTCAGAACCAGCTCTTACACCAGCACCTGGTGGACTCTGATCTGACCTCTCCCCAAGAATTGGGAAAGAAGGCAGACAAATGGGTCAGAACCAGGATTAGGCCTAAGAATCAGGACAGTAACCAGAAGAAGGAGTCTACCAAGCCTCAAGATAAGGGTGGGGATAAAAATAAAGAAAAGACTTCCCCAGGGCCCCAAAACTCCAAGGATGGGGGTGGGTCCCAAGACACTTCTTCAACTGAGAAAAAGCCTTATTGTTATGCCTGTAAACAGGTGGGGCATTACAAAACAGACAACTGTTGTCCCAAGAATAACAATAAAGAAAATATACCTCCAAAGCCAGCTTCAACACCTCCTGTTACTGTCAGCAGTAATCCCCCAGGAAGTGGAAGCACACCCAGGAATCTGGGTGGGTTTACTGTTGGAGCTCAGGTGGACCCTGGCCTATCCAGGTCCCCATCACCCAATGATCTTGTTTATGAGACTGGCATGGGGTTTGCCAACTTCTCTGCTTGCCCAAATACTTTGAGCAAGTATAGACAAGAACCCATCATCAATGGTTTGAAAGTTGAAGCTTTTAGAGACACAGGGGCTAGCATCACCATGGTGGCTGATGGCATAGTCCCCTCTAAGCAACTTTTACCTGGTGCCACATACCGGGTTACAAACATTGATGGAATCCAAACAAATCATCCCATGGCAGTAGTAAGTCTCAGCTGGGGAGGTGTCATTGGCCCAAAGAGAGTGGCCGTGTCACCAAACTTGCCTGTAGACTGCCTACTTGGTAATGATTTGGAGATCTCAGCCTGGGCTGAGGTTGAACAGGAAACCCATTCTAGAATGGTAAATTCCAATGGAAAGGTTAGTGGGGCTGTAATGGCTACAGCCCCAATGCAAGATGTCCTTCCTGAAAAGGTTGGTAGGGCTGAGAAACTCCCTGCCCCATCTTTAGCAAAAGCTCTTCCTGAACAGAATAGCAAAGCTGTTATGGTAACAGCAGAAACCCAAACTGAGTCTCCTCCTGAAAAGGTTGGTGGGGCTGTGATGGCCACAGCCCAAACTCAAACTGATATGTGTGTTGTGAAACCTGAAATGATGGATAACTCCACACAAACTGAGAGCATGGAGGAGGAAGAGAAATCTCCCCCTCACCAGACTTTAGGACAGGATCAGCCTCCTCAGGGAACTGATCTTACCCCTGATGAAGGAACTGCCCCAGAGGTTGTTAGGCCTGGCCTGACAGAGCCTCTGATGGCGGGGGACCCTTCTCAGGTGGAACCCAGTCTGGAGCAGGTAACCTGCCCCTCTCTCCCTTGCCTTAGCCAGCCCAGGGCTGCAGAGGACAAGAAGGACAGTGAGACCCAGAGGGCCCCCTGTCAAATAAAGCACCCCCATCAAAAGATTAGGTGCACCAAAACTAGTAGCCCTAGTAAGGTGAAAACTTTAAAAACTCCTGAGGGAGCCCCCTTAAAAACAGTTAGGGACCTCCCACAGATGGATTCTGTTGGGCACAGCCAAACCTGGGACCCAAAGGGCCCAAACCTGAACTGTCCCTCCAGCAAGCCAAACAGAGGGACCCAGCCTCCAGCTTTAGGTAGCCAGAGGTTGACCCTGAGAGCACAGTGCAACTCAGTTAAAGAGAGAAAGGCACACATGGTGGAAGATAATTGGAGGAAGCCAAGCCCTAACTTAGTAGAGCCTCACTTCAAAACTCCATATCCAAACCAGCCTTTAACTTTGCATAAACACACCCAAGGTAGTGATTCCCTATGGTGGAGACCCTCTAATACCCAAAGGGTGAGGGACTGCTTAGTGGACCATGAGACAGGGGGTACCCATGCTAGTGCAGGTACTTCCTTATATGGCCACTCAGGCAATATAGGCTTACCTGGCCAAGGATAGCCTTATCTCCTTTCGTTTGGGGGGGGGGTTATGTAGGAAGGTGGCTACCTGACTATGGTTACTCCAGATTTTTTGCCTGTGTTTAGCTGGTTTTTTGACTTAGTTGACCTGGTTCCCTGCTAATCAGGGCCCCAGGCCATCTGCTCTCTCTGTAAAATGGATTCCATGTACCCTAGGTACATACCACAATTGGAAATGGACTCCTTGTCAGCCCCTGTATAATGCACTATAGGTGCCCAGGGCATAGGGGCCACCAAGGCCTACCAGGGGCTGCAGCATATCTTTTGCCACCCCTGGCTGGTTCTTAAATTGACACAACTGGCTGATCACTCAGCTGGGGTAAGGTGGTGTAATCACCCCTTGCTTAGATATAGTATACCTATATCTAAACCTATATCTGGACACATATTAACCTGTGAGCCACTCCTATGGAAGGCCTCATCAATCCTGGAGGCAGAGTGCGTGGTTTCATGTGAGATGGAGCTCTAGCATGAGCTGAGCCTGTCTGCAGCTGTCGGGAACAACTCCCTAAGCTGTTTCAGGATAATGCCATACCATATACTCTTAAGTGCCTTATAATCCTCGCGGTTATATAGCAACTCTGGTTTGGCTTTATCAAAACATGTCGTGTAAGGTGTCATACGATTTGGAATACCATCCCCTCGCCAGTTCTGGCGACGGGGATGGCATTCCACCCCTCTAGAGGGGTAAGACATGTTCCTTTACTGTAATGCGGTTAATTTCTCCAAAGACCTTAGATCCACAAAATGGATGCCTCTGCCACAGACAAATGTCTGGACCCCTGCAGTTGACCGAAACTCAGCAGATGGGGCCTGGACAAAGGGTTTCCTGTCACAGGAGGGTGTCACCACCCTCCAGACAGGAGATAGTGGATTGTAGCAGGGAGGTTTGAAAGAAACCAGACACTGCCTGGGGCGCACAAGGCTGCCCCTTGCATAATCCGGCCAAACCGGTTCTGGGGCACTCCAGCCCTCGTGCCAGGGCGGCCTGGATCAAAGGAAAGGGGTGTATCCACCCCCTTCCTGGGTCCCACCCATAGGGAGGGACCTAGCAGGTAATCACGCCCCCCAGATTGGAATAAGAGTGGGAGCAGTGCCAATGCACATCAGATTTCCTGGAAGAAACATTAGAAATGAAACTCTGGACCCTTGGACCTCCATCTCAACGTGGAAGCCCGAAGAATCTCCCTTGTGGTCAAGGAGTGACCACCCTGCAGCAGCAGGCACCATCCAGCCCTCGACGTCTACTTAGTTGCAGTTCCCGCCGGAACTCGAGCGACTGAGATCGACGAGATTAAGCTTGCCTGCCTTCCAACAGCCCGATCCACAGTCCCTGCAGAGCTGAGACCCGTGGAGGCGACCGGAAGCGTGGGGCACGCCATCTTGAATTGACCACGAGACGCTGACCGTGCAGCCCACGAGTGACCCTCGAAGCTGTGCACCGGGGTTTGAGAAGCCCCCACCCTGAGCTGCTCCTGAGCCGAAGTTCAGCCCTCCACACTCGACGAGTGCTGCGTGGGGCCCTTTGGCTCTATTTGGCTCAACGCGTTGGCCCGGTCACTTGCCAGCTGGCTAGTGGTCCCTGTGCCGACGAACTAACTAAGAAGACTCGTGAATCTGGTTGCTCCAGATCCACACCAGCTCCCCTGAAAAGGAGCCCCGACTCTGACCTTCCTGGTCCGAGTGAGAAGCAATCTTCCGATCCTGCGTGGATTGCTCTTGCCAAGGCTTGTTTGCTCCAAACTTGAAGCCGACTGCACCGACGGTGAGAGCCTGCGTGGGACAGATCGTGACCTGCTCCTGGACGTCGCAGATGCCCCAGAGCCCACGTGACAGCGGAGAGAAGCTCCTCGATGACCACCTGATTGCGCCCGACATTGCCTGGTTCCGTCCTGGTTCCACCCTGGTCACTGCTGAGTGACCCAGACTCTGTCCCCTCTGCTTTCAGGTACTCTACAACTTGAGTCCACCCTTGGACTCCACCGGACACTTCATCTTTAACCCGCCTGCAGCCCTTTCAGCTTCAAGCACCAAGAGCCTGCGTGTCAAAACCCGACGCCACTTCGACCCTGTGCACCCACTTCCTGTGGGTGAGGTAACTTTGCTCCGCCGGTGTTCCCACACTGGTGCACACCTCTAGGGTCTGTGTGTTAAGTTTTGTTCCTCTAGGTTCAGCGGAAGTGTCCTTAAACTTTAACTCTATGACTTTTACGCACCATTGGTTAACATTGGTGCATGCGTGCGCTTTCCGCACATCTCCCGAATCCCGAGGGCCATTCCCGACTTCAGCATTGCTTGTCCTGACTGCTCCCAGCGATTCCCTAGGCCCTAGGCCTAACCACTGTTCGAGTGGCCTCTCTTATACCACTTGTTTAGTATATGGTTTGAGTGGCCACCTGCCCTCATCCATAATTGTGCAACTTGTATGTTTAAACAGTGCTTTTGATTTAACGCTTGTGCCCCTTTATTCATAAAGAATACTGGGGATTGTTTTTAGTAATAAACACATATATTTTTATAATATATACTTGTGTGGTGTCCTTTCATTTGGTATTACAGGATTGTATGTGGTAAAACAGCTCGCTTAACACGACCTCTTAAGTTAAGCCTTTAGGCTGCTTAGTCCATGCTACCCCTAGGATAGCTTGTCTAATAAGGTTGACTTACAACCAGACACCATAAGGGATTGTTTGGTCAGGTAGTAGGTGGTTCCAGAATTGGAAACATCCCCTACCAGGCCAACTTCTCACAGCTATCTTTCACCGGCCCCATCCCTGAAGAGTGTGGGAGGCTGGGACGGCCTTCCTGAGAGCGGGCCCCCTGAGATTTGAACGCCTGGAAGGAGCCTCCGGGGGGGGCCCGGTGCCCCCCTGCTTGTGCCGCGCCTGTGCCTCTGGGGTACTGAGAGGTCGTGGAGGTGCCCTCCGTTGGGGGCCCGGCTAGAGAGCTACGTGGCCCGAGTGGTGAGTGGAACGCGTTGTGCGGCGGCGGCTGGCCGTGGTGAGGCCAGACAGAGGCCGGGACCGGGAGGCTGGGGAGCCGTGCCCCTGGAACCCTAGCAGCAACATCGACGACGCTACACCCTGTGGCAGAGTGCTAGAGGCAGACACCTGGATTACGGACTGAGACCTGCACTTTGCGGAGCCCCGACTGTGAGGAGGCCGGTATGCGTCTTGATTCCCCGGAGCGGGTGCTGAGGCGCCCTTGTGAATACCGGAGGGGTGACGGCTACCCTCCCCGGAGGAGTCGCGATGTCCTCCTCGCTGCGCAAGGGGAAGGCCGGAAAGGATGGCGCAGCAAAGACTTCGCAACAACCACGGTCCCCTGGACCAAGCGCCTCGCCCAAGAACTCGGACGATGAGGCCCCTGCAACCAAGGCCTTCATGACGGAGCTCTTTGCCTCCATCAAGGAAGACATCTCTGAACTTCGCGCCCAACTAGCGTCGGACCTCCGGGAGGTGCGGAGGGACGTGGATGACCTCGGAGAGAGAGTTGCCACGCTGGAAGACCATGACCTAAACGGGGCAAATGATATCCATCAGCTGCAGCAGGATATAATTAGGCTCACGGAGCAGAACTTGGATCTTCAGGCCCATACGGAGGACCTGGAAAACCGTTCCCGCCGGAACAACATCCGCATTTGGGCGGTACCCTGGGACGGAGAAGCGGGTGATCTGCGGAGTTATGTCCAAGCTCTTTTCTTGCACGTTCTGGATGACGCTGATGTTCGGGAAATCAAAATGGACAGAGTGCACAGGGTCGGTCTCCCTAGACGGGGTGGAGGGTCGCCCCCGGACATGCTGGCCTGTGTGCACGATTTCCAGCTGAAGGAGCGGATCTTACGGAAGGCGCGGACTCTCTCGCCCTTGCAATTCAGAGAACATCATCCGCAGCTGTACCAGGACTTAGCAGCGACGACCCTTCAGAAGCGGCGGGAGTTCCGCCCGGTGACCACCTTCCTCCGGGATCGCAACATCTCCTACTCGTGGGGTCATCCCTTCCGCGTCATCTTCCGTTGGGAGAACAGACTTGCACAGATTCGATCTCTCCAGGCGGCTAAAGAACTGTTGGGACTGGACGATGAGACTCCTTCGCAGGGGCCTGGCAGATCACAGCAACGACGGCGCAGACGTTCCTCTTCATGGCAGAGAGTAGGCCCGGCCTCTGATCGTGGGCGGCCTGACCCTGCAGCTCGCCTACAAGAGAGAGGGGATGCAGTGACGTCGGTGGCCTTGGCGACTTTGGCGTCGTCCCAGCAAAGGTCCGGTGCCGCTTGAACCTTGAGCCGCCTGCGGGCTAGTGCCGGAGGGGCGCTTGCTGCCAGGTACCGTGGGTTTCAGTGTACTTTTGGAGAAGACACCCCGTACCGTGGCCTGTGGGATCCTGCACTGGATACCACACCCCCAGGCCAAGAAGACCACTTCGAACTGTTCCCCGATGGGACTGCTAAGTACATTTTTTCTGTTCTTGTTTGTTTTTGGGTTGGGACGGGGAGGGATGGGTGAGACATGGCGGGGTACTGAGGGGGGGGGCCTGTTGGATTCTGGATGCTCGGACGTGTGGCAGGCGGGGGCGACTGTTGGGGGGAAGGAGGGACGGGGGGTTGGGGAGTTTGGGTGGGTTGTTCGATGGGGTGTTGATGACAGGATTGCGTGGATTGTTATGCGTGCTGCTGTTGGTGTGCGGGTCGCTTTTAGCTGTAGGGAAGGGGGGAGTGGAACTGATGTACTGACTGGTTCGGGGGGGGCGGGTGGGGGTATCGACTTCAGAGCGGGTGACTTTCCCTTACCTCTATGCCACTTAATATTGCTACTTGGAATGTGAAGGGCTTGAATTCGCCACAGAAACGCCAAAAAAGATGGAAATACTTGATAGACCATCAGCTTGACGTGGTGGGTCTGCAGGAAACCCACTTGGCGCGTAAAGATGAGCTCCGCCTTAGGCATAGGCACTTCCCGCTTATCTATAGGTCCTCGGCTTCCACCAAGCATAGGGGGGTAGCCCTTCTATTTCGAGCGGCCCTTCACTTCCAGCCACTAGGGATGCAGAGTGACAGAGAGGGCCGATGGTTGCTGGTCAAGGGGTTGCTGTATGAGAGGATTTGTACTTTTGTGGTGGTGTATGCTCCCAACTCAGGGCAGAATAGTTTTCTCCAAGAGCTGCTACGGAACATTGAGAACTTTGTGGAGGGTCATCTGATTCTTCTCGGTGACTTTAACATGGTATGGGATAAAACCCTGGATACTTCAGGCACCCTTAGAGCCGATGCCGGCACGTTCTCCTCAGCCACGCAGCGTAAGATAAGTGAAATGGGATTGATTGATAGTTGGCGCGCACTGCACCCCCGCTCCCGAGACTACACTTTCTTTTCTGCTGTCCATCGCTCTTATTCCAGGCTCGATCATGTTTTTCTAAGCCAGGCTCTTCGGGGCGATGTCCGCGACTCCAACATCTTTCCACTCTCTGTCTCAAATCACATCTTACTGGTCCTTGGGTTGCGCTGGTCGGCGAAAGGCGACGGATTGCGCAAATGGTATTTCCCTGCTGCCTTACTCCGAGATGACACTTCTTGCAAAGCGTTACGAACGGCCATTCGCGACTTCTGGGCACTGAACCCGGTCTCGGACACCTCCATCTTCACGACCTGGGACGCCTGTAAGGCTTCCTTGAGAGGCACGTGCCTCGCTCTCAGCGCCAATCTTAACAAGTTGCGGAGAGCGGAACGTGAGAAACTGGAGGCTGAGCTGACCGACCTGGAAGCGGCGCATAAATTGAACCCTCTCGGCTCACCCTTCGCCCTCTTACTGCAGTGCGGGGGAAATTGAGGGCCCACTACAACAATAGGGCGGAATTTACTCTACTGCGGCTGCGCCACGCTTCCTACGCTCAGGGTAACATGGTGGGGAGGCATTTAGCCCGTCAACTCCGAGATAAACGGGAAAGGGAATACATTGGAAGCATGCAGGACGGAGCGGGGGACCCCCTTCACCGTGACGAGGAAAAGGCTGCCCTGTTTGGCCGCTTTTACGCTGATCTCTATAGAGGTGACGCTCACGATCCCGATAAGCAACGGCGATATCTGGCCGACTTGTCGCTGCCTCAAGTCTCTGCTGACCGCAACGAACGCTTAATGGCCCCTTTCTCCCGGGAGGAAATTCTGGACGCCATCAAGGCCCTGAAGCCTCACAAGGCGCCGGGACCTGACGGATATACCGCCCTTTTTTATCAGGCTTTCGCCACCTAGATCTGTGACCATCTTACGGATCTCTTCAATGCAATGGCGGAGTCTGGCGGCATCTCTGGCTCTATGGCTGAGGCGGTGGTCTCGGTCATTCCTAAACCCGGGAAGGATCCCGCTCACTGCTCTTCCTACCGGCCGATCGCCCTTTTGAACATCGACGCGAAATTGTATTCGTCTATTATTGCACGACGCCTCCAGGAGCTGATGCCGGTCCTCATCCACCCGGACCAGTCGGGCTTTATCTCGGGACGCCAGACCCACGATAATTTACGCCGGGTGATCCATTTGATAGAAAAGGCCGATAGATTCGGCATCCCAGCGGTGCTAGTGGGATTGGACGCGGAGAAGGCCTTCGATCGCGTGGATTGGGGGGTTTTGTTTAGTACCCTGGCGGCCTTCGGTTTCTCGGATAAATTCATCACGATGATCCGGGCGAACTACAGTACTCCCTGCTCCAGGGTAACCGTTAATGGCCATCTGTCACCCTTCTTCTCCCACTCCCGCGGAACTAGACAGGGCTGTCCTCTCTCCCCTCTGCTCTTTGCGCTTAGCATCGAACCGCTGGCGTTGGTAGTGCGGCAGCATGAGGAGATTCAGGGCCTTCCCTTCACGGGAAAGCAACACAAAATCTCACTCTTCGCTGATGATGTTCTGCTGTCCATAGGAGATCCTGCTCGCTCGCTCCCACACGTCCAGAAGGTCCTGTCCGAATTTGAGGAGGTAGCCGGCTTTAAGGTAAACTTTGGGAAGTCGTACATCCTGAACCTCACGCTATCACCAGCTGAGGAGGAGCGGGTACGGCCTTTGACCCTCCTGTCCTGGGCGACCGGCTCCCTCTTGTATCTGGGGGTCCGTTTAACACCCACTGTGGGGGGCCTGTTTGCGGCGAATTTCCCTCCGCTGCTGTCGTCCATCCGGGCTGACTTAGCCCGCTGGCAGCCCAAGTACATCTCTTGGCTAGGTAGGATACACGCCATTAAGATGGTTCTCCTCCCTAAGTTCCTCTACCTTTTCCAGGCTCTTCCGATCCCGCTGGACCTTGCTTATTTTAGACGCCTCAAAACCCTGATGCTCCGCTTCATCTGGCAGGAGGGGCGTGCCCGCTTCTCCTTCTTTACATTGCGCCGATTGAGGTCGGATGGAGGAGTGGGTCTTCCCGATATGCACTTGTATTATAAAGCGGCGCAACTGCGAGTTCTAGTGGAATGGTCCCAGCAACTCTCGGAGAAACACTGGCTGCATATGGACAGGAGTGTCGCCGGTCCGTCCATATGGGATCTCGCTTGGAAGCCCAAGAGTGATAGGCCCAGGAATGCCTATGTCAGTACCCCTACCAGCACGGTGCTGAAAGTGTGGGATACAGTCTCAGGCGATGATCATTGGACGACGTTCCCGTCGCCCTTTACCCCCATTCATTTCAACCCGGCCTTCTCCCCGCGATGCAGGAGGGTCCCTTTCGTTTGTGACGTGAGGGAGGCTGTCGAGCACTTACTCACCTCTTCCATGGTACCGTTCCGCTCACCTTCACTAATTGCATGAGAGACTACGGGGTTCCCCCGTCTGAAAGGTACCACCATCTCCAGCTCCTCCACTGGGCTACCTCCCCAGGGACGGGTGATGCTGCTACAAGACCGCCTTCCGCCTTCGAGGCCTTCCTTCTGCGCACTACCACCATGAAGGGGGCCATCTCCTTTCTCTATAAATTGCTGCTCACTACGGCGGCATCGCCCACGCTATATGGGACATTGGGAGGAAACGATCGGGAGAGACATCTCCGATGCCGAATGGGCAGGTCTCTGGCGGGACGTCTCGGTGCATAATCGCTCGGTAGCGCTGCGAGAAGCCCACCTCAAAACGATGATGGAATGGTACTTATGCCCATCCAAACTGCATTGCATCTTTCCATCCGCTTCCGACTGTTGTTGGAGAGGCTGCGGGTTCTTGGGGGATTTCCGCCATATCTGGTGGGACTGCCCGATCATTCGCCCTTATTGGGAGGAGATCTTGTCCCACCTCAAGGACATCCTGGGCTACCCGATATCTACCTCACTAGAACATGTCCTACTCGGGCTTCGGGACCCAGGCCTTGAGCACCAAACGAGAGCCGATAAGCAAATTCTCTGGCTCTGTCTTGGGGCGGCTAAACTCACCCTTACAGCGGCGTGGAAGACGCCGGCCGCTCCAGCGATCTCCCTCTGGCACACGAGGCTGTGGAGACTCCTGAGTGTAGAGAGAGTGGCGGACATCTTTCTGAGGAACTTTAAGAACTTCATCTTTCGTTGGGGCCCTCTGGTCCGAATCCTTTCACGAGGATTGCCCTCGGCAGTCTGCCCTTCCTCGGTGCGCGCGCTCCACCTATTTCAACTTTAACTGAGAGTAGTGTGTATGTATGAATGAATGGCTGTCATCACCACGGGGGGGAGGGAGGGGAGGGATGGGAGGGAGGTTTGTTCCTGTTCTGCGACGCTCATGGCACCTTTCAACGGGCTCAGCACTTAGTGCACGAGACAGCTAGCTCGGCTCCGTCTGGCCTCCTGGATTGGACTTCGACTTTGAACTAACTATGCTGCTCTGCCGTTGAAACTCTTTTTCCTAAAGTACGTTGCCCATGTGTAGACTATGATTCAGAGATGTCGCTCGTTGTACTGTTTTATTTTGTGTTTGCACACTGATAATGAAAATAAAAATTTTACAAAAAAAAGACAATGGCCTTTAAGAGTCCGGTTTGGTAGGATCCTTATTGGGTTTCAGTAATAATATGATTGTGGCCTCTCTTAAGGTAGGGGGAGTGTGCCCGTTTCCATCGCCTCCAAGTAAACCTGAAGTAGACGGGGAGCAACAATATCCATGTATTCCTTATAAAAGGCCGCGGTGAGTCCATCTGCCCTGGGGATTATTCAGCTGGCATGCCAGAGATCACCTGTCTCACATCATCTATCGTTATAGGCATTTCCATATATTCTCGTGCCCCATTATTGAACCACGCCAGTGCAATGGTATCCAAGTAGTCGGTGATGTCCGATTGTGACGGGTCAGTGTGAGAGGTGTATAATGACTGGTAGAAGTGAGCCATAGTCTCAAGAATGTCCTGTGGATTTCTGACTACCTCCCCGCCTCTGTGTGCAGTTCAGTTATGTGCTCAGAGCCACTTGGGGCAAGGAGTAGGTTGGCCAGCGTTTTCCCAGCCCAGTCTCCTTCTCCATATCGCCTGGCCTGAGCATATTTGTGTAAATATGCCGTTTCCCTCTCCACCTCCTCCTGATATTCAGTCAACTTTGACCTTAGTTTTGCCGTAGTAGCAGCAGATGGATTTACCCGATTGTCCCTTTCCAGGTTTTTAATATCTCGCTCAAGGTTTTGTAAGGTATTTCGTATAGCCCTCAATACTCCTGACTTTAATGCCATGCAGTGTCCCCTAGTGACCACCTTGAAGGCCTCCCACAGTGTTCCAGGGGATTCTACAGATCCTTCATTTAATTATAAAAAGTTGACTAGTTTCTCTCTAAGTTCTTCACGGAAAACCTGGTCTAGTAATGCTTTAGACGGGAATCTCCAACTAAATGGTTGTATGTACTGCGGTGGAATCTGCAAATTTATCTGAGTGGGTGCATGATCAGAGAATGTACGTGGATGGTGTGTGGTTTCCGTGACTCAATTGTGTAGGTCCCTAGATACCAGCCAATAGTCCAGTCTGGACCAAGCGTTCCTATGTTGTGTCACGCAAGTGCCCTCTCTAGCCTTTGGGTGAAGAGATCTCCAGGTATCTACCAAGTGTAGGTCTTCAACTATGTCCAACAACAGAGCCGCTGCCTTAGGATGATGCTCGTGAGTTTATTTATTTATTTATTTATTTTGAAAGTTTTATAGAGCGTGAACAAGACCCTTACGGGTATCCGAGCGCTTTACAATAAGCGTATACAGGCAAGACATAAAAGGAAATAAAAGGAACGTAAGAATAACATCAAAATCTTAAATAAAAGAAACGTGCAAGGAGTAAAACAAGGCAATAGAGCATGGTGGTAGAGAAAATCCTAGATAACAGGGCAAAATCAGATACGGTGCAGAAACTAGCTCTGTGTAGAAGGATGATGGGAATACATTGAACAAGAGAACATCAAAATATATGGACCAAAGTTTTGCATATAAACAAGCCTGGCTTTAGAATGGTAGGTAAAAAGGGTGAAATAGGGGTTCTTAAAAACAGTCATGTAAGGCAATGTTTATGTAAATTTCGCCATCAGGATGCCTTTTACTTCCAGTTTGAAAGAGGACGAGGAGCGGTTAAGTCTTATTTGTGGTGGGAGGGCATTCCAAATCCTGGGTGCCATTCCTGAAAAGGAGCAATTATAGGTTTTTTCCTTATTGAATTTTTGTGGTTTTACCCTGTCTATCTGCTGAAGGTGACAACACGACGTTGATATCAACCCCCCCCCCCCCTCATAAACTGCCACCTTCCCAAACGACTGGATTTTCTGCCAGACATGCTGGAAGAATGTTGGGCAGTCCATGTTAGGACCATAGGTGTTTACTATCACTACTGGCGTGTTACAAAGCATCCCCTGGAGCAGTATATATCTACCTTCTTTATCAATCAGCGAGCGGTGTGAATTTCAATGTAGGCCTCTACGTATTAATATCGCTACTCCCCTTGAACAATTCGAGTAGTTAGCTTCCACCACCTCTCCCCATCTGTTATGCCTGAGCGTGTTTGTGGCTGCAGATCTTAGGTGAGTCTCTTGAAGCAAGCATATGTCCACCCCATGCCTAATTAAGTAAGAGTGGATCAGTCTAACCTTTCTCCTGTCATTTAAGCCCCTAACATTCCATGATAGGCATGTGATGCTCGTCATGATCACTGCAATGTCGAGTTATGTATGTGGCCTTTCTGTCTCTTCCTCGTGTTCATAGTGAGTGTACCAAACAGTATAATATCAGTAGTCTGCAGCACGGTGAAGTTATATCTCTGATCCAGCAAAGGACATGTACCTGCGCAAACCAGGCGCAATCTACACTTTCCCACTAACATGTGACATGGCAGGTAAGGCGAACCAAACAAAAACCCCTCCCCTTTCCTCCCACACCAACCCCCCAATCAGGTAGTGAATCTCCCACCCACTCCCCCATGAACCATAAGCATTCGATACATAGTGTTGAACATAAGGGAATTATCCCATAGGGTAACCTGAGGTCGCTGGCATATCACCCCCACTCTTTGGTAGGGTGGCCGAGAATATTACACGTTCCCTCAGCCCAAGAAAGCACCTATATGTACTGCGCAAAGACAGCGTGTTAACATATCCCATCCATTCAACTTTAGGCTAATAAACGCTTACGCCCCGAGTCTTATAGGTCAACCAATGCCATGAATAGAGCATTGACAGCAGTACAGTTTGCCATGGCATGCACTCATCTGTGTATCCAGCGTACGCGTCCCTGGTACTCAATCATTGTCACTCTTGTTCTTATCACACTGTGGGTAATTTCCCGCCTCCAGTTTTTTATGGTCTTTCGCCATTTGTTTTGCATATGCAAGAGCAGCTTTGGCATCTGTAAAGTAGGTGGGTTTTCCATGGCCTTGAATTCCTTTTTTGGCAGGATAGATCAAGGTGTATCTATTTCTGATCTGCTGAAATATTTTACTTGTAAAGTGAAGTCCGGGTGGCAGGCGAGTGTCCCACACGTCTCCTCTGGTGCTAGGCAGAGCCCGAGGGCGCGGTCCGCTCCACTCCACCCCCGGTATATGTCTCTCTTCCCGTCGGGCTCACCTGGTCTCCAGGACCAGGAGTTTCTGGCTCCTCGGGATATCACGAGTTTCTGGGCGAGAAATGCAGGGGACTTGGAGTAAGGGGCCTTGTGAGTGATGCAAGCCAGCTTAAATTGGACTCTAGCCTCAAGAGGAAGCCAGTTCAGAGCTTTAAGGTGAGGCGAGATGTGGTCGAATTTCTTTGAACCAGATAGGAGTCTCGTGGCGGCGTTGAGGCAGGCTTTCAAAGGAGCCAGAGAGTTCTTGGGTAGACCTGCGAGGGTAGAACATCCATATTCTAGTCTGGAGATGACTAGTGCCTGAATTGCAGTTTTTAGGTCGGGACTGTCGAGGAAAGGTTTCAGGTTTCTAAGGTAGCTCAGGTGAAATCTGGCAGTTTTGGCCATCGAGTTGATATGGCCATGCATGTTCAGGCTGCCGTCTAGGGTAATTCCGAGGGATTTAGCAGTCCACAATGGTAGGAGAGCAGTTTAGCGCTGTGATAGCCTTGATCCATTCTTGAATGTCTGGATTGGTTTTGGGTGGTAAGATTAGAAGGAACCCAGTTTTATTTTGCGTTGAGTTTGAGGTGGTTAGAGGTGAACCAGTGAACAGTCAGCTGCAAGGCCTCATTCAGGGAGAGCAAGTCCTCAGGAGAAGTGATTTTAATGTAGATCTGTGTGTCGTCGACATACATGTGGTAGGAGATATTGGCGGTGCGTAGCACTTCTGAAAGCGGTTCAAGGTAAAGATTGAAGAGGGTAGGGGACAGGGTTGATCCTTGGGGACTCCAACCATGATCGGAGAGGGAGCGGATACGTTGCCATTGATCAGGACTCTCTGTGAGCGATTCTGGAAGAAGGACCTAAACCATTCAAGTGTGCCATCCAGGCCCATCCTGAGTTTGAGGCGTTTAAGGAGTGTTTTGTGGTTAACCATATCAAAAGCTGAGGATAGGTCAAGGAGGATAAGAAGACAGGGTTTGCCTGGGTCAAGGGCTTGGAGGGCATCATCCACGATGTGGAGGAGATTGGTTTCCGGTCCAGATCTGAACCCGGATAGGAAGTCGTCTAGTAGGTGGAAGTTAGTGATGCGTAGGCTCAACTGCTGTTGCACACATTTCTCCAGAACTTTAGCTAGGAGTGGGATGTTAGAAATAGGTCCGTAGTTGTCAG
Organism: Lissotriton helveticus; assembly: GCF_964261635.1. Lineage (NCBI taxonomy): Eukaryota > Metazoa > Chordata > Amphibia > Caudata > Salamandridae > Lissotriton > Lissotriton helveticus. The sequence continues at coordinate 376,014,551 of NC_136060.1, forward strand.
GGGAAGCGGGATCTAGCGTAGGTTTTTTTAAGATGGGGACGACTTGGCCGGCTTTCAGAGAGTCAGGTATTGATCCCTGTAGGAGGGAAGTGTTGATTATTGCAGTCCAAAAAGGCATGATAGCCTGATAGGCAGCGGCTAAGCAGTTAGATGGGAGAGGATCATTGATGGTTAGGGTTTAAGGAGGATAGAATTTTCGAGACAGAGTGTTCGTCATAGACTTTGAAGTTGGACCAGTGCGCTTGGTTTTTGGGTGAAGTCTGGGTGGGCAGCGCGGAGTGAAAAGGTGGAGCCGGCGGAGTTTGGGAGTAGATTGCGGACTTGAGTTCTTTTCCTAGGGCAGAGATTTTGTCGCAGAAGTAGGAAACTGGTGTTAGTTGGAAATGTTGGAAAAGAGCCAATTAAGGACATTGCCGTTGAATCCCATTCATGACTCGAGTGTGCCTATGAGGATGGGATGGTTGACTGTATCAAAGGAAGCTGAGAGGGCCAGCAATGTTAGGAGGCAGGTGTCCTCTTCATCTGTGAATATACCACTAGATCAATGTGTGCACGCCTGTGCCCTCCATTCTTCATGCAAGAAAATGTTCCAAAGTCTTGTTTTGCCTGCTCATAGTCAAGTGTCATGTTTAAGTTCCTGGGAGTCTGCCTGTTTTTGCATATGCTGGTATGTCTGTGTCCCTTGTGATTTGTTTCATATTGGAGGAGGGTTGGTCTTGCAGCCTTCCTGCCTAGTGGCTTAAGGCATGCTGATTTGGGCCCCCAGCAACCTGTCCCAAGGTGTCCCTGAGACTCCATAACACACCAATATTCATAGTCTGTAGATTCTCGGGGTCCCCTTAACGATTGGGACCCCCATGCATAGGGAGAGCTGCAGGGACCTGAGTTATGCCCCAATCCTGCCAACCCTCATAGGTCTATCAGAAATTGGGGGTATACAACCTTTACCACGCAACTTTTACCACGACCTACCTTTACCACGCAACTTTTACAACGCAGGACCCTTTACCACGCATACCATTACAACGCTGGTATTTACTTCGCAGGTACCTTTACAACGCATACCATTACAACGTAAGTATTGGTAAGTATATAATTTTATTTAAAATATTTTAGGTTTGGGTTTTGGGTAAATGGGTATTTTTAGGGTTCAGGGTCAGTTTTCAGTTTTTGGGTAAATGGGTATTTTTAGGGTTCAGGGTCAGTTTTCAGTTTTTGGGTAAATGGGTATTTTTAGGGTTCAGGGTCAGTTTTCAGTTTTTGGGTAAAGGGGTATTTTTAGGGTTCAGGATCAGTTTTCAGTTTTTGGGGTACAGGGGTATTTTTAGGGTTCAGGGTCAGTTTTCAGTTTTTGGGGTACAGGGGTATTTTTAGGGTTCAGGGTCAGTTTTCAGTTTTTGGGGTACAGGGGTATTTTTAGGGTTCAGGGCTGGGTTTGGGTTTTGGGGTTCAGGGGTATTTTTAGGTTTTAGGGCTGGATTTGGGTTTTGGGGTACAGGGGTATTTTTAACATATATATTTAAAAATTAATAAATAAATATTAATATAAATAATTAAAATATTAAATATTAAAATAATAATTTATTAATTTAAAAAAATATTATTAATAATTAAATTATTTTACCATATTATTTACTTACCTATACTTACGTTGTAATGGTATGCGTTGTAATAGTACCTGCGTTGTAAATACCAGCGTTGTAATGGTATGCGTGGTAAAGGGTCCTGCGTTGTAAAAAATGCGTGGTAATGGTCTGCGTGGTAAAAGAACGCGTGGTAACGTCATATATCCGTAATTGGGTGTTGTTCATGGCTGTAGATACTTATAGGTCTGTGAGAGAGTAAACAAAAGTGTCGTTAGCAGGCTTCTATGAGAGAGGTCAGTTTACCTTGAGGCACTGTAGCTTATCTCTATTTGAGTTGAAAGCTTTGCCACAAAAACATGCCATAGCCCTAGAAATTAGAGAATCATATTCATTGGTAGCCGAGTTAGATTATTTATCTTTTGTTTCCTGTCAAAAATGACCTCTAGGTTCTGAAGTTCCTAGTAAGTTGGAGATTTCAGTTTAATGCTAGTGTCGACTATTTAACGTCACACTGGAGCAACCACGCACCGGACGCGCGCAGCGGGGGCGCCAAAGGCAAGCCCGTCCGCGGACCGGCAGCGCACAGTGCCAGAGATGCTGCCAGTTTATGTAAAGTTGTGACGGATAACACTAGCTGCAGCTATTCTGGGGAACAACTACGCGAGATAGGAAAACGGGTAAGCGTGCTTTGTAAACCGCCACTAGATAATGTAATAGGGATTGAGCTTGGCATTGTAAAGAATGATAGATTAAACTGTGGGTTGCTCAATTTAAGATCCCTTCCCAAGCATTCCACAGAGATTCAGCTACTGCTAGAAATACATGATCTTGATGCTCTGTTTATGACAGAGGCATGGACGACAGCAGGGCAGGAGTTAGAGTTGGGATTGGCCTGTCCTGTGGAATATAAGGCCTTTCATGAACCAAGGTCTAGGGGTCGTGGTGGAGGGTTCTGAGTTATTTTTAAAGATGCCTGGAATATTACTCCGCTGGACATAGATGAGATCACCTGTGCGGAAATATTGGGATTCTCTGTTAAAGATCAGATGGGACACTCCCTCACGGGCATGGTCTGTTATAGACCGCCGGGGGCAGCTAATGCTCAACAACAGCAGGATTTGATTGATACAATTATTAATATGGCCCTCACCCATACCAGGTTATTAGTTTTGGGAGACTTTAATTTGTGGGAAAATGGGAGAATGGACACAGCATAAAATAGTCTCATTCAGTCCGGCGCAAACCTGAGCCTGATACAATGTTTGTCAGAACCAACGCACCTAGAAGGCCACATCCTAGATATGATATTCCCAGAAGAAGGCTTTATTATAATGGGGGAAATTCTGCCGGTGGGGTGGTCGGACCATCGTTTGGCCAGTTTTAGCGTGGCACTTATAAGTAAGATGAGGCCCTTGACCAGGGAAGAACGGACTTATCGGGACAGGGATTGGAAAGGACTGTTAAGGAAGGCAAAAATGGCCCCTCTATTTCAGGCAAAGACTTTGTTTAACCCTGAGAAACAGGTAACAGAGAATTACACAGTTCTCTGTGAGCACTTAACTAGGAGACTCGACCAACTGCCCCCTCTGAAGGACATTAGGAAAAGAGGAAGCCCTTCAGCTCCATGGCATACGGAGGCATTAAGGAATTATAAGTTGGGTTGTAAGATGGCAGAAAGACAGTGGAGAAAGGACTACGCTGAAAATGATAAAATCAGTTGGAAACAAACTTTAATTAAATATAAGAGAGAAATAGCAACTGCTAAAGCGGAATATTTTGCCACCTCCATCCTTAAGTCATCCAATAAATCTAAGAACATTTTTAGGATAGTAAGAGATATGACCCACCCTGGCTGTACAAACAGTAAAATTCCACCTACCCAGCAGCTGTGTGATGGTTTGGCAATTTTCTTTCAAGAGAAAATTAACAAGATCGTGGAAGGTCTGAAAGATGTGACCCCACTTGGTACTTTGGACAGGAAAAGGGAGAAAAATCAAAGAACAACCTCAATAGGGATAACAACCCAAATTCACGTATCCCCGAGCTTACCTTGGATGAATTTAAGATGCCCTCGGGTGAAGAGTTTGTTCGAGTGGCTTTAGGTATCTCTTCAGGGTCACCTTTGGATCCTATCCCCCACAAGATATTGAAGGAACTAGGATCAGAGATCTTTCCTATCCTACGTCAGCTGTGTGGCCAGTCACTCAGTAGCGGAGTGGTGCCACCCGGCTGGAAGCAGGCAATTATAGCACCGCTCCTGCAAAAATCCTCACTGGACCCAGGTTGCTATAAGAACTATAGGCCAATCTCACTATTACCATACCCAGTTACGATCATGGAATGTTTGGTAAGCAGGGCATTGTCTTTTTTTGGAGACAAATAATAAACTAGAAGATGAAAAATTTGGGTTCAGGCCTGGTCACGGAATAGAGACAGCCTTGGTGACCGTCCTGGATAACCTTCGAATGCGGGCGGACAGGGGACAATCGGCAATTTTAATACTGCTAGACCTGTCCGCCGCATTCGATACAGTCAATCATGCCATCCTTCTCACAAACTCTGGGAGTGACAGGGGTGGCATTGAGGTGGATGCGCTCTTACTTATCTGATTGATTTTTTTATTTTTTTATTTTTAAAACATTTATTACAATCTACGCAGGTTACAAAGCTATATGCCTACAACCCTGGGGCCAGCAGCAAATTATTAAATGATTTTTCCTTAGAGCACACAGCCTTTACGCCGACATCCCGGGGGACCGGCAGCGAGACAGAATTCATTGCATATAGACCCACCTCGGTGTACCCAATGTGAAGACCAAAAGCATATATTGGAAAACATATACTATCTTAAAAACTAGCAACTCCCACCAACCCCCCCTGCCATGTCAACAAGCTTATGTCCCAAAATCCATTCTGCTCCCAATGACCCAAAAACTACAAATACACACTCACCCGCTCCCAGTCGCACTGGTCCACTCTTCAGTTTAGCCCAGGGATTCACGACTTAGCCAGAGTGACACTACATAATGAATACAAATTGCCACATATCTTTAGACGAGAGGTGTTTCACGTATTATGTTCTGTCCTGAGGTCGGAGCCCCCCTGGTCCAGCCAAGTCACGAAGGGCGCCCAGACATCTAAGGGTCTGCTAGGCATAAGATCCTAATAGGTCGACAGCTGATCTTTACAGTATCGGACCGCGTTTATCCATTCTGCTATTGTGGGCGGATGCGAGTTTTTCCAGTGTATTGCTACCTGGCGCTTTGCGAGCAGGAGTAACATGGATGTCAGCTTTCGGGGACCTTTAGGAACTTCAAGTACAAAGCCCAGCAATGCCACTAGTGGATTGATCTGCAGTGGGATGTTGACATTGTTCCCGATATGCCCAAAAATATCCGACCAAAATTGCGCTATTGGTTTGCAGAACCATGCTAAGTGTATAAACGTGGCATCTTGTGCCCCACACCTCCAACATCTCGCATCTTGTTGTATACCCATACTGTGTAACTGGAGTGGTGTGCGGTATACTCTATGTAAGTAATTAAAATGTATAAGTCGTAACCTATAGTTCGGCGAAAGGTGTTCCAGTTGAGAACAGCAAAACTGCCACTTTTTGTCCCTGATGGTCATATCAGCCTCCCTCTCCCATTCGGCTTTTGATGTGCTTGAAATTATTGGGGACGACTCTTGTGTTATACTATAAATTCTTGTTATTAATTTCCGAGGGGTCCGATTGGATATAATGTTTTCCAGAGCTAGTATCTGAGCTGAGGCATGTGGGAATCCCTCATATCTCACCCTACCTGGCACCCTGAGTTGATAATACAGCAACATATCAGAAGCTGACGGTGGATCAGGCTCACACAGCTGTTGGAGAGATAAGAATACATCTACTGGGTATAGATCCCGCCCCACCATCGGACCATGACCTCTTGCACGCTCAGTGATAGCTTTGTCCGTTAGCGGGCCAATCAGAGGATTACCCCCCAGTGGCATTGACGGAGCATACAATTCCTTGTGACCCGCCCTCTTTGCTATATTTCTCCATGCCCATCTCATTGTTTCAACAGTATTTATATCCGAATGCGACCTCTTATAAGGACGATATACTGCTGTATTGAGTGGGGTGGGCGCAGTCATATCTAATTCTATCGCCACATGCGGTTGAAACGGGGTGGGATGTTGCCAAAAATGCAAGTACTGTGCCTGTGCACTATAGGCATACAGCTCGAAGTCAGGGACCCCCAGTCCTCCCCGAGAGAACGGGAGAGTTAATAAATTCCAAGATACACAGGGTTGTCTACCCGCCCAGACCAGGTCAAGGATCCCTGTACGGAGTCTTTTAAAGAAGTGAGTATTCAGTGGCCTAGGTATGTTTACAAACAGGTATAGTAGTTTAGGAAGTAGAACCATTTTGGTTAATGCAATCTGGCCAGTTAGGGAAAGCGGCAAGCACTTCCATCACAGTATCTTACTTTCCATCCAATCTATCACTTTTCCGTAGTTAGCCAACCATATTTCCTGTATAGATCTACTTATCCATATTCCCAGATATTTTGTTACGCCCGCCACCCACTGGATAGGGAACTCAGTTTCACATTGCTTGGTATTATCCGTGAGTGGTAACAGCACCGACTTTGCCCAATTAATCTGCACCCCCGTCAGCCCCACATATCTAATGAACTCTCTCATGACTATGTCAAAACTATCTTTGGGGTTTACTAAGTAAATTGTCATGTCATCCGCATACATAGATATCAATAGTCCTCTGGACGTGAAGCCAATGCTCAGCTGTGTGTGATGTTGTCTAAGTCTCGCCGCTAATGGCTCGGTAGCGATAGCAAATAGCAGGGGCGACAGGGGACAGCCCTGACTCGCCCCCCTTGTTATGACAAATGGTTCCAACATCTGTCCATTTACCTTCATTCTCGCCGTTGGGTTAGTGTATATTACTTGGATTTGTCTAATGAAAATGGGACTGAGCCCCATCCTGGTCAGTAGGGCAAATAGGAATTTCCATTCCAACGAGTCAAACGCTTATGTAGCTTCTAGCAATGCTGCTACCGCCTAAACGTGTGGTGCTAAGTAATGCAACAGACCAAATATCACTCTCAAATTATGCGCTGTCGATCTACCCGGTATAAACCCGGACTGGTCTGGAAGGGCTATTAGCGGGAGCATTGGCTGCAATCTGTTAGCGAGAAGTTTAGCATAAATTTTGGCGTCTAGGTTAATCAAAGACAATGGCCTTTAAGAGTCCGGTTTGGTAGGATCCTTATTGGGTTTCAGTAATGTTATGATTGTGGCCTCTCTTAAGGTAGGGGGAGTGTGCCCGTTTCCATCGCCTCCAAGTAAACCTGAAGTAGACGGGGAGCAACGATATCCATGTATTGCTTATAAAAGGCCGCGGTGAGTCCATCTGCCCTGGGGATTTATCAGCTGGCATGCCAGAGATCACCTGTCTCACATCATCTATCGTTATAGGCATTTCCATATATTCTCGTGCCCCATTATTGAACCACGCCAGTGCAATGGTATCCAAGTAGTCGGTGATGTCCGATTGTGACGGGACAGTGTGAGAGGTGTATAATGACTGGTAATATTGAGCCATAGTCTCAAGAATGTCCTGTGGATTTCTGACTACCTCCCCACCTCTGTGTGCAGTTCAGTTATGTGCTCAGAGCCACTTGGGGCAAGGAGTAGGTTGGCCAGCGTTTTCCCAGCCCAGTCTCCTTCTCCATATCGCCTGGCCTGAGCATATTTGTGTAAATATGCCGTTTCCCTCTCCGCCTCCTCCTGATATTCAGTCAACTTTGACCTTAGTTTTGCCGTAGTAACAGCAGATGGATTTACCCGATTGTCCCTTTCCAGGTTTTGAATATCTCGCTCAAGGTTTTGTAAGGTATTTCGTATAGCCCTCAATACTCCTGACTTTAATGCCATGCAGTGTCCCCTAGTGACCACCTTGAAGGCCTCCCACAGTGTTCCAGGGGATTCTACAGATCCTTCATTTAATTATAAAAAGTTGACTAGTTTCTCTCTAAGTTCTTCACGGAAAACCTGGTCTAGTAATGCTTTAGACGGGAATCTCCAACTAAATGGTTGTATGTACTGCGGTGGAATCTGCAAATTTATCTGAGTGGGTGCATGATCAGAGAATGTACGTGGATGGTGTATGGTTTCCGTGACCCAATTGTGTAGGTCCCTAGATACCAGCCAATAGTCCAGTCTGGACCAAGCGTTCCTATGTTGTGTCACGCAAGTGCCCTCTCTAGCCTTTGGGTGAAGAGATCTCCAGGTATCTACCAAGTGTAGGTCTTCAACTATGTCCAACAACAGAGCCACTGCCTTAGGATGATGCTCGTGAGTTTATTTATTTATTTTGAAAGTTTTATAGAGCGTGAACAACGGGTATCCGAGCGCTTTACAATAAGCGTATATAGGCAAGACATAAAAGGAAATAAAAGGAACGTAAGAATAACATCAAAATCTTAAAGAAAAGAAACGTGCAAGGAGTAAAACAAGGCAATAGAGCATGGTGGTAGAGAAAATCCTAGATAACAGGGCAAAATCAGATAAGGTGCAGAAACTAGCTCTGTGTAGAAGGATGATGGGAATACATTGAACAAGAGAACATCAAAATATATGGACCAACGTTTTGCATATAAACAAGCCAGGCTTGAGAATGGTAGGTAAAAAGGGTGAAATAGGGGTTCTTAAAAACAGTCATGTAAGGCAATGTTTATGTAAATTTCGCCATCAGGATGCCTTTTACTTCCAGTTTGAAAGAGGACGAGGAGGGGTTAAGTCTTATTTGTGGTGTGAGGGCATTCCAAATCCTGGGTGCCATTCCTGAAAAGGAGCGATTATAGGTTTTTTCCTTATTGAATTTTTGTGGTTTTACCCTGTCTATCTGCTGAAGGTGACAACACGACGTTGATATCAACCCCCCCCCCCTCATAAACTGCCACCTTCCCAAACGACTGGATTTTCTGCCAGACATGCTGGAAGAATGTTGGACAGTCCATGTTAGGACCATAGGTGTTTACTATCACTACTGGAGTGTTACAAAGCATCCCCTGGAGCAGTATATATCTACCTTCTTTATCAATCAGCGAGCGGTGTGAATTTCAATGTAGGCCTCTACGTATTAATATCACTACTCCCCTTGAACAATTCGAGTAGTTAGCTTCCACCACCTCTCCCCATCTGTTATGCCTGAGCGTGCTTGTGGCTGCAAATCTTAGGTGAGTCTCTTGAAGCAAGCATATGTCTACCCCATGCCTAATTAAGTAAGAGTGGATCAGTCTAACCTTTCTCCTGTCATTTAAGCCCCTAACATTCCATGATAGGCATGTGATGCTAGTCATGATCACTGCAATGTCGAGTTATGTATGTGGCCTTTCTGCCTCTTCCTCGTGTTCATAGTGAGTGTACCAAACAGTATAACATCAGTAGTCTGCAGCACGGTGAAGTTATATCTCTGATCCAGCAAAGGACATGTACCTGCGCAAACCAGGCGCAATCTACACTTTCCCACTAACATGTGACATGGCAGGTAAGGCGAACCTAACAAAAACCCCTCCCCTTTCCTCCCACACCAACCCCCCAATCAGGTAGTGAATCTCCCACCCACTCCCCCATGAACCATAAGCATTCGATCCATAGTGTTGAACATAAGGGAATTATCCCATAGGGTAACCTGAGGTCGCTGGCATACCACCCCCACTCTTTGGTAGGGTGGCCGAGAATATTACACGTTCCCTCAGCCCAAGAAAGCACCTATATTTACTGCGCAAAGACAGCGTGTTAACATATCCCATCCATTCAACTTTGGGCTAATAAACGCTTACGCCCCGAGTCTTATAGGTCAACCAATGCCATGAATAGAGCATTGACAGCAGTACAGTTTGCCATGGCATGCATGTATCTGTGTATCCAGCGTACGCGTCCCTGGTCCTCAATCATTGTCACTCTTGTTCTTATCACACTGTAGGTAATTTCCCGCCTCCAGTTTTTTATGGTCTTTCGCCATTTGTTTTGCATATGCAAGAGCAGCTTTGGCATCTGTAAAGTAGGTGGGTTTTCCATGGCCTTGAATTCTTATTTTGGCAGGATAGATCAAGGTGTATCTATTTCTGATCTGCTGAAATATTTTTTTCGCAGGAAGGAATTCCCTGCGGGCCGCCTGAACTTGTAAAGTGAAGTCCGGGTGGCAGGCGAGTGTCCCACACGTCTCCTCTGGTGCTAGGCAGAGCCCGAGGGCGCGGTCCGCTCCACTACACCCCCGGTATATGTCTCTCTTCCCGTCGGGCTCACCTGGTCTCCAGACGAGGCCCGCAGTTTACTATCGGAGCATACAGCATCGCCCTCTTCTCCCGATAACAGCCCAGCTCCACATCGCGAATTTGCTCCGGCCCCCGCCGCCTCCCATCTACAATATCGGGTTCATGCTGACGCTCTCTTTCCTCGCCACACCTCCTGGCCTTGGTGTTGGACCACCGGAGTCTCCAGTCCTCACGCCGGATTCAGTGTGTAATTTAGGTCCCAGTGTCTTCCGGAAGATCAGCAGGTAGGCCACAAAGTCGGCGATTTGATTTTTCCCAGAGCTCCACACCATCCACCAACATAAAGTCCGTTGCGGGTTACCAGGCTGAAATAGTAATTTTTCTGCCTCAGTGGACAGGGGTCTAACGTGCTATGCGCGGAGATATGTCGGATAGTTAGTTCCCGGCCAGCGGAGCCGCTCTAATGTGCGGCCATTCCGCTGCTCAGCTTGGCCACGCCCCGTATCAATCGGAATTTGACAAAAATGAACATGGGGTACCTCAGGGGTCCTCGATCAGCCCAATACTGTTTAATGCTTACATGCGACCACTTCTGGATATCCTTAAAATGCATAATGTTCGCGTGGTCAATTACGCCAATGACATCCAGCTTATGGTGTCCCTGGACAGCGACCATGCGGATTCCCAGGAAAGATTTCATGCGTGTATGCTAGAAATGGTGAAATGGCTAAGGGTCAACTCACTTCAATTTAACAGTGAGAAAACTGAGATTTTGCACTGTAAGGTGGGTGGTGTCCCTTTAGGACTACCATTTGACTTCTGGCCTATACCTACAGACATCCCTCTGGTACCAGTGAGCACAGTACGCAATCTGGGGGTCAGTTTCAATGAACAGTTGAATTTGGAATCCCATGTGAACAAACTGGTGGGAGTTTGCTATACTCTCATCCGAGGACTCCGGAAAGTGTTACCATTACTGCCAGCTCAGGCAAGATTCTCGGTAGTGAGGAGCATTATTCTGAGTCACCTGGAATACTGTAATGCCCTGCTCTTGGAGTCCCCGGGATATCTGACTCCAGAGTATCCAGGCGGCAGCAGCACAGCTTGCCCTGACCCGGGCACGCCGCTCCTCGACAACACAAGCACTGGCAGACCTGCACTGGCTTCCGGTGAATCAAAGGATTTTGTTTAAATCCTTATGTATAGTGTTTAAGGCACTTCATGGGACAGGGGCCTAAACCGCTCCAAGGCAGATTCAAATCGTATGAACCTGCCCGCAATCTTTGCTCATCTTCTGCTAGTCTTGCTAGGGTTCCCACGATAAAGAAAGCAACTCTGGGGGGATGAGCGTTCGGCGTGGCAGCTGCCCGCCTTTGGAATCTTCTTCCTTGGAAATTAGGACAATACAGGAATTAATGTTGTTCCGTAAGAAAGTCAAGACGTAGCTCTTCTCAAAAGTATGACCCTCTGGCCCAGCTCTGTAACCTTTCATATCAACCCTTTTCTCCCAATGTCATAGCGCCAGGATGCCCATAGGGTTGCAGTGCGCTCTACAAATGTTAAAAATGAATAAATAAATAAAAGTTATGGGTCCTTTGACCAACACGATTTTACCCTACTAACAAAGCTCTAGAATCTTAATATTAATGCTTATGATTGTCATTGTCCTAGCCAGGAGTCCATAAGTGTGTCATGGCTGATGTCCTCCTAGGTCTGGGTTTTGCATTGTGTCTTGAAGCACTTTCCTTGTGGATTGAGCCGGCTTGACATGGTAATAGTGAAGAATAGGTGATATGACATATAAAGTATGGGATGTTCTATCAGTAGGTTGTGCAACACCCTGTGAGCTGTCTAGTGGTGTATTGTGGAATGGAGTTGTCTTATGTGGTGCTAGGTGACATGAAGTATTGGGTCCCTGAAAGACGAAGTGGAAGGCTGACTTGTGTCGTAGCGTAACCCAGCGCATGTGGGAGGGTCCCGACAACAATCCTGGTGGTGCAGCTTGGTAGCCGTACTTCGCTCTTAGTCCTTGGCTCTCAGCTCCGACTCTAGAATGGCCATCAGGAACATCCTAGTAGAGGGGCCCAACGTGGCCATCAGAGTTCCTGACACTCACGCCAGCTGGCCACCCTCTTCCCTGGACGCGAGACAGGTGATGGCCTATGGGTGTCGAACAAGCCGTGCTTTCCCTCAACTCCAGGAATCCCAGAGAACAGGAGAGGAATGGCGCCGCCTAGACATAAGAACATGAAGCATAACATAAAACTGTGAGTCAAAGCTCATTTTAATCCTTATCTACGTTATAATTTAACTTGTAGCATGAACTGGTTATAACCTGCCTACAAGTTAAAATTCCATTCCCCAGACCCACTTCAAGCTCAATGTTAACTCAATCCATAAGCTACAATCAACGGGTGGCAAATTGTTTGTAACAGCTGGCCTCTTGTAGCCGCTGACCCCTTGACATAGTTGACTCCCCTGTGCTCAGAAAAGCAATCAGCTCTGTTTCTGAGCTCCTGGGCCCTGGGTCGGGGGTCAGTCTGAGGGCCTCAAAGAGAAACCAGCCAACTAATATGAGGACACGAAGTTCACTGTTACTTTACGCTAATACCCCAAATGGCCCCAATAGGACAATTTGTACAAAAATGTAATAAGGCATTTCTAAGTAATCTGGGGAGCCTTCAACTCCAGGAAAATGCCAGGGCTTAAAATCCAAACATAACCTATTGTACTTGCACGGAGACTAAGCAAGCAGACACAGAGGAACCACTTTTGTCAAGACTTAAGACTCCGTCCTTCACCCCTCCTGCTCAAGGAGGGACAGTAGAGCATATATCACAAGAAATGTGTGGAGAGGCCCGCTAAACTTCGTTCCCTAAGCAAAAAAGATGTACCATGGACAGGTATGCCAAGGGCGATTGCGATCTCATGGCACTCCAACCCTAGTAGCGCTCTTGAGGAATACCCAATGGACATAGCACTGACAGAGCAATTGGTTAGTATGGAAGGCCTGGACCAGCATTCCTTGGCTAAAGTGAGGGAGGAGTGTCTACAATGCTCATGATGCATTCTGATAGAGAAACTCTCTTCTCTTCCGGAGTTTATGGGGACCCTGATTGAAGATTTAAAAGAAGAGGTGTCGAGGGGAGGAGCCAAGATGGCGATCGGAACAGTCGCATAAACGCCTCGCTCCGAGATCCCTTCCTCCCCGCCGTCTATCCTGTCTTTAATCCTGTTCGGGGTGTTCCGAATTCTGATACCAGGGAAGAGCCTTCACTTACCGTCTTTTTCCGGGGCTCTGGCGTGCAGTGGTTTCTGCGTTCTGCCCTTGTCGCCTTGCTGGCCTTCCCGGCCCTGAAGCCGGGGCCTCGAGTGCTGTGTCAGCCAGGAGGTGTTCGGAGTGCAGGCGGCCCGGAACCGCTGAAGAGACCCGATGGTGGGAGCCTGAGAGCCGCGAGCCGGAAGCGCCGGAGCGGACCCACCCCCGATGGTGGGCCACCCCGCATGCCTGATTGCCTGCCGGCCCGAAGAAGAGAAGCCGCGTTGTCCGGCACCCCTCGGGTGAGAAGCCCACTCCTGTTGATTGTCCCGCCTGGGATCCGGTGCAGGGCTCCCCCGAGTGTTGTGGGGAGCACGCCCGTTCTTCTGGTGACTCTCCTTTCTCCGCCGAGCGCCATCCGCCGCGGATCGGCTGTGTGTCCTGGGGCCTCCGGCACTCCTGGTGGACTTGGAGGCGGATGCGACAATGGCGGCGGGCGATGTGCTCAAGATGGCGGATGGCTCCTCGGAGTGTCTTCCTCCTGGAGACAGGGACGTTGCTGCATTTGCTCTCCCCAGACCTCGTTTGATTCGGGCGGCCCCTACACGGAGTGCAGTCTTGTTCGCCCTGGGTGCTCTGCGGATCGACCTGTCCTTGCACTGCCGGGACTTGGAGTTGCGGATCGCCGCCATGGTTGCTCGGCCATTTTGTGACGCGGTGTCGTCTCCCCGAGTTGGTATTGTTGAGACTTCTCCAGCTGCTGTGCTGGGATATCCGGCTGGGTGTTCGATTCCATGGGATCAAGTGGACCCGGTGCCGATGCTGCAGTGTTTCCTACATCCTGATTTCTTCGCTTTGTGCTGGACAGCCCAGACTTTGTGCTTGGCCACGTGGATCTTTGGGTTACTTTTGCATTCTGACTGCTGCCGAGTTTTCCTGACTGCTTCTTGTTCGCCGGGACGGTGTTCCGCGAAGATCCCACTTGCTTTCCCTGACTGGTATGGACCCACTGTATCATGCTGTTTCCTGGCCGTGGCGGGGTCTGGCAGCTCTGCTTTTCATAGAAGTGGACAGGGGTGATCGTGCCTGGGTGCCTGCGGGACTTTTGTTTTGTTAAATTGCGTCTCCGTGCCTCTTCATTTGGACAGTTCCTGTCTTCATCCTTTATGTAGGCTTTTCTCAGTATCCTTTTTGACCTCGATTAGTGATCCGTTATTGCGGGTGGGGTGGTGTTCTGTATTTCGATCGCTGGCTCCCCTCCTCTCTTCTTTCCTCTCCTTTTCTTCCCTCTTTTTCCTCTCCTTTTATCCCCTTCTCTTTTTTCCCTCTCGTTATTATTCCCTTTCTCTTTCTTCTATATTTCGGGTGACTCTGGGCGACAGGCACGCTGTTTAGTGGGGTAGGCCATAGCCATTACAGTGATGTAGGGTGGGGGGGGTGTTTGTTATTTTAGTTTGTTTTCTTCTATGGTCCCTTCTTTGCTTTCTTTCTAGGGGGTGGGCTATGTCCCTTTGTTCTTACTCCTTCGTTTCGTGAGTGTCTGCACTTTCTCCTTTATCGGGGCGGGAGGGCGGTCTATGTAGTGACCCATTTACTTGTTTGCTACGATTTGTCCTTCATTTTTGAACCTTTGATGGGCATTGGATGTCTCTGGGCTTTGCCCTACTGTGGTTATTTGATTGCGTAGGGGGCTGCATCCCTCTCGTCCCCTCCCTCTTTTTCTGTGTATGTTGCATGACACATTGGTAGATATGGCTTCTGCCTCCTCTATACATCATAAAATGAAACCTTTCTTATCCTGGCACTTACTGTGTAACGATTTCATTACACGTCTATCCTGTATTCATCCTACCGTACACATTGATGTTGTTCCTTTTTTGACTCTCCTGATTTTGCGGCCGGCCCCTGTGGTTGTAGGCCTGCGCTTGTATTGATACCTGTCTCTCAATAAAGGTTTTTAAAAAAAAAAAAAAAAAAAAGAAGAGGTGTCCAGGACAAGGGTCATGCAGGAAGCAGACCAAAGCTGGGGACTTAAAAATGAATTATGTTCTAACAGGACAAATTACTACAATGTTGAAAACTTTGTATAATCTGACAGGTGCACCTGATATTAGAAAGGAACAACTCATTACTGTTAGTGCGACCCAAGAGCAACCACGCCCTGAAGCCAACATGTCTCAAAACCCAAGAAATAAATATCAGGAAGCCACAGGTGAGTCGTAGGGAATAAAGACTGTCATTAAACTGCCTCTTCCCGTGGAACCACAGTTGCGAGGAGAAAAGGCTAAAGAAGCTCAATAAATCAAGGAAGAAGTTCAACAGTATGTTACCCCACTAGGGGGAAAACACATTAATACCCACTTCTATTTGGCGAATCATAAAAATAAGAGAAAAACACATCAAATCTTACACCGAGAAGCCCAAAAATAACTTTATGCATTCCAGGACAAAAACTGTAAGCAAGTCTGCATGTGATGGATGGGGTGGGGGGTAACCTATACAAGTGACACTTACTGCTGCTGGGGCCCACAGTGGCCAAAAGAGATATAGCCAGGGTGTGGAAGGATCCGAGGGCCCCGTCACTGGTAGCGTGGACTAGATTTTTGCATGGGGATGGAGAAGCCCATTTTTCTTGCCCAGGGATGCCCCCGTAAGCACTATAAAATTTGGAAGCGGTGGGCCGACTTCAGGGGTATATGGCTCGAACCTCCGCCAGAACAGGACTAGATACTGGACATGTGAGAGTGCTGTGTCGATGGATGTGTGTACACTGATTGCCGCAATGTTCGTAACCATGCGTGGGGGGGGGGGCGGGGAGGGATCCAGGAGGGGTGGGGGGAAGGACAATGGGGGGGGGATGGGGGACGGGGGGAGGGCTGTTCGTTGCATTGATTGTGTTCTCTTGTTACATATGCAAAAGTCATGATGGATTGCGATGTCACACATGTGTATCTTTGCCTGGCAGATACCTCTGGGGTACAGAGCTCTGCTATTTATATGTGATCTGTCAATAAAATCTGTTTTGAAAAAAAAAACTGTAAGCAAGAGGAAGCGGCAAAGCACCAAGCTTACTTTACCAGGTGCATATGAAGAAATCAAAGAGAGAGCTACTTCAAACAGTATGGGGGAAGTACAGCCCTCTTTAAGTTTAGGAATCAGGGTGCAGTTAGAAGAAATGCAGCGTACCTCTGAAATGGGGGAAATCAAAACTGACCCACTGCTGCCACGAGATCATCCAACACCACCAATAATGAATCCCGCGACACAAGGATTGTCACCAAATGACCATACCACAAGCAAGTCAAACCTCCGTGATACTTTGCCCAACTTGAGCCCGAGCCGTTATCACAGTTTTGCTCTAAGAGAAAGCAACAAGATCATATTATACCCCAAGTGGCAAATGGGACCTTCTAAGCAGAGGCAATATTATCAAGCTGTGTTCAGCTCTCCCCGGCTTGGATGTAATCAACTCAAAAGACATTGAGTCAGCCGCTTTTCTTCCACCAGTCAGTTGAGAGGTAAACAAGCACTCAGAAGTCACTTTGGCAAGCACTAAACCGGTCCAAATCCTGAAGGAAAATCAAGCACATCTAGAGCAATGGGAAATAAAAATCAGAAACCCAATTGTGCCTAGGTACCCAGCTATATTCATGAAACACTCCTTGCAGGTAGTGAGCACAAGTAAGAATGGAGCTATAAGCAACAACCAGAAATCCCACAAATCAATTCTGCTTGGGGCAAAAAGCGTAACCAAACCCCAACTTGTGACCACGGGTGAAATAACTATTACAACTCGAGCCTCTGGGAATGATAGAATATGCACAACCCACCAAATGAGAAACCTACTTCTGGGGGATTCTTCACCTAGTAGGTTAGCAATACTGGATTACATTTGGATATCAATAGCTAACTACCAGTACATATTTGAGATGTACCCCTCGATAGCCAGTGCCCACTCAATGCTAAATTACAAGATTATTCTGCGCAATATGTGCTGCCAGGCAGCAGCATATAGGCAAGTTGGAGAGACTGGAATCACGTAAGAGATTAAAATAGCTCACCAAAAATCAGTCGGGGTTAAGGCGTGCATTGGAAAAACTGTTAGATAACCACCAAAGCAATGTGGAAGGGGTACAAAAATATTTAGACACATGGAGAAAATGGGCCTCACTCCTCCAAGAAGCCGACGCCAGCTGCATGGCCCATGAAGAAGCATGAGGTAGCAATCTGGTGGAAACAATGGCCAACTAACAAAGCTCAATAAAGAAATAGGTAAAATAAACTTGCTACTAAATAAAGCTCTTAAAGAACAATGCCAGAGCAACAATGACAACAAACACTCTAGAAACAAAATCAACTAGATAAGAAGGTTCAACACAAAATTACTATACGCGAAAAGGCAGGAGGAAGAAGCTAACAAATGGGTACAAGGGTACAAGTACACAAGATCATCAAATCTAACAACCAGAGGAAGTTTTAGGCATTGATAAACGGCATGGAACGAGTTACATCTCAAACAGAAGTTAACATGTCCCAATACAAGGGGAGGAGCTACGCGGGCGTCCTAGATGGTCGCGTGAGTAGAGCGCTCCCGAGACCCGCGCCGCCCTCTTGCAAATATCCTAATAATATCCTGGTTCTATTGATGGGCTTTTAAAGATCTACTCTCGCTGATCCTGATATCGTTTCAGAAATCGAATTTGGACGTCGGGAACCCATTCTACGCCGACTTCAACTATCTGGGCCCACCCCGAGCGTGACCGGGGACTTGGCTGCTTCATTGGGCCGGGGAGTAATTCAACAACAGCGGCCGGAGGGACGTCTCCCTAGTCGGCCTGATTGTCACTTTCAGTTTCGGTTTCTCCCCGGACCCTCGAGTGATTGCGCTACAAGCGGATCGTCTCCCACGGCGGTGCAACTTTACCCACTGTGGTGTCCGGCCACATCCCCACTTCCTCGGCCTATTGCTCAAGCTGCATTTTCCAGTTTTGGCCCTAAAATTCGGACTTGGTATCCCGCGGGCGTCGGCCATTTTCACCAGGTCCAGAAGGCCCCTTTGGGGCGCTGATCCCAATATGGCCTCCAAACCTGAGTCCGAGAAGCGCAAGACCAAGACGCCGGTCCGCGGGGGACTCACTCAGACTAATGTCATGGATCGGTATACACAACCGAGGGCTCCCCCGGTGGTACCGGCCGCACTTTTGCTGACCCCAAGACGGACTCTGCTGAGCCTTACGATGTTTCTCTCCAGGACTTGATGAGTGCCATTACGGGGATGAAAGCGGATATGGGACAACAATATTGAAGCCCTGGCCTCCAAGATTGATACTGTGGCGGTCGACGTTACACTCATTAGAGCGGACCTCGCCAAAACTAATGAGAGGGTCAAGGCCTTGGATTTGAAGACCTCCAGTCTTATCACGGATGTGGCGGACGCGCAGTCGGAGATTGGCAATCTGAGAGCGTCGCACGACTTGATGGCTCGAAGACTGGACGAGCATGAAAATAGGGCCCGGCGTAACAACATACGCTTGGTGGGAGTGCCGGAAAAACCCGAGAGCACCACAGTTGACCTGCTTGTCGAAGATCTGATCCTCAACCATCTGGCCCCCGCTGGACTTAGCAAATTCTTCGCTGTTGAACGTGCATATCGTTTCCCGGGTGGGAAGATTCAACCGGGGGCCCCCCCGAGGCCCATCATCGCTCTGCTTTTTCACTTTCGTGATAGAGACGCTATCCTGCAAGCCTCCCGATGTCGGGGCCCATTGAATATTGACAACTGCACGGTCAACATCTACCAAGACTTTACCCCGCAGGTCCAGCGACAAAGGATATGGGTTTCAGGGAGTGAAGAGGCGACTACGAGATCTTGGATTTAAGTATGCTATGTTATTTCCGGCTCGACTGCGCATTGAACACGAGGAGCGGACCTTTTTCTTTGATCGACCAGACAGCGCCAGTGACTGGCTTGATTCACTGCCTAAACGAGACGATCTGAACGGGCGCCCCGGTGGAGCAGAGGGGGGCACTTCAGATCGGGAGTGACATTGTGGTTCCTGACGTCCGGTTTCTTTTACTTGCTTATCAGCTGAGTTATGCCATTTGTCACACTATTGTTTGTGTTGAGCCCGAGGGTGGTTCGGGTGTAAGGGGACTCTTCTTCCTCATCCTGGGTTCTTTGTGTAGTGTAGTTATGAAGGGGCGACAGGCACACTGCATGTTGGGGTGGCTTTCGAGTCGTACGCAAGGGTGCAGGGTGGGGGGTGTTGAAGCCGGGGGTGGTTGGAGGGAGGGGGGGGTTTGTTACTGTTATCGTTTTTGTGTTTGTTACTTTCACATGGCACTGTGCACGTTGCTTTTATCCTTCTGTTGCTGGGTATCGAGGGGGAAGGGCAATGGTCCGTTTCCGGGATGGAGGTGGTGAGTTGAGGTTGCTGTCCTGGAACGTTAACGGGTTGGGGGATAAGATAAAACGTGGTGTTGTCTCTCAGTTCCTTAGACGCCATTCCCCTGATGTTGTATTGTTGCAAGAGACCCATTTGATAGGGAATGATTGCCAGGCAATGAATAGGCGTGGCTACAAGCTGGTGGCACATGCTGGTTTCACTTCTGGCTCTAGCGGGGTGGGCATTCTGATCCGGTCCTCCCTGGCCCTTGAAATAGACGATGTAGCGCTCGATGACAGGGGTCGATATGTTGCAATTTCGGGGAGTTGGGAGGGCAAAAGGCTCTCTATAGTTAACTTATATGTCCCCCCGGGTCTACAAGCCACTACCTATGACGACCTTGGGCGGCTTCTGCTAGAGCTTCCTGATGGTCTCCTTCTTCTTGGAGGGGATTTTAATTCTGTGGTCTCGGGCGATTCTGATCGCTACCCGCCCAGGGCCTTACCGAACTCCCAGAGGTGGCTCTCCGAGCTCCTGGACACTTTTGGGTTGGTGGATAGTTGGAGGATGCTACATCCAGTGCAATTACAATACACTTTCCACTCTGGGGCCCACGGTAGTCTTTCCAGAATTGACTACTTCTTATTGCCGTCGGCCCAATCTTCATCAGTGCGAGAAGCTCGTCACCTCCCGAGGGGTATTTCTGATCACTCTCCCTTGTGGCTAAGTGTTGCTGTTGGGGCGGGTAGTGCAGGGAGAGTTGCTCCTATTAATCCCTGGCATTTGAGAAATCCCAAGACACGTTCCGAGCTGGTCAAGGCTATTGATTGCTACTTTGATGTAAATGTGGGGTCTGTTTCCTCTTCTGTCTCACTGTGGGAAGCTTTCAAGACTGTAATTCGGGGTTGTTCACTGTCATTGATTGCCACTGCTAAAAAGGCCAGGAATGAGGAGCTGACGCGCCTTGAAGATGAGATAGTTGTGCTCGAGGGCGCCCTGGGTGGGAACGATACCCCTGCTACTCTTCACTCCCTGGCTTTGAAACAGGCCGACTATAGGGCCCTGGTTACCGATGCTGCTAAAGTTATGTGCAGAGAGCAGCAGGGTAGACTCTATGATGTGGGTGATAAGGCGGGTAAACTTATTGCGTGGCTGGACAAGAAAGAGAGAGCAAATCGAGTGGTGCCGTTGATTGAGAGGTCGTCTGGGGATTGTGTGTCTGACCCTACTGGAATTGTTGATTGTTTCATGGACCACTTCCAGACGGTCTATGCCTCGGTGAGCGACAGGGATGCGTGTGATTCCCGCTTACTGTTACGTGATATCGCGTTACCCTGCCTCTCTGATGAGGATAGATCCTTGATGAACGCTCCCATTACAGTGGATGAGATCGCCGGTGCCATCCGCGCGCTTCGGTCGGGCAAGGCCATGGGGCCCAATGGATTACCCATTGAGCTCTACAAACTACGGCCTGACAAAATGGCGCCTTATTTGAGGGATATGTTTCTCGAGGCTCTTGATAATGGTGTCCTTCCTACTGATCAGAGTCTGGCCACCATCGTTGTCATTCACAAGGAAGGTAAGCCGCGCGATCGGTGTGCTTCGTACCGGCCCATTTCACTGCTAAATGCTGAACCCAAGATTCTAGCTAAATTGCTTGCTAATCAACTGTTTCAGGTGGTTGGAGGCCTGATCCATCCGGATCAATCCGGTTTCATCCCGCACCGGAATACCGCCCTTAATCTCAGGAGACTCCACGGAGTTCTCGCGAGAGCTGGGACTCTTACGGAGTCGGCCATTTTGGCTTCCCTCGATGCTACTATGGCCTTTGATACGATAGAATGGCCGTATCTCTGGGTGGCTCTTGCTAAGTTCGGGTTCGGCTCTCAATTCATCGCCTGGGTGCAGCTCCTTTATAAACGACCACTAGCCCAGGTGTTAGTGAATGGCAGGGTCTCTGCTACTTTCGCACTCGGACGTGGCACCCGCCAGGGCTGTCCACTGTCGCCGTTGCTATTTGCTCTCGCTTTGGAACCATTGGCTGAGTGGCTTCGCTGGGAGCCCTCCATAAGGGGCATCCGGTGGTCCCCTGACTTTGAAGATCGTGTCTCGCTATACGCTGACGACATTCTTCTGTACCTCACCTCCCCCCGAAAGTCTCTGAATGTGCTTTTCGATGTTCTCACCTCTTTCGGTAAGAACTCGGGGCTCGTCATCAACTGGTCCAAGTCATGCGTCTACGTTTTGGCTGGAGATCTCCCCCCTCTGCCCCGTAGATTTCCAATTCAGGTGGCTGACTCTGGTTTTCGGTACTTGGGGATTTATGTCTCGTTAAACTCCGATGTCCGTACTGAACGTAACCTTCTGGCCCCTCTCCAGAGGCTTAAACTTGATGTTTTACGGTGGCGACGACTTCCCCTTTCCCCATTGGGACGTGCAGCTCTGTTTAAGATGATGTCGCTTCCCAGATTTATTTATGCACTTCAGAATTTTTATGACCCTATACCTTCGGCGTATTTCCGTGAAGTCGAAGGCCTTCAGAGGCGGCTGATCTGGGATGGGCGTGCTCGTATCTCCTTACCCAAGCTCACCTTGTCGTGGTATGACGGTGGCATCGCCCTCCCTGATATCAGACGCTATTACTGGGCCTCGCAGCTTGGCGCTGTCAACCATGTGACTTACACCCCTGGCCATACTCCTGCCTTTTCAGTGGATAAGCATCTCTTGCCGGGTGGGAATTTTAGCAGGGCGCTGTATTCCAAGAAGCCACTGGGAGCCCTGACTGGCCCTACGAAAATTGCTGTGCGAGTGTGGCGAGATGCTACTGCTGCTACGGGATGGAGTGGTAGATTGACTCGTGTGACCCCGCTGTATGATTCTGATCGATTGGGCGATTTGTGGAGAACGAAAGGATTCGATAAATGGGATATGATCGGTATCAGTAGAGTGGAGGATCTCTGGTCCAAGGGAAGCGTCAAGACTTTTGAGGCGCTTAAGCTGGAATATGAGCTTGATGATAGGGAATACTTCAGGTATATTCAAGTGCGACATGCATTGCTCTCAGTTTTCCCCCCGGGGACTGAGATTCCTGACTCCTCGCCTTTAGAGGACCGCATCCTTGATGGCTATTTGCCTGACAGTACCATATCGCTGCTTTACAAGAAGCTCATTAACAACAGGGCTGACTTGCTTGGGTGCCTCAGAGCCTCGTGGACCGCAGATGGCCTTGAACTGGATAACGAGGATTGGCAAATGGCCGTCTCCTCCCCTAAGGAGGTGGCCATACCCGCTCGTCTCCGATTTGTCCAACTGAAGATCCTCCACCGTGTATATGTAACGGGTCCGCGTCTGGTGCGAATGGGTTACTCTCTTGATGGGCTATGTAAGCGCGGCTGTGGAATGAGTGGAACCTTTTTGCATATTATTTGGGAGTGTCCGGCTGTTGCTGCTTTCTGGTCCAGAGTGCATGCTATCATGGAAAGAGTCACTGGGGTCTCCCTCCTGCCCGAGGTCAGAAGATGTCTTCTCAATGTCTTGGAACCCACGGACTATAACACGGCCCAGACTTTTTGGGCAACTCTTGGTAACATGGTGGCCAAGAGGGACATTGCGCAACTCTGGGGTTCCCACAGACCACCTACCGTAGCGGCCTGGAGGGAGAACATGGACTGGTGTATGATCAGAGAGAAGACGGTCTATGTGGCTAGGGGCCGGCCTAAGAAATGGGGTAGAATATGGTCCCAATGGAACTCATATCGTGGCAACCTGTGCACTCCCCCACAAGAATACACTATCGACAACTTATTGTCCCCTTAGTTGACGTTTCGGGTCTATGCTAGCAATTTTGCATAATACTGATCTCCTCACTACCCCCCCTCTCGAATCGTATGCTTATCATTGTATGCTACCCAGAACTTACCGCCCTTCCCTTTGACTCCCAGTATTCGACTATTGCCATGTGATTGTGTTTTATGTTGTTCGTTTTGTATCATCAAAAATTTTAAAACTAAACCTTCAATGCTAGTCTTCTTTATCATCAACCACGTACAAGCCATAATGTTTAATGTTTCTACCTGAAAGACTACCATGAGGACTGGTATTGTGTGATACATGCAACGTTGGATGTCATAGCGGCCGGCCCCCTGGGTTGTAGGCTGACAGCTGTGTATCGTGTGTAAATTGAATAAAGGTTTAAAAAAAAAAAAAAACATGTCCCAATACAATGGAAAATCATATAAAGAACGCATTTAATGATCCAGCGCCATTCATCTCACGTACAAAAGGTGACTGACTCCTTGCATGAAAATGGGGCACCCAGCCCCAATGGCATGCCAGCAGCTATATTCAAAAGTGGTCCCAAAAAATGGGCAGAGGTAATATCGCCTAACTTCCAATCTTTCTTCCTGGGAGCATCAATTCCAGAAAATTGGAGAGGCTCAATTCTAATTCCAATTCATAAAAAAAAGACCACACAAAATCCAGAGAACAACAGGCATTACTGGCCGCAGAGGTAAAATGCTATTACGAATATTCTAAATAGGGAATTGGAAAAATGGGCTGATAGAAGAAATCTGATCCCTCCATGCCAAGCAGGTTTTAGAAAAGGCTGTCATATAGAAGATAACTTACTTTCTATCACCCATCTGATAGAAGAAACCTGCAGGCAAAAAAAATCTTAATACCTTGGTGTGGTAAATGAAGATGCAGGGTAGCCAGTAGTACAGGTGATAACAGGCTGGTTTATTGTTTAGGATTAAAGTTTTAGGTTACAGGTAGAAGATTGTAAGAAGGAAGCCCCACCTAAAGGTAATGGATATCAATTTACCATCGCTTGTGGAGTCATTACATTCTGGAGCAAAATGGCCTAATGGCTAGCTAGAGCTCAAGTCATTGACTGTAGGAAAATCTTTGCCCAAGTATACTTAGAATGTAACCTTTTTTCACAACCGCAGTATTAAATGCAAGGTTTTAAGCTTACTGTCTGAAACTCAAGTAGGCACCTTCTAACACATTAAAAAATATCCTATAGCCAGTAATAAATGGAAAAAAATCAAACTGGCTTTGGTATCAGGCTAGTTCATTGACAGATTTAGAAGTGGATAATATATGGGCCGTAGATCTCCTGGCAAAACACATAGCAAAACTGCTTTCCAAGCAAGCAAAGTTAATATTCCTGGACCAAGACATGAAAACCATGAAAAGAAAGGGCCACGATAGCTGGGCCTCCAATTTATATAACCCAAGATCACTTTATATTTGTGATCTCAAACACTGGCCAAGGATATGAAAACAAATCTAATAAACTTAAGATTTGGCCTGATCCCGCTCAAAACTTACTGGTATGGAAGAAGAGAAGGAGATGGACGTAGGCTATGTAGATTGTGCGCAGCGGCAGCAGAGTCACTAATGCATATAATTTGCATTTGCAAATCACTCCTCCCGTACAAGAGATTCTGGCTGCTCCTCCTCCTGCGGGCATTAATTTTCCGAACATGTCACATTGCGATGCGCCGCTGCTTAAAAGGCTAATCCACAGAGTTATCAGCAGGCTTCTTTTGATTCTTGAGGATAGCGACCCATATGCTACATGCACCAGAGGATTAGGCCCTTCTCATCCTGCCAGAGGGTGATAACAGCCATGCATTTAAAGGACTTATGGGTAAATATGGCGAAGTAGTAGCACAAAACCCTTTATAGCAACTTGAGGATTAAAGCTGACTTGCAGTACTTCTGCCTACAAAAGAAACACTATTAAGAAGATATTAAGTAGGTCCTCGTGCCAGCTCCCATTTGTTTCTCTGAGCAGGTCTCCATGAAGCTGCTGATTGTGTCCCTGTTGTGCCCCTGCTGCCATTTGGACTGGGACGCAGGCGCTGCCCTTCTTCCAATGGTTCCTCCCCAGATCACCGCCACTCACCGCCCCTGCCTTCTACCTGTCTCATTGTCTTTCTGTATGTGTGTGTTGCTAGCTTAGACTTCATTCCTGTCTAGTTAGTGGTTCGCCAGACTGTTTATTACTGTATTGTGCCAGTTTTACTATTGTATTGTACCAGCTTAACCTTTTTCCTTCTGTGCCAAAGTGGATCAGCTGCATGCATATTTTCCCCCGTGGCCCACTGCTGCCACCTGTTCTCACCATTCGCACTAATCCCGCCTCCCAGCGCCACACCTGCCCCGGACCTACTTAATGGAGGCCTCAGTGCGGCTGCGCCAACGGCAACCCCGTCTCTGCCTGTCTGCACCCACTGATACTCCACCGCTGAGCTCCTGGCCCCCAGAAGCCATAACAGCAACTGCTGATTCTCCTTCCCTCGATCAATACAAGGACCCTTCTCCTGCTGCTGCTTCACATGCAACACTGGACCTCCCGCTTGCACAGTTCCTCGCACCATACCCACCCAGCAGATATTGGACATCTCGGAACAGCTGCAATGCATCCTGCTCGAGGCCCAATCCCTTTGCAAACCCACCACAGAATTCTGGATTACCATCACCCCCATCTCCTCCAACGTGATCTTCATCACGAGACCTGGCTCAATACCACCTCTTCCCCCGACATTACAACTGCAACGCTCGATGGCTACAAGATGATACACTGAGACTGCACGAACAAACATGGAGGAGGCTTCGCCATCATCCACAAGAGAACCCTCAAATGCACCCCCACCGAAGACAACACCACACTAATCATGGAACACCTCGATTTCCGACTTCAGACTGACGCTAAGACAACCATCAGAGGAACCCTCACCTACAGACTCCCTGGTCCCTGCCCGGGCTTCTGTGACGCCATCTCTGAATTCACTAGCCACGACTCCAAGCACTACATCTTCCTTAGCGACTACAACTTCCACCAAGAAAACCACAAAGACATCAACTCCACCAAACTCCTGGACATTATGAGCAACATCACCTCGCCCAGATACTCACCTGCCCCACACACAGTGCAGGACACACACTGGACCCCATCTTCACAGCCAGTGACAGAGTCAAGTTCTGCCATTACTCCATAGTCACCCGGACTGACCACAGCATCGTGCACTTCACCAACGCAGGCTCCTCGGGTGCCCCCCACCAAGCCTCCGAGCTCCCTCCACCGCAGCTGTAACAAAGTCACAGAGACCCAGTGGATGTCCGCTTTCAACACCACCCGGCCCTACACCTCCAGGAACTTGGAACAAGCAGACCAGAACTTTGTTATTTTATTTAATTTTGTAAAGCGCAAACGTGACCAGAAGGTATGGGAGCGCATTACATAGTTGGCATAGCAGCAAATACATTAGTTAAGTTTATAGTAAATATAAATACAAAGTGATAGTGTGTTAACAAAGTATATGTCAGACATCTGGATATGTTGACGATACAGGTTTGAGGTATGTGCAGTATATACGTTATATAGTGCTTTACCAAGTTATCACAGCTACAGGTGCACAAATTACATGAGGAGTAAATACAATAATACATAATGACAATATATAAAAAACAATTGTAATGAAACAGTAGTATATATAGACTATAATTGAGGTAGAAGCGGTATTGTTAAATCTTACCAATACTGCATTCTCTACATCTGAATTACGCATTTTGTCGATGGGACTAACCTTTTGTCCTCCCAGTGACTTCAATTATGCTAATACTAGGATAGATTTGTACAAATTTGTCCATAAATTGAAGCTACGAAAATATTTTGCTGGGAGTAAAACACGAACAACAGGGGCACAAGCAGAAATAGATAACCAAGGGCTCTTGGCACGGGATGCCCCGTTGCTACATGACATGGAGTCCCTCAGATTAGAACAATCAGTATCACAGAGCACGCTTGCACAGCCTAATACCAACTTAGGGGGCCTAACCAAGTTTAAACCACGTTTCACCTATACTCCTACTATGCTATATGATAATTTAGACATTTTCCATGAGGCGGCAATCAAAGATATCAAGGTGCTATATACCAAAATGCTCAGAACCAAGCAACACAAATACCAACAAAATGATCAATATTTAAAACTGGTCAGAAAGATTCAGCAAAATGACAACATCATTGTCAGGCAGTCAGATGAAGGGGGCAATATAGTTTTGTGGCCCAGACAACTATATCTGGAAGAAGCCCTCTCTCAATTGAACAATTCTGACTGCTATAGACATTGTGATGTGGGGGCGGTGAGAAAAGCCCAGACAGATTTCTATTCCTTGCTGATGGGATGGCGGTCATATGGATGAACTGAAATTTTTGAAAAATGACAACCCCATCATGCCTGTTTTATACCTGATCCCAAAAATTCATAAGAATCCAGCTAAACCTCCTGGTAGACCCATTATTGCAGCTTGCGGGGGACTATTGGAAAATGCAACCATCTATGTATACTCATTCCTACAAGAACATGTGCAAAATCTACCATCTTTTGTTCAAGATTCCAATGACTTCCTCCACAAAATCAAGGACATTGATTGGGACCCTAACTGGTGGCTGATAACATTAGATGTAACATCATTGTACACCAGCATTGCCCACCAGGATGGCATCAGAGCGAGTGAATTTTACTTGGGACAGAGACCCTTAATCATGTCTGAACACAATCGAATGGTTTTATCCATGATTACTTTTTGTTTGAATCATAATTTCTTCATGTTTAACAACCGGTACTGTCAG
This sequence comes from Lissotriton helveticus, assembly GCF_964261635.1. Lineage (NCBI taxonomy): Eukaryota > Metazoa > Chordata > Amphibia > Caudata > Salamandridae > Lissotriton > Lissotriton helveticus. The sequence continues at coordinate 376,042,720 of NC_136060.1, forward strand.
CAAGTCAGGGGGGTAGCCATGGGGGCCTGTTTCTCTCCCAGTTATGCCTGTTTGCATATGGGCTATTGGGAGAGACAGGTCCTCTATGGTGAGCACTCAGACATTGCCGTAAGATCTATTGTTCGTTGGTATCGTTATATCGACGATGTGTTCTTAATCTGGTGTGGTACACGTACCGAAGCTGAGCAATTTATTGATACTCTCAATTGCAACAATTACAATCTGGCATTTACATCAGATATTAGCCAATTGCTGGTACACTTTCTTGATATCACCATTGAGATTAGCCAGGGGAAGCTACAGACCAAACTTTACAGGAAGCCCACGGCAGGGAACACTGTGCTCCATGCCAGCAGCCATCACCCCGCTCACCTTATTCGAAGCATCCCCTATGGGGAGATGCTCCGGATTAGGGGTTTATGCAGTACTGATGCACAATGTAGCCTAGCTCAGGAGGCCAGCAAAATGAGATTCTTGGCCAGGGGTTACAAGATGGGCGAAATCAAAAAGGCCATGCGCAAGGCAAATGCTTTACCTCGCAATCTGACCCTGGAACCTAAGCTAAAACCCAAACCTGCAGTAATCCAAGATCAATCAGTGAGACTGATTTGGGCTTACAATAGGCAACATGGCGCACTCAGAAAAACTATCATGAAGCATTGGGACCTAATCAGATGTGACTCCATTATTGGAGGAAAAATGCCGGCCAAGCCCTCAATCACCTTTAAGAAAGCATATTCCATGCAAGATGCTCTAGTTAAATCCAGTCCTGAGGTGGTTACACTCAAAAATTGGCTGGACAAAAGCAAGGGCTTTAGAAAATGCTCCAGCTGTAAGGCCTGCCTCCATGGGGTCAGTAAATCAGGATACACGGTTCCCTTCTCTGCTACCCCACGCAAGATTAATAAACAGCTAACTTGCAAAAGTGAATACGTGGTATATGTGCTGGAGTGTCCTTGTAACCTGCGGTATATTGGTAGTACCAAGCTGCAGGTTCATAAAAGGATACTCCAGCACATACGTGCCATCAACACCAACGACGCCGCATACCCGGTAGCACGACACTTCAAAGAGTGCCATAACACCAACAGTGCACTATTGCAGTACTATGCTATTGATTCTGTGGGCCCCCATTAGAAGAGGAGGAGATAGAGAGGGTACATTGAGAAAGTTAGAGACCGGATACATCTTGGAGATGGACAGCAAAGCCCCAGGAGGTCTCAATTCTACAGAGGACTTTTACACCTGCCTCTGATCCTCTCTCTCCTATTATTAGGTCAATATATATACATATATCAAATTCCGGGGTTTCATTTCATGACAGATTCAAGAAAGATGTATATAGAGGTAATATACTGTTATAAGACCATAGGCCCTAAATCTGATGAGTAGTGTGGATATTACAGTCGAACATCATAGCCTAGGATTGCTATGTTCTAAAAATGAAAGATTATGACAAGAAAACATAATTGTGTGACACCTATCACTTTGCATTATCACCTAGGTTGCAATATCATATGCTTTATGTGAAGGCTGGTCAATGGAAGGATGTTACCATCTTGTTGTTTACATTGGAGGCTGCGATGAGGTATTCAAACAGATATTATCTCCTTCATATTGTAAACATAGTAGCATTAACTGAACATCACCAATGTGCAATATATAAATATGTATATTAGGGTGTTTTTCTATCATCAGTTTAGTTGCAATTTTGCATTTTAACTTTTGTATGGTTTTTATCCAGGTTTTATATATTGACGATCCCTAATTTAATATATATTTATTATTAATATATGGTGTATATCTCTGAATGAAATTCATTTATTTATTCTCTTCAGGCATATATATACTCTTTTGATTGTATATAAAACCTCCGTTGCTGGATATAACTGTCTACACCCTAATTTTGCACATGTACAGCTATTGAAACGGGGATTATCCCGCAATTCCTTGAGCAGCCGCATAGTATGTCATTTATGTCTACCAATTTTTTGTAGTATCATCTGACTATTGCAACCAATCACGGTTCAAATCATCCTGCACTTGCACTTTAAATTCTGCCTTCCCTCTCCCATGCGTCATGTGACCAAGGCCTCTGTGTAGGCCGAAACGTTATGCTGAGGTGGGCCTTCCACGCCATTAAATAAAACCACTGCTCACCTGCACTTTGGGTCTTCCTCTCTTCTTCTGCGCCGCAGGTATCCAGATATTGGGCTCTTGGTGAGAGAATGCTGAGAATGTGCTTATATATATATATATATAACATGGATTAATTTTGTATGGTTTCGATTCTAGGAAACCATTCTAAGATGGCGTTCATTGAAATGCTAGAAGGGCGAGTCCCTTGTTGTTGTTCATGAATGATCACATGACTTTATTTAAATGTGTGCGCAGGAGAATGGGTTGTGACACCGACGAAGGCTTTTTGCCGAAACGTTTGTTGTGCTTAATAAACTGCACGTTGTTTAAGTAACTCCCCGGAGTGCTGCTCTTCTTTTTTCCGGAAGCGGAGAAGTGTTTGAGCGTTATATATATATATATATATATATATATATCCATATATATATATATATATATATATATATATATATATATATATATATCTGCAAATACCTCGCAGCAGCGCTCCTTACAAAGAGACTCGAGGCAAGGACCAACTTTTTCTCAGCATTCTTTTATTCAGCCATTAGGTAGTGTGTCATGACGCGTTTCGGCCGTCCCAGCGGCCTTGGTCACATGGCGATACAGATTGCTTTTTGCCCATTTAAAGTGATAACGTGCAGTCACATGTCAGAAATGATGGACATAGAAAAAATACTATATGTATAAATACATTTGCCTGTACTTTCTCATGGTGCCAATACAGAAGTGAAATAACTGTATAAATACATAAATAAGTCACATTTTGCATAATGTATCAAAAGATTAAAAATATACATATACAACTTCAATTCGTTGTGCGAAGAGTACTGTCAGTTTAACGAGAAATAAGTATAACTGCATAAATGCATATAAATCTTCAAGATGGTGATGAGAAAAAATATACCATGTAGTCCATCAAATCTATTAGCAAGTATAGTGCGAAAAATAGTGCTCACCCGTGTGTATTAAATTATAATACAGAATTATATTGTTGATCACTGCTATTTAATCATAGTAGTGAAAAAAAGACCCAAAAAAAGAAAAATTAATTTTGTCTATGTGGATCTTTTTTTTAGAAAGAAACAAGAAAGAATGAATTCATGACAAATTGTACCAGCCAAATAAGGCTCGGAAGAAGAGAATATGGTGCCTTAACTATTTTCCGGCACCATTGTATCATTCTTGTCCTTTGCCATGTTATTGCACCTAAATTTAAAGTGACGTCGTGTCAATTGGAAAAAATAAATATAATTTCTTCCTCTAAAGTGACATCGTGCAGTCAAAGTGCAAATACAGCTAAAGTGGCTGGTGCTGGAGGTTATACAGTACTGAGATAAAGGGGAAGGGAAGTCTAAACCCTATTGAAACAGAGCTTTACTTCCATATTCAAGATAAGATTTTTACATACATCATCAATGTTGCACATATAGAAAAAATCACACCATAAAAACAATCTAAAAAAGAGGGAATCGGTAACATGACTAAAATCAGCTATCACATCAAAAATCAGGATAAAAAACATTACCCTAATATTTAAAACGACGGCTAAAATCAATCATTTCATATATTTACACACACCAAAATTTTTGTACACTCAATATATAAATTATACATAGTATATTACAGTATAAACATTATTATGTAAACAAAGTGCACGGTGCGGACCAACTACTCTTATAGTTTAGATTAAGGTTGTATCATGGTGTTAACTATATGGCTAAAGGCTAACATTATCATAAAGGTGGTCATAGGTATGTGTGGAGGTCCTCTGTGGTGTTAAGACCTCCCGGCCACTTTGAGTTAAACTCCAAAATATATTTGGTTTCGAGCCTGCGCATACACGCCTCCCTGTCGCCTCCTCTTCTGGTAAGCGGTACTGACTCAATGGCAAAGTATTTGAGACACTGAGGCTTACTATTGTGACACGCCTCAAAGTGTCTGGCCACTGGATAGCTCTGGTCTTTATTTACAATGGCGCGCAGATGTTGAAGAATACGCTTATGAATTTGCAGTTTGCTGCTACCAATATATTTGAGTTTGCAGTCGCACTCTAAAATATACACACAGTATTCCGTTCTACAGGTTAGGTGTTGTTTTATTTCCCTTGTAGTTCTAGGGATTACTGTTGTATATTTTTTGGTGTTGACACCATGTTGGCAGGCTTTACATGCCAGGCATTTGTAGAAGCCCCTGCTGGTCGGTCTCCAAGGCTCCTTGCCTATGCAGTCTTGACTATTTTTAGAGAGGATGGAGCCCATACTAAGGTTTTTACGAAAAGTAATAGATGGATTAGGGGGCATCACATCACCAATCATGGGATCATCTTTTACAAAGTGCCAGTTTCTCCTGACGATACTCCTAAGTTCTTTCTCCTGTTTGGAGTAGGTCAGAATGAGTCTAACTTCATTGATATTGTCACTTTGTTTCACTCTCTTAGTCAGCAAATCACCTCTTTCTTTGACCCTCGATTTCTTTATAGCAGTGTTCACTATCTTAGCAGTGTAACCCCTATCTACAAATCTTTGAAAACTTTCCTGTTGTTTGACAATCATGTCTTCATAATTGCTACAAATACGGCGGATGCATAGCATCTCGCCATAAGGTATTGATTTGATTAGATGTTGGGGATGAGCACTCGTGGCATGTAAAAGAGTGTTACCTGCCGTCGTTTTTCTAAAAAGAGTACTGGTAATAACATTATTACATATAAAAACCTGTACATCTAAAAATGTCACCGATTCCCTGCTTACATCAGAGGTAAAATGCAGATTAAGATCATTGTCATTGATGTCATGTATGAAATTTAAAACACTTTCCTCGGAACCACGCCATACAATAAATAGGTCATCAATAAATCTGAGCCAACAAGTGATGTTAGTGGTCCAATATTCTTCAAATTTGCGCAAAAGGACCAGTTCCTCCCACCACCCCATAAAGATGCACGCATAACTAGGGGAGAAACTGGCCCCCATTGCTACACCTTGGACTTGTTGGTACATTTGACCGTTAAAAATGAAGAAGTTATTGTTGAAGCAGAATTTTAACATTTCCAAGAGCATTTTGGTGTGTTGGGCCAGTTCAATGGGCCTGCGGCTAAGATAATACTCACATGCCCGCAGGCCATCCTTGTGCTTTATACATGTGTATAATGAACTGACGTCCAACGTTACCAACAACAAGTCAGGGCTCCATGTTACATCCTCCAACTTTCGCAAAAAATCACTTGAGTCTTGTACATATGACTTTAAAGACTTCATGTGTGGCTGCAGAAAGTAGTCAATGTACCTTGAAAGATTTTCCAAGGGGCCACCACACGCTGCGATTATGGGTCTGCCTGGAGGTTTGGAGATACTCTTATGGACCTTAGGTATGAAATAAATATATGGAGTGAGTGGATGATCTTTTTTAACATACTTAAACTCATCTCCACTTAACATACCTAGGCCCTTCCATGCCACCAGGTTCTTAGATAAGGCCTCCAGCATCACCCTGTATTTCTGGGGGGTGCTCTTGGAATAACATTGTGGGTTATCTAATTGCCTGTGGGCCTCCTCCAGGTACTCCGTAACTGGCCATAAAACAATGTTCCCACCTTTATCTGAATTTCGAACAATAACTTCAGCATTTTTCAGTTTGATGGATAATTGATTTATTTTTCTCTCCTGGTTCGTGAATTGACACTTATTCTTGTCAGTCTTTAAGGCCATCTTTTTCACTTGTTGCACCACAACATCACTAAATGAGTCAAGACCATCCCGTGCCGCCAGGGGAATGTATTTGGACTTGGGCTTAAATGGGGTAATTGGTTTCCTTTGACCACTGGATGCCACTATCTCCTGTGTGCCCAAAGCCTCATCAATCCCCAGCTGGCATATGTCACGATACAGGTTTAGGTCACTGACTGCCAATTCAGAGGTGCTAGTTGTAGATCTTGTTGGGGCATTTTCTGTGCTGGCTGTCTTATTTAGGAATTGTTTTTTTAATTTTAATTTCCTTATGAATCTGTATATATCTGCCCTCGTGGTAGTATACGAAAAATTGGACTCAGGACAAAAGCTTAGGCCTAAGCTTAGTAGTTGCTCTTCTGCAGCTGATAGTTGTATTGGGCTGAGGTTGATTATAGATTTAGCTTGTTTCTTCTTGCTGGATTGATCTCCATCACAGCTCACAGTTATTGAAGAATCCATAATGTTGTCTTTGATTAGGCCTGGGGTTTCTTGCTCCTTCCCCGTCCCCGACCTCGTCCCCGCTTGGTTGGCTCTTGGTGAGAGAATGCTGAGAATGTGCTTATATATATATATATATAACATGGATTAATTTTGTATGGTTTCGATTCTAGGAAACCATTCTAAGATGGCGTTCATTGAAATGCTAGAAGGGCGAGTCCCTTGTTGTTGTTCATGAATTATCACATGACTTTATTTAAATGTGTGCGCAGGAGAATGGGTTGTGACACCGACGAAGGCTTTTTGCCGAAACGTTTGTTGTGCTTAATAAACTGCACGTTGTTTAAGTAACTCCCCGGAGTGCTGCTCTTCTTTTTTCCGGAAGCGGAGAAGTGTTTGAGCGTTATATATATATATATATATATATATATTCACAGAAAAAACCATAGGTTATAGACCATATATAGTTAGGAATTAGCATTTACAAAACCTTGAAAATTCACTGAAAAAACCATAGGTTATAGACCATATATAGTTAGGAATTAGCATTTAGAAAACCTTATTTTACTCACACAAAACCATTGAAATTCCATATATAGTTAGTTGCACTAACTATATATCGCGCACCCGCAATCCACTGCTGATGATGTCACATATTACATCATTCATGACATGGTCAGTGACATCACTGATGACATCACTGATGACATCTCAAATGACATCACTGATGACATCACTGATGACATCTCATTTGACATTACTGATCACATCACTGATGACATCATTCATGTGATGATACAATGAACCTCTTCAGACTCTAATATAACCTTAGATACACTCAGTGTAAACAGACACTCACAGACTGTCACTCATCCATGGAGTTACTCACACACCTAGTCAGTCTTGCAAAGAATCAATCACACCTCGATTTCCTCAACTATATAGTTATACACACCTTACTTATTGGAACATATAATAACACATATTTACTCTGTTATACAATCCCTGATACAAGTTCACAATAATCCATACAGCCACTCACACATTCACTGGCTCTTATGCACAGTTATTTATATATGTCAACTATCACATGTACTGTGTTTTACATATGTACTTACTTTGACATGTAGCACTGAGATATCCATTCACTCACCAATACACTCATGCACACAGTCAACCGCCCATACAGATGTTTCCACATGCACTTTTGAACCCATACATCTAGTGAATCAACTGCTCACACATCTATGCCAGAGTCATACACCTCCCAGACACCCACACACACACTCAGTCTCCCATACAAATACTTGGGCAACTAATCAATAACCCATATAGTTAGTCATATAGCTAATGATCAACACATGCATCAGATTACAAAACAACAGACACAATGATGCACAATTTAAAACAGTTTAGTCACTAACCCATGCACTCAGTGAGACACATTTAATCACTCACTTATACAGTCAGTCATGCACCTACTAAATCCTTCATCCAGACACTTATACATCCACTCATTCTTCAATATGTAAGACATATTTTAACTTTACAGAAGCATACAGTCACTGGATGTTGTCATCAGTGATGTCATCAGTGATGTCATTTGAGATGTCATCAGTGATGTCATCAGTGATGTCACTGACCATGTCATGAATGATGTAATATGTGACATCATCAGCAGTGGATTGCGGGTGCGCGATATATAGTTAGTGCAACTAACTATATATGGAATTTCAATGGTTTTGTGTGAGTAAAATAAGGTTTTCTAAATGCTAATTCCTAACTATATATGGTCTATAACCTATGGTTTTTTCAGTGAATTTTCAAGGTTTTGTAAATGCTAATTCCTAACTATATATGGTCTATAACCTATGGTTTTTTCTGTGAATTTCATTGGTTTTTTAACAGCTAATATCTGTAGCTGTAAAATGTATTCTTCTTTAAATCCAAAAATATATTTTATATGTTTATGAATAATTTTTTTTTTTAATATTTTTTTTTCTTCGTTCCCGCTTCGCGAATCGGGAAGCTTCCCGTTAGCTGACCTTGATGCCGCGAAATAGACCGCGAGCCGGTAAACGTTTCTTTACCGCAAGTGCCGCGTTAGAAAACAACATCGTGACGCCTCCCGTCCGCATGACGTTCCACGTTGTCGCGTGATACGTCATATGACGTGCTACGTTAGCGAACTGGTACGCGAAGCGAGTGCCAAGGCGCAGGTTTCTGGAAGCAAACCGGGAGGCCCTGCAAAGCGCTTAACGTAAACACAGCAAGTCATGTGACTTGGTAATAACACTTTTCATTGGTTCATTTCACTTTTGGTTTCCTAATGATGTAAGACTAGGTCATATAATCTAAAATGAACACTTTTGATTGGTTGAGAACTCTTGTTTTTCCCAAATGATGAAAATCCCTCCTTCTTTCCTCACTCTGACTTTCATCATTGTGAGAGAAAGACCCTTTGTGATCACTGAGCAATGGCTTCTTTAGTAGCTTCAGCTGGTGCTTCCCCACCACCTCCACCACATCCAAGGAAGAGTGGACCACCTGCTCAAGTTGTAATTCAACAAGAAGAAGAAGAAGAGGAACAGGAGGACGAGCACGAAGAGAGGCAGTTTTTGCCTGAGCAGCCCAAGACGTCTCACCGGAAAGAAAACTTCATTTGGCAATTTTTTAAAATTCCCAAAGGTCAGAAAAAAGTAAATGCAAGATACGTAACTTGCCTTATATGTCAAGATAGACTGTCCAGAGGGACCGACAAAAAATACAGTTTCGGAAACTACACAATGCATCGCCATATGACTAGGTGGCATCCTAACAACTACAGTGCTGCACAGTTTCGGAACGACCTAGATAATCTCCCTATTATGGCCAGAAGATCTGTTGTACCGGAAGTAACGGGACCAGAGGGCAGGGAGATGGTGCCAAATATACAAATGAGATTTGGTGAAGTAAAACACACCTGCGTATTTTGCGATGGATTCATTTCCTACGGAGAAAGAAGCATCACTCTGATCAACAGAGCTATTGACTATCATATGCAAGTTTGTCCGAAACGCCCAAAATAATAAATACTTCTTTTTTTTGTTTTGTTGCTCCTGTTGAGCCCTTTACAATGAATCGTTTTCATTGCCCCCTCCAAGAAAAACCCAAAAAAATATAAAACTGTTCCGAAAAATTCAAAAACAGTAAAAAAATGTTCAGAAAAATAAAAAAAAAAGTTCTTTTCAGAACTACCTCCCCGTTATTAAAAAATTGGTACAATATTTGGAACTGTGCCAACCTCTATTTCTCTTAGTTCGCTTCCTAGTTCGCTCGCTGGTACGCGAACTGGAAGCGAACCAAAAACAGTAAGTATAAGGGAAGGAAACACACACTTATGTTAAAAGAAAGACAGCTATAGGGGAGTAAACTAGAGATACTATTACCCATAATCCACTACTGATGATGTCACATATTACATCATTCATGACATGCTCAGTGACATCATCAGCAGAGGATTGCGGGTTTTTTGGCAACATGCCTTATCCACGGTTTAATAACGCTGCCTTTTGCTTTATATAAGTTTTCAAATTGTATGAAATATATACCAATAGGTCTTTATGAACCTTTAGGTAGTGCTTTTGTTCATGAGGTCTGGTCGCTTCCATACACATACAGATGTTTCAAAGATGATCAAGAAGTTTATCTGAATGGAGAGGAATGCACTGAGACGCCAGATCATTCACTAATGTGTAGGCACATACAGTTACACGATTCATGCAACAAACACCGACCAAATATGGCTTGCGTGTTGCAAGGCACGCCAGTTCCTGCTATCATCCCCACGTTCAAGTTGTTGGAAAATGGTAGTTATTTGATGCTCAATAATGAAGATTGTTCTGAGTTAATTAAAAGTATTCCTTTTATCGTAACAGTAAGTGAACGGGTTATTTGCTGCAGAAATGTTCTATTTCCTCCCACACATGAACATAGGGAGTTTTCAATCTGGCCACAAATACCAACCTTGGGACACGTTTCAACGGCATGACAAGAATAAGAGCTCTTTTGTCTCAGAGAGAGGTGGCCTTGAGTTCGGCCCGTGAAACTTTCGTACTTCACATAGCGAACACCCGTACACAGGTTTGCCTTTCAATTTCAGCAACATGTTTCCGACTATCTTTAACGCATCCTCCACAAAATCCCTGGCACACTTTTTTAAAGTTGTTACCAGTGGTCTCGTGACTTCATTTGAGAAAATCTTTGGAGTCATCCCTGCTCCCTTTCATTGTATTTTCTGCACTCTGGTTCGTGGATTGGCATTTTTACTTGCATTACCACCGGACGCTCTTGTGCTTTTTTACATTTTTAAATATGGATGTCCCTCCTATGCAACCTCCGACCCTGCAGCTGCTGACACTGTTCCGCAATCGCATGCTAGAATATTATGGCACAATGCCGTTGGCGATATTAAGCACGGCATATGGATTATCTTTTCGGTTCTCCTACTTCACCTGTGTCCAGCCTGTATTTCACTGCCTGACCTGTGATTTCGATTGGGCCATTGATTTGTGTCTCTGCGGACCGGTTTCTCCTGACGTCGACTTTAATCAGCTGATGACTCCTATCATTACTCACGAGTTGATTTGTCCTGGCGAAAGGATTATGGCTGTGGCATTGATGCATGGACTACTTGGTCCCTGGAATTTACTGGCGGCAGCACAGTCTTTCTTGGAACACAGCTTTCTTGAAAACCCACCGAGCTGTCCTCTGATGGTGATAGAGGATCCGGTGCTGGGAGAGCACGTATGTTCTTTTCCGCTTTTAAATTGGATGGCTGAACTGTTTTCGGATGAAGACGGTGACTTCCTATTGGAGGCTGTTGCAGCTTATTTTGCATACACAGTTATGTCATAGACCTTTTTCATGTTTGATATGCTGAGTACTAGCATTTCATTGACAATTCATTGACTTATTTGTCAAGTTTTTATTATTTACCTTGCCTATTGGCTTAAGACTCGATAAAGTACTTGGCTGTTTTATTTTTCTTTAGCATTGAATTTTCCTAGTTTTTAATGCTTTACCTTGCGGACCGTCCACATATAAACTTGCAATCTGCTCTCATGAGATGGCACTTCTATTATCTTATTCAGTTCGTTTCCGGATCATGAGGAGGTGTCATCTAGGTCCTGGATATCTTTACACCGTGTTAAGTTAGCATGGGCTCATTACCGGTTTAAACGCCATTTTTCCTTTTTTGCAACTTCTGCACACGACACTTAGTTGTTGCTTTAGCTTTCCACCTAGTAGTTCATCGTGGTTTACATGAGAATAATATGTTATTGGTCTACTATCTGCTTTACTTGTTAAACTATATCTGTACAGCGAGTGCTAAAGTTTCAAGAACAACACGATACAGAATTGTTATGAGGTCTGATCTCCACGACTTCATACTCATAACATAAGGGCAACTTCTGCCAATTCTGGGCATGAGGCGGGTTTTATATTGCTTTGCCGAACACACATACACAACACTTGATGCGGTTCACATGAAGAGAGAGCTGGTGTATGCTGATGTGATTCCTTCAAATCTAAGACACTAAAGTATGGACACGCCCTAAACCAACACAAAGAGACCTTCTTAGCAAATAATATAATATGTGTATTAGGGAGGGTGAGATATAAGCAGCCGCGGGCCGTGGAGGGAGTTACGATGGGGCAGGGAGGCGGGGAGGGGGAGAAGCAGGGTGGAGCCCTCTCTACCTTGCCCCTCCCCCTCCCCGCCTCCCTGCCCCACCGTAACTCCCTCCACGGCCCGCGGCTGCTTATAAGTGTTGCTAACTCTTATTCATTTACAGCATGTTAACATACTGTCACCATTCGCTTTTTATGTACTAGTAACTATGCTGGTAATTTTGCTACTGATAATATGTGTACTTGTATTCTCCACCCTGCTTCTCCCCCTCCCCGCCTCCCTGCCTCACCGTAACTCCCTCCACGGCCCGCGGCTGCTTATAAGTGTTGCTAACTCTTATTCATTTACAGCATGTTAACATCCTATCACCATTCACTTTTTATGTACTAGTAACTATGCTGGTAATTTTGCTACTGATAATATGTGTACTTTTATTATCTAAGGTACTACGCCTGAGAAGACGGCATTAGTAAATAAACATTTCAAATACACATCTGTTCTTCTTAACTCCATGTTCTGGTTTCTAAGAAATCTATAACGACCGACTGTTCATGAGTTCCACGTATCCTGAGGTACTATAAGTTCATATTCTGGATTGTCTAAACATTGAGAGTTTGTTATATCCAATGTGACACTGTACCTAGCTTGCTAAATAGTTTTTGATTACTAACGTGAGTTTTGGGACACCCTAATTCGCCGAGGTTCCAATCCTCTGTCCACAGTTCTGTGTGAGAACAGAAACCCTGCGACAGGGGCACCCCCGACCCTTGCTGGAGCTTCATCACACTTGCGATACAACTCCAGCAATGCGCCACCTTTACGGCACAGATACATCACGCATCTGTGCTGTTTTTGCCCCATGATGCGCCGCATTGTAAATGCAGCACACCATAGGTGACGGAACAGCGGCACAGAATGACTAACACATCCCTGGTGATGCGCCAGTCATCATAAATCTATCCCTATGCTTCTTATCTTGTTAGAGATGAACCGCCATATGTATCATCAAAGTTATTTGCATTTCCTAAATAGCGAACTTTAAGGAATAAATAGCGATTCTTTACCATTCCTAGTTTGCGATGAGCTATTTGCTAATTAGCCGAATGTAGCCCAATGAAGCCCAATGTAGCCCAATGTAGCCCAAAGATGGCCGCCAGACACACAAAAAAACAAATGTAGCCCAAATATCAGCCAGATGTAGCCCAACTATAGCCCAGTGACAGAATGACCAATCAGCTTCGCAAACCTCCGTTACGCGAAGCGGAGCGCTGTTACAGATATATATCTTTTTTTGAACGTTAATTTCTCAAAATCCACTGGAGCACATATATTGAGACCTAGCAAAGGCACATCGGGCTACCAGTCCCTAATATTTTGCCAAGTTTCGTGCAAATCCATTCAGCCGTTCAATTATTATTTTTATTATTTTTTTTTGCCCCGCGGGCCCTTTTAAAACCTCCACATCAAACCTAGGGGGTCAGCGAGGATCTACTATGCCCCCTTATAGTTATTTCCCCCTTTGTTTTGACCTCCTCTTGTCTCTCGATCCTACCGAGAGACAAGATGGCGGCCGCTACGGACTGTTTGGAATGTTGACAGACGCCGGAGAACCAATCAGCTTCGCTTCACAAAGCTCCGTTGCGCGAAAAGTCCGCGAACCAGAGCGCTAACCGGTCCGCTGTTACAGATATATATCTTTTTTTAAACGTTAATTTCTCAAAATCCACTGGAGCACATATATTGAGACCTACAAAAGGCACATCGGGCTACCAGTCCCTACAATTTTGCCAAGTTTCGTGCAAATCCATTCAGCCGTTCGGGCTAAAAGTGAGGCCAACCGCCCTATGGAAAACTCAATGTTAAAAACACGTTTTGGGACCCCCCTTTTTTCTCGGCCCCCACTGGACGAACCCCCCCCAAATTTTCAAGGGCTGCTCAGAAACAAAATGTGCCATTTTCCTGAAAATTTCAGCCAATTCCGTCCACAAACGCCAAAGTTATTAGACATAGAATTTTCAAAAAACCCATAGAGAAAAAATCCTAACTATATATACCTACTGGCGACCGCCAGTAGGTAATATATATCCATATATATATATATATATATATATATATATATATATATATATATATATATATATATATATATATATTTCAACTTCCACAGTGACGGCGAGGGTAATTCAGTCTCCCACCGCAGCAATGCAGACACGGACCAAGATAGTTCTCTGCAAGGTATTTTTATTTGTTGCAACACGCCATAACGTTTCATCTCCGCAGAGGCTTGTTCACATGACAATGTGAATGAGGTAAGTTACAGTTTTTAAAGTGACAGTGCGTTATTTGAAAGTGCATCACGTGACAGTACCATCTACAGAGATAAAAGACATACTTTGGAGTTTTCTAATTAACGGATAACACCATGCTTTGCAATTTTGTAAACGAGTAGTCCTTAATGCATGTTAAATACTGTATTAAAATCATTAAATACATTGTTTATACAAATAATGGTAAAATACAAAATATTTACATCAGTTAATTCGGACCCAAATCATGTAAACTTTTTATGTTTCACGTTAATCATGACCTGTAATAAAAGCCTAATGCTTGATCCAAAAAGTGCAAAATACACAATTGTGCAAATTTAGCAAAATATTCTGTTTGGCCATTGTTCATATCGATGTTATCATTTATCATAAACATGGAGAACAAGGCAATGCATTACTCTTCGTAAGTACTGGACTAATCATTATAGAGATTGATATGCAAAGAATCCACAAACTTGTGTTAACCACGCGGGTATATAACAAGCTGAGACAAGGGATAGCATTCTGCCCAGATGTTTAACCACCGATAGATTGTGGGGCATATTGACTGTTTCACTCTTAGGTATGCTGCTTTAATGTATGCTAGTCATCGTAGTATTTAAAAATATCGGGAGAAATCCCTACTGCACATAGCTGTCTTATAATGATGTTGTGATGAGCTCATCCCTTGAGTAATTAGCCCCGCCTATTATTGAAAATACCTGTAGGAGGTTAACTACACATATCTCAACTGGTACTGTGCAAATTAGTGCTGTGAAAGTGCAATAGTGTCGTAAAAATAGTGAACTTTTAAAAAACTGAAACCCGTTTAACATCCGCTAAAAAGGTTATTGCGCAATATCCATAAATTCTCTTTATTTTAATTTTAGTTTCAATAACGTAGCTAATTGTGGTGGCTACATAATTTCTTTTTTGTAATCTGTGACTGCAACCCATCTTAACCTGACAATGAACATAACTTCAGTGTGTAAAGGTCCAATGCCACAATATTTGCAAATAGATGGAAATTTGCTTTAAGAAAGACAAAACATCGGTGAGCAATGCATCCGCGTTGCTCCCATCGATGTGATGCTTGATGCTGAAACTTAAACTAAGGCAGAACACTTCTGGTAGGGAGACTAAATTACTCAACATTGGAACTTCAAATCAGATTATGACAGACAAGTATGCAGGTCCTCCGTAATATTGAGGCCTTTGGGGGTCTTGGAGTCAAGTAACAGAATGTATCGAGTTTCAAGTTTACGTAACCTCGACTCCCTATTTCCACCCCTTCTGCTGGCACTCACGGCATCTATCAGGAAATATTTTAAGCCTGAATTATCACTGTTGAGTTTGTCTTTAAAGTGCCTGGCTACCGGGTAGGTGTTATCCTGGTTCGAAATGGCCCGGAGGTGTTGTAATATGTGCTTATGCGCAGCCAGTTTTGTGCTGCCCACGTAATTCATCCCACATGGGCATGCCAAGACATATACAACATATTCAGTCTTACATGTTAACATTTTGTCAATAGGATGTTCTCTATTGCTAAATGCATCTACATAGGTTTTGGTATTTATGCCATGAATGCACGATTTGCACGTTTTGCATCTGTATAAGCCTTTATTGGTCTGTAACCAAGAGGTTTTTTCCATGACCTCTGGGTTGGTGTTGACCAGACCATCCCTCATAGAGGGTGCTCTACTGTATGTTAATGATGCTTTGCGTGGCAAAGTAGGGCCTATTGTTGGATCATTCAGGACTAACGGCCAGTTACGATTGATGATTTTATAGATATCTGTGTGTTGTTTATTGTAACTGGTGATACTCCTGAAAGGACCTGGTTCTATTTTGGCCAAGGCAATTGTAGTTACCACATTTACTGTACCGTTGGCCTGGAATTCCTCCTGATGGTATGTACTGAGGAGCTGATGTCTGTTTATTAACATAGATTTGGCAATGGCGAACTCAATAGTTTTTGCGGAGTAACCACGTTCAAGAAATCTGCATTTGCTGTCATGTTGCGCCTGTTTGATTTGATTTTGATTTTAAAATATTTATAGAGCGCAACATTCACCTGGCGGTTTCTTGGCGCTGTGAAGGGAGGGTACCAGAGGAAAAAGATGACAACCACAAACTCAGGAAAGTGGAAGCAGTTTTACAGAGAGAAAGCCTGTTTAAAAAGAAAAGTTTTACGGTCTTTCCGGAAGGGAAGATAATGCGTGGCCGATCTTAGATGGTCGGGGAGAGAGTTCCAGAAGGTGGGTGCCAAGGTAGAAAAATTGAGGTCATCACTGTTGGTCATCACTGTTGCTGCATACTTTTCTTAGCCTCAACATCTCCCCATAAGGGATGCTAGAGATTAAGTGAGCTGGGTGTGCACTTGTGGCATGAAGAATGGTATTCCCAGCTGTGCTTTTTCGATGTAGCCTAGTTTCCAATTTACCATTGTTAATAAAGACCTCTGTATCTAGGAAAGGGACTGATTGCTGACTCATATTTGCAGTGAATTGTAAATTAAACATATTATTGTTGATATCACTTATAAACTTATCAGCTGATTCCCTGGTCCCCCTCCATACAATAAACAGGTCGTCTATATAACAGAACCATTTCACGATGTTATTATCCCATACTATCTTGTACTGGGTTTTGAGGACCAGTTCTTCCCAGCTGCCCATATGCAAGCAGGCAAAGCTTGGTGAAAAACTGGCCCCCATAGCTACCCCTTGTACTTGGCGATATAACAGGTTGTTATACATAAAGAAATTGTTGGTCAGGCAATATTCCAGCATTTGACCAATGATCTCATTATGCTCTTCATGTTGAACTGCTCTTTGCGCAAGATAATATCTAACTGCATTCAACCCATCAAGATGCTTAATACTTGTATATAATGCAGCTACATCCAATGTAAGCATCCAATAGTTCTCTTCCCAAGTAATTCGTTCAAGTTTCCAAAGAAAATCCCCTGTATCCTGTACATAGGAATCTAAGGCTTTAAGAAAAGGCTGCAGGAAATAATCAATATAAACTGAAGTCTTTTCCAACATGCTGCCTCTGGCTGATATAATCGGCCTGCCTGGGGGTGAGTCTTTGTTCTTGTGAACTTTGGGAATAAAATATATTGTGGGTGTGATGGGATTCTCATTCAGCAAATACTTATATTCATTCTCAGTTAAAAACTTTTGACTGCGCCATTTTGTCAGCTTTGTCTGATATTGTTTGTGTGCTGACTTCATCGTTGTTAAGAAAGTCCGTTCATAGCACTGCCTGTCATTTAATTGTGAATATGCCTCTTTATCATAGTTGGAACGCATTAGCAGAACGATATTTCCTCCCTTGCCACTAGCTCTGATAATGACATCCTTGTTTTGGCTTAGTTTCAAGAAAAGGGCTTCATACTGTTGCGACTGCTTGTCATATCGCCGTTTTTGATTTTGAACTCTCCTGCTTAGTTGTTTGAGTTGATGTGTTACGTTTTCATGGAACACATCCACTGTGTCCCGGGGCATAATTGGATTAAATGTGGATACTGGTTTGAAAGGAGTGACATTGGGAACCAACATGGTATTGGACTGTCCTGCTCTTGTTTCCTCCAATTCTTGGGACATCGGATAGCCGACACCCTCCGTTTCCCATAATTCGAATATTTCATCAATCTGTCTTGTGTCATTCATTTCAAAGGTTGGATTTGTATCCCGAGGCTGCTTGACCTTTGGCGTTGTTTTTTTCTGGTTCAGTATAAAGGATTTCCGTCGTTTTAACTTGCGGACTGCTTTATATATGTCGAGTCTGGTAGTGGCATAAACGAAATTTCTGAGGGGTGCATATGAGAGGCCGAGTTTTAAAACATTTTCCTCATCATTTCTTAAGGCAATGTCCGTCAAATATATATATATATTTATATATAAGACGGCATTTGGGGTAGTTGCACTATAGCACTTTACAGAGTTATCACAGCTGTAGGAGCACGATCTACATGTGGGGTAAATATAAAAACATAAAAACAATATATAAAGGAAATTTGCTACTGACAGTGGTATTGATGGGTAATATACCTCCGGAGGTAGCTAAAGGAGGGTGTTGTGCAGGTGAGGAGAATAGAGGAACAGTTTTACCCACGGCACTGATGTTCAGTTATTCATAGGGTGTGGGGTGGCAGAAAATAGAGCAGTCGAATGTTTTAGAAAGTAGGGTTTAGATATTTGTTGAAGAGAAGAAGTTTCAGTTTCTTCTTGAAGTGAGGGCATGAGTGATTGGCAGGTAAATCATGTGGCAGTGAGTTCCAAATTTTAATAGCATTCTCCGAGAAGGAGCTGGTGCAAGATTTCTCTTTCTTAAATTTTGGTTGAATCAATAGTAGATTGTGTGAACTTAACCTCTTGCGTGCTGATGACGAGCTCAGCTCGCCATGCAGCACGGTGGCGCTGTGCTGATGACGAGCTGAGCTCGTCATGACCTCCGCGGAACGCCCACGCGGGGATAATTCTCCCGCTGTGTTAGGCGTTTCATTGAGCGGGCGTGGCCATGACGAGCTCAGCTCGTCATCAGCACAGCGCCACCGTGCTGCATGACGAGCCAAGCTCGTCATCAGCACCATGACGCCCCGCGCGGCCCACCTCCCCCCGCGCCGTGG
This sequence comes from Lissotriton helveticus, assembly GCF_964261635.1. Taxonomy (NCBI): domain Eukaryota; kingdom Metazoa; phylum Chordata; class Amphibia; order Caudata; family Salamandridae; genus Lissotriton; species Lissotriton helveticus. The sequence continues at coordinate 376,061,644 of NC_136060.1, forward strand.
GGATGGGTTTAACTTCAGAGAGGCCTCTTTTGACCCCCTTTGATAATTTATTTGTGAGGTAGACTGGTTTTTCCGTGTAGAGAACTTTGTGAATTATGCAAGCAGTTGTGAGTCTAACTCTCGCCTCTATCGGTAGCCAGTTGAGTTTCCTGGGTGTGATGTGGTTGAAGCTGTTTTCCCTCAAAAGTGGTCTAGCTGCTGTGTGAAGAGTGGCTTTCAAAGGGGATAGGTGTGTTTTTAGGGAGCCCATAATCATTGCGTTACCATAATCTAACTTGAGGAGGACTAAGGATTGCACCACAGTCTTTAGGTCTTCAATCAGGATAAAGGGTTTGACTTTAAGGTGTTTCAGCGTGTAGAAGGCACTTTTAGCAGAGTCATTAATATGCTCCTTCATGTTCAGTCGACTGTAATCCTCAGCGATTTAACAGAGTTGGAGATGGATAGTTTGCAGTGTAAAGCAGTGAGGTTGTCGAGCCAGATGTCTACGGGGAAGGATTTTCCTTTGGGGTGGATGCAAAGGAGTTCGGTTTTGATTGGGTTGAGCTTAAGACAGTTGTCGGACAGCCTGAAATGAACCATGGAGAGAGTGCTATTTAAGTGCTAGATGTCTTTGACTGACGAGATTTTCATGTAAAGCTGGATGTCATCTGCATAAAGGCGGTAGGGAATTCCGGCTTGCTTCAGGATCATTACAAGGTGTTCTATATAGCAATTGAAAAAAGCAAGAGACAGGATTAATCCTTGCGTGACTCCTTGTGAGATTGGCTTTGCTTTTGAGGTCGAGTTGTTTAGTTTGATTAGCTGTGAGCATTGATTCAGGAAGGACTTGAACCACTGAAAGACTGTACCGTTGATACTTGCATGCTATGAGAAGGTGTTTAGGAGGATGTCGTGGTTGACATCATCAAAGGCAGCCGAGAGGCTCGGAGGACTCGCAGGCATTCCTGGCCATCATCTAGAGATCTGTGTAGGTCGTCTAAAATGTTCAGCATTGTAGTCTCTTTACAGTAGCCTTTCCTGAACACAGATTGGATGGTGTCCTGTAAGTTGTGTTTTTCAATATGCTTGTTGTGTTGCAAGCACATGTTTTTTCAATGGTGTTGGCAAGGAGAGGGAGGTTAGTAATTGGTCTGTAGTTGTTAAGGTCGTTCTGGTCAGCGTCTGGCTTTTTGATGAGGGGGTGACTTGACCGAGTTTGAGGGGGGCCGGCATGGAGCCGCTCGATAGGAAGGTGTTGATGATTTTGGACTATTCTGGGGAGATATTGTGGCTGAGAGGGGGTCAGAGTTGTGTCATGGTGGCGTCATGCTAGTGAGTAATTTGTGGACTTCAGGCATCTGTTTGAATTCCGTCCAGAATGCAGCATTTTAAGTTGCAGAGGATTAAAGTTGATATGTTGTTTTGGTGAGGGAGGGGGCAGCCATGATTCAGGGGAAGGGCTTTGGATGGACCATTTTCGCACAATTGGGCATCCTTAGTACAGGGTGTGGAGGTGTGTGGTTTAAGGGAGAGTTTAATGTTAAATATTTTTCTGAGATTCTTCGTAGCGCTTGGTAGAGTCATTGATTGATTTTTGGTAGAAAGATAATATTGAAGAGGTCTTTGGGTCTGTTCTTAGACTGGTCAAGTTGGTCTCAGAAATAGGATGCTTTACTCTGAAGATGTGTTTTTTGTATTTTAGCCACTCAGCCAGGAGTATTGAAAGATTGGTTAAAGAAGGCTGCTGCCTCCAATTTCTTTCAGCAAGTCAAAGTTGCCTGCTCTCATTGTTAAGATCTTTATTAGACCCCTCAGGATATTGTGACATAGATTTGCAAATTTTGCGGTACAAAAATGGCATTATTGCGCCACTATATTTTACTCGTAATCATTCACGAACAGTATTCCACTTTGAAATAGGCATGTTTAAAGTGCCCGCATCTCCAAGCCTAACCTCTTGAGAGGGGGCCCTATTTCTTCTTGGGATGTTCTAGCGCCCATGTACGCACCCCTGTCGGGGCACCGTTGCCTCTTGGACCTGGTGAGGCATGACGCCTCTTCCTTAAGTGCCCTAGGGTGCAGGATTGTAGTGGGTAACAGGGCATTGCCACGGCTATTGTAAGCATGTTAAATATTTCTCTAGGCAGATCAGTGGTATGGGAGTGGGTGTTATGTTATGTTAGCTAAGCTTATCAAGCGCGCAGCTGCCTCAGCAAAGAGGCGTCCCGGCGCTAGCAGCAGAAAGGCATGGAGGCTAAGAAACTAGGCAAAATGGCAAATGAAGAAATGAACATAAAAAGACAAAATTAGGCCACAGGAAAGAGGAAGGTCTTAATAGCTTTTCGGAAGGCCAGCAGGCTATCCAGACTGCGAATCTGAAATGGCAGAGTTCCATAACTTGGCTGCCAAACAACGAAAGGACCGTCCCCCGGCACGGAGACGGTTCACTCGAGAGATCACAGCCAAGTGTTGCCCCAGAGAGCGCAGCTGGCGTCCAGGAACGTAAGGTACCAACAAGTTGGCCAAAAGCCCAGGAGACGCAAACTTGAGAATTTCAAAGGATAAGCAAAGAGCCTTAAATTCAATTCGCTTAGCCATGGGCAACCAATGTAATTGCCGGATAGCACCAGCTGTTGAGCATCTGCGTGGGAACCCCAGCAGGGCTCTGGCGGCTGCATTTTGGACTCGCTGCAAGCGCACCACCTCAGCCTGATTAGCCCCAAGGAGGAGCGAGCTGGCGTAGTCAAGTCTAGATAGTATCGCCGCCTGGACGATCACCTGACGAGTGGGTGGATCAAAGAACCCCTTGGGTGTAAGCCCTTTCACAGTACAGCCCCCACCTCAGTGTGACAATGTGTTTTTTTTGTATGGCTTTTCCCTCATCCCCCCTTCCCTCCTCTACCCTTTCTTTCCATCACTGTTCTAGGCTCCGCATTCGGAGGTGCCTCTGGACTTCCCATCACACAGCACTTGGACTGATACTTGACTAATGAGAGCATTTAGTTGTGCTGTGCTTTCATCTTTCCTTATTTTTATTTTTGCAAGTCTTACCCATGTTAAAAACACTCCTGCCACTTACCTGCTTTTTGTTCTGCCCTTGCTGAACATCGTTTCTGATGTGATTTATGTGGTTCTCCAAATGAACTCACTTGCCACCTTTTAAGGCAAGTATGTCATGACAAGATACTGGTGCTCAGGAAGGCGGGAAGCCCAGGGCTAGGCTTGCTATGTATTCCATTATATAGACAATCGCAACGAGTTGTGAAAGATACACGTCAGGATGTGAACATTGCCTGACTCACTCTTGTACTGAGTTTTTATAAAGAAATAACTGAACCATTCTGTACAACCTGCTCGGATCCCAAGTACAAGAATAATCAGTGAAAACACACCACCGCCCACCCCCCTGCGCATATACAGGCCGATGCACTAGGGGAACACACAGCCCTCCTCAGCCCACGGGCAGACGAGACTGCAGCACTTAATTGTGCCTTAGGTTACGCAACGCTGAAAACTCGTACATGTCACAGTGCAGCAGGAGGAACAAGCTTTTGTATGGCTGTAGGGCGGCACGTAGTGACGTGTATGCATGCAGCCAATAAGAAGTTACTATTTTTTTCTTGTCTGTCCGGAGACGTTTTTGGCGGCCAAAATAGTAAATATTGCAGCCATCGCACTCAGGGCCGGCGCTAGGCATGGGCAGCGTGGGCAGCTGCCCAGGGCCTCACACTCAGCCCACCAGCATGGGGCCACCGTGTGTCCTGTTTCCCTGGCGATCCATTTCAAAGAAAGGTGTTGCCTTGCAATTAAGGTCCTTCGGAGGGCCCCCCCCCCTCCCCGGGCCTCTCAGGGATGGTGTCTTGAGGCATAGGGGAGGGAGACACTCCCTTCAATTTCCAGGAGACCCATTCAAAGACACTGTGGGAGGCGCATTGTCCAGCATTTTGGCACCCCCACAGTTGTAACTTTTAGCCCCAGGCCACAAGTAATTCTCACACCTGTCGGACTGAAGGTGTGAGAAATGCTTGTGGGCTGAAAGTTAAATCTGTGGGGGGGCCAAAATGCTGGACAATGGGCCTCCCACAGTGTCTGTGAATGGTCTCCTTGAAAGGGGCCACTTATCTACATTAGAGGGGCCTCGCACATTCCCTTTTAGCCCAGAGCCTCGCAAATCCTAGAACCGGCCCTGATCGCACTAGTCAGTTGATTTCGGGATTTTTTTAATAAATCGCGAAATGCTGGAGAGTCGGTTTCTTAAACAAGGATCTGGAGGGGATGGTTCTTGATTTCTGAAGTTTGCGAGGGGTGACTGAATCTACGTGTACTGCTATTTTTGTGTTGCAGTGGTCGGTAAGGTCGTATGGAGGGATGATTTGGGAACTGAATAATGGTTCTAACTCAGCTTGGGGAACACAGTGTATGCTTGGGCCGGTTGGCTTGGGGGGTGGGCCTTTGGTTGGGTGGTGTTGAGATTGAAGAGGATTAGATGATAATCAGTCCAGTCAGATGGTAAGATAGAGTGGAGGGATAGGATGTTATGTTTAGAGATAATTGCGTCAAGGGTCGAATCCTTAAGATGCGTTTCTTTATTGTAGTCTTGGGTGAGATCATTAGCTTCCAGGAGGGTAGATAGGCCTAGCGCTGCAGCATCTTCAGCATTATTCAAGTGCAGGTTTATGTCTTCTAGTATAATATTTGTGCTACCTTTTAGAGAACTTTGCAAAATTAGGTCCGTTGTATCGTCAATTAATTGTGTGTTGTTACCTGGATGGTGGTAGATGACATGAAGTTTAATGGGGTTGAGGTCCTTAGAGGAGAGCTGAACGCAAAGGTTGCTTTTATGTATGATGGCTACTCCACCTCCCCTGTGCTGCTTGTGGTCGTTGCAAATGATTGAGAAGCCCAGTGGGGTGAGGAGTTTGAGGAAAGGGGATGAGTGGCCTTTTAGCCATGTTTGAGTTAGAAAGCAGATGTAAATGTTATATCGCAAGATCGTTTCGGCTGGAGGTGGAGGTAGTGCAAAGAAGATTGAGAGTAGAGGGAGTAACAAGTGGAGGTGAAGGTGTATGAATTAGTTCTCTCGGAGAGGGTGGGGGGGGTTGTTTCTCCGGGATGGGGAAAGGGTGGCGGACAGGAGTGAATGAGGAACCAGATGGCATGGAAGCACAGAGCATAGGGAAGTGGTGATAAAAGATGGTAAGATTTGTTTTAGCTGCTTGGACTACGATATTTCCATTTTTGTAAATGGTTATAGACAATTCTCCCATGAAATTTTAGGGTGGGGCTATAGAGAGCTTTGTTCTATGAGGGACTTTGGTGGTATTGATTATATGAAGGTGTTGTCTGAAGTTCTCTGTCCATTTGGCTGGTCTGTTATTATAGAAGATGTAGTTCGTTTTAAGGCCCCATGTGCTGGACTGTTCCATGTGTCAGTTATAAGAGTATCAGGATGTTCTTTGAGGGTTTTGTGCTTGAAATGTTTGGTAGCACTTTTGGAGAGGATTCATCATGCTCCTCTTTTGCGAGTCCTTAATAGCGATTATTAAGGAATCGCTATTAAAGACTCGCAAAACGGGATGCATGTAGAAATCGCAAAATTTATTGCGATTTCTACTGCTTCCTTATTTGCGATTCGCTAATTGCTAATCAAGTGGGGAGTCATTCCTTATTTGCGATTAGCAATTAGCGAATCGCAAATAAGGAAGCGATTTCAAGGGTGCCAGGGTGTCCAAAGGACACCCTGTAGCACCCCATAAATGGTGATTTACACTGGTGTTGCGCACACACATGTCCAAAGGACATGTGTGTGTGTGTGTAACATCCAACTTAGAAAAATGCACTAAAGTGCATTTTTCTAAGTTTTCGCTATTTACCACAAAGTCAGACTTCGCGGTAAATAGCGGCCCCAGATTGCGAATTCGCAATTCTAAAATGGTTCATGAATTGCATTTAAGGAATCTCAAACAGAGATTCCTTAAATGCAATTCTTCGCAATTTAGCGATTTCAAAATTTGCGATTTTTGCATTTGGGATGATGAATCCCAAATGCAAAAAAAGCGCTCGGAAAGGGCCAGTTTCGGAGAATCTGGCTCTTTGTGAGCCGATTTTGGCTTAATGAATCTGGCTGTTAATGCATTATGATTTGGTGACAGTAGAGGAAAATTATAAAATCTACACTAGCTATATAACTGACATTTTGGATCAGGCAATTCCAATAAAGAAGCTAAAAAATAGGAACAAAACCATGGCTCCCCTGTATAATGTAGATCTGAAACAGCTGCGTATGCTCCGCAAGAAGGCGGAAAGGAAGTGGAGAAAGAGCTACCTTGAGGAAGATAAAAAAGACTTGAGACTGGTACAACTGAAATACAAAGAGCTCATTCTTAAGGCTAAGGCGGACTTTTACGCCACCTCGATTATACAAGCGCCGAATGGGACAACACCTCTTTTTAAAATCGTTAAATACCTTTCCTCCCCTACTTGTGTGAATAACAAAGTGGCAGCATCACAAAAACTATGTGATGAGATTGCCTTTTATTTCCAGGACAAGATTGCCAAAATTGTTGGTACTCTCCATCTTAATAATAACTATGGTCAAGATAATTTAGAACAAATGATGGATGAAGACCCACAACAGCTAACGACCTTGGATAACTTTCAGACCCTCACGGATGCTTCTTTTAACAGTTTGGCGCAGAGTGTGTCCTCGGGCTCTCCACTTGACCCCCTCCCTCATAAAATCTGGAAGTCATTTGGTCAAGAAACCTTTCCCTGGCTGAGGCAAATTTGCAATCAGTCTTTAGAAGAAGAAATTGTCCCGGAATGCTGGAAGCAAGTGGTGGTGACTCCACCTATTAAAAAGCCCTCCCTGGACCCGTCAATTCTGGCAAGTTTTAGGCCCATCTCTCTCCTGCCATATCCGGTTAAAATCTTAGAAAAAGCAGTTAGTAGGATACTATTGTGTTTTTTGGAGGATAATCACCTGCTTGATAGAGACCAATTTGGGTTCCGCCCAGGCCATGGGACTGAGACGGCTCTGGTCACCATGCTGGATAATTTGCGCATGCGAGCCGACAAAGGGAATGCCACTATCTTAGTGCTTCTCGAAATGTCGGCCGCATTCGACACGGTGAGCCATTCCATCTTAGTGGAGAGACTTAAGAAGATAGGAGTGAAAGGACAGGCATTGCAATGGCTTCAGTCCTATCTAGCAGGAAGACAGCAGGTAGTAACCTTAGCACAGTTCTCCTCCAGCAAATCCCCGGTAGTCGATGGGGTGCCACAGGGCTCTGCGATTAGTCCTATTCTTTTTAATTTATATCTGCAGCCCCTGCTCCCCATTATTAAGTCCTTCGGAGTCAGCCTAGTAAATTATGCCGATGATACACAATTGGCATTCTCCCTAGAAGGTGAACATGCAATATCTCTGGACATGTTCCAGCAATGTATGCGTCGGACGGCTGACTGGCTCAGAAGAAACTCCCTACAATTTAACAGCGGGAAGACTGAGGTGGTGTACTGCTCCTCTGCCAGGATGTCTAAACATCTACCATTTGAGTTTAAACTTACTCCAGAGGAGGAACCACTAATGCTGGCTAGCAAGGTACGCAATCTGGGGGTTCTGATTGACGATAACCTTCAGAATGGCGTCACAGGCAAACTAGACCGCCAGCGTGTGCTTCTCCTTAATGCGCATGCTATGTAAAATACTCCCGCTACTACCAAAAGAGTCGCGCTCATTGGTGGTAAGAAGCACAGTGATAAACAGGCTGGACTACTGCAATTCTCTCTATTTGGGGACTCCACAATACATCATTCAGGGATTGCAGAGAGTCCAGTTTGCAGCAGCAAAACTGGCGCTTAATAGGCAGCGGTGCTCATCTACCACCTTGGCCCTGAGAGATCTAATTTGGCTGCCTATTAAGGAAAGGGTCCACTTTAAGTGTCTCTGCCTGGAATTCAGAGCGGTGCACAAGCTGGGTCCAGTCCCACTGCAGGAAAAGTTTACATGGTACCAGCTCAAGAGGCAGCTTCGCTCCTCTAGCGCCAGTCTATTGACGGTTCCCAGGTTCAATTGCTCTAGGTCGGGAGGGAGGACATTTAATGTGGCTGGTGCCCGCCTATGGAATGAGCTAAACCCTGAACCTCAGACAAATTGATTCTCTGTCAGAGTTTTGTAAGAGTCTAAAAATCTGGCTCTTTCCTAGGGTTTAACCTCCTGTCTTCCTGCTCTGACCTATTCCACTTTGGTCAATTCATCCTAGTCTGAAGCGCCAGGATACCCGTAGGGTGACAGTATGCACTATATAAGTACTACAATAAATCAATCATGATTTGGGGCTGTATCCTTCCATGGTAGAGTTGTGGTGGGACATTGGTGTGCAACCCTACTGCAATAGCTGCAAACTAAGGCCTTTCCTGGGGGCGGATCTGCTGTGATGAATGCCTGCTGCAGCGGAGGTCATTTAGTGGAGGAGTGGATTGTGTGCTACAGCTGAGGGTCATTCAGTGTAGAGGTGGAGGGCATTTCCATAGGAAGAGTAGTGAATTGGTGATGTGGGTGTGGAGAGGGGAAGCCTCAAGAGGATTTGCTTGGTTACTTGTGAAGGAAATAGCTCCTTGACTGCCTAGAAGCACCGCTATGCCAGTTCATTTTCTCAAGATCTTAATGGTCAATGTGTCAGTGAGTTGGTGGTGTGGCTGGGTTTGTTGGCCGCAGTTCTAGAGCATATATATATACTATGTGCATGCAAAGAATGTGTAAGGTATCATAGTAAACATGGACAAGCAAACATCAGACTGGCAAGGTCACTACTGCTGGTACAAGGTAGATAAGGTAAAATCCCAGTGTAGTCTATAGATAATAGCATCAACATGAAATCGCAGTGTAAGCCTAGGAAAATAATATAGGTGTATGGTAGTCAACGTCAGCTTGTAAGCATATGAAACAATGTTTGTACAGAAATACAATGCTGTCAGGATAATTAAATGGACGTACAGTACCAGGATCTGTCATGGGTATGTTCGAGCATCGAAACCAATATTGGCGTAAGGTAACCTGAGACAACTTGAAGCATTTGAAGCAGTATGTGCACAGAGACACAGTAAATTCTCAGGATACAGCTGTAGTTGTATGTTACCAAGATCTGACTTGGATATGTTAAAGCATCAAGCCAATAATAACGTAAGGTGGACAAGAACCAAGTCCTAACGTAGATATGCTTAAGCTTCAAATCAATATTGGCGTATGGTAAACAGAGCCTCTTAAAAACATGCAAGGCAATATGTGCATAGAGACATATTAAGCAAGCAAGCTAGTAATATAGGTGTACAATACCAGGATTTGACATAAGTATGTTCCAGCATTGAAGTATTCCCATTTGGAGGATGTATGGAAAAAAAGAAGTAGCCGACAATACATTTCAACTGAAGAAGCAGCCAAAACAGTAAGCTGAGATTGGTCACCGGTGTAAGTCCTACTGAAGAAATAGCCCAAAACATATTACAATGGCAATGGTAGCCCAAAGTAGTATCCAACTAAGAAAGTAGTCCAAACTAGGTGACTTTTGAGGTAGGCAAATCCTTCCTACTGAGAAGTAGCCCAAAACGAAAGGGTGAAATCAAACGTAAAATCTTATTTTAGGGCCACAGAGCATGGGATAAAGGGCATCTCCAGGAACTTCAAACTGTGCCCCGAGTTCGTCTTCTCCTCCACCTGGATCTCAACCTGCACCTACAAAGTCACCCCCATGAAGACGACCAATACCAGTAGATCCACCAAACACAGCAGCTGGTACACACCAGAACTCAGGACCATCGAACACGAATGCAAGCAACTAGAAAGACGATGGCGCTTTAGCAGGAATCCCACTTACCTCACCACCTTCAAAGCAGCCCTCAGAAAATACCACCTACTCCTCAAAAGAGTCAAGAAAGACGCCAGGACAGACCACATCGAGGCATGTATCAACCGCACCAACTCTTCTGCGTTGTCAGAACGTTTTCCTGCCCATCAGCCACCGAGAACACAGTCTGCCCTTCCCAAGAACTCTGCAACACTCAAGACAATTACTTCCACTACAAGATTTCTGCCATTTACTGCAACTTCGAATCACAACCCACCAATATTGTCACCTCCTCTCACCAACAGACACCACATACAATCACCTGCTCACCACCTGGATGCCTCTCACAACCCAGGAGGCCAAAACCATCATGACATTCATTCACTCAGAGGCACCGTCGGACCCTGCCATCATAATGCCTTCAACCTCGGACACAAATAAATCAGCAGCGCACTCAGCACTATCCTCAACCCATGCATCTCCACGGCCACCTTCCCTGACGTATGGAAACAAACAGAGGTCAGACCCCTCCTGAAGAAACAGACCCCAGTGAACAAAAAAATTACCAACCCATCGTGCTGCTTCCGTTCCCTGCCACAGTCCTCGAGAAAACCATCAACCATCAGCTCACCAAACACCAAGAAAGAAACAACCTACTTGACGTCCCCCAATCGGGCTTCTGCCCCAACCACAACACAGAGACTGCTCTGATTGCCGCTACCAAAGACATCAGAGCACTCCTCGACTGAGGAGAGACAGCAGAACTAATACTCCTCGTCCACTCAGCCGGGTTGGACACCGTGTCTCACCACACCCTGATCAGAAGACTCCACCACATCGGCATCCATGGGGACAGCCTCAAATGGATCACACCCTTCCTCACAGGGCGCACCCAGAAAATCCGCCTACCACCCTTCATCTACGAACCCAAAAGCATCCTCTGTGGAGTTCCCCAAGTATCATCCCTCAGCCCCACATTGTACAACACCTACATGACACCACTGGCCGACATTGTCCGAGCCATTGGACTCAACATCATCTCCTACGCACATGACACCCAACTCACCCTTTCTATCTCAGAAAATCCCACCACCACCAGAACAAACTTCCGGAACGCCATGAAGAGCATTGCCAGCTGGATGAGGACCATGTGTCTGAAGCTCAACATGGACAAGACATAAGTGCTGACCTTTGGGATAAAACACCTCACTGTGGGGCGACACCTGGTGGCCTCCCGAGCTCGGACCCATTCCCACCTCCACAGACCATGCCTGCAACCTCTGGACCATACTGGACAACACGCTCACCTTGAAACAACAGTTCAATGCAGTCTCATCCTCCTGCTTCCATACTCTCTACATGCTATGAAAGATCTTTAAATGGATCTCCATCAACACCAGGAAAGCAGTCATACAAGCCTTTGTCACCAGCCAGCTAGACTACGGAAACGCACTCTACGCTGTTACTGCCACCCAACTCATCAAGAGACTCCAGACCATACAGAACGCAGCTGCTAGACTCATCCTCTACCTCTCCAAATGGACCCATATCACCCCCCACCTCAAGAACCTCCACTTGCTACCCGTCCAGAAGAGATGCCAGTTCAAGATGCTGACTCACTCCTGCAAAGCCCTCCACAACCAGGGTACAGCCTACATCAACCACTGCCTGAAATTCCACCAGCCTGCCAGACAACTGCACTCCACCTCCCTCGCCCTCGTTCCCTGCATCTGCGGAGCCACAAAAGGAGGTCGTCCCTTCTCCCACCTCGCCGCCAATTCCTGGAGCAACCTCTATCTACAAACAGCACCCTCTCTAGCAGATTTCAGGAAGGGACTCAAGACCTGGCTCTCTGACTAGAGATCTCAGTGCCTGGATACCCCTAGGAGTGATTTAGCAGCACTCGCAAATTCTGATTGATTGATTGATGGATTAAGCAAAAGGTAGATTTGGAAGACCGAAGGCTTGGGATCAGTAGCACAAAGCACTTTACTGCATAGAGAGGGCAATACTTCACCTTTTACGATTGTTGCAAGGCGTTATAATCTGCTATTGGGATTGTTTGTGGAGCTGCCACATAAAGGGAGGTGTGGTGTAGGTTAATATGAACAAGAAGGTTCTACCGTGTGATGATCTCTAATGTGTTGTGGTGTGCTTTGCAATGGGAAGAAGCGATGGTGTAAGAACAAGGTCTTCAAAGTTTTTGTTTTGATTTCTACCCCCAGCCAAATGTTTTGAAATTGGGCTCCCCCACAAAACTTTATGGCAAACAAAGAGAGGGGGAGAAGGGGGAGGGGCAGGACCAGGTGAACAGAGCGCACCTTATGAAAATGTATCAGTGGTACTTTTTATGTAGCGAATTATCCACACAAAATGTGAGAGTTATAAAAGAGAAAATGCATTAAAAGAAAACTGGAACTGATCAAACAATACTGCTTCCTATAACTGGGGTGCAGGGAGCCCGGGACACTCGTGTGCACCCGGTGCTACTGCGCCTGCTGCATTAATGATAGGGCCCTATGAAGCAGTCTGGCTCCTTTGCCTCTTTCTCCCCTTCTAACCCCGTGGCCGTCTCTCCAGCACCAAAGCAGACTGTCTCTGCCACTGTAGGAAAAAAATGAGCCCCACATCTCGCCTCCTCTCTCTGTTACAAGCCCCTGGCTTTTATTTACCATAGCCAGAATTGAGGTGCATTGGGCCCCTCACACCCCTGGATCCCATGGCCACTGCACCTGCTGCACTAATGATAGTTACTGCCCTGGGAAGCAGACTGGCTCCTCTGCCCTTTGCTGAAAAGACCCCCGACCATCTCGCCCATCTCCTCCCCTGGGGCACCAGTTTGAGTGTCAAACTAAGGTGTCACCTCTGCTTCTCTATTCACGTCCCGTGCACCACCACCCAAGGCCCAAAGCAACGCTGGCTGGGCAAGGGTGCCCTGAGCTCTGATGTAAGAAAGGAAGAATCATTTAAGTAGAACGACAGCCATACCATGGATGCAAGTGGTCCCTCACACCCCCTGGAACAAGAGCCCCTTCACCTGCTGATCTGATGACAGCAACAGCCCTTTGAGGCAGATTGGCTTCTCTGCCCCCTCCACTGGTACACCGCTTATTTAAAACATACATAAAATAAAAACAGAGCACTTGCAACTCGCCCACTGCCCCTTCAAGATCTGAAGCAACACCTTTCACAGCAAGGGTGCCACACACCCCAATGCCAACAAGGAAAATGCCCCCCCCCCAACCCATTTTTGGGTAAGAAGGAAGCCGTAATTGGGTTCCAGTGACTCCTCACACCGCTGGCCCTGCTACCACTGCACCTGCTGCACAAGCGGTACCTCTGAAGATTCCCCATATCTCAATAGCATCCTTGGGGCCATATCTCTAAAGAAGCTGTCCCTGCCCCTCTGTTAACAAACAGTGAGCTCCCTCATCTAACCCCTTTTCCATGAATCTCACTCTTTTCTCCTCTCTCCTGGGCCCCTGCTCGTAGGCCCTGGGGTCCAGACTCCATGAGCTCATCATCCTAATGCAGCCTGGTGACTTCCTCCTCCTCAACCACCTCCCCCCAACTTTTCACCCGCAAAGACAGCTACACGTGAATGAAGACAGCCTGAAAATGTGATAAACTCACAAGGCTACTCTTCTAGACAATTGTCATAGCCCCCTTCCCCTGGTATATAGCCATGGCGCCCAGGGGGCTTCAGCCCACAGTTTGAAGACCTTTGGTGCAAGGTGTGATATGGGTTAGAGAGGTATGTGTGATGTCTCTTGTAGGTAGTATAGTGTGTTTAATATGGAGTATTGTGGGATATGTAATGTCATAACGGTGTAGTTTACTGTGGTGCTGTGAAGTGCTCTATACTATGATGTACTGGTGATGCAGTGAAGCCAGGAAGGTGCCACAACATTTCATGCTTAGCTGACCAGGGGATGTAGCTGTAGGGTGGGAGTCTTGTGAAGGGTTGTAAGATGTGATAGTCGTTTTGGTCAGAAGAGAGTGGCCTACCTAATGAGGGAACTTGTTGTTGAGTTGTGTATCTGTATCGAGTATTGGTGATGCATTTAGCCAGAGAGGAGAAGAGTTGTGTTTTGATGACCTTCTTGAAAGTTATGTGATATTATGTTGCTCGCATGTGTGTCAAGCGAGAGTGCTGCACCAGTAAGTTATTCGCTGAAACTGTCCTGTGACTTTTGTTTTTTTTTCAAAAGTTTTTATTGAGTTTTCAATGATCAACGATGTAGGCATTACATTTGTCATGTATCTAGTATTTACGGCAGATATCGGCGTAATGGCCACTGCGGTGCATAATCAATCGGATAACAACCCCCCCCCCCCCCCCCATGAGTCAGTACGGCGTTACATAGAAACCATTTCAAATCACATTCATTAGCATAAGCTGGTCCGTTGGGCGACGGGCAGGGGGTGTCGCACTGCACTCCATAACTGGGGAAGGTCCCATGTCAACTATCGTAAGAGATCCATACCAGCTCTAGATGCAACACATTAATTCATGGAGACTGTCGCGGGGACCCCACTGGAGTCACGGCCGGTGTATCCGGCTCTGGGTTAGGCAATCCATCAACCAACATACCCCAGGCTTGTGCACTGTCGGCCTTACCTATGCCCCGCTCGCTTCTCTCATGATGACTCTCCCCTCACACAGGGCCGGACTGGCCGTAGCAGGCACTGGGTGTTTTCCTGGTGGGCTGCCAGGGTGGGGGCCTATTTTGGGCCCCTGGGGGGCTGTTTTTGTTACTGGGGGACGGCAATATCACCCCACTGTAACAAAATCGGCCGAAAGCGGCCATAGCAAACTACTTGGGTGCACAAGGTGGGACGGCAGAACAGTTTACCTGGGCAGGTTTCAGTTCCCAGCACACCTCGTCCACACTCTATCATTTCTTTCTAACACACTGTCAACCGTGGCCCTCTCGTTGCCTTCCAGTTTCTAGCTATCTTGCCCTTGTCAATAATGAAAGCTAAATCTTGAAATATGCTTGTGACCTTTGTCTTTGCTGGGTGGGGGGACCATCCTCACTAGCAATCAGAGGCGGAACTAGAGACAAATTTCGGGGGGGGGGGGCTACTGAAAATGTCAGGTGGGGGGCTGACTCTTTTAGCAATGTGCAGCGTGTAATGCAGGGGCTCTAACAAGGGGTGAAAACACAACAAAGCCTCGTTAAAAATGTAAAGCTTTTTTTAAAGACCTGTGAAGTACTCGGGTGCGGCTGTGTGTGTGCCCTGGGAAGCTGCCTCCGCCAGGGAGGGGGGGGAGGGGGCTGAAGCCCTTTGAACCCAATGGGCGTTGCGCGCCTGCAAGCAATGTCCCGGGGTGTGTGGTATCTCCCTCCCAATGACCTCCTCAATCACCTGAAGAACGCCTTTCCAAAACGTATGTAGTGTGGGGCACACTCAGAACATATGAAGGATGTGAGCCGTCTACAGTCCGCACTAGGGACTCGCTGCATCAGGTATCTGGAAGTAGCGGCTTATGTGCTCAAGTGTCAGATATGATCCATGCAGGACATTATGGTTAATGAGTTTGAAGCGTGCATTTCGAGAAATCTTCGGCATTCTATCTAATATGTTGTTCCAGTCTTTAGCAGTGATAGGGATGCCTATGTCGTCCTTTCATCCAGTTCCTAAGATGTCATGGGGCCATTGCTGATGTGTTCGTAGCACTCTGTATGTGCAGGAGACTTAGTGCCAATATTGGCAACACTCCCCAATTCTCGTACAGCAAAATACATAAATAAACCACACAACACCTTGTTAGTGGAGAAAATTGCTGCAGGTTTATTTGCATGACAAATATGGCAACATGGTGGGTTATCTTATGGGCGAACCAAGGGCAGGCAAGCCCCCTCTACGCCGCCTGCCCAGCCAAATTATACTGTGGCCGTCGCCAAACGGTGGTTACCAATGTTGGGAGGGGCCCCTCCCAGCTGTGGACCGCCAGTCCACACCCCTTACTCATGTCCCCAAAGGGGGCAGAGCGTTCCAGGCAGCCCCCGGTTGCTCAGGCCCACAACCACCCATAGGACTAACGGGGCGCCGTCGCTCTTCCAGGGGACAATTCCAGGACATCCCTGGGTACACTTGGCTTTGCACCCTTGTCGTGCTCCTGCATAGAGTACCCTTCTGTATCTTAAAGCCTCTGGACCACCCTGTAACTCCTCTGGGTGTGGCCACCGTCACAACCAGGGCCCCCCACCAAGGCAGGCATTCCTACTTACATCCTGCTGCTTCCAAAGCCTCCCCAAGGTCCAGCAAGAATAAGTCAAAGCCCACCCTCGAAAGGTGCACCCCATCAACATCCCAGCATACAGTAGACTTGGCGTGCAGTAATCCATGTTGGACAAAGCCAAATCCCCTTTGCTCTGTTAATTTACGAATGGCGCTGTTCACCCTCTTGCAAGAGGTCTCAATGCCATCCCCAGATCGGGATCCTTGCCAAACTAGGCGTGGTGTTATTTCAGACCACCACAGTTCACATGCCCCCAACTGGTTGCTTAAATGACACATAGTGTCCCTCATTTCGTGCAGCAGTACCTTCCTCCCTAGTAAAGTAATTCCCTCCCAAGTGTATGACCAGAGCATGAGGCTGAGCAATACCCCCCCCTCCCCGAGTCTCTGCGCAGCTTCCTCAGCAAACCGTTCCAGCGCATCCCCGGGTAACCTAGCCATGTTATCTTGGTGGTGAAAAAGCCATGGCGCCACTTCCTGCTCTCCGCCCACTGTGTCACTCTAGTGACACTCGAATGGCCTATCACCCAGACCTTGGTTCCTGACAAATAAAGAAATGTTGTGATTGCAACATTTTTTCATTGCGATCAGTCACACACTACGTCTCTACATTGCACATCAAACACACAACACTGCAAAATCTACCGGCCTCAGGGGCCACCTACGGTACACCATTGTTCATATTGCTGCCTGTCTATTATCGGGCCGCTGGAGTCCTCCAGACACTCCCCCTGATCAAGGCCTTATATACCTCTTGTAGCATTGAGACTCCCACTCCACTTGCTTTATCCGCTCGGCCCGCATCCCCGATAAGAAGGCCGTAGTGGCCGCCCGATCCTGAAAGAATGGCTACAGAACCTCTTGCCCACCCCTGCGTGGCCTGACAATTGTAAGCAAGACTGTATAATGTGGCCTACTTGGAACTTCGTAGCCGGTGAGCCGTCCTCATGCATGAGGAGGTACCCTTCAACCCCAGGGTGTAGAGCAGGATAGGCAGAGACCAGGAGCAGAGGACAATACCTTGCATCGCCCAGCCCATGTAGCAGGACCACTCTCCCGTCCCCTGCCTGGTCCGTTTTCGACTGTCTCACCACTATCCTGAGGCAAGACCTGAAAATTGTAACATCCTTGATGTTCAATGGCAACCCCGAAGTGTCCTGCTTGGACCTAGCCACTAGCTCCCCAATCCTAAAGGCACCAAAAAAGGCCAGGGCAAAACTAGCAGCAAATAGGGATGCTTTAAAAACTGAGCGGGTGGCCCTGGGCAGGCAGTCCAGCATCCCCCGCAGGATCGTGAAGTCGATGGGGGACCTATTGTCTGGGGACCGCGGCTCACTCCTAGCCCATCCCTTGAGTGCCACCCTGATCAAAAAGGATTTGGTGGGGTCGCTTTGTCCTTTCAACCTGGCGTGGTGACTGCCTTATGGCGCTTCACAGTCCTTGGAGCCAAGGACAGCTCACCCAGTCCCCTCAGACGCTGCTCCACTTCAGAAGGAACCAGAGGTGTTGTGGGAACGGGGTCATCTCCTCTCCCGCTCTCGGCCACGCCTCAAGGAACCAGCGCCACTGAAAATGAGAGAGAGCGTCAGCTGCCACGTTCTGCACCCCCTGAATGTGGCGATCCCTGCAGTCCACATTATTCCTCAGGCATGCCCTCACCAGCTCCCGCAACAGGCACCATAAAAAGTGGGCAGTTAGCGGAGTGTGAGTTGATCGCTTGAACAAATGCTAGGTTGTCTGACCAGAACAAGACCGTCATCGCTGCCAGAACTCCAGGCCACAGCTGGAAAGCTACCATTATGGGAAAGAGCTCTAGCACAGTGACATTGGAAGTGATCCTCCTCTTCTGCCAAGAGTTGGGCCACCTCTCAGCACACCACTCTCTGTCCAGGATAACCCCGAACCCTTCCCTTCCAGACGCGCCTGTGAACAAAGACAACTATGCGCTAAGTTGCTCAAGATGCTCGCCAAATGACTGACCCGTTGAAATTCTCTAGGAAGTCCGCTCACATTTGCAGGTCCTCTCTCATGCCCATTCTCAGTTTCACCATGTGGTGCTTCCTTTTAACAGATACCGTGGCTCTGGACTGCCTGCGTGCAAAGACCCTTCCTGCGGGGATGATCCTGGCAGCAAAGTTGAGCTTCCCAAGAATGCTCTGAATGAAAGTTAGAGGAGCCTTGTCCCTCCCTACAGCTAGCTGAATTGCTGGCCCAGGTCCTGTACCTTGTCTGGAGGCTGCCTGGATTCTCCTGCTACAGTGTCCAGCTCAATCCCTAGGAAGGTTAGCACCTGTGCAGGGCCCTCTGTTTTCCCAGGTGCCAATGGGACCCCAGGTGGTCAGCCAGGGTCTGAAAGTCAGAGAGGGCCTCCTTGCATTCCTGCGTGGGACACCCCTTCCACCCCAAAGGTTTCCTGTAAAGCCCACTGCAGGAAGGAACTGAAGGCCTCAAAATAGGCACAGGAGACCACGCACCCCATGGGCATGCACTTGCCATAAAAGTACCAGCTGTCTGGCCTGAATACAGCAGGTGTTGGCTGCTTGGTTGAACCGGTAGCAGGCGGAAAGCCGATTCAATGTCCGCCTTCACTAACCAGGCCCCCTTGTCTGTCCTCCTGACTAAGTCCAAAACCACATCCAGGGTACAATATGACACTGAGCATGATCCCTCTTGCAGCCCATGGTTGACTGTCCCTTTCCGGGTAGGATAGGTGGTAAATAGGTCTGAATGTCCGAGGCACCTTTTTGGGCACCACCCCCAAAGGGGAAACTACAAAATTGTCCATAGGGGCTCCCGGAAGGGCCCCGCCACTCTCCCCACTGCCAATTCCTTAGTGACTTTCGCTTGCACCCTTGCTGGTAGGTCTCTAGCTGACTTGAGGTTGTCCGCCTTCCTGCTTGCCAGGGGGCCCACATAGGGAATCACGAACCCTTCAGTGAAACCCCCTAGCAATAAAGACCCATCCACCTTGTTAGGGTACTACCTGAGGAGGGGGGAGGATATTGTTCATGATGACTGGTGAAGGCCCTTTGACTGCGAGGCGGGGTGCTGGAGCGCTGGTATTTGCAGAAAGGTTGCTAAACCAGGTTGGTGTGATATGGACGAGGGAGGCGCTGCGCAAGGGGTCACATGTGGGGGGGTTCTAGTTCCTGACTTAGTAACTGTTGCCTCAATTGTCCTACCTACCGGTGGCTGCCGGTTTCCTATCCTGCTTGGATTGACAAGAGGCCGAGTGGTGTCGGCGTTCTATCTAATATGTTGTTAGTCTTTAGCAGTGATAGGGATGCCTATGCCGTCCTTCCATCCAGTTCGTAAGTTGTCATGGGGCCATTGTTGATGTGTTCGTAGCGCTCTGTAAGTGCAGGAGACTGTCTTATTGGTACCTGCTGAGAGAGCTATATTGTAGTGTAGCTCCTATTTTCCCAATAGGCTCTGCGCATTGGAATAATACCTACAGCAGTAAAGGCCTAGGCCAGACGTTAACTAGGTCTACTACTGTCGATACTAGACTTAATTTTTGGGTTTGCCAGCGTAGCTCAGAGTTCGCTAGAAACTTTCTCGAATGTTCAAGGAGGAATTAACTTCCCTGATTAGACAAGAAGGGATTTAGTTTCTGACAACCATAGAACATGACAACTTTGCTCTCCCCTAATCAAGAGTCAATCTCAAGAGTCGTGTGAGCACAAGGCAATTATTTTACTCAGTCAGTACGTGCATTCTTAGTCTCATCAGATTGTAGAGAAAAGGAAGAGACGGGCGTGTTCAATAAAAAGGTGTTATTTATTGATCAGTCTCTTTTTCTCGTACAAGAGAAATGGATCGATATTATTGCAATACTTATAGTTAAGTAAAGTGCATACATTAAAAGCAATAGTATAAAATAATACTGTAAAAACATTGATATGGTTTCTGAGCAATATGATGTTTACAATGATTAAAATATATTTACATACACATATACATTTGACTAAACGTAGTCAACTGGTGTTTCTAAATACGCCTACCCCGTGTACCTGACCTAAGTCTAATGCGTGGGCGGGAATAGAAAGTTACAGTTTAAGTTAAGTTTGTTTTTGCCAAGTGAATAACTAAAGAATTCTCTGTGAGGGGTTATTCAGTTCTGTACCTGGAATTTAGGATGAATGAGGAATGGTATCTCTTTCTCTGCTCTCGATATTCCAGGCTGCCTGCGAGGGCTGCCCAGCAGCGCCGGTGCTGGGTCTCTCGGCTTGAGATAGCAGCGCGTCTCTCAGCGCGTCAGGAAGGCGGGGCTGCTGCCAGCGGGGTCTGCTTCTGCTCTCGGCTTCGGCAAGTGTGGCTGCTCCGTCTTGTCACCACGCGTGTGTTTGCATAGGGCAAGATCGGCAATATTTATACCTTAAAGGTGCCGAGATTGACGTAAGGATGGACATAGATACGTCAATAAAGATGTCATACGACTTGCTCGTTAGCACATTCTTTTACTAAAGTTCTCTGTGAAATCAAAACAATGGCCGCACGGATTTTCCAGGTTGTCATAGGTTTGATTTGTTATGAGAACGTCGTATGCCTTATCAGGGGCTGGAGGAATGTCGCTTGTCTAATTAGATCTCAAGCGTTATGACCTAATCAGATAACACGTTCCTGTGCCGTAGTGTGACTGCGTCAGATAACGGTATCTGCATCATGGGGGCTGTTCTTGCCTCATGGGCTGACTGTTAGTTAACTTGATAGTTAGTTTAACCAGAATAGGGTCAGGAATAGGGGGATCGATTCAGAACCTATAGGAATACATGACACCCACTCCACGCTAACTATGGTCATATTTACTAATCTATGCATAGTATAACATAGTACAACATACTATAGAGTATAGTGTATACCTTACCACCCCAAAATACATAAATGCATTTCGAAATTTTCAAATATACTGAAAAATTGCAGTCATATATATTGTATGCACTTAAGCTATGAATTAAATGCAAAAGTAAACACGCATTTTTATGCATTATTGCTTATTGGTATATGAGAAATACACATGAAATGGCTCTTAATATGGATATACAGAAAGGAAGTTCGAGACCATTTCATCACATAATAAAATATTTGTGAACATCCCAGCGGGCAACTAAAGTTTATAAAGTATCTAAAAATAGAAATCTTAGTTCTCTAGGAATAGTTTCTTACTTTAAGCAGAAGATAAGTGTCCCGAAAATTTTGTAAAAAAAGTAATTTGGGGCTGCTAAAAAATTGCTGTCCGTGAACTGGTGGGAAAAATTGTTCATGTGACTTTATTTTTAAAGTTGAAGGCCGAATTCAGGGAACGCCGTGTACGAGCTTGCTCAAAAGTCTCTATTTCTGTTCTGGAGAGAACATCATATCATTAAGGCTTTCGAAAAAACTGTCAACAGCTTCATGGGAAAGTTCCACTAAGTCGGAAATAGGTGTAACCATGCATTCATGCGCATGATTGTCTCCATTGACATTCTGATTTGCATCACTGACAGAAGGTCGTACCTGTTCGATGCTGCTTTCATCTTGAACTTCACTACTCTTCAATCGTAGT
Source organism: Lissotriton helveticus (assembly GCF_964261635.1). Classification (NCBI taxonomy): domain Eukaryota; kingdom Metazoa; phylum Chordata; class Amphibia; order Caudata; family Salamandridae; genus Lissotriton; species Lissotriton helveticus. Next base: position 376,083,265 of record NC_136060.1, read on the forward strand.
GCTGAAGATTCCAGGAATGCCGTCATCAGGATTGGCAGCCTTTGAGGGCAGCACAAAGCGTGAACCTTGGTAGGAACCAACAGTGTATCTGCATCCACTGGCGCATCCGATTGTAGCGTCAGACAGGTGTCTAACACGCATTCTTCTCCGCATAGCAGACACCTTAGTACAGGTAAAACACACCTTTGCCACATTGGTCGAAATGATAGAAACCAAGTCATGTTCAGGTCTCTAAGCCGGGAGAGTCCCAGGATCTTTGATATCCGGTCCCGGTATCCAATGGCTAGGATCGTCTCTTCCATTGTCGCGAGAGTTTGATCTGTGACATGGGTTGCCATAACGAAAAATAAGGACTAAGAATAGGATTCCTGCAATTAGTCCCAGGATCAGGGGAAGTCCGCCAAAAATCGAATGGACGAAATCTGGAAAAATACGCAGTATGGCTTTGAATGGTGTTAATGCCATCGAAAATACTGTCTTAAATACCCCTGAGATCCCATTGGTATCAGAAATATTTAAGATTTCGCTCAGGATTTCCGCGAAATGTACGGGGGAATTAGTTGATAATAATGTATGTATCTCTGCAGTCGTCCTTGCGACTTGTAGATCATACGTTTCTTTTGATGACGTGAGCCTTGTAGGCGTCTGAAGAAGCACTGTTTTCATTCTGCTTAAAGTATCTATTCGAATAGAAGTGATTTTCAAATTGGGCCATGCCCTTGCCTCCCTGTCTGGGAAGGAGCTGGGGAACAAAGAACGTCCACAGCACTTGACCTTCGCCGTCGTAGTGACTAGATAAGGAGTCCCGGGCATAAGACTACAACATCGGCGGTCTACAATAAGAATGTAACTCCCATTATAGAGTCTTTGAAAGAATGGTTCTATTTCAGTTGCAGGTGCGCCTTGCTGGTGACATGAAAGGTTGTATGAATTCCCTTCACAGGCTCCGTGCAAACTAATACCGTTACACAGAAGCGTGCCGCTTAGTGACATAGCACAATTGTTGCCACTAAGAAACACTTTCTGTCCTTTATTACTGACACATGCATGTGAATAGGGCAGGTTCCAAGTTGTTTTAAGGTACCCCTTTCCCAATTTCTCGTACATGCCAGCCTGTATATATTTTTGGCAGTATTGAAACCTGAAGGTTGAGATTGGAATATTTATGATTCCGTGTATTATCCATTCACTGACAGGTCGTTCTGACATTGTCATTGGTAATCTTTCTAGTTTTTCAATGCTCAAGATTGTATAATCAGCACCCTTTTGCGCCATACCGATTTGTCTATCAGTAAGGTTAAAGATTTGGAATAGTGACGTTGTGTTGATTAAACGCCAAGGCACATAGCCTGAACGCAGATTTTGTAACGTCCAGCCAAGCTGTACAATAGAACGCAATTGTGACTGTCCATGTTGTAATAACAGTAAGTCTTGCGATAATATATCGATTGCTGAAGACACAATGCTGTCCAATGAAAAAATTCTGGAGGACAGAGTCATTAACCCATTGTCCACTACAGAAAGTGATTTTTCCAAATGAATACGGTCAATTTCCCGTATTCTTTCTGCTGTTTCAATTTGAGTAACCTTCCAGGCCTCATTGTATGCTGCATATACAGAGGCTGCTATCAAACGCTTTTGACGCTGTTTGCGTGGTCCCATTATGAAATCACGCAAGTCAGCACCATCAGTAAGTACAGTTAGGTGTTGCTTAATTTCAGGCAGTGTGGAAGTTTGTAGCCATTGAAGGCATAATTTGCCCACACTGTAGGTTGTTATTATCCCTGGGTGATGTCTTTGGGGATATCTAGGGTCTGGCCTGGTCATTTTGAACCCCTGTGTTTTATTCAGGAATCTGTCTTGACAGTTATTTGTATATGTGGGCCAGATCAACCATTGTTTCCAATCAGGATGTGTTCTGTTTTGGTTTAATATATGGTTTACGTCTATCTCTTCATCTGTATCAGAGCTATTGCTAAACATTGTTGGCTTTGGAATAGACGGTTTATTTAAATCTTTGATTTTGGCTAAGCCAAGACAGGTGGTTTGTTGAACAGTGTCATTTAAAAATATCATTTGTTCTGGGATCATGCAGGCTCTAAACAAAGCTTCTAAACCCTGTACTTGCCATTCTTTTGTACCCCAAACACTTTTCAAATCAACATTTTTGTCCCAATAATCAAATCCAAAAGTATTCATTTTTTCAAAGAATGAATCTGAATATATCAATTTTGTGTTGGTTATCATGGTTTTCATCCCTGTCTTGTTTGACAATTTAAAATAAAATGTTTCAGCATTACTTGTGTTAAAACCTGAAAAATATGAATATTTGTGATAAACAGTTCTAGAGCTCCCTTTTGGAGGTGTTGCACAATGTTCCCATTGATTATAATTTAAAACATTTCTAGGTTGTGCAGATTTATGTAGAAAATGGTTACCATAGTGGTTATAGCAATACATACTATCATAATTTGTAGAACCTTGCAAATAATCATGTTTGGTAAATTTAGCAGACATTACTAAATCAGACATCATGTTGTTAATGCTTTCGAAGTCCCAATCATCAGCAAATGAGTTTGGTTTTGCAAAGTCACTCAAGGAGATCTTGATTTGGTGTGGATATTTCAGGACCTCGACCGGACCATAAATTTCATAGTCAGTGTTGTCCCAGGCTACCCCACCAGGTATAGGATTGGCTGTGAAGTTGGCTGAAGAAAGTTCTCTTTTCTCGACGTGTGAAGATGTGTGTGGTTTGAGGACCAAGTTGATGTTCTGACTTGCTGTGTCCATTTTAGCATATTTTCCCTCAATGAAGCGTCCCAAAGTAAATACCATGATGAGCCAAAGTATGAGGATAAATGCACCAAAACCCACCCAAAATTCAATCCATGGAGAAATCAGATATGTTTCTTTCAGTTGTTTCAAAAGTTCCTTAGCTTTGTCTTTAAAGGATTTTGATGATGGCTGTGTCTTTGATTCACTGACGCCTTCAGAGGAATCATCGAAGTTGATGAAGTACCCGGATGCAGTTCTGTCAATTGTTCCAATTGCTTCAGGATTTTTGTTTCTTGCATTGTCACTCGGTACTTCATTGTAGATTGGTGTTTCTCTGCTAAATGTTTTTATTTGGGTTTTCAGAGGTCTTAGTTCTATTGCATTGTTGCATAGTCCTTGTTGTTCTTCTGTAGGCGTTTCGAATGTGATGAGCCTCTTTGTTAGGACCTCTGTACTGGTAGCAAACCTTGGTGTTCTGCTACTTATTGGGAGTCCACTTGGCCTACTGTTTGTTATCGGCCACATGTTGTGGTTTTACCAGGTCGATGGATACAACTCGGTTCTCCTTTTTTCCAGCAAGTGGCGGTAGTACAACTGATCTTGTCCCGTTGACAGACAAGACAGGAACTGCTTTTCTGTAAGAAGGCCCAAATTCCTTCTTTACCGCGATCTTCTCCCTGACTAGATCCCCGACTTTTGGAATCCAGACAGGTCTTGCTGGGACAGGTGGTGATTCTTCAGTGGTTGTTGGCTGTTGTTTCAACTGTATGTTGCTCAGGTCTTTTCTTGTTTTGTTTAAGTCCTGCAAAATAGCCAAACGGTCTTTGACATCAAAGGTTTTTTCTTTCACCACTGAAGTCTGACTATCAAGGTCAGAGATAATCATTCTAGTTCCAAATAATAATTCGTACGAACTGAATCCCTTCAGAGAATTTCTTGGCAAGTTATTTGGACTACGTTGGACACTTATTAGATGTTTGACCCACCCAGCTCCCGAACCTAATATCCTTTCTATTATAGATTGCTTTCTGCCTTGGTTTTTTCTTTACACCATCCCGTACCCTCAGGAAGGAAGTGAGAAGATTCCCGCTGGGCTGTGCTCATTTGGCCATGTTTCCCCCCAGGCTGGTGTGCCTGAGCGAAAACAATGGTCGAACGTAGCATGCTCTTAGCGTATATGCCATTTAGACTCGCAAATCTTTGTATAACAGTCCGGACGTCAGCCGAGTGCTGAGGATCTACATTATAAGTGGAAAATAGCCTGTATATGTTAATCGCAAGCCATTCTTTTTACTGGTGATGTTATCTGCAGTCAGATTCCACCGTATTATATTTTTCCTCTCCCCACTGCGATTTCTGTTGCAGTTTGGGCAGTTTTTTACAAACATGGTATGATGTAGGCTCATGCCTGGCCACCAGTACCTTGATTGTAAATCTTCCAGAGAATCTTTTAGTTTGAGGTGTCCAAGACCCTCACCCATATGTGCGTCTGCGATTAACAAGTGTCTCCTGTCCATGTTTGGAATCACTCTATCCCCCACTCCAGGGATTCGAGCAAAAGGGACGGAGTTTGCATCGATTATGTATGTATAATTGAGTGGATAGTTGATCGGTAACGCTGAGCAGTCGCCTTTTGATGACGTTTTCACCGCCAGCAATGTTTCACCGTCAATGTATTTTAATGTACGCTTTTTTTTGAACTACGGGAGCCGATTTAGTGGCTGCCGCTGCGGCTGTTTCAGCCAATGAATTCCCTACAACGTGAACGCCATCACGTTGATGACTCAGTGAGTGAGTCACATGAGTCTTTGGTAGTTCTTTTTGTAAAAGAGCTATTTGTTCCCAGAGCAGTCTCTGCTTTATTGGTGCATCTGTGTCATCTTTGTAACCGTTCTGAATCCATGTCTGCAAATCGCTGTTATATGATTTGACGCAGTAATATGAATCTGACACTATAAGTGTCGGGAATTCGCGATCCGCATTATCTAGCGCCATTTTCAATGCGATTATTTCAGTTTGTTGTTCTGAATTAGTTTCTACTGAGTGTGATTTTGTTAATAGAGGTTTTAATATACCTCCGCGCCACACTTCTTTTGTAATCTCACATGTGGGGTTGTATGCTTGTTCTCCCCAAACGGAGGGTTGAGCATGTCCGTCTGTATAGATTACACAGGCGTAGTGTCGTAGAGGCAGAATGTCGATTGGCAGAGGATACGTCTTTTCATATTTTAGATTTTTTAATTCTTCTAGTTCTGGATCAAAGTAGTAGTATACTTTGTCCGTTGTGATCGAATTCACCCATTGTATCCATTCCGGATTCAATGTTGTTGTTGGTAAATTACACGGTGTTGTTAGTGCCTCAAAGGCTGATTCTGCTGTTCTGACTGTGATATGTCTACCGTCAGCTATGTCTTTTTCTCTAGCTATTGCGGTCTGAACTGCACGGATGATTTTTTCTGTATTACTGAATTTCTGTTCAGCTTCTGTGTACATGTGTGATTTGAATGCAATTGGTACCATTTCTCCCTCATTAGAGGTCAGGTATGTGAATCCGCATCTCCCTGGGATGACTCGAATCACAAGATTGCGTGTGTTATCACGTGTTTCTAATTTTGTTTTAATTAGCATGTCTGTTTGTAAGGATCTCAAAATTTCTGTGTGTGTTTGAGTCCAATTGGATCTTTTAAAGTCTGGTTTAATTAGATCATAAAGGGGTTTGACCCTTTCTGCGTAATTTGCAATGTATGTTCTTCCGAAATTTAGGAAGCCTAGAATTGACTGTAGGTTTTTTAGTGTTTTAGGAGCTTGGATTACGGCACATTTCTCTAGGAAATTGTCAGCCAGGCTTTTGCCTTCACTTGATAACTCATATCCTAAGAATAGGACCGTCAGATGGGCAATTCTGGATTTTTTGAAGTTGAATTTGTAACCCTCTGCAGCGAACCCAAGTATTATGGTGTTCACCCTTTTCAAGTGAGTCTCCAAGTCATCATCTGTTAAGTAAATGTCATCGACATAAGATAATGCTTCATCATCATATAGTTGTAGTAATTCTGTTACTCTCGCTGAGAATACCCCCGGGCTGTTCTTGTACCCCTGGGCTAACCGACAGAATTGCTTTTGAGTGCCATTTACTGAGAATGCAGTTAAATATCTGCTCTCTGGTGCTATGTTTTGACAAAAGAATCCATTGGAGATGTCCAAGGTTGTTTTGTATTTTTTGCGCACTATGTTATTCATTAGTGCAGCACTGTGTGAGTTTTGCACTGCAAAGGTTTTGCAACATGTGTTAAGGTGTCGGTAATCCAAAACTAGACGATATGAATTGTCTGGTTTGGAGACCGGAAACAAAGGATTGTTCATTTGTGAGGTGCAAGTTTCAATCACCCCCTGGTATTCTAGCTGATCTAGTATTTCATTTACTTGTTTTTTAGCTTCTTGCTTAATTGGGTACTGCCTTTGTGCAGTAGGTTGTGATTTTAACTGGATTTTGTGAGGAGGAGAATCCTCATCCCATCCTACATGATTTTTATATAAAGCAGGTGCTAAGGCCACTGCCCACTTTCTAGCAAGTGTGTATTTTTTATGAATCGGTATTTGATTCGAGAAGGCAGGCATAATTACTTCTTCGCCATGAGGGCACTCCCTAACAAACTCTGGTGGCCAGTCTTTTTCAGCTAGAAGGATATCATAGCCCTTGGAGAGATTATCCCAAAATAGTCCCCTTATTTTCCTAGTCTTATCTCCCTCTATACGTAATGTTATCTCGTATATCTTGTGGGGCTTGCTAACTCTGGTGTCTGCAGTTTCCACTTGAAGATATTCATTCGTGTCCACTGTCTCCAGATGATTCATAAGGACTTTGCGAGCTATGCTCACCTCTGCTGCGCTGTCTAGCATTGTCTGAGCCCACTCTCCGTTTTTCAGTTGTGTCCTCAGTATTCTCGGCATTGTTAACTACCTTGATACTGGCTACCTTCTTTTTTGGAAATTGTAATTTCTTTTTTAGCTGAGCAGGTTCCTTGTCTTTGGACTTGGACGTGCTCTTCTGATCGTCCTCTTCTTTCCGATTTCTGCGAGGAAGTCTGAAAAGATTGAGAGGGACGTGTATCAATGTCTTGATATCTATCAGGTTTTTTAATATTATCCCTATTTCTAAGGTTATATCTATTCCCAGAGGGGTCACTCTGCGGTGACCTCTGTCTTCGGTTTGGAGATTTCTCCCTTCGCCTAGGAGACCTTCCTCTGGACTGGAATTTCTTTTCTTTAGGATTGGATTGTTTGTTTCCATCCCAGTTCTTTTTTGGTGAATTATTATTAAAAAATATTTTTTCTGGACTTTCAGTCAGTTGCGGTTTTACTGGTATTCCACCTAAACTATCTCTACCTAGTTCTTCATAGGATTTTTCTATGATTCTGGCAATTTCAGCTGGTTGGTCTGCTATATCTGTCTCTTTTAACCTCTGGCGGATCGCCACGTTTGCTGCTTCACCTTTTATATTGGCTAATAATATAGCCGAGACCTGCTTGAAGTCTTTCAGTAATTTCATACCAAGAGTTAAAGCAGGTTCTGGACCGTATTCATCTTGAATTTGTTTTAGCACATCTGGTATTACCGAAATGGATGGAACACCGTGCGTTTTTGTGTAGATGGAAGCAAAGACTGTACCCCAAGTGTCGCAGTCCTCAATGTGTGGTGCGATTCCCATTGGGAGACATATAGTCAGAATCCTGTGTTTTTCTAATGGGGTGGTGTCAGGAAACACCGCCTCTATTTGGGTAATTTTCTGTGCCAACCAGAATGGTATTTGTTCCCGTTTAGCTGGAACTTTAACTAGGCAGGATTGGATGTTCTGTGGTGTAATTTTATTTGTGTTCCCCTGGTGAGGGGTCAGCTGTGAAAGTTTAATCGCTGGCTGAATTGTTGAAGTCCGCATTACATACTGAACTAATTGTCTATGAATTTTTAGTAGTTGTTTTAGCTGTATTAACAGCTCTGCTGCAGGCATTCTTTCGATGTCTGGATGTGGTGTGTATCCGGCTAAGACCGGCCACGTTGCTCCTGGTCTACCTAAAGGACCGAGCCTTGTAATGTGATTGTTATGTATTAGGGCGCCATCAAATAAGAGCAAATGCTCTTGGAATTTGAGTGGTACTTCCACCTCCTCGAAAGGAGTGTACTCATTAGGAGGTTCCTCTACTTTGTAATAGTGGAAGTACTTTGTTACAGCATTAGCTGCTGGAAAATGTATCCATGAATAGTATACCTCTGTCTGCCGATATTCGTGTGCCTCGATTACGAATATGACTGTGCCACCTCTAGGTGTCAGTCCATTTTCTATAAGCTTTAAGGTTATAGATTTCCTTTTGATGACCGGGATGAGTATTATATCCCCGTCCGCATCTAGTGCTGCAGTATCAGCTGCTGCTATTTCAGCTGCTAACCTAACTGCCTCTCTTTCTTCATCACTGTCTGTCATTTTACCGACAGGATGGTATTATGTTTATTTGCAGATCAGGTTTCTTTATGGAAACAGAGATTAGATGCACAATATTTTGGAACAGTGTATCCTTCAACGTTGACTATACCAAGAACCATACATAGGAGTTCCCTCCTGCGAGGTTTTGGAGGATATAACCTTTCACCCACTCCAGACGTCTTTGGAGTATTTGGGAAAAGGGGTCTGAGTGAGAAAGCACGACTGAGTTACTCTAAATGTCTTACGTTAGTTTTATCGCCCTTTCCAAACGCGTTGGGCGCCATGTAGTGTAGCTCCTATTTTCCCAATAGGCTCTGCGCAAAGGAATAATACCTACAGCAGTAAAGGCCTAGGCCAGACGTTAACTAGGTCTACTACTGTCGATACTAGACTTAATTTTTGGGTTTGCCAGCGTAGCTCAGAGTTCGCTAGAAACTTTCTCGAATGTTCAAGGAGGAATTAACTTCCCTGATTAGACAAGAAGGGATTTAGTTTCTGACAACCATAGAACATGACAACTTTGCTCTCCCCTAATCAAGAGTCAATCTCAAGAGTCGTGTGAGCACAAGGCAATTATTTTACTCAGTCAGTACGTGCATTCTTAGTCTCATCAGATTGTAGAGAAAAGGAAGAGACGGGCGTGTTCAATAAAAAGGTGTTATTTATTGATCAGTCTCTTTTTCTCGTACAAGAGAAATGGATCGATATTATTGCAATACTTATAGTTAAGTAAAGTGCATACATTAAAAGCAATAGTATAAAATAATACTGTAAAAACATTGATATGGTTTCTGAGCCATATGATGTTTACAATGATTAAAATATATTTACATACACATATACATTTGACTAAACGTACTCAACTGGTGTTTCTAAATACGCCTACCCCGTGTACCTGACCTAAGTCTAATGCGTGGGCGGGAATAGAAAGTTACAGTTTAAGTTAAGTTTGTTTTTGCCAAGTGAATAACTAAAGAATTCTCTGTGAGGGGTTATTCAGTTCTGTACCTGGAATTTAGGATGAATGAGGAATGGTATCTCTTTCTCTGCTCTCGATATTCCAGGCTGCCTGCGAGGGCTGCCCAGAAGCGCCGGTGCTGGGTCTCTCGGCTTGAGATAGCAGCGCGTCTCTCAGCGCGTCAGGAAGGCAGGGCTGCTGCCAGCGGGGTCTGCTTCTGCTCTCGGCTTCGGCAAGTGTGGCTACTCCGTCTTGTCACCACGCGTGTGTTTGCATAGGGCAAGATCGGCAATATTTATACCTTAAAGGTGCCGAGATTGACGTAAGGATGGACATAGATACGTCAATAAAGATGTCATACGACTTGCTCGTTAGCACATTCTTTTACTAAAGTTCTCTGTGAAATCAAAACAATGGCTGCACGGATTTTCCAGGTTGTCATAGGTTTGATTTGTTATGAGAACGTCGTATGCCTTATCAGGGGCTGGAGGAATGTCGCTTGTCTAATTAGATCTCAAGCGTTATGACCTAATCAGATAACACGTTCCTGTGCCGTAGTGTGACTGCGTCAGATAACGGTATCTGCATCATGGGGGCTGTTCTTGCCTCATGGGCTGACTGTTAGTTAACTTGATAGTTAGTTTAACCAGAATAGGGTCAGGAATAGGGGGATCGATTCAGAACCTATAGGAATACATGACAATATATTGACAGTTCTGAGATGCTGTTGGCTTGGTAGCTCCCCTGCTCAGTGTTTTCGTACCACTGCCGTAATACAGTCCTGTGACTTGTCTAATTAAGTAGCATTTTCAAACTTTATTTTAGGATTTCCTATCTCTTTCCATTGTATGCTAAATGCCTGAAGCAAAGCACCCTGAACGTACCTCTTCGGTCTTTGGTAGCAAGTGGAGTGTGCAGAACGCGGGGGTTTGTGGTTTCCGAGACAAGTCTGTGGGAGTTGACTGTTGTAATTTGCACATGTTGCAGTCATTGGCTGAGTTGTGCTTTGAGGCTATTTTTTTTAATTTGGCACAGTTGAGAAGTGGTAGGGCCAGGAATATTATAGTCATAAACATTTGTGGGTGTGAAAGGCATGGGAGGATGCTGTGTAGAGGAAGTAGGTGAAAGACACGTTTTGACTACTTTTGTCCATCTTCGGTTTTAAAGCTAAGTCTAAGCTCATGGCTCTTGAAGGGTTTTTGCTAATGTGGAGAGAATGAGGAAGTGGCACGTAGTGATTGGCAGTGGCCTCGAGCATGAGTTGCACTGCAACCCTTGTTGCTAAGATTATCTTGTGTAAGAGGATTTGATGCATTTTCAGAAGTGACAGTATTACTGTGACTTATTGTGACATTGAGTGTCTCTGCAAACCCATCTGTGCCCAGACTGTGCTAGTAGCTAAAACTCCTGGTCTTTTCACCTCAAAACACAAAGTAAGAACCACTTACTCATGCTCTGAACTCCTGGGACTGACTGCTGAATGTGCCTTTTCAAACAACTGCTACAAAAACTCTCCATACAACACTTTTGGTCCGTTTTCCTGCCTTAGTATGGGTTTTCCTGCTCAGGGTTCTCTACCCTCAAATATAATACCAAAAGGGTACATCCAGCCAGCCTAGACAAGGATTTTAAGGCACAATCAGGAGGTAAGGAACTATTAAACACTGCAAAATCCAACTCTAACCCGACTGAAGGGTTTACAATTAAATGCCAAATATCCCCATTAACATACTACCCAAGTATGGGATACTATTCATAGCCAAATCCAGATGTATGATATTGTATTGAAATGTGGCTTAACAATGCGTCCAACCCTGACCTTACCATCAACATCCCACAAAACTGTGGAATCATCGAATTAAATCTGAAGAATATGATGGGTGGTAGAATAGCCATCATATTTAAACACCATTACAGATGTACGGTCATAGAATCATGTATTATAGATAAATATGAAGTACTCATCTTCAAAGCAGACCCCAGTGACAGAAGAAGGATTTCAGTGCCACGGTGATGAATCTTCTTGCTCCTCACATTATTATTCTGGAGCGCTTCCAGCTTCTACTTTGAGGATCTTGAGAATCCTATTAATATCAGGAGGATTTTGAAGCTATTGAATCCTTTCAAAAAGTCACCGCCCCAATTAATGCGAGTCACAACCTGGAGCTCCTTTTTACAAATATAAAGCCATCCAGATTGATGCCCCGATTCCATTACCTCTGCCTGATCACCATCTTGTTAGTTTTCCCATGAGAATAGGTTCCAGCTCTCCTCCACCCCACATTAGAGCCTTACCTTGCTACTGCCTATGGAAACCAGTAAATGGTGACAGCCCCTCAGAGAAGCTGGCACTGTCAAATATAGATACATCTTTTGATATTAACATAGCAATTTAGAACTATCACAAGGCAACAATGTAAGTACTTGACCTTTTGAAGATCAGTAAAGCTAAAAGGAAAGAGCCCTCTGCCAAATGATATTATGAAGAACTTGAAGTTCAAAAACAACGTTGTAAATGGTTGGAATGTATTTGGAGATAATCAAAATCTCAAGCTGATTAACTTCAGTATAAACATACTCTTAGTGCCTATCAAAAGAGCATTCGTATGGCTCGAAGAAACTTTCTCACAGAGAGAATTGAGAATGTTGATTCCTATGATAAAGAAATGTCCAAAATAGTAAAACATATGTCTCATCCATCTATCTACGAATCCTTCAATCCTGCCTCTTCTGAGTGGTGGGAAAAATTGACCATTTTCTTCTGGGATAAGGGGAAGAAGATCTATGACACATTTGATTCCCAACCTGAGCTGTATTCTCTTCCTCTTATGCAGGAGCACCCACACCTGGCAAGTCAGAGTGCCTATGGGATGTTTAGAGAAATTACCAGCTGGGACATTTAAGTTACTGTGAAATCTATACCCTTGGGATCTCCAGATGATCTGTGTTCTTTCCATATTATATCTTCCTATCTTATTCTTTCATCGGTCCTCTAGTAGAGCTTTTTAATCTTTCTCTATCCACTGCTAAGGTTCTGGGAGTTTGGAAGCATGCAGAATTGCTACCTTGGTTGAAGCAACCCTCTGCTGACCTTTTCAGTCACTTCAATTATTGCCCAACTTCTCTACTTCCTTTTCCGCTCAAGGTAATGGAAAAAAGTATCCATTAACAATTATCTATTTACGTGGAAGAAAACGATATTCTGGATTTGTCTTAGTCAGGTTTCAGGGCAGAGAACAGCATGGACACCTCCCTCTTGGCAGTCACAGATGCGATCAGGTTGAATTTAGATGAAGGGATATCTGCTGCCCTCCTGCCCAGACTTTCAGTACCCTATGATACAGTCTCTCACATGATTCTGATCAAAAGACTTCATGCAATGGGAATTTTTTCCAAAACACTGGCCTGGTTTAAAACTTTTTGGGGGAAATAATACTGACCATATATCTTCCACCGTTTAAGTCCAAATTGGTTACTATACTATGTGGGTTGCTACAGCATCCTACCTTTGCGCCACACTCTCTACCATATGTATGACTCCAGTGGCCGCCATTGTTCCGGAGTCCAGATTTGAAGTTCTGTCAAGCATAGATGACAACTAGCTAGTGTTATCCATAGCTGAAAACATGGTTGTCCACCAGAACTAAATTTTGTGAGCGTCTAAGATCTGTGGCATTTTGGATTAGACAGAGCTGTTGTAGGAATGACGTCAGAGTCACTGTAAGTTGAAAGGTTTATTTCAGAGGCTACACAGCTAGCAGGTCCATCGACAACCAAGTCCAGCAGTAACTGCCCCAACAACGGACCCCACTTGAACATAACCATTCTAATAACACACAGCTTCTACTGTGACAGAGTGGAACTAACAGAGAAGATGTAGAACTACAAGATATTCTGAAAAGAACATCATGACAGAACATTCTGAAAATGCTACATACCTTCCCATCTTCTGCAAAGAAAAACATATTCACAAATAAACCAAAAATAAAAAAGAACCATAAACAAAAAAATCTTATGAACAAAGAATCACTCACGGAACCTCTTAGAAGCGACTATAACTCTAGAGCTTCTCCTAAGTGCATCAACCCTAGATAAGTCAGACACTTGACCACCCACACAGTCATTAGACAAACTCTCCCTTTTGTCCTTGACAACATTACCAAAATCTTTGGTTCTTGCTTTGATAATCCTAGCAAGATTCCACCAATGACCACCCTTCACTTGAACAGCATTACCACCAATCTTCACAACCTTAGTAGGTGCACAGTATTTGCCTTTCCCTTTCTTGACATGAACAGGATACTTGATTCGAACAACAACCCCCACTTCCAGAGATACCATTTTAACACCTTTCTTCCTATTATACCACGTTTTTTGTTTATTTTGGGTTTGTAACATATTTTCTTTGACTATGTCCATAAGTTTCACCACATCAGATTCTGATTTAAACCACTTACTCGTCCACTCGGTCTAAAACTAGTATTTGCTCTTCTTCCTCTTAAAAGTTGAAACAACAAATCTTTGGTGCCAGTGTGTGGCATAGTCCTACAAAACCACAACACGCTTTCCAAAGATTCGGCAACATCATGGTTTCCAACCAGTGCCCAACTGATGCACTCACCCACCACACGATTCATCCTTTCCACAAGTCCATTAGTTTGTGGGTGATAAAAAGAACTCTTCAAGTGCTTCACCCCACACAAAACAAAAAATGTTTCGAACTCACTGCTAATAAACTGAGTTCCATTATCCGAGACGAGGACCTCGGGGAACGCTTCTCTCATGCAAACTTCTCTCGAAAATACAACCACATTCGCATCATTGGCTACCTTGGCCATTTTTAATTCTGGCCATTAAGATGCGTAATCCATGAGGACTAGAACATACCTGTACCCACTTGGTAGAGACTCGAACAGGCCCCTTACTTCAATCCCTAATTTGACCTATGGACCAGAGGGACACTCAACAGGCAATAAACGAGGCATCACCACCTTAAAACGCTTCTCTGCACACCCAAACACACAACAACTTTGCACCAATTTGTTTATTTCCACATCCATACTGGGCCACAAAAAGTCTTCACGTATACAACGTTTAGCGAGTGTCGCTCCTAAATGCCCTTCATGAGTTTTCTTGATAATGACTTGTCTGATAGCATGAGGTGGAATGAGTTTATCAGAGCGTAACAATATACCATCCTCTAGTGTACAGCTTTCCAAACTTTTCATGCTGGTGACACACTTCATGGTGATGTATCATTTTGGGACACAGTAAGGCAGCGTAGCAAGCGAGCATAGCGAGCGAGCCCAAACCACTTAACGGTGGTTCGGGGGGGTTCTCCGGCTGGAAGAAAATTTTGAAATAAAAGTGGCCAAATGGTGCATTTTCAAGCGAATTTGAGATCATGAGGTTGAACACAGGCCCCAGCAGCGGATGCCTTTGTCCACTGAGCCACCAGACTCAGCATACACACCTTTTTCTCTCTCTTTCTGTCTCCTTCCCTCTCGCTATCTCTCCCTCCCTCTCTCTCTCCCTCCCTCTCTCTCTCGCACTCTCTCTCTCTCTCTCTCTCTGTATCCCTCTGTCTCCCTCACTCTGTCTGTCTCCCTCTCTCTGTCTCCCTCCCTCTCTCTGTCTCCCTCTCGCTCTCCCTCTGTCTGTCTCCCTTTGTCTGTCTCCCTCTGTCTCTCCCTCTGTCTCCCTCCCTCTGTCTCCCTCCCTCTGTCCTCCTCTCTCTCTGTCTCCATCTCTGTCTCCCTCTCTCTCTGTCTCCCTCGCTGTCTCCCTCTCTCTCTGTCTCCCTCTGTCTCCCTCCCTCTCTCTCCCTCCGTCTCACTCTGTCTCCCTCCCTCTCTCTCCCTCTGTCTCCCTCCCTCTGCCTCACTCTGTCTGTCTACCTCCCTCTGTCTCCCTCTATCTGTCTCACTCCCTCTGTCGCCCTCCTCCATCTGTCTCCCTCCCTCTGTCTGTCTCCCTCCCTCTGTCTGTCTCCCTGTCTCCCCCTGACTCCATCCCTCTGTCTACCTCTGCCTCCCTCCTTCTGTTTCACTCTCTCTGTCTCCCTCTCTCTCCCTCTGTCTCCCTCCCCCTCTCTGATTCCGTCTCCCTCTGTGTCTTTCTGTCTCTCTGTCTCTGTCTGTCTCTGTCTCAGTCTCTGCCTCTATCTGTCTGTCCCTGTCCCTGTCTCTGCCTCTATCTGTCTGTCTGTCCCTGTATGTCCGTCTCCGTCCCTCTGTCTCCCTCTCTGTCTCTCTGTCTCTGTCTGTCTCTATCTGTCTGCCCCATCTCTGTCTCTGCCTCTCTCTGTCTCTGTCTGTCCCTGTCTCTGTCTGTCTCTGTCTCTATCTCTGTCTGTCTCTGCCTCCCTCCCTCTCTCTCTCTCTCTCTCTCTCTCTGGCACCCTCCCTCTCTCTCTGTCTCCCTCCCTCCCTCCCTCCCTCTCTCTGTCTCCCTCTCTCTGTCTCCCTCTCTCTGTCTCCCTCCCCCTCTCTCTCTGTCGTCCTCCCTTTGTCTGTCTCCATCTGTTGCCCTCTTGTCAGTCTCTCTCCCTCTGTCTCCCTCCCTCTGTTTCCCTCCCTCTGTCTTCCTCCCTCCGTCTCCCTCTGTCTGTCACCCTCTGTCACCTCACCCCAGCTTCCCGGGCACACACACAGCCCACCCGGGCCCAGATCTCTGTACTCTGTACTGGGGTGAATGTATGACATTGTTCTGCATTCTGTCCATTCTGTCCATCAATTGTTGTTTTTGCATTTGTCACCCCGAGTGGGATGGGTATGCTCAGACGTGAGTCCCATGCTCTCCACACCACTGGAGTCAAGCTATCCAGGCTGATGAAGGCTGATAGCCAGAAACCGGTCCTTGGATGCTTGATTCCGGTCCAGGAAAGACATGGCTTGGCAGTTCGGGCTGGACTGTTCCCATGAGGCACATGGTCAAGGCTGATTTGCATATGGCCATGTCTGACCTGGGGTGGTGTGGAGTGCAAAAAAACGATGGATTTAGGCCCAGATCTCTGTACTGGGGTGAATGTATGACATTGTTCTGCATTCTGTCCATCAATTGTTGTTTTTGCATTTGTCACCCCGAGTGGGATGGGTATGCTCAGACGTGAGTCCCATGCTCTCCACACCACTGGAGTCAAGCTATCCTGGCTGATGAAGGCTGATAGCCAGAAACCGGTCCTTGGATGCTTGATTCAGGTCCAGGAAAGACATGGCTTGTCAGTTCGGGCTGGACTGTTCCCATGAGGCACAGGGTCAAGGCTGATTTGCATATGGCCATGTCTGACCTGGGGTGGTGTGGAGTGCAAAAAAACGATGGATTTAGGCCCAGATCTTTGTACTGGGGTGAATGTATGATATTGTTCTGCATTCTGTCCATCAATTGTTTTTTTAGCAATAGCGATGGGCTCCTGAGAAACATATGACGTTCTAGTGCTTACTTTTTTGTTAGTTTTATAAACTATAGTCACCTTATACTCGCGTCTTCCGGGTTTCTTCTAATCGTTTACCCTGTGATAATCTCTTGCACTGTTGTCACACGCTGATTCTACTCAGAGCGGTAAGCAAACACACTGAATTTCGCGGGCATGTAGGCCTTTCACTCACACGACTTCACTTTCTCTCACGTTATTTAAGGACATTTTTTACGGGCACAGAGGTCCATTATTCGTAGAGTGTCACGTACCTCGCCTTGCACTTCGGGTTCTGTTTTTTCTTAAATATGGTTCACTTTTCCACACGCATGATATTATTTACACCAACCTTGGCACTTTTTCTATTTTAATTCACTCCCCGCGCTAATGCCCCACACAGTTGTTGTTTTTTTAATCACGACCCCTTCACATTGACAGTATCATCATATTTGTTTGCTAGCATTCCCCCTCATGTTTACTCAGCGATACATGCGTATTTCTTGGTTTATTTTCCATAGATCCCCCTGACGAAGTGCAATGCACGAAATGCATAGGGGATACAGCTCACTCATGTGACTTATCAGAACCATGGATGTAATTGATTGATATGAACAAGCTGCATTATACTGAAAGATCAATAGCTAATCATATGATGGAATATGATGAACTTTATTGATACTACCAAGGATTAAAAAAGAATTTGCTTCTACATTATGCGTTCCATGCATGTTACTTTTTTAAACATTTGACGCGGTCTCACCGCTATTGGAGTGCACGGGATAATACCTTACACTGAGTAAGGCTTCTTCTGCATATTTCTACTGCACCTCATGGACTAGGAGGTGACCATCCCGAGCACCCAAACCAAGAGGAATCATATATTAACCTTATTTTGAACATAGATAACCAGAGAGTGCAGCGGTTTTCCCATTGTTTTAATTACCCTAGTCCCACAGAACATAGGGGTCCCCTCATGCATAATATTGAACCAACAGGCAATGGGCCTGAATTAGATGTTGGCGGATCTGGTCCCACCGTCAATTTTCCGATGGCTTCCCGCCTGCTGATTTGGCGGTCTGCCTATTGTATTTAGATGTTAGCGGGTCTATGGATAAAAGACTGTTGATGCACCGCCTTCGCCAGAATTTTCCTGCCGCGTTGACGGCGTCATCGGCAAAAGCGGCTGTCGGAGGGAGTCCCGCCAAGATCACTGCCGTCCCATATATGATGTGCCTTTCTGTCAGGGCAACTGTGGCAAGGAAACCTCCAAACTCGAGTTGGCAGAATCCAAGAAAATGAGGTACAAACTTACCTTTTTTCAGTTTCCCACTTCCATTTCCATCTTGAACTCCATATCCGTGTCCTTCCTGTGCTACTGCTGCTGCTTGACCACGATACGATGCAACCCTGTTGTCTCCTGAATCTAAAGTAGGCTTCTGTGTCACTTGTCTCCCTATGAATCGTGTGTTAACATTTGCTGCATCCTCACTTATTTTTACTTTGCTCACACATACAATTTTTATGTGTAATGCATAAGTGTTCATCTTACAACTTATTGTAGTAATATGAACACACCTGTATTGATACTTAAACAAATATTTATTTGGTGATGTTGTTTGTGGGTGTTGTACTTGTGTTGCCTGTGGATGTACATTCAAAAGTGTGTGTATGTTGTTGGTGTAAATGGGCATTATACATTATCTACAAATACATTTTTACACATTCACAACATATATGTGTAGTGAGGCATTAATTAGTAGTACTTTTCTGTCTCCACATCAGAATAGCCGACGACAGAGTTCTGTTAGCCAGCAGAGAAGACCGCCACCATGGTGGGAAACGATCTGTTGATGCCACATCTAAATACTTCAGGTGGACCTCCGTCAGCTCAATGGAGTACTTGGAAACGCTGCCGCTCAGGACGACAGTAGTCCCGCCAAGATATAGATCAGGCCTTAGTAGTGAAACCAGCAGTGTGGTTGAAAAATGTGAAAGAATGGGGCCTGATGGCCCATTATAAATCATACTTTCCACATTCACAGGATCTAAAGGGACACTCAAAAACACATGAGCTCACCTTCACCAAGGAAATTCTGAAGACATGGTGATAAAACAGTGCATGTGTAGGCACAAGTCCCTTAATAATTTACTAAAAAGCCATAAATGACAGGTGTCTGAAACCATGTGGTTTTAATATCAAATAGCCTGTTATTTCATAGTGTCTATATAACATATTTCTTCTGGTTTACATTCAATTTCCATACTTCCCCTTCCAAGTGCATTCTCAATTGTATGTTATGATTAAGAATCTAAGTGGAAGGAAATCAATTCATAACAACAGACATAAGGAGATCTTTCTTATACTTAAGGAATCCTCTTCACAACTTATTTGTGATAATCATTGGCTTATCCGAGCAAGGTCCTACTCACTAACCCCCAGATGCATCAAGCCCTGATTCTGCGAACTCTAATTTGCAAAAAATACCGAATCGCAAATTAGGAATCGCAGAATGGGATGCATCAATAAAAGCGATCCAAAAATGTGATTCGCAGTCAGCCGCAATCGCCGAATGCGAATTTCGCTAAATCCTTCAAAAATCGCAGAATCGCCTGTTTCCCATGTTGAAATTACGATTTCGCAATTAACGAAATCGCGAATTGCGATCTCGCATATTGCGAGATTGCAAAAACGGGAAGTCGCATTTCGAGCACAATGATGACATCAAAACCAGGAAGTAGGCAGTTCCCTCACTCATTCTGAACACAGAGCTTGAAAGAGGAAGAGGCACAGCACTGAGCTCTATCAGGCACACCCTGCAGACCCACAACAGGACACACATCCATCTCTAGAATGTCCCAGGATGCAGCAGGAAGCAGTGCAAGTGGCAGAAAAAGAAAAATTTAATTTTCAGAACAGGAGCTGGAGTTCCTTATTGAGGGAGTCAGCAGGGACCATGATAGGCTTTTTGGGAAGCAATCCCGGAAGGTGCCTGAAGCAGACAAGAGGCGCATTTGGCAGCGCATCAGGGCGATGGTAAACTCTGTAGGAGTGACCGAGCGCTCAAATGATGAACTGAAGAAGAGGTGGTAAGACCTCAGAAGCCGTGCCAAAGAGCGCATAGCAGAGAGGCTGGGGGAGCAACATGCCACGGGAGGAGGAAACCCCACAGTTGCGGCCAACACACCACTTGAAGACCTGGTTGAGGACACCATCAACCCTGCAGCCTGCGTGGGGGTCACTCGGCTGGACACCTCCCGACCCACCCAACAATCCCAAGATAAGAGCCATGCAACTGCGACCCCGTCCCCTAACAATGCCCATGCCCCCAGAGCTAACCATTTGATAACCCCAGTAATGCAGGCCATGCACATCAGAGGCCGTGCCAAAGAGCGCATAGCAGAGAGGCTGGGGGAGCAACATGCCACGGGAGGAGGAGACCCCACAGTTGTGGCCAACACACCACTTGAAGACCTGGTTGAGGACACCATCAACCCTGCAGCCTGCGTGGGGGTCACTCGGCTGGACACCTCCCGACCCAAACAACAATCCCAAGCTAAGAGCCATGCAACTGCGACCCCGTCCCCTAACAATGCCCATGCCCCAGAGCTAGCCATTTGATAACCCCAGTAATGCAGGCCATGCACATCAGAAACGCCATATTGCATTGTGGGACCTGTAGTGTGATAATAGTTCCCTGATAGCCACACACAGCCAGACCTGTCAAGTGAACCATGTCCCTAAAGCCAGTCAGGGAGTGCAAGCCTGCATGCATGTTGCAACATCCCATGTGCAAGATTCATCTCATTAATCATGCACCCATTTACATCACAGGTGCTGCAGAACAACAGAACACAGACAGCGAGACACTCCAAATTGAGGAGAACCCAGAGGGCACCGAGGGAGAGAGCCATCCTGCCCCACGACCTGGACCGTCCCACACACCTGCACCAGTACCACCACCTCCCCATGCGGACAGGGCCACCCCTGCAGCCACAGAAGGAGAGCAACCACCCCATGCGTCACACATGGCGGTGGAACAGGCCACACCACCACCCAGGAGGCAGACACGGCACACAGCCACTGTGCGGTCGCAGTCAAGCGGCCGGATGAGGCAGCAGCGTAACATGGCAACACGAGGTGACAGGGGGCAACATGCCCAAGATCCAGGGCTTGGCATCGAACGCTGGATGCTAGCTGTCCACCAAAAGCAGGCATGGCACATGGCAGCCATGCAGCTGCAGCTTTACAAGACTGCGCGCAATGTGAGTCAGCTCACCGAAAGCGTGCAGGTGTTAACGGCTGCAGTGAGGGAGAAGAGCCAAATCATGGTGTCACAGCAGGACATCACCCGCCACTGCCACCGCCAGCTACTGACCCGGCTGTTAGCATATACCAGGCCTAACCACCTGATCGGGAATGCTACATCCCAACTGTCACGCCGGTCCCTGACAATGCAGATCCAAATGGTGCAATGCTGCCAGGATGTTGCTAGGGCGTTGGAACAGGTCACAACCGCTGTCCAAAATCAGCAGGTGTGTGGCCATGCCCATGCAAGGAGGGGGGGGGGGGGGTGGTGATGATGCCATTGAGGGCACATCCGGTCTGAGCAGCCTGTCCCTGCCGGTGGTACAAGAACGACGCCGCAGTACCAGGCCGAGTGCAGTATCACGGCCCGATACTGGCGAGGTGGATGTGGAGAGGTGACAGGGCGCGCCCGGCCGGAGGCGCCAGTGATTGACTGACCATTAGCAGCAGTGCCATGCTGAAGTAACAAGCACGCCTGATTCGCATCATGGGACTGTATGACGTAATACAGTTTTCATGTTTTCTGAACACAAAAAGTAAATGAAAGATCCTGTTTACATAATTATAAGAATTTATTTCAAACGCAAATCCTACTCATGTCATTATTTCATTTGGCATGCATGAGTGCAGTGTTGTGTGAGGGGTATGGGTGCACTAGAAATAATTCAGTGTGATGTTGTTGCGGCGCCTGTGTCCTTCAGCAGGATTCTCCCCGCGTGCATGAAGCACATGTGCAGGTGGGCGGTTGTCCCCCTCCGACTCACTGCCAGAGATCTCCACAGGTATCCTCCGCTTGATAGCAATATTGTGGAGTATGGCACACACGGCCACGATGCGGCAGCAGACCTCATGCTGGTATTTGAGGGTGTTATCAAAAGAGACTAGCTTAAATATGACCAATATTGTTAGGACTTTGATTAGATTTGTCATGGGCACCTCGTTGGTGAGTTCATGAAGCCCTCACCCACCAACCTGGTTGGTGGCATGCTTCATCATCGGGCCCACCCAGTGACACCTAATTTGTCCCGGGTGTGCTGCGACGCCTGATTACAGCGGAGCTGGTATTTTACTGAGAGTGCAGTGTGAGGTGTAAAATGAATGGTATTTGAGGGCCCCACCAGTCTTATGTAGGATGCGGAATCGGCTCTTTAACATCCCAAATGTCCGTTCAATGACATTCCTGGTGTGAATGTGCGCAGCATTGTAACGCCGTTCCTGTGGTGTGGCAGGGTTGAGGTATGGGGTGAGGAGGTACTCACGGAGGCCATAGGCGCTGTCACCTGAAGGAAAGGAGCAGAGGGTCAGTGCCTGTCAAGCGCAGCTACATGGGCTTGATGTACTGTATGTGGGCATGTGTACTCACCTAGGAGGTGTCCTTCGCCAAAGTCACCCCAGGCCAAGCGGGTGTGTATGCCGCTGTGCCTGAATATGAAAGAATCATGCATGCTCCCCAGGTATTGGGCCACTATGTCGGTGATGATTGTCTTTGCATTGCAGACCATCTGGATGTTGAGTGAGTGGTAGGACTTGCGGTTCCGGTACATGTATTCTGTCTCAGCGGGTGGGCAGATGTGGATGTGTGTACAGTCAATGCATCCAACTACATTGGGGAATTGCGCAATCTTATAGAAGTGAAGCTTTGTTTGATTTAAGTCCTGTTGGGTGGTTGGGAAGGTTATGTAATGGTGTATCCTGGTCAGCATGGCGTCCAGGAAACTCCGTAGGCTTCGTGACAGTGTGCTCTGGGAGATCCCCCCTGCAACTGCAACTATCCCCTGGAAGCTTCTGGAGGCCAGGAGGTGCAGGCAGCATAGGACCTGGACATGGGTGGGCACGGCATTGGTCCTCCTTGTTGGGTGCGGCATCAGGGGGTCAAGGTCTCGGATGAGCTTGGTTATCATTGCCCCATTCAGCCTGTATTTGGAGTATATCTCCTCTTTAGTCTGGCCCAGGAGTGTTATCCGCAGCCGGAAGATGCGCTCCTGGATCCTGCGTTGGTTCCGGGATGCAGCCTGGAGCCTCAGCCGCCTTGCCACGATGTATAGACCTGGCATTGTGAATGTCCTCATGCACCTACTGTGTCTCCTTAAATGTGTTTGTTTTGCCCCGCCCATTTTTCTTGTTTGAATTTTGTTTTTGTTTTTTTCCCTATTGAACTTCATGGTTACCACCTGGTTTGACTTCCCCTTAAATTGCGACTCGCATTTAGCGATTTTGTTTTTTTGTTGCAATTTGCGATGTTTGAAGAATTGAATTTGCGATTTATTTGCGAATTCGCAAATTAATTTGCAGAATAAGTGGAAGATCGCTGTTACAGATTCGCTAAGGGGGTTCCACAATGATTCTGTGAATTTATGTTTGCGTATTCGCAATTTACAGTTTTTTTGCTTGATGAATTGCGTGAGCCGTAATTGCGATCGCAATAGCTGTTTCGCAGCTATTGCGAGCGCAATTTAGGTTGATGAATCTATGCGTATGAGTTGGAAGCAACAGTTGAATTCAGCTGTGAGCTATCATGGAAGTTTCTGATCTGTTGGATACTGTGGCCTTGCAACTCAACAGATCAGCTCATCACAGGAAAAACCAGGGAAGGCACATCAATTCTAGAAGTTCTCGAACCACCAGTGCCTGCAGGACTAGTTCAATGCTGTAGAAAGAGAGGGAAAACACATAAGTCCCAGTAATCCTTGGACGTCAGCCTACGCCTACGGTCAAGACTATTTACAACAAGGGGTGGTGAGGGACAGAGTCTCTGAATTAAGCAGAATACTCTCACCCAGTCAAGAGATCAGGGCTAGATCCAACACCGTTTTTTAGCTCACTGCACCATCCCAGTTTCAGAACCTGGCTGTATGCAAATTAGTCTGTTCCTGTCCCAGTGCATGATGGGAACAGGGCAAACCAAACTACAAAAGCCAATTCTTACACTGGGAAGGAAACAAGCTTCCGGGGACCGGTTTCTGGCATTTCAGCCGTCTTCGGCCCGGCTTGCTTGAATCCTGATGGTGCAATGAGCAAGGGACTCATGTCTGAGTATACCCTTCCACGCTTAGGGTGGACAAAAATATTTACAACAAGGGGTGGTGAGGGACAGAGTCTCTGAATTAAGCAGAATACTCTCACCCAGTCAAGAGATCAGGGCTAGATCCAACACGTTTTTTAGCTCACTGCACCATCCCAGTTTCAGAACCTGGCTGTATGCAAATTAGTCTGTTCCTGTCCCAGTGCATGATGGGAACAGGGCAAACCAAACTACAAAAGCCAATTCTTACACTGGGAAGGAAACAAGCTTCCGGGGACCGGTTTCTGGCATTTCAGCCGTCTTCGGCGCGGCTTGCTTGAATCCTGATGGTGCAACGAGCAAGGGACTCATGTCTGAGTATACCCTTCCACGCTTAGGGTGGACAAAAATATTTACAACAAGGGGTGGTGAGGGACAGAGTCTCTGAATTAAGCAGAATACTCTCACCCAGTCAGGAGATCAGGGCTAGATCCAACACCGTTTTTTAGCTCACTGCACCATCCCAGTTTCAGAACCTGGCTTTATGCAAATTAGTCTGTTCCTGTCCCAGTGCATGATGGGAACAGGGCAAACCAAACTACAAAAGCCAATTCTTACACTGGGAAGGAAACAAGCTTCCGGGGACCGGTTTCTGGCATTTCAGCCGTCTTCGGCCCAACTGTGTTGGATTCAGCCCTGATCTCTTGACTGGGTGAGAGTACTCTGCTTAATTCAGAGACTCTGTCCATCACCACCCCTTGTTGTAAATAATACGGTCAAGACTAGCCGCAATTGCTGTGTTGAATTCTACAATATGTAAGTCCTTTTTCTGTTGGCATTGAACAAATCGACCAAGCACCATTTTTCTGCAGCATGCAGTGGAATGGATCACAGTCAGCCAATGCCAAGTTCCTATTGCTGAACTTATCACTGTACAGAGGGACAGTGATGTGCAAGAATCACCCTGGTTCACATGGGCATGTAGGCTTGTCCTTGTTAGATATATACGAGAATCACTGTGGAGCAGAAGCAGAGCGTTGAGTGGATACATTTGTTACATGTCTGGAATACGGTGTAGAGGTGGTGTTGGTGCTATACATACTTTCCATAGTTACACAGTTGTTCACAAGGAGAAAACTGTGTGTGACATACTTAGGTTGGCGATGTATATTCCTCGGCTGCAGTTGCTGGTTCGAGCCATTTTATCTTGCTTTGTGTCTCATGCCACATTATTAGGTAGGAGGCAACGAACATTCTAATGGAATATGTAGGCTATCAATCTTCCTTTTCCATTCCTTCAGTGCCTAGGTTAGCCGCCTATTATGTGGCAAGAGTGGTTCATGGCATTTAAAAGGTATCTAGGGGCAAGCAATGAATTTAATTCTAGCTGAAAAAAACAGATGCCTTGTAGAAGAATCATCAGGCATGGTGGGACAAGAAATATTTGAAGACTTGCTGATAACCGAGCCTGAGGAAAGGAAGGATCCTCCAGATAAATATCGGGAAGCAGTAGCAAGGCTTCAAAAGGAAGTTTTGCAAGCATGCAAATTTAGTAGTGAGATGCCACAAGCTTGAGTGAGTTTCAGATATTCACTGAACAATTGACCAGAGATTAATTAGAATCTAGAAAATTGAGGACAACCTAAGGGGAATGTAAGTGGTAAATGGTAAATGTTAGTGGAAACTCTAATGAGTCTGCTAAGGAATTGAGCAAAGTAGTAGAGGATATATTTTATGGAGTTTAAGCAGAGAAACATGTGAACAAAGCAGACACCAAGGAAAAACAAGATAATTGTTACAGGTCATGGACACATATGGCTTCTTTGAAGTATGTTGTAGGGTATATTGTCTTCTGCATTGTCTGTCCCATCTTGTTCGTGTTTGTTATTAAGAAAAGATGTTACATCCATAGCATTCTGCATGCTCATCAGATCTCGTTGACATTCCATACTAGAATATGGTGCAGCAAAAGGTTGGCAAAGCTTGAGGCAACTAGTTGTGTGGCTCAACTAAGCTTACTTTTGATCCTTGCTTTACTGTATTCATCTGGACCACCTCCTTCCTTATCTGGAGGAGAGCCAGACTCCAAATTTAGCCCTCACCCATGTCACAGTCGAAGGCGTCCCAAGAAAGAACTTGAGGAATGGTGGGTATTTGGTGAACCCTTAGAGGATTCAAGAGGAAAAGACATCACGCATGCTTCCCATGGGGAAGGGGTGAGATGCTGGTAGGGTTACCACGAGGGAAGGTAGTGGGTTCTCCAGTCGCTGAGTGGGGAAGATGAGATGCGTAAGATGCATCATTTTGTGTGAATGCCACATGGCTGAGCATGAGTGATGTTGAATATATACATTTAAAAAAACTGAGATATATGCCGTATGTGTGACCAGCTGGAGAGCGAGGTTTAATGATTATAAGCTGGATCATCACACCCATTCACAAACAAGATGGCACATGGTTCCCTTTATATAAGGGAATACCTTTTTTTCCTTTTCTGCTACAGTAAATACCTTACTATGGCTCTAAGCCAGTTGTGAGTTGAGACACACACGCCATGCGTACGCACACGGATTACCTAGGAACACATCATACCATCTACACTGCTGTCATGACTGTGTGCTTACTACTGTATAGATTAAAACAACCACTAGACGTACTTTCTGTGGGTATGGAGGCCTGAAGAGAGAAACTGAGGCCACAGAAGCAAAGCTATACTTCATTATTTGACACCAAATGATTCCTTCCTGCCTGCAATGTTGACTTGTTCTTTCAAAGTGACTTCTTGGCAGAGCTCCCCACCGAGGAGAAGTTTGCATAAGCACTTATAATCTTGCAACAATGTTTGCCTACTTATGCGTGGATGTAGCTATTTAAACAAGAGCGAAAGCTACTTAGTCATCTTATATTGGGAAATATTATGAAAAGCCAATTGTACTGTTAGGAATGTTACCTCTTTATGTTTCTCTTCTGTTTGGCATCTGCAAATACAAGTAGACAGAGAAGCTCTGCCCCTTACTGTCATTTGGCATATACTGATTACATTGTGTTGTTGCAGAAATATCTACAATCATTAGCTGTGGGTCACCATAGTATTGCGGTAAGGTGAACTACTGACCTGCATTGCACTGTATTCTCACAGTATAACTGAAGTGTACAAAAGTCATTTCAGGGCGTATATTCTGAGATCTTTGTTCACACAAGCAGGACATCAGGAGTAGATGGAACTTGGTGCCATGGAAAACCTGCTAGGATCATGTATGTTCCACATTAATAGCTGAAGGTTAGGGCCAGGAAAGGTATGTGGCATGAAGGATGGGCATGCAAAAAGAATGGAACTCCAGTACACGTGTGTGTTTGACGGTATTCGAAAACACTTTACCCAGGGATTCCACAACCTGGAAACTTATTTAATACCATTCCTACAAAAGATGGCAATATGTATGTTTCTAGGGTGAGAAATGAAGACCGCTTTTTCAAGTTTCATGGGAATGCAAGGGCAAGCTTTCTCTATCAGGGAACTCTTTTTGCTGTTGAAGACAAAATAGGACTGCTCTACAAGTAAACAAACCTGCTGCACTCACGGGCCCACCGTCTTTGTGATTAAGTGAAGAGGATGGAGAATATTCAAAGAAATGTGTTATTTACCCATATTTCCAAGTGTAGTCCTGTAGGTCCTTTGGGCTACATGCAGAGGACCAAGTCCAAAGGTGCATTGACCATGTGACATTATGATCCTCC
This sequence comes from Lissotriton helveticus, assembly GCF_964261635.1. NCBI lineage: Eukaryota > Metazoa > Chordata > Amphibia > Caudata > Salamandridae > Lissotriton > Lissotriton helveticus. The sequence continues at coordinate 376,110,937 of NC_136060.1, forward strand.
TTTTCACCTTCTGGTTGACTGGCTATGTTTCTGTATTTAAGAGACTTTGATCAATGGCTCCTTGAGAAGAGCTCAACATGATCCAATCAGCAGAGTGGTAGACTATTTTGGGTGATAGGAGTCCATCAAAGTTGTACTCCTTCAACATCAGTGAACACTGTCCCCAACACCAGGCTATGATTCCTGTGGGTTGGTGGCTGCTGATTAATAGCAGTGGGAACAGGCCCTTGTAGGTGCATTCTAGCAAAGAGGCTGAACGCCTGCGTAAATAGGTGTAGTGTGTCATGATGATATGGAGGGCCGGCCTGGCCGTACCGGGCGTTGAGCATTTCCCCGGTAGGCTGGAAGGGGGTGGCCGGTCTTTCAGCAGCGCTGCAATATTGCCCCCTAGGCACAAAAGCAGCAAGCAAACCTTTCCAGCCTCCGGGGGCCAAGCAGTGCTTCCCCAGGTGCTGGTCCGAGTAAATTGCCAGGGATTTTTTGTGTTGCCAGTCCAGCCCTGATGATGTGTGGTGTATTTAAGTGGTGCATGGGTATATGCCAGGGGGAATACCAACTGTTGGGGGCCTGTATGGATGTGGCCCCAAATATTGTAGGTACCCAATAAGGTTTTGCTGCTGAATCCCATTTCTATTTCCCCCCCCCCTCCCTTTGTTACTTCTTTTCTGGCCCATCCCAGCGGAATGTTTTATAACACGAAGAGCAAGGTCTAGATGCAAATAGCATTCACGTGAATGGAGCAAGGAGGTTGTTTTGTGTCACCCCCTTTCTATCAAGCCATCAGGTCAGTCTGAGAGGAGCAGAGCTTGAACAAAGATTATGTCCAAGGCCATGGCCATAGCTGCACACCTTACCTCCCTGTTCCTGCATCCTGTTTTTCTTTTTTGCCATAAAAGCCAGGACCCAGCAACACCATCTGATTGAATAAACAGAATGTCAGCTCCCCTGGTAGCTGGTTGTGATGCAGCTTTGTCACCCATGAAAGAAATTATTGTCTCCCCTGAACCTTCGAGGCCAACCTTAGCTGGAGGCCTAATGCCACTGGCACTGGCGATGCGCTGATACTTTGCCTAATTGATTTTTAGTGTTTACTGGAAGTGCTTTGCATACCAGCAGATCATGTTGTTGGTCGAATAACTTCAACATAATACCATGCAATCAGTTAACCTGAGCATTGCATGTAAGGATTACCTGCAATCTTAATGATTTCAAAATGGCATATTATTGCAGCCTGAATTCCCTCATTTACACATATTATTCACTTCCTCACTGGTCCAAAGGTAATAAGGCAAATTACAAGAAATGCACTACACTCCACAACATCCACACACTTCTTATCAAAGCACAGGCAAGGAACTTGGAGACAGATGTGCGAAAATGCAATTTGTAAAACATGGTCACATTTCGTTCACCAACTTTTTATGTACGGAATAGATTTTTGCAAACCAATCTATGCACTAAAAGGTCAGTTCACAAAATGACCATTAGGAGTGGATAACAATCCCACCTACCTTATAACTATTCCTGAGGTAGGTCACAAATTGCAAATTTCTAAGATTGGTGGCCATCCCAGGGATGGTGTCTTACTGAGGTCAGCCTACCACCATGTCTGTGATTCCTTTTTCAATATATTTATTTTAATGCAGCCCTTTTTCCTTAAAGGAAATTGGGCTGTGTTTAAACAACAGAAGTATTTTTGAAAGGTCTGTGTGACAGTAGGCATTAGTTCCTTGGACCGCTGCTTATTCCCCATCAAACAAGGGGATACCTTCTCTTTTGTGAATGAGTTACTAACCTACCTCTGGAGTTGGTACGTTTTCAATGTTTTGCGACCGGTATACCACTGCAAATCATTGATCAATTCATTGCAAATTGTAATTTGGAAGGGACACCCGAAACATGCACCTTCCAAATAGTGATTGGTTATGCATTTCTAAACCAATTTTGCAGTTCAGTAACCTTTTCCGTAAATTGTAAAATACTTTACTACAAAACAAAAAGTCATTTTGTAGTCACTAATCCTGCGATTTTGGAAATACTAAGCTTTGCACATTTTATAATATTATAGTATAGTGTAGATAGTATAGTATAGTATTCCATCTTACTTGACCGTGTCGGCGCAGCGGGCATTCGGGGCTCTGCTCTCTCCTGGATTGCGTCCTTTCTTACAGGCCGCTCTCAAGCTGTTCACCTCTCTGGCTTTTCTGCCTCCCCTCTCCCGGTGTCCTGTGGGGTCCCCCAAGGTTCCTCTCTCTCTCCTCTTTTTTTTAATCTTTATATTCGTCCCCTCATTGCTTCTCTTCTTGACCTGTGGGTCTCTGTGTATAACTACGCAGATGACCTCCAGCTCGTCTTTGATCTTTCTTCTTCGTCCCACTCTTTATCATTTTTTCGTTCCACCTTGGTTTTCATTTCTGGATGGATGAGCGCCAATCATCTCAAGCTCAATCCAGACAAGACCGAGCTTGTCCTGACTGGTGGCTCATCCAGCCCCTGGTCCTCTGCTTTCTGGCCCTCTATTCTTGGTCCCTCCCCCACTCCGGTGTCCTCTGTTAAAACGCTGGGCATTAAGGTCAGCCAGGACCTGTCTATGCACGATCAGGTTAGCTCTGTTGTATCCTCCTGTTTTCTTTCTCTTCGTTTGATCCGAAAAATTTCTCGTTTTTTTTCTCTGGATTCCCTTAAAATTATCATTTCGGCCCTTATTATTTCCCGTCTTGATTATGGGAACGGCTTGTTCGTCGGCATCCCTGCCTACGAAACTCGCCGTCTCCAAGCAATCCAAAATCAGGCTGCCCGTCTTATTTTTCATTTTCCCAAAACTCATCACATTACTCCCATCCTTAAATCACTTCACTGGCTACCGGTCTTGCAGAGATCCCTATTCAAATTAGGGTGTCTAGTCTTCCGTGCCGTTGACCGCTCCGCTCCGGCGTTCATCAACATTCTGATTTCCACTCACACCCCTGTTCGCACCCTCCGTTCCTCTGGTTCTGCCCTTCTCACTGTTCCTCGCTTCCGTAAATCCCGCACTGGTGGTACCAGATTTTCTGTTCTTGCCCCCCGGTTCTGGAACTCCCTTCCTCTATCTCTGCGTTCAATCCCCATCTTTTCACACTTCCGTAAAGCGCTTAAGACCTTCTTGTTTGCCCAGGCATACTCTGGCTAACTTCCTCGGCCCTGTTCTGTCGTGACCTGTAGAGCTCTCAGCGCCAGGAAGCCGTTTGGCCACCGTGCGCTCAATAAATACCTTATTCATTCATTCAGTATATATACAGTATATATTATAGTATGTTTTCAGATCTTCTGACTCAAAAAACGATTTCAACACATTGCTTAAAGTGATTCTCTTGATGCCCATTAACAGTGGACATATTTCCTTGGTTTCTGTGGTAACTTGAAATAGCTTATGTTTCTTTATATCACGCTGAACACTTTATTCGCCTGGATTCCACTGAGATGGAGTTTCGGGAGTTTGGTACTTTGAAAGGGCGAGAAATTTCAACTGATGATCATACGTGACCTTCTCAGAACTCTCCCTGTATTCATCTCCTTCAAAGCAGGTTAAACTTTCTCAGGTTGTGTTGGTTGTTCCTGTCCTTCAGACCAACAGGGACCTTGTGGGTCAGACTGTCAAAGAATCCCGGATTCGGAGACCACTATTTGTGACAATGGAAATGTACTTGTTTCAATAAAGTCAACTGCATACATAATCCACCCAGTCAATTAGGAAAGGGAAACATCCTTTACAACGCAACTTTTACCACGCAGTGCCTTTACGATGCAACTTTTACAACGCAAACCATTACAGCGCATTGCTCTGGGGGGCGCTCTAGGATAGGGAATACGTTTAATTTACTGTCCAACACCTTCCCTAGTCTCCACGGGTACTGGAGTTGGAATAGTAAATTAAACTATTCACTATCCAGCACCCCAAAGCGCTATGCGTTGTAAAGGTATGCGATGTAAAAACCGCGTTGTAAAGGCATGCGATGTAAAAGTTTGCGTTGTAATGTCATACATCCATTAGGAAAGCTTAAAAACCAGCAGTGAGTTTACTGGCGATGCCAGCATGCTAAATATTCAGCTGGTTCAGGTAGTGTCCTAACTTTTAGTGAGAAAGCACATAAAAACATAAAAATTTGCAGCTTTTTACATGCACCGATTGCTCGTCAGGCAGAAGAAATTTTGGTAAAAGGAAGGTCATTTACACCGGCTTGATTCTGAATGTTGGAAACAGTGTTGTTCACAAGAGAGGGTCACGGGCATCTGATGGAAATGTTAGTAACACACGCACAGCTGTAACTAAAATGGTGTTTGTAGTGAAGAGGAAGCGTGAGTCTTGTTCAAGATAAGTATTTATTTAAGTTAAGTATTACTCGTAATGCCGTCAGCTTGTCAACCTGGATGCCGGCTCGCTCTGTCAACATTCCAGAGCGAGCGCCTGGCAGACCAGGGGAATATACCAACTTGGGATCAGAAGGAGGGGGAGGGAGATAGGGAGAACAGGGAGTGGATAAGGGTTAACAGAGGTTACAACACATCATCCTCCTTAAGGGAACTGACATTTAGGAACAGGGGAACTAAAGATGGGTGCTCCTGTGATCCTATGACTTAATGTGTGTGTCTATCTCATTATGTACTGTTTGTGCCACTGAGGAGAGGTCCTCCACCTGTCACTCCTTCTGTCTAGCCTGATGTTTTCCCTGATTTCTTTACCTCCTGCTCCTCTCATTACTGTCCTTGGTTCTCTCACCTCTGCTGGAACCACTCGATCATGACTCCATAGTCTACCATCATCCACTACCACAGAGTTTCTGTTTTGCTGCTGGATGGTCTTGGGTGCATAAAACTTGCTGCCACCATTCCACAGTCTCTCTGGTTTCTTTACATAAACACCTTGTCCTTCCTGAACTTTTCTCTCCTTCACTCCCCACTTCTTATCATACCACTCCTTGTATTTCTGCTGATTGTCTTCAATTCTCCTCTTGATCTCCTTGTGATCGGTCTCCTTGGTTTGTTTTCTCCCCATCCAACTGGGTGTGAGTTTTGTCAGCAACTCTATTTTGTTGCCCAGGTATATAGGATACTCTGAAGTTGTAAGCTTGTAGACCCACTGCCCATTTAGCTATCCTAGGCGTCATGCTTTCCATGTCCTTCTTGGTGAACAGTGAGACCAAGGGCTTATGGTCGGTCTGAACTTCAAAAGAAATACCCCAAATGAAAAACTTGTAGTGACAGATGGCCCAATAGACAGCTAGAGCCTCCTTCTCTATGGTGGAGTAATTCTTCTCAGATGCTGTGAGAGTTCTTGAAGCAAAGGCTATCACGTTTGTCTGGTTGCCTTCTCTCTGTGCCAGTGTTGCCCCTATGCCTCTGTTGCTGGTATCCGTAGAGATGATGGTTTCACCATTGGGATCAAACTTCCCTACATACGGGGCTTCCATGATGGCCTTCTTTATGCACTTCATCGACGCATCCTGTTCTTTTCCCCATTCAAAAACACTGTCCTTCTTTATCAAGTCTCTTAATGGTTGTGACACCATTGCAAAATTCCTTATGAATTTGGCCATGTATTCCGCAAGACCTAGGAAAGATAGAATGTCCTCTTTACTCTTGGGAATGGGAGCATCCTCCACTGCCTTCACTAAATCATGTTTGGGTTTGATGCCATCTTCAGACAGGGTATGTCCCAGATAATCCACTGAGCTAACTCCTAGTTTGCATTTTGAAGGCTTCGTGGTGAAGCCCACTTCTTTCAACTTTCCCAACACCCTTCTAGCCATTTCATTGTGTTCTTCTTCTCCACTTCCAAAAATCAGGATGTCATCTTGGAAGCAGACAGTGTTCCTACAGTCTTTTAACACATGTTGCATGACTCTTTGAAAGGCAGCAGCCGCCGATGCCAATCCAAATGGCATTCTCAGGAACTTAAAATTTCCAAATGGGGTGGTGAACGCTGTCAGTATTTGGGAATCTGGGTGAAGTTTGATTTGGTAATAGGCAGAGGATAGGTCCAGCACGCTAAAATACTTGGCACCCCTGATTGTGCTTAGCATTTCCCCTATCCTAGGAAGAGGGAACCTGTCCACAAGGATATTCGCGTTAAGGTCCCTCAGGTCCACACAAAGTCTTATGCTGTTCCCTTTATCTTTGGCCATGATGACAATCGGGGCCAACCAGGCTGAACTCTCAATCTCTGTGATGACTCCCTCCTTGACTAGCCTCTGAAGTTCCTGCTGGAGGGGCTCTCTCATGCGTAAAGGTATAGACCTGGTCTTGTGCACCACCGGCACCGCCCCTTCCTTTAGCACAATCTTGTGCATGTAGTTCTTAAATACCCCCAATCCATCACTGAACACTTCCTTGAATTCATGGGTGAGATTCTCTGATATGCCTTCCTGGTCAATTAACAACACCTGCTCTTTGTTGTTTGGATCAAGTATGATTCCTAACTGCTTCTGATGTTTCCAGCTTAACAGGGTTGAGCCTTTCGTGGATACATACACCTTCCCTACAGTGTGTCTATCCTTGAATGAGATTCTCATGGTCACCATTCCTTCAAGGGATATCTTCCCTTTGTTGTAACCCTTGGGACTAATGTCTGGTGGTAACAATTTCACAGGATGGTTGGCAAACTTATCTTCAAACACTTTCTTATCTACTAAGGTATAAGGGGAACACGAGTCAGCATACATGCTAAACATCACTCCGTCAAGTAAAACATCACATTTAGGGTAAACCTCATCACTGTTGTCCTCCTCATCCCCCACTTGAAAAATGTATGATTTTTCCCTTTCCTCTTCCTGGGATGACTCCTCAATGACATGCACAGACCTGCCAGTGGCTTTACATACTTTGGAATAATGCCCCCACCTGTTGCATTTCCTGCACTGTACATTCCTTGCAGGACACTTCCAGTTATTTGCCAAATGATTGGGACTACCACATTTGTAACACACTGTGGAACTGGGCTTGCTGCGATTAATCTCTTTACTCTTGTCCCCTACTTTACAAACTGTTTCACTCTCAGAACTAGCTTTGCTTTCAGATCTCTCTCTGTATATGCCCTCAGTGGCTTTCATTTCCTTCATGCAACGTGCTGCGTGCTCTAAACCCTTCGCTATATTTATTGCCTCCTCAAGATTGGGGTTCTTAGTAAGTAACTCCTCTTGTATCTTGGTTTCATTGGTGCACCTCACCAACTGGTCTCTTATTAAAGAGTCCGTGAGTTGACCAAACTCACATGTGGCAGACAAGCCTCTCAACACAGCTATATAATTGCTCACTTTTTCCTCCCTCTTCTGTACTCTCTTAAAGAACTTGTGTCTTTCCATAACCACATTTATTTTCTCCTTAAAATGAGCTGCTAATTCCCTCAGCGTGCTTTCATAAACATTGACCCCTTCTTCTACCTCCTCTTGCTCATCCTCAATCAATCTCCCTGTTATGTCTTCATATATTTTCCTCCCATGTGTGCCCAAGTTATGTAGCAATATATGTTGTTTGCGTATATTGGTGTAGTTGCTGCCCCCAATAGCTATTAAATAGGATTTGAAGATACCTTCCCACCTTCTCCAAGGGATAACTGGTTCTCCTAATTCATTAAGAAAAGGCGGGGGCTGGCTCATTCCTGCTCCAGCCATTGCCATAAAGTTCCTGAAATCCTATTGTTTCTAAGATTATCTAAACTGCTCAACAGTGCTCTAAAGACTTGAAAATGACCCTTTTACCCCGGATTTGCTGAGGTTCCACACTGAGCAATACACATATATTCACCTCAATAACTAAATATATCACAGAAACCCACACTTTCCTATTTTGTAATGAAATACTGGCACACTTGAGGAAAAACAAAATTAACACTGAGGTTCATGAAGTCCTCTTTCTGCTTCTACATATAGAAATTTAGTCCCATGTAACTGCCTGCTTCCCACCAGCAGGCGGGGACTTCCTGTGTAGAGACTTCCCCTCAAAGAAAGTAGATCCTGTCAGGGAGGCGATTGGAAATGAAGCTGAGGTAACCGGTCATGCGCTTCACCAAGCAGCTGCCACAGAAGCCTTCACACGAGTTCCACAGAAGCGGGAAACGAGGATGGACCTCCACGTCACCACTTATCTCAGGAAGAGATCACCGGTGAGCACTCTGCATAGCGCGGTGTTTGTCAGCGCCGTCAGTCCAATGCGCGCAGGGAGCTTGAGGTGAAGCCAATGAGACTTTCTTTAATCCTGCTCGCATGTAACCTACACGCGCCAGGGCATAATGCAGGGTGATTTCCTTAAGACGGCTCGCCGCAGGAAAACCAAATAAAAAAGTTCTGCCAGCCGCCCCTCACAGAGCACTCTTCCCCTTCATTCGCGGCCCGTGCCCGACCCGGCACCACGGTGTGAGCGAATGACAGGTCGCACCACACTTCAATCAGCTGCAACTCTCCCTTAACTTCAGCGTAAACGGAGGCAAAGCGATGCCCGACCTGGCAACCGTATTAACCACCAGCCCTCTCCAAGTGTTATTTAAGTCTTTAGTCTGTAGACTTGCTTCGACTATCCTTTCCTCCTTACTTGCAAAGCTCGGGCAGCAGTTGGAAACAGCCAGCATAAGTCACACGCCTGCTCCTTTTCTCCGTTCAACCGGCTCCGTGACAAGCATAAATTAATTTCCAGGGAAACGGCAAAAACTGTCCCTGGCCCAGTCTTCTCCACCTCGTCGCCAAGAAATGTAGTGAAGAGGAAGCGTGAGTCTTGTTCAAGATAAGTATTTATTTAAGTTAAGTATTACTCGTAATGCCGTCAGCTTGTCAACCTGGATGCCGGCTCGCTCTGTCAACATTCCAGAGCGAGCGCCTGGCAGACCAGGGGAATATACCAACTTGGGATCAGAAGGAGGGGGAGGGAGATAGGGAGAACAGGGAGTGGATAAGGGTTAACAGAGGTTACAACAGTGTTCTCAAACATTTGCAATATTTTTGTCTTCCACTGTCAACGTATAACTAAAAAATAAAGCTGTTAGTGTACAGACGCCATGGGAAATTCCCACAAAGAATGCATTTTAAATATATTCTTATTGAAACAGAATTATCCCTATGCAAAAATGCTTTCCATTAGAAAAAAAAGTATTCACTGGATACAAGTAATTGCTCATCATATGTGGAACATATTGCATCATGGATGAATGACAATCTCTTACGACTCAACAGGGACAAACCCGAGGTACTCCTTTTTAATAAAGGACCAAGAACATGCAAAATGTGTTAGGAGAGATTCCCATCCAGTCAACGAATATTAAGTACTTGAGAATTATCTTCAACAAGGGAAAGCAGCCAAGTTCGAGGGCAAGTGACACTTCAAGCTACTGTTGCCAGGCATGGATGGCATCTTTCTTTACTAAGGCTGAGGCAAACAGATCCCTTTTGATAGGTTGTCAAAGGAATCTGCATACATGCCAATCGAAGCTTGAAAGAGTGTATTGACAAAGGAAAAACTAATAAACTTTGAATCGCAGGTTCACCCGGCTGGAGTCTCTCGGAGCAAGGTCTTAAACTGAAGACAAGAGCAAATGTATACCTTAAGACATAATAACATAATATGTGCTAGCAAAAACCATGGAAACGAGAGAGAATGGTCTTCAAATAGTTGCAGACATACTGAAGATGTGTAAACTGTTTCGTCTGAGCAAGCTCTTCATGGCATAGTCACATCAGGTCAACAGCACCCCCCGCCCCATAACATACCCAACATCCCGCAAATAACACACAGACACCAGTGTTAGATTGGGAAAAGTTGCTGCAGGTTTATTACATACAACGTTATGTAATCACTGTGGGTTATCTTACGGGCGATCCAAGGGCAGGCCGCATTCTCGCCACCTGCCCGCCTGATGAGCCAATCAGCACGGTGGCGAACCACCCATCTGCTTCGCCATAATGGTAATAACATACTCACGCCCCTTGCGGGGCGTATCTAGGCAAACCCCCGGTTGCACAGGCACACAACCGCCCGAAGGACTACTGGGGCGCCCATGAGGTTCCAGGTTAGGCTCTGGCACCCCTATGTGCCTGCTGAAGTACAGTGCTGCACCTCTCTGCTTCCGGATCCCCCTGTAACTCCGCCTGCAACGAAAAAGAACACATTAAAGTTCCCCCAGGTGCTCCCCCCTTAGCTGACACTCAGGGTGAGAGGTAGGGAGGGAAAAGAGTGTCCCGTGACCCGACGAGTCGATTAACATAATATGTGCTAGCAAAAACCATGGAAACGAGAGAGAATGGTCTTCAAATAGTTGCAGACATACTGAAGATGTGTAAACAGTTTCGTCTGAGCAAGATCTTCATGGCATTTCACGCCTCAGCACCAAAGATGCAGCAGCAGCCGCTCGTCAGAGATGCTCACTTCCTGTAGGCAAAGTTAGCATAAGTATGAAAACATGGCTTAATGTCTCATATGTTTAAATACAGTGCTACGTGTGTACAAAGTCGCTGTACAGGAGGCATAACATGGAGGTGAGAAAATCTCTTGGTCAATAGATGTGTTCATAGCAGGCATGGTAGTGCTGGTGATAGGAGGGACAGGGCTGGGCAAGCGAGGAGATGTGGGTGACTTTGTCATGAAAATTATGTCTTTCCACTCCTAGGTGTTCCCCTGCATAATGTATTTGTGTCATTCAATCAGACATGTTTATGTGTGAATAATAGAAAGCACATGTAGCTTATGTTATTATTTTCTTCGAAGTGATAGTCAAGCATTGCTTGAATATATTCAAAGTATTTAAGTGCGGACTTTTTTGTCTTGTATTATTTATTATTGATTTTTGATGAGAAGGTTGTAGATATGTGTCTCGTTTATTGTTGCTCAAAAGAACAATGTCTTGCAGAATGAAAATAAGTGAAAAGGCATCACTCCACTCTCTGCTAATTGTTCATATCACCAATTCTATGTTAGGGCTTTTGGGAGGCACTTACCCGTTGCCTTTCTGCTGGCTGAACTTATAAGTGCAGCTGGCCCCTAGAGACAAGAATATCAGGCTTTGTTTTAATACTGAAAACAAGCCATATTGTTCGAACAGGTATGCAGTTGTGAACCATCTCTGAAATTCGAAATCGTTTTTTTTCTGCTGTGCTAGAATAAGCATAGTGCGTAGAAGCAGCAGAATATGGGTAGAATAGTTCTAAATGTATAGCCGCAATCATTGTTGGCGTTCTGTCTCTTGTTCACGCTTTCTGTAAACGTAACTGCTACCATTTTATTTGTCTTTATTGTGATTGCAATTTGTGTGCGTCAGACTAAGTTTATGATTTTAATATAAATCTTTGAAATGCATTCCTGAAGTCCTAGGTTCTTAAGTGATTTATTTCTTGACGAAAGTGGGTTTGAGCTTCCTCTTAATACCCCTGTACTATCTCTTGGGATTTATTGTTACCTGGAACACACTTCACTCAAAGATTGCTCAGTTGGTTGTGGGGTGGTTGCAGAAAAACAGTTTTTTCTGATTTAGGTTGACACATTTACTGAGTCCTTAGTGCCAGAGAGTTAAGAAAAACAAACTCTGCCATTCTAGTACAACCTAGAAAACGGCTCATTTGACGCACATCTGAGGGGTATAGATTTTCTAGGCCCAGGAATAATTTTGGATGGAACAGTCAAGAGACCACATTTTACAAATAGTGAAGACATCTATCCTTTGTAATACTGGGCACCTCCTTCAGCTTAACTAGGTACTTCGATTTACTGTAGGTTTGTCAAGTGCTAGACCTATAAAAGGTTTTTCTTCATTTTCATTTCTGTTTTTTGATTCTCATATTTGTTGAATCTGTTTATTGGAATTGGTGCAAGCCCCTATTCCGATAGGTCCAAACTACAGAGCAAAGTCACACAACATCTCCTTGGTAGGAGTGTCCCTAACACGAGAGTGAGGTAACATTTATTGTTAATGCATATGCTGCCTATCCTTTTGAATTTTTTTTACTCATGGGTGGAGTTTGATCCTTTAAATGCCAATGCTAGGCATTTTCATACATACAGGCATGCTGCAATACCAACTAATTATGTACTCTATTGTTCTTATTTCATTAGGATATGAGGAACTCATAGCATGGATTGGTGGTCAACTATCGCATGTAGTGCCCAACATTAGAATGGGTCCCCTGAGCAATGACAAGGCCACTTGTCCCATATTTCCATATCTTAAGGTAGCAAATCTGGCACTCCCAGAAGTAAGATAGACCACTAACTCAGGTAGTGTCTGTTTATAAGTGTCTTCAGAAGTACGTCCTACATATCATTGTTATGAGAGCAGTTGCTCCTAGACCCGCACAACATGTACTTTCATAAATACATATAATCAGTCCACAGACTATTAATGCTCTCATGAGGAAAACACCTACAAATTAGATAAAATTTCATTTTGGATTGCTCGCGAGACTAGTCAGTTGCAAGCGCTCTCTCCTCAACCGAAACCCTAGGATAGCCATTGAAGTCTTCCCTTGGAATGGTACCACCTGTAAAGGAGTGTAACACTTGGGGATCAATATGTTTTTATAATACTATGCATGGTACACCCTCCTTGGTGGTGTTACCATAAGTGTTAAATAAGTACAGAATGAATATGACCATGGTTACCTGCTCTAGATTTGAGGATGAAATTAAAGGGTGATTTAGAGGCGGTCTCCTTGACAGTCCTGAGTAATGTTTGCACAAAAGCAGCAGTTCTAGCAGTGTACCAGCAGTTGGCAGTGATTCCTCTTTAGGATCATGAAAGGAAGCACCAAAAAGTACATTTCTTTGTCTGTGGGACGTGATCTCTTAGATGTACTGTGGAGCATGAAAGATGTATTCTGAGCTCATTTATCAGAACAGACAATGACTGGCCTCTGGTTTTTGCAAGGGATGCATCTTAAGGATAGGAGGCAGGGCCGGACTGGCCATAGCGGGCATTGGGCATTTCCCTGGTGGACCGCCAGGGTGGTAGCTGGGTTTGGGCCCTGGGGACCGGCAATATCAGCCCCCTGTAACAAAATCATCCAAAACCGGCCCTAGCAAACAGCTCGGCTGCACCCTAGCCTCCCCCAGGGGGGCTGGCCGAGAAGTTTGCCAGGGCCGGTTTCGCTTCCAGTCCGGCCCTGATAGGAGGTGATAATGCAAGTGTTTTCCTCCTTTATGCCTGAGGAACTCAGAAAAAAATAGGCAAATGACTTGGCTCTGACACTGGCTGTGTTATCTGGAAACCAAGAAGGGTGGGACAAAGAGTCTGCTCCATATGTAAATTCCCTTAAGGAGTGAGCCCCAGGTACAGGCCCAATATCAGCCGCGGGCCGTGGAGGGTGTTACCGTGGGGCAGGGAGGCGGGGAGAGGGAGGGGCAGGGTGGAGAGGGCTAAAAACCGGCACATGGATAATTACAGGTAAGTAAACAATCTAATTAATAAAACGAATTTCGTAGCGCGCACTGCATCGTATTTTGCGATGCAGTGCGCGCTAGGAAATTCGTTTTATTATTTAAATTGTTTACTTACCTGTAATTATCCATGTGCCGGTTTTTAGCCCTCTCCACCCTGCCCCTCCCTCTCCCCGCCTCCCTGCCCCACCGTAACTCCCTCCACGGCCCGCGGCTGCCCAATATCCCTTGAAGCTAGAACCCCAGCACCATATAAAAGCTCTATAAGGTATATTAATGCTTAATAGTTCCACAATAAATATCCCTCCGGTATTGAAGCCTGATAAATCATATACAATAACTTTAGATGATATGAGTTTAAAAGCCCATACATGCACATATGCCGTACAAAACACTCATTGTACTATACTAATGATGAATTTAGTAAGAAAGAAATATACAATTGTAGCTCTATGCAATGGGTTCGTTAGCCAAAAGTTAGTGACTGAATCTCAGGGCCTCATTTATGAGGCCCCTTGCGCTGTCAAATGTCACTTTTTGTGACGGTCCGTGGCGCAGGAGCGTGCTCCATATTTACGAGGCAGCACGAAGCCATTTTAAAAAAAATACTGCCCCCTTTAACGCAGTTTTCTGTGTTAAAGGGGCGTGCAATGGGTGTTGCTGGTGGCATTCCCAGCAGCATCCATGGCATTTTGCCACTGTCCCAGATTTATGAGAAATGGAAAATCTGAGGCAGGACCAAAAATGTACGCCTCCCCAGGGGAGGAACAACGGGGAGAAATATCTTTATTTCTCCTTGTTTGTTCTTTTCTATGTGTGCTGCATTCTATAGCACACATACAACAAGGAAAAAACCTCTTATAATTGTTTTGTGCAGGAAGGTTACCCTAACTGCACAAAAACAATCATCCCCTCAACGCAGGCACCCTTGCACCATGGTGCAAAGCTGCCTGCATTGACGCACGGCAGCCCATTGTGTGCTGGTGCAAGGTTAAAGGACAGGAATGCGCCGGATCTTATATATATATGGTGCATGCCTGCCCTTTTGTTTTACCATAGGGCAGCACAGCAGGGAGGCCTGCAGCGCTGCACTACGGTAAAACCTCATAAATGAGGCCTTCAGTATCTAACCTCTTTTCCATAATTTTGCCAGCATACCACTGGCACTGCTGCAAACCGTTTTCAGAAATCTTGACAAGTTGCTAAGTGACCTGTTGTATATCCTATTCACAAGAGCAGCCCATACTCCCATGGGAGCCTAATAACAAGTTAGCATGTGTTGCCAAATTCTGCCCCCACACAATTAAAAAGCACGGGTACATAATACAAAGCTTGGATGCATCTTTAGAACTGCCTTTATTTACCTTCAAAATGGGTAAGAACATCAAAGATCACCTGGTACATTTTGCCAATATGAAACACACTACCACCAATATACTGGAGATTATCTGGGGTCTACGACCTCTTAGAGGCTACTACCATGTGGGAACTTGTAGCATGTCAATACACTATGAATATAAAAAGGTTTGTATATCTTAAAGTGGATGTATAATAAAAACAAACTTTTCCAATTGCATTATGCATACTGTAATTTACTGAATACAGTGCCCGTGTCGATGTAGCTATATAGGACAGACAACAAAACAAGTAAAGACTGGAATAGGACAACATTGAAGCAAGATAATATAGAAGATGATGAATGCACCATTGGTATCACACGTGTTTGGCAAAAGATTGAGGTTGCTCAACCTCCAGGCAGAGGTGGAGATCTATGGCAGATACTGGGTTAAAAGGGTTAAATTAGCCCAGCTACCAAGAACTAATTGGCACGATTGAATGCAGTTGGATTGGATGCTGTGATTCCATTTTGAAAGGATTCAACACCACAGAAGAATGGCAAAGTTTTGTTGCCCTGCTAAAATGACTAATGGCCAATTCCAGTTCCAATAATATTGACTGGTACTTGTTGTCACAGGCAGGAGGTTGTTGCCAGCAAGGAACTGTATTAAACTACATGTACATGTGTGCTATCGTGCCGCAGTGTATGTGTGCTTCCTCCAAGGGAGATACAATAACTGAGCTTATTGAATAGTCTCAATGCTTTGGGAGCCGGTTACCAGACTCCTTTGCTTATTAGCTCTACTGTACTTTACAGACCTACGGTATAGTTGGGAGACGCGCGAGCGCGCGAATCAAGATGGCCGCCGCCGCTTGAGCTCCGTCGCACATAAAGCCCGTTTTTGTGTTAAACGCCAATTTTCTGGTCAGGCATAGTGCACAAATGAGGTCGCTTCATCCATTTTAAGGAATCCTACCTTTGGAGGAGTTTCTACAGCGTTTCACGTCCTCGAAGTGCTGTTTTTGGATCCTTGGTTCTCACACCCAGCCTGCACCTCAGGTACTGCTTGCCTTCTGTGACTAGGGGGAGGAGTGTTCAGCAGGAAAGGGCCTGGCTTGGGCCTAGCCACACCCACAGCCCTGTTTAGCTGCTGCACCTGTATATTTGAAGATTATTTCAGTGTTTTTCTTCATTTTTGTGCAGCTTTTTTTATATCTTTTCCTGTACATCTCGCGTCTGGGTGTTTTTTCTCCTCAAAATGGATAATAAAAACTCTGCTACTAATAAAAGGAAGCAGCAAGTTTCACCGCCTCCAGTCAAATCAAAGGTTGTGGAATCTTCTGAACCTTCCCTTTCATTGATACTTGAAGAAATTCAAGCTCTTCGAGTTAACACTGAAAATATTGCGTCAGAAATTAAAAGTGTGTGTAAGGAAATGGCCAGTTTATCTATGAAAATTTCTGATAATTCCATCAAAATTCATGATAATAAAACCAAAGTGGATGCTTTTACTCCGTTGGTAGAAAAAATTCTTCCTATGAAATCTCAACTCTTGGACTTGGAAAATCGCAATAGACAGTATAATCTTCGCATTTTTAATTTGCCTGAAGAAGTTGAGGTTTCGAATTGTCGTCTGTATTTAGAAAATTTGATTCCTGGCCTCTTGAATATCAAATTTCCAGAAAAATTTGAAGTGGATAAGGCCCATAGAATCCCTTCTCATCGTAACCCTCGTAATGCTAAACCAAGGCAAATGATTTTCAAAGTCCTCCGTCATCATCATCTTGTTTGATACGGAAAGCTGCAAGAGAAATCCCTACAATGTTGGTGAATGGAAATAAAATCTTTATTCATCAGGATTTCGCCAAAGAAACTGTTGCAATTCGTAAGGAGTTTGCTGCCCTTCGTCCGCAATTGAGAAGCCTTGGATCTAAATATGGTCTTTTCGATCCATCCCTCATGCGCATCTGGAAAGATAATTTTTCCAAATCCTTTCATCGTCCAGAAGACTTGCGTCATTTTCTTGAACATCAAGGTAAACACTCAATGGATACTCACGACCCTCCTCCTTGACTCTGTCAGGTTTAAAATGTTTCTGCTGACAAATTTTCTGAGTGCATTATGCATTTTGCTTTGGGCTCCAGTGGTTTGGCCATGCTTGTAAAGTGTGTATGCGTTTCACTTCTAAGCCGTTTAAAACTAAACTCGGACAAAACAGAAGTCCTCATCTTAGGATCATCCCCCTCTGCATGGGACAACTCATGGTGGCCACCGGCCCTGGGAACCGCACCCATACCAACGGACCACGCACGTAACCTTGGCTTCATCCTAGACTCCTCCCTCTCGATGACCAGACAAGTCAACGCCGTCTCATCATCCTGCTTCAACATCCTACGCATGCTCAAAAAATCTTCCGCTGGATCCCCACCGAAACAAGAAAGACAGTCACCCACGCACTAGTCACTAGTCGACTAGATTATGGAAACACCCTTTACGCCGGAACCACAGCCAAACTACAGAAAAAACTCCAACGCATCCAAAACGCCTCAGCCAGACTCGTACTGGACATCCCCCGACAAGCACGCATTTCCGGCCACCTGAAAGATCTCCACTGACTTCCCGTCAACAAGAGAATAACGTTCCGTCTCCTCACCCACGCACACAAGGCCCTCTACGACCTAGGACCCGATTGCCTCAACAAACGACTGTCCTTCTACACACCCACCCGTCAACTACGCTCATCCAATCAAGCCCTCACCGCAATCCCGCGCATCTATAGATCCACCATGGGAGGAAGATCTTTCTCCTTCTTGGCGGCCAAGACCTGGAATTCTACCCCCACTCACCTCCGCCTTACACAGAATCACCTCTCCTTTAGAAAACAGCTAAAGACCTGGCTGTTCGATAAATAGTGTACCCACCCTCACTCAAGCGCCTTGAGACCCTCTGGGTGAGTACTGCGCTATACAAATTTCTGAACTTGAACTTGAACATGTTTATGTTTGTTGTTTGTCAGTTTCTTTATGGTCTTTATGTTCTTTCCTTTCCTTTCCCTTCTCTTATCTCTAGAGCTGCTCACTCTTCTTCTTTATGGAGTCTTTCTTTCACATTTTATAATCTTCAAAACTACTCATATCTTTTATTTGTTCTTTCATCTACCGTCCTCTTCTTCTCTTTCATTCCTTCATTATGGCTAATGTTAAAGTTATCTCGTTAAATGTAAAAGGTTTGCGTCACCCAATCAAACGTACTAAGATTTTAGATTATTTAGGTCGTTTCAAAGCTGATTTTTGTTTTTTACAAGAAACTCATGTTGAAGATAAAATCTTAAATTACATGAATAAGAAATGGGTTGATAGTATAGTTTCTTCTCCTGCTCTTGGTAAAAAAATGGTGTAGCAATATTGATCGCTAAAAAGTCTCATTGCCAAATATTGAACAAAATTAATGATATTGAAGGGAGATACTTAATTGTTAAAGTTAAAATTCATGACTCAATTGTTACATTAATAAATGTTTATGGCCCTACTGCAGATGAACCTCAATTTTGGTCTAATCTTACCACAGAGGTTCTTAAAGTTGGAAATGTTCCTCTGATTGTAGCAGGTGATTTTAACGTTATATCTGATCCTTTATTGGATAGATTGTCTCAAACGAAATGTCATACCTCTAAAGTCTATTTTGCTTTTAAACATTTTCTTCAAACTACGAAATTGGCTGATATTTGGCGCCTCCACTTCCCTACAGGGAATTATTAATGGGGTTAACCCTAAAAACCCTCTGACCTGGGTCAGTATAGAAGTTACAAAAAATGTTGGTCAGGGTTTGAATAGTCAAAACATAGGTTAACTCATAAGAAATCTTCAAATTAATTTGTTGACTAAGACTTTTTCTTTACAGTACAAAAAGTGTTTATTCATACACATTCAGTGTTCAGTTAACATTATTATGAAAAAGTGTTTAAAAGGCAGAAAGTTAACATGGACCAATTACTTCATTGGTTGGTGTACATACTCAGGTGCATAAATCTTATTTCATAAATACTGAACTTTCCCGAGCATTTGAATTATATTATCCACAATGTAACATTTCAATGCGCTCAAAGTGACAAGGAAAGGAGACAGTTTAGGTGGGATAGGTGTGATTGGAGAAAGGTGAGGACTGGGTAAAGGGTGTTGTGACCATACTACAATCCTGGTAATATTTAGTACAGCCTCTACAGACTAATTTCGTTCATTAGTTCCAATACGTTCTTTAACACAAGATCCGTATTACTTCATCAGTGATTTCCTGTGCTAAGAAAATTAGGTACAATCCGGTCTACGTTTCGACCCCTTGTTAAAGGGTTGATCGAAGCCTCATGCTGGGGTCTACATCAGGACTCTTGGAAGTGGGAGCGCCTGTAATTAATATAATTGTAGTGAGTGGAATCTATCAAAGCATTCAACGTGATTGTACTGTAGTTACGCAATTAAGAAAGCTTCTTACTTAGTGGTTGGCCATCCAATGGCCTTTACGGTTGGACCTTCGTTGGTTCCATTTGGCTGTTATTGACCTGGAGAATTTAAGAGATTACATGTTTTAGTACACGGCTGGGTGTGGACCCTGCCCGTGACATGGTCGAGGAACTCCTAACTGGGGCACTTACTGGGAATGCTTCTAGTGTCCACGATGTACGGTAATTTATCCATCATGGTTGTTCACAGATGCTTCATTACGAAGAATATTCATGAACACAGGTTCTTTCTGGGAATGAAAAAAATGGTACAGGGTCCGCTTTAGCATAACACATCCATGTGGATGCCTAGTGGATCAATATCATTATTGGTCTGACTTCACATGTGCCCTGTTGGGCTGAATTGTCTAAAGAAACACCATGGTTTGTGGTGCTTCTGGGGAGGAGGGGTACGGTCGGCTTTTATCCCGATAAATGTGCTTAGGGGTTCTACACATACATAGTGGCATGTGGATATTTTGCCAATACTATGATCGCATTTATCGTGCCTAAGGCGGATTCAATTAGTCAAGAAAACCCATCGGTTCTGCACACACATTACAATCCCCAATGCGTTTTTGACATATACCGTGGACTTAATTATTCAAAATCGCCATGTGGTTAGTCGTATACTGAGGAAAGGCTCTACCGCGTTTGCGGTGATCGAGGGTTCGCTCTAGCGCTTACCTTTACAGCCCCTCTAGGGCGCGTGTACTCCTCAGCGCTGCCGGGCCTCAAATGTCAGCCGGGAGGTGCAGCCGCTCGATACTATCCGAGGGCTCGTCTTACAGCGGCCAATAGGGATGCGAGCACCCGTTTTGGGTTAAGGGAGTGTTTCTAAAGTGCCGCCGTCCTGTGTGCTCAGACATAGTCCACCAAATGTCAAAGTCGGCGTTTTAATTGAGGAGAGCAAAACTCATACTCATGTTTACTAATCACTTTGCTCAAATAGGTTTCGGTTCTGCATACCGTCTAACGGGGGCATTCAGCATTGTGTTGCCAGATTAGTACGTTGTTATACTGATTTCTTAATCACCCGTATTTAGTCTCGGGAGTGCGTTAACTGTCCCACCTGCATTGGTCTGGCCCTGCACAGCGTTCGTCGGGTGTTCGAAAAGGTGTTTATGATTCACAAAAACTGCACTATCCCTTGTACATTTGTGCTCAGGTTTGCATTATACCTTGCTGGCATTCGGAATTCTTAAGAGACATTCAACATCGCAATTGCAGTGTACTACATGCTTAGATTGAATTAATGAAATTTGTCAATCAAAATTACGCGCCATGATATTTACAGTGGATTATTCTGTACAGCTCAACAACCCCTGTCAATCGATACATAGGTTAATAAACACCCTATGGTTTAGCGAGTATATGGCTAGCTGACATGGCCTAATGTTGTTTGAGCACGGCAGTCTACAATCATATTGAATGGCATACATATCTTAAGTTAACATCATGTTCGATCTGGTATATACATCCTTTTTCACTGGGAATCATAGTTAGGTGGTCTATTCACAATTTATCAGGGCCATTTGTGCAAAGGTCGCATCATTCTCATTTAAACCTTTTTGTACAGAATCAAAGGCCTGCATCCATTTACACTCCCTGACATTCATGATGGAATTTAGGTCCCCTCCCCTAGGGCCCAGTGAGATTTTTTCGATAACAACCCATTTGAGGGACTCTGGTGTGTGGGTCATTGCTTGAAAGTGTTCAACTAAGGGTGCCCCCAACGTTTGACATCTGATTCTGCTGCAATGTTGTAGAATCCTGTTCTTAATTTTCTGCTTGGTTTGGCCTATGTAGATCAGACCACATGGACACAAGATGGCATAAATTACTCCATCGCTGTTGCAATTGGTGAATGCTTTCAGATCAATACTCACATTGTTGTGAGTGACTTTCTTTGTCTCAATACACATAGCACAAGCCTTACAGCTGCTGCATTTGTAGTTACCTAGAATGGTTGGCAAATTCCACATTGTTTGTATTGTTGGTGCAGGAGGAGTGTCCAATGTTGAACGTACCACCAGGTCTCTGATGCTTTTGGATTTTTTAAAAGCATGCATGGGGGGTTCTGGTGCTTCGATGGCATCAGATATGATATTCCAGTGTTTGTTCACTATTTTGCGTATCTCATTGCTCTTAGTGCAAAACGTGGTCACACAAATCATCCGATTTTCCGGAGTTTTCCGATCCTTGGGTATGAGTAGGGTTTCTCTGTCACTGAACCACGCCCTTTTCCGTGCCCTCTTCACCAGTCTCTTGGGGTAACCTCTCTCTATTAGCCGGGAGATCAACTCATCAGATTCAGCAAAATAGTCGTCTTTCATGGTGCAGTTCCTCCGGATCCGGAGGAACTGTCCGAAGGGGAGATTATCCCGTAGTGCTCGTGTGTGATGGCTGTTTTATCTTAGAAGGGTGTTCCTCTCGGCTGGTTTTCTGTATAGGGTAGTGTAGAGTGATCCCTCACGTTCTTTGATACTAATGTCCAAGAAATCTATTGATTCATCACTGCAATGAGTTGTGAATTTGATGTCGTCTGATTGAGTATTCAGCCATCGACTGAATGTTTCTAGATCCTGTTTACTGCCAGTCCAGATCATGAAAATGTCATCAAGGTATCTATGGTATTCTGATATGTTGGTCACAAACGGGTTGTGGGTGGAGAGGATAATGTTCTGTTCAAAATCATTCATGAACAATATCGCCAGGTCCGGGGCAAAGGCTGCCCCCATCGCCACTCGCTTGCTTTGCATATAGAATTTGTTTTGAAATATAAAAAAGTTCTTTGTCATCGCAACATCAAGTAGATCGATAAGGAACTCGGTGGGTACCCCCACTGGTTGTGGCCTTCTTGCAAGTGCCCTCCGTATCGTTGATAGTGCTGGTGCTTGCGGGATACTTGTGTACAATGATACGATGTCCATGGTTACAAGCAGCTGGTTGGTTCTATTGAAGGGCATCGCATCCACGAAGTTAATAACCTGCATGGTATCCCTCAGGTAAGTGGGCGTTGCTTCTGCCAAAGGTTTCAAGAAATTATCCACGTATTTGCAGAGCGGTTCCAATAAGGAGCCGCATCCTGATATAATTGGTCGTCCCGGTGGTTTGGTGGGGTTCTTGTGGACCTTAGGTAGCACGTAAATCGTGGGAATGCGTGGTTGTTCCACATTGAGGTATACGTATTCTTTGTCAGAGAGGAAGCCTTCCTCTTTTCCCTTCTTCGTTAAGGAGACTATTAACTTCCTGATTTCCGATGTAGGGTTGGTTGCTATCGGCCGATAGCTTGTTCCATCGTTCAATTGGGAGTGGATCTCTTGTTTGTAGTCATCTACATCCATGATGACGATTGCTCCCCCCTTATCCGCTGGTTTAATTACCATTGTCTTATTCTTCCTGAGGTCATCCAAGGCAATACGTTCGTTTTTGGTGATGTTATGTTTCACATATTGTTTGGTGCCACATGTTTTCAGAACATCTTTCATGACCAAACTTTCATAAGTTAATATCCGGTGATTTGTCACGGCAGTCTGGGGAGTGAAGGTAGATGGTGGTCGTAAGTTCGTAAATGCTCTGCTAAGGCTAGGAGTTTTGTGGAGGAAGAAACTTCTAAGACGAATTTTACGAAAGAATTTGGTCAACTCCATCTTGATATTAAATGTGTTAACATGAGAGGTCGGCACAAACGAAAGGCCCTTACTTAGAACCCGTGTCTCGTCATCCGTGAGCGTTTGTTTGGAAAGATTCATAATTGGATTCTCTCTGTTTACCACCGATAGGTCTTTCTCCTGGTCATATCAGAATACCATAGATACATTGATGACATTTTCATGATCTGGACTGGCAGTAAACAGGATCTAGAAACATTCAGTCGATGGCTGAATACTCAATCAGACAACATCAAATTCACAACTCATTGCAGTGATGAATCAATAGATGTCTTGGACATTAGTATCAAAGAACGTGAGGGATCACTCTACACTACCCTATACAGAAAACCAGCCGAGAGGAACACCCTTCTAAGATACAACAGCCATCACACACGAGCACTACGGGATAATCTCCCCTTCGGACAGTTCCTCCGGATCCGGAGGAACTGCACCATGAAAGACGACTATTTTGCTGAATCTGATGAGTTGATCTCCCGGCTAATAGAGAGAGGTTACCCCAAGAGACTGGTGAAGAGGGCACGGAAAAGGGCGTGGTTCAGTGACAGAGAAACCCTACTCATACCCAAGGATCGGAAAACTCCGGAAAATCGGATGATTTGTGTGACCACGTTTTGCACTAAGAGCAATGAGATACGCAAAATAGTGAACAAACACTGGAATATCATATCTGATGCCATCGAAGCACCAGAACCCCCCATGCATGCTTTTAAAAAATCCAAAAGCATCAGAGACCTGGTGGTACGTTCAACATTGGACACTCCTCCTGCACCAACAATACAAACAATGTGGAATTTGCCAACCATTCTAGGTAACTACAAATGCAGCAGCTGTAAGGCTTGTGCTATGTGTATTGAGACAAAGAAAGTCACTCACAACAATGTGAGTATTGATCTGAAAGCATTCACCAATTGCAACAGCGATGGAGTCATTTATGCCATCTTGTGTCCATGTGGTCTGATCTACATAGGCCAAATTCAGCAGAAAATTAAGAACAGGATTCTACAACATTGCAGCAGAATCAGATGTCAAACGTTGGGGGCACCCTTAGTTGAACACTTTCAAGCAATGACCCACACACCAGAGTCCCTCAAATGGGTTGTTATCGAAAAAATCTCACTGGGCCCTAGGGGAGGGGACCTAAATTCCATCATGAATGTCAGGGAGTGTAAATGGATGCAGGCCTTTGATTCTGTACAAAAAGGTTTAAATGAGAATGATGCGACCTTTGCACAAATGGCCCTGATAAATTGTGAATAGACCACCTAACTATGATTCCCAGTGAAAAAGGATGTATATACCAGATCGAACATGATGTTAACTTAAGATATGTATGCCATTCAATATGATTGTAGACTGCCGTGCTCAAACAACATTAGGCCATGTCAGCTAGCCATATATACTCGCTAAACCATAGGGTGTTTATTAACCTATGTATCGATTGACAGGGGTTGTTGAGCTGTACAGAATAATCCACTGTAAATATCATGGCGCGTAATTTTGATTGACAAATTTCATTAATTCAATCTAAGCATGTAGTACACTGCAATTGCGATGTTGAATGTCTCTTAAGAATTCCGAATGCCAGCAAGGTATAATGCGAACCGGAGCACAAATGTACAAGGGATAGTGCCGTTTTTGTGAATCATAAACACCTTTTCGAACACCCGACGAACGCTGTGCAGGGCCAGACCAATACAGGTGGGACAGTTAACGCACTCCCGAGACTAAATACGGGTGATTAAGAAATCAGTATAACAACGTACTAATCTGGCAACACAATGCTGAATGCCCCCGTTAGACGGTATGCAGAACCGAAACCTATTTGAGCAAAGTGATTAGTAAACATGAGTATGAGTTTTGCTCTCCTCAATTAAAATGCCGACTTTGACATTTGGTGGACTATGTCTGAGCACACAGGACGGCGGCACTTTAGAAACACTCCCTTAACCCAAAACGGGTGCTCGCATCCCTATTGGCCGCTGTAAGACGAGCCCTCGGATAGTATCGAGCGGCTGCACCTCGCGGCTGACATTTGCGGCCCGGCAGCGCTGAGGAGTACACGCGCCCTAGAGGGGCTGTAAAGGTAAGCGCTAGAGCGAACCCTCGAGCACCGCAAACGCGGTAGAGCCTTTCCTCAGTATACGACTAACCACATGGCGATTTTGAATAATTAAGTCCACGGTATATGTCAAAAACGCATTGGGGATTGTAATGTGTGTGCAGAACCGATGGGTTTTCTTGACTAATTGAATCCGCCTTAGGCACGATAAATGCGATCATAGTATTGGCAAAATATCCACATGCCACTATGTATGTGTAGAACCCCTAAGCACATTTATCGGGATAAAAGCCGACCGTACCCCTCCTCCCCAGAAGCACCACAAACCATGGTGTTTCTTTAGACAATTCAGCCCAACAGGGCACATGTGAAGTCAGACCAATAATGATATTGATCCACTAGGCATCCACATGGATGTGTTATGCTAAAGCGGACCCTGTACCATTTTTTTCATTCCCAGAAAGAACCTGTGTTCATGAATATTCTTCGTAATGAAGCATCTGTGAACAACCATGATGGATAAATTACCGTACATCGTGGACACTAGAAGCATTCCCAGTAAGTGCCCCAGTTAGGAGTTCCTCGACCATGTCACGGGCAGGGTCCACACCCAGCCGTGTACTAAAACATGTAATCTCTTAAATTCTCCAGGTCAATAACAGCCAAATGGAACCAACGAAGGTCCAACCGTAAAGGCCATTGGATGGCCAACCACTAAGTAAGAAGCTTTCTTTATTGCGTAACTACAGTACAATCACGTTGAATGCTTTGATAGATTCCACTCACTACAATTATATTAATTACAGGCGCTCCCACTTCCAAGAGTCCTGATGAAGACCCCAGCATGAGGCTTCGATCAACCCTTTAACAAGGGGTCGAAACGTAGACCGGATTGTACCTAATTTTCTTAGCACAGGAAATCACTGATGAAGTAATACGGATCTTGTGTTAAAGAACGTATTGGAACTAATGAACGAAATTAGTCTGTAGAGGCTGTACTAAATATTACCAGGATTGTAGTATGGTCACAACACCCTTTACCCAGTCCTCACCTTTCTCCAATCACATCTATCCCACCTAAAGTGTCTCCTTTCCTTGTCACTTTGAGCGCATTGAAATGTTACATTGTGGATAATATAATTCAAATGCTCGGGAAAGTTCAGTATTTATGAAATAAGATTTATGCACCTGAGTATGTACACCAACCAATGAAGTAATTGGTCCATGTTAACTTTCTGCCTTTTAAACACTTTTTCATAATAATGTTAACTGAACACTGAATGTGTATGAATAAACACTTTTTGTACTGTAAAGAAAAAGTCTTAGTCAACAAATTAATTTGAAGATTTCTTATGAGTTAACCTATGTTTTGACTATTCAAACCCTGACCAACATTTTTTGTACCTTCCACTTCCCTACAGACAAAAATGTTACTTTCTTTTCTAATCCACACAATTCCCACTCCAGAATTGATTATATTTTAGTTTCCAGACAACTTATTGCTTCTATTACGTCACCTGTGATTGGCAATATTGATATTTCGGACCATGCCATGATTTCTTGTATTTTGAATCTCCATACAACTTCCTCTAAACAATCTAGATGGAGAATGAATTCTAACATTGCTCTTAATGATCGTAATAAACCAAAACTTTTATCTGCTATATCTGATTATTTTCAATTGAATCCTGAAGGGTCTACTTCTTTTATTACTCATTGGGATGCTTTTAAAGCGTATATAAGAGGGGCTACTATTTCTATTATGGCTCATGAGAATAGGACTTTTGATGCAAATATTACACAATTAGAAAAACAAATAGCGAAATATGAAAGACTTTTTATCACTTCCAATGATATAAAATATAGAGATATCTTGCAAAAGTTACGTTATGAGTTCAATACTATTCTTAGTAAAAGAGCTGGTGTCCAACTTTCCAAAGCTAAAGCTAAGTTTAGTTTTAACGCGAATGAATCTGGTAGACTCTTAGCAAATTACCTTCGTATTAAAAAAGATAAAACGCAAATCACCTCCATTCGCAACCCTATGGGTAAAGTAGCCATTTCGCATGTAGATATTGTCAATGAATTCCTAGAATTTTACTCCAAATGATATGATAAACCTGATTTTAATGATGATTCGCTGGTAGATTCCTTCTTATCCTCCTGTCACTTGCCTAAACTTTCCCAAACAGACAAACTTAAATTACATTTGCCCATTACATTAGACGAAATTTTATCTGCCATAAAATCCCTCAAACAAAATAAATCCCCAGGCCCTGATGGTTTACCTGCAGAGTTTTATAAAGAATTTCGATCTCAACTTTCACCCTTTTTACTTCAGCTATTTACTTTATTTAATTCTGCAGGAAGCATCTCTGGTTCTTTTTCAGAAGCTTTAATTATTGTTCTTCCTAAACCGGATAAAGACCCCTCCCTGGTTGCGAATTACCGTCCTATTTCTTTAATAAATCAAGACTGTAAATTATATGCAAAAATTTTAGCTTTACGTTTATCCCAGGTATTAGATTCTATCATTCATTCTGATCAATCAGGGTTCATGAAGAATAGATACTCGGCTAATAACACAAGAACGTTATTACATGTCATTGAACAAGCACAGACATTAACGAGTCCATCAGGTGTTATGGCTTTAGATGCTGAAAAAGCTTTTGATAAACTTCATTGGCACTTTTTATTTCGCACTTTAGTCTCTTTTAATTTTGGTGTTAACTTTATCCGTATGATTTCAGCTCTATATTCTAATCCTACTGCTAGATTATTTATTAATGGCCAAGTTTCCTCTCAATTTTCCCTTTATAGAGGTACACATAGAGGTACACGTCAAGGTTGTCCCCTTTCTCCCCTTTTATTTCTACTAGGTATTGAACCCTTTCTTGCTTCTATCAGACAATGTGATTCTATTAAAGGAATTGAGATCAAAGGTGTTGTGGTTAAAACGCTGGCCTATGCTGATGATTGTTTATTAATGATCCCATATATTCATTTCCTTATTTACTAGACATAATCTCTACGTATTCTTTAGTGTCTGGATATAAATTAAATTCTAATAAAACTGAATTTTTTCCCTTAAATGTGTTTTGTACTCCGGATATGATTCCCATGCGTGAAATTATTTGGCAGAAGAAAAAGTTAAAATATTTGGGAACTTTGTTTTCTTCTTCTATCAAATCTACAATGACTCTAAATAGTGATTTTGTTTTAAATTATATTAAAGATAAAACGTCTAAGTGGTCTCCATTACATCTTTCATGGTGGGGACGAATGAATTGCATTAAAATGACTATCGCTCCCAATTTTTTTTACACTTTAACTATGTTACCCATTCAGTTTCCATTACAATTTTATAAAAATATTGATAAACTTCTTTCCAATTTCCTTTGGAATAATAAAGCAAAGCGCATTTCTTATAGCAAACTAAAGATGTCAAAAAATAATGCTGGTTTTGGTATTCCCGACTTTCATTTATATCATAAAGCGTTTATTAAAAAGCAAAGTGCTATTTGGTTTAACCATTCCTCTGTCCATAATCCTCCTACATGGTTTCATATTGAAAAATCTATTGTGTATCCCTTTCCATTACCCTCTTTATTAACCATGTCAAATAAATCCTCTTGTCATCATAATTCTCTTCTCATTAAATCCACTAAACTAATTTTTAATGAACTTGATTCTATTTTTGAACATCCACTGTCTAATACAACAGATATATCACTATGGTATAGTAATGTTATTAAATTGAATCGCCATGTTAAATTTTGGTCCTCATGGATTAAAGCAGGAATTTTTTATCTTAAAGATATTTACTCTAATAATATGTTTCTCTCCTTCCAGATGTTACAATCTAAATTCAATTTACCTAATTCAGATTTTATTAAATATGAGCATTTAACTAATTCTATCTTAGATTCATTCTCCCAAGCTATTCCCTCTATTCTTCATACTGATTTATTTACTTATATTCAAACTATTTCATCTAATCCTCACTGTGTTTCTATTTTATATAAAAAACTGTCTAATGATTTGGGTTCAAAT
Source organism: Lissotriton helveticus (assembly GCF_964261635.1). NCBI lineage: Eukaryota > Metazoa > Chordata > Amphibia > Caudata > Salamandridae > Lissotriton > Lissotriton helveticus. Next base: position 376,139,946 of record NC_136060.1, read on the forward strand.
ATTCATACGATTGCAGAGTTTTGGAACAATGAATTGTCACTTTCATTGTCAAATGATTTGTGGGAAACTATATGGCTTTCTCATATTTCTGGTTGGTTACCTGTTTCTCTGTTTCAAACTAATTCTTATATTTTGTTTAATTGTTTATGGACACCATTAGGTTTATTTAAAGCTAAAATCCTTCAATCTGATTTATGTTGGAATTGCAAATTACATTCTGGTTCATTACAACATATGCTTTTTACTTGTCCTTTACTGTCTACATTTTGGTCAGAAGTATGGGACATTGTTAAAAAAATCCTTCATATTCAAGAAGATTTATCTTATAAATTGTTAATCTGCAAATCTGTACTCTTATCACAAGATTTAAATGTAATTGAATGCAAACTCTTTAATTTCCTACTGTCTTCTGCGTTAAAATCAATTACATTTTGTTGGAAAGATGTTTCAAAGTTATCAGTTCATGCATGGTGGTCATGGGTTATTTTTACACGAAGAGGGGTACAATTATCTTTATCTGGGGTCTGTAAAAATTCTATTTCTTATCAATTATTTTGGACTCCTATTGATGTATACTTATCTCATTAATTTTAGTACTTGCTTTTTTCTATGTTATACTTATGTATATATTGTTCTTCTATAAGTAGCTCATTTAATTCTCTATTGCCTATATAGTATTATATGTTTCCCTTCTCTTCCCTCTCCCCCCTTTTTTATTAGTTTTCATTACATATTTCTATCTGCATATATTGACATGCAATTTTCATGTATTTTCTGTATGTCTTGCTTCTTATACTGAAAACCTCAATAAAATATTTGGAACACAAAAAAAAAGACCTACGGTATAGCTCTGGAGCAGGTGCCTTTCAACTGTCAATGGTTTTATATTTAATTTCATAATTATTTTTTATCTGTGACATTTAGCTCTTTTGCATGATGTCCTAATTGTAAGTGTCCAATTCCTCAACATCTGTACCGTATAGCGTTCCTAAGAATTAGACTAATATATGTTTTTGTAGTTTGGTCAAACCTATTTTAAATAGGGGTTCACTTTAATAATGCATCACACACCCAAAACCCAGCTAGACTGTGAGTGGCCCAAGATGTCCATGGTTCCCTGGATTAGAACGCGTTCCAAGTATCGCTTTTGCGCTATTCGGCATCAAAAGGAAGCATGGTTCTGCGTCTCCCTCTTTGACAGTGACGATAATAGTTCTTGCTCAGTAGACCTGGCCGCACTGTCCCCTACACTGGTGCAATCATGCAACTGACAGTGACCCATTACATAGTCCCCAATTTTGTAAACCGGCTGCTCACGGAGTGAATCAAAGACAGAATTCCCCATGTTTTGGTACTGCAGTCCTTCGTGCCAGTACTACCAGAGTAAGTTTCTATGTCACTCAAGCAAATTAATGTTTGCCTTCACTCGTGATTGACATGAATTTCATGATCTTTTAATTTAACTTCACAGGTTTATTCCTGAGTGAGTACATTTTACTTGTGTTTTTACACTGGGTGAAAATTTCCTTGAACATCCCATTGGCTAGCGAATAACATTATTGACTTGCTGTCATAGTGGTATGTGGGTTTCTATTCCAACCCCTACATTTACATATTGCCAGCACTCCCATTACTCTAATACAGTCCTACTTTTTTGGATATACATGGGCTACAAGCAGTTGGAGACTTTGGGCCTGATTATGATGTCAGTGGGACAATGTTGCTTCTTGTACGTGGGAACTGTATTCCTGTTAAGACTATGCCTCACAGAGCACATGGGAATTATCATTAACGCGGAGTGATCTTCTTGCTGATTACTACCTTTTCTTTCATTTCTATGATTGTGAAAAACACGTCACTAGGTTGGTATGAAAAAAGTTCTACAGTATTGGTTCATGAAAATGAGCTTATGAATGCTGTCCTGTCTGTTGTTCAACAATGGAATTCAAACGAAAACTTTCATTCATGGAAAAAAAGAGGTGTTAAACAACACCTCTTTTTTTCCATGAATGAAAGTTTTCGTTTGAATTCCATTGTTGAACAACAGACAGGACAGCATTCATAAGCTCATTTTCATGAACCAATACTGTAGAACTTTTACTCCTCCATGATTTCATCACTCTGTTTGCAGAGTATAACCATGTGATGCCCAGTTTTGTCTGCAAATTGCTGGCAACACCTGCCAGCAATTGCTGTGCTCTCAAATCTTTTATTGTGCATGATGGGCCTTATTGGCCTAGCTCAAATGGTGATGTTACTCGGCTTTCTTTAATACTTTACCAACCTCACAGTTCTTGTCCCCCTCAAATATTTCCTTCTGGTGGATTTCATGGGGGAGAAGGGAAGGAGGAGAGTAGCATTGGCCAAGATGAGGGTGACATATTGGGAGTGCCAGGTGTTTCCCAATACTATCTAGCAGCACAACTCCAGTGGATAGAATACGGATTGGCTGGCTACCATTACTGGGGAACGGGACTTAAGCTTGCACAGTTGCAAGGGGGATATGTGCATGAGCTTCTATTCCCTGGCACTGTCGGCCATTGACCCCACTCGCTCCTGATACACACAGCCCTGCATTGCCTGAGGTGGGGATTCCCATGCACCATGAAATTGTGTTCTTATTCCTCAATATTACCCCTTTTGGGCTCACAGGGAGTGCATAGGTGGCCGGAGAGGAAGCTCGGATTGCTACACGTGGGGACCTATTCTTGGTCAGCGCCCTCTTGAGCTTCCAGTAGCTCCAAGAACAGGATGGTCAGCATGACGGGCCTATTTGACCTTTAGGGCTATTAGGTGAGCATTGACCACATACTTGGATATTAGAGGTCTGGAACCTGCTACCAATCCCCTCCTACACACACTACATACCACAGGGCATGGTAAATGCTTGATCACTTGGATGAACAGGGAGGCCCAACGGGACCCTCTAATAGCCCAACTCAGAAATAGATGGGAGCACTCACTGGCGCAGATATTTAATGAGTCTGATTGGCTAACGGCCCTGGAATATCCACGCAGGTCTCCAGGAACACCAGTTTTGTCTGTAAATTTAATTTCCTATCTTGCTTGGAGCCTATTTAACCCCCCAGCGATTACATGTCATATACCTGATTGCTACAGATACATGGCCTTGCTGTCAGTTGTCCCATGCTGACATGCTCCACATGGTATAGACATGTTTTGAATTGCAGACATTTTGGGATGTAGTGCTATCAGACATTACCCAAGACTCTGAACAATCTTCGGCTTCCACTGCACAGCACTGCCTCCTGTGCCTATTTACTTGCTCTATAAACGAAAGAGTCACAACAAGATTTATAGGTGTTATTGTTCTTAGTTAAACCAGAGGTGGTGATGAAATGGAAATCCCCCATGCCCACTTCGTTCACACAATGGAGGTCTGAGGTTGCTGAGAGGGCAGGGGCAGCATGGCACTCTGCAAGGAGGAAAAACAGACCCTGTGAAAACTATCCCTGGTGATACACTGGGATGTGATCCTTAAGGACTTACAGAGCATGCCAAGGAGGATGCCCAACTGCCCTTGACTCCTGATCCAATTATCTAATGCATGTGGAGTGTCCTCCTGGCTTATTTGGAGTCCATCAGGGCGAATTTCCTTACAACATAAAGCCCAGTTCACGGTAGCCACTATAAACTATGAGGCATATTTACAAGCCCCCTGAGACGCTGGTGCGTCACTTTTAATATGCGATGATGTCGTCCCAGCGGCGCAAGGGGTTTGTATATTAAGCCCCTTTATATACCCCCATTTGCTCTCAACATTTTGTAATGTAGCAGTGTCCTCTTACATTCTGAAGTTTAAGGTAGTCTCCTCACCCAGAAGAAAATTGATCGTACCAGCTTTGTGACAAATTTCAGGTGGGTGGTGAGGGATTTAAGTAAGTTCTCTTCTTTGCAGTTTATAATTTAGTTTGATACTATCTTTGTAAGCCAGTTTCTTCGTTTTGAAGGACTCCATGATAAATAATTTTTGAAGCGAGGAATAACATTCATCAATATATACACCCCAAAACTGTAATATGTTGCCTGCCCAAATGGGTTGATGTTATGTTATCACAATTTTTATAGCGCACTAATACCCTTGGGTGTCACATCTGTGTGTGTACCTGTACATGCTATGAATCCTCAGCTTATTCTGTTATATGAAAAATACTAATAAAAATGTATCTATAAAAAATAAATGCAGAAAGCAGTTTCTTCAACGTCTGCATCAGAAACCTTTGCCTTGCTTACAGCCCGTTCTGCATCTGAAATTCAAACACTCCTGCAGACACAGTTTCCAACCTGTTTTACTTCTTTACTGCACACCCTCTTTTACTCATCAAACACAATCAACATAACTGCAGTCTTCAAAAAGATTGGTGCTGGGTTATTGACTGGCTTTTAACCTATTCCTTTAATCATTACTTCACTGTTTTTAAATCAGTGTTCTGGATTTTCAGTGACACTTTTCATAGCTGGTTGCGCAATTCTCAATTTTCTTCTCATAAAGAAATAAAAGCCAGCAGGAGTTCCAGCAAGAGAAGAAATTATCTTTATATTTGGCTTTCCACTTCGAGGGGGAATTACTGAATGTCATAAATACAAATTGGACTCCATGCTTCTACAAGCTTCAAGTTCCTCATATGGGACCTGTCACAGTTCCGGAGGCCTGAGGCATCTCTAGGGTCACGTTGCCGCTGGTATCTGTTTGTCCTACGTCACTACACAATATATGTACACTATATAGCAAAATGCACTCGCTGGGTGCTGGAGGTAAGTGGTGGCTTAAGTGCCTGCACCAGTGGTTAATTTGTTAAAACATAAATGCTGGGGCTCTTGTCAGCAGCAGTTTGCACTAGCCCATTGCTCCTGTTAGCGCCACCTAACACAGAACCAACCACTAACCATGAAAGTGGGGAAATTATGTGGCATAAAGGCCAGAGCTGCCAACTTCGGAGCTGAGGAACCAGGCTCGAGTCTGGGCGTCAGCTCTACATCCTGTGATTCTAGGCAAATCACTTAATCTCCCAGTGCCTACATTAACTGGTGGTCATGAAAAGCGCCGGTGTCTGGACCGCCGGAAACCACAGGTTCAAATTAAGCACTGCCTGCGACATTGCCATCTGTATGGAACGTTGATCTGTGCTGAAAAATGTCCATAACTGGCTAGGGCTGGTGAGACTTTCGATGCCTGCTAAGAGCAACCCCTGTGTGTATTTGTCCATTACTCGTGTGTTCCAGGAATGCTTGATTTTCCATTGGGACTTCAACTCCATCAGCCTCGAGTGGCGACCATCTTCTGTTGGGCCTCCCGTATAATAGGAACCCTGCCCAGAGGCATAGGCTCGTTATTCTGAGGCAAAAGAAGACCGCCTCCTGAATCCCCCAGTGGGGACTGATGGAGCAGGGTTTTCATAAAATAAAACCTGCACGAATTGAACCCTCAGTAACATTAACAGTGTGCGGTGAAAAGTTATGTGGAAAAGAGTCTAACATAAGGGAAAATCCTTCTACTCAAGCGTGTACTCAAAGCACTGCATTTGCTTCTGACTAATGAAAATTAGGTGTGGCGCCGCGGCCAGGGCGACTGACGCTGGAATCTGGGGATCACGGTTCGATCCCCGGCTCCGGCGGCAGGTTAGCCCAGCACCATGTGACTCTGGGCAATAGCTTGCTTAATCTTCCCGACTGCCCCCAGCGACTAGAGACCCTTACGGGTGATTGTTCGCGCTTTACAAATGTGGATTATTATTATATTATTAAATATGAAAATTAAAGGACTAATGCTGCTTTTGTGCACCTTTTTTTTAAACATATTTTATTAGCATTTAAATATCAGTGGTACATTTATAGTGCCTTTCTTGTTCACAACTTATAAAGGTTAGCATTTCAGACTTGCCTTCATTGTCTAGACGGCTATTGTTCACCCTAAGTAATATAGTTCTTGTTATGTTTCAGATGTCTGTGTGGTTCCTGTCTGTGGGATATACTGTTCCATGTGTGGTGGTCTAACGTTTCCTCCCCAACTTCCCACCCGTCCCTCACCCTGCGCTGCTGTCAACTAGTCGGTCTCTTCGTCTCCCATTGTAGATGTGGTCTGGGTCCCTCTCCGTATTTACCCATTGAGGCAGGACTCACCCATTCCCTCGGGGCTGCAAGCAATGTGTGGCTGTGTTCGTTGTGTTATGCCCATTGCTCCCTCCCCTGTTCCTGGTTGTTAGGGCTATCTGGTCGGGACCGGCCCTGTGGGGTGCTGGGAGTGGACTCCCGATCTGCATTTTTCAGGTCTTTTGTGCACTTTATTACCGTTTGCTAGGAAAATAATATAAATTCGGGTTGCACATGGATAGATGCAGCATTGGGTGGGTGCGTAATGGAAAGCATTATAAGTGATTAATAATGCATGTGTTTGTTTTCCATAGAAGCATGGTTTTCTGTTCTGCAGGAAACTGTTGGGTTAATGGAAAATAAGAAATAAATATGAAAAGTAATTCTGAATGAGAAGGGGAAGGTGGAAGACATGTGTCCTTCACAAGTCCTGTGTGCCTGCCAAGAGTTTGCATAAAGAAACAATTATTCACCGAGTGGAGGAACATTTCCTCTGAAAACAGCACAAGCGGACAAATGTGACACAGAATTTGCAACATGACCGGGTTGAAGGAAGTGAACACACTAGGCGAAAAATGGCCCTAGCGTGGTAAGATGGATGAGGGAGCTAGTGAAGTGGGCAGAATGTGAAGGGACCTTCCGACTGCAAATGGCCCAACGGACTGTGAATGAAAAGACGTTGGAGACAGCAAGGGCATGGGTGGCGTTAGTAGACCTATTGAAACAACCGAATGGAACGCATTGTGATGCGTCACAGGACAAAGAGCTGACGGCTGTCTCAGGTCTAAGATGAACACTCAATTAGATGCTAATGGGTGGGACTAACAGCGGAAAGTAAGGGACTATCCTGAGATTGCTATGTTTAACTGCATTAAGTTGTCAGATGGACTTTATGTAATCCCAACAAGCTCTGTGAGAAGTTTTCTATGTCTTGAAAACTCAATAAAATTTGTTTACAAATAAAGGAAGTGAATACTATGTCAAATGGCTTGGATTTGTATTTCTTGGGCTGAAAGTAGATACATTGAATGAATAAACAATAAGACATTGAGTGAGTTGGACATGACGAGAGTGGTGTGACAATACACCCTTTCCTTAACCAATCATGTGTAGAGAAATCTTCGGTTCTTACACGAATGTGGGTTGGACATCTGGGTTTTAGGGAATAATTGAGGTTCCTGGTGGGAGGGGTTTATGTTAGTTGGTAGCTTGCTCTCCTACCTGTGTTAGGAGAGGCCTTGTTGCTGTCTCCTATTCCTGAGCTGGTTGTTCCTGTTTGCTGATCCCTAATTTAGTCTTTGCCTCTTCAACTCTTCTTGAGGAGCCTTACTGCTCTCATGGCCAGAGAGTAGTTTTCCTTTCTAATTGGGTAAGTATAGACGGATATTCTGAATTTGCATAATCATTTGCAAATGTATTTGTCTCTGAACCTTTTGTCTCTTCGCCTTTCCACTCCTTTATGCACTGTCAATGAGATATGAGTTTGTCATTATCTTTGCTGATGTTACCTTGTGATTTTTGATTCGTTCTGTACGTTGGTATTGATGAGCGTTTATTTCACATTATTTAGATAAACATTATAAATATACAAATGAGTTTGTCTTTATTAGAGGTGTTCATTCTAGTTTTATGAGTTTCTTTAGAACCAAGAATTAGTTTGCCAAACCCTGTCAACTATATAAAGACTGCATCGCCATAATTGGTATACTGGAAATGAAGATACAAATTGGCCTTTGGTAAGTTTGGCGTCTGTTTAGTAATTCACTAACCCAGCATGAAGGGACTTGTTGGGTAATGAAATTGGGCCTTGTCTGTAGAAAATTATTAGTCCCAGATCGCTGGATCAAGACTAAGGGTGGATTGTAGCACCAAGAATCCAGTGGGTGCTACACTCTTCGCCCAGTCTGAGTGGTAAGTGAGCTTTAGCGCTAGCAAAGCAAAACTATTTCCTAGTGTGTTCAGAGAGTTTTGGACCTGACACTAACAGTCGGCTGTGGTGGCTGCTACTTAACAGGTGCGGCTGAGGGTGAAAAAAAATCACTTACAGGGCCGGACTGACAATTCCGGGCACCGGGCAATCCCCCGGTCGGCTGGATGGGGTGGGGGCCGGTTTTATGATGGGGGGCCGGTTCTGTTGCTGGGGGCCGATTTGGCCGTGTCAGACCGACCGTACAAAGTAAAGTTAAACATAACATTGCATTAAGAACAACCCTCCGTGACGTGACGTGAGCAGTGGCCCGTCAGCCGATTTTAATTTTATTTAGGCACTGCAGCAGCAGGCTGCCTACTATACCGGACTTGTTATAATTTATTTAAAAAAAAAAAACCTCACCACCATGTGATCATTGATAATGATGAGTGACGTAGACGCAGGCAGCGCGCACATGTCACCTCCTCCGCGTCTGCGCGCTGTGGTTTTAGTTAGTTGAACTTGTGGGGTCTGCTGCCTGTGATGCTCATGCGCATTTGGCTCACGCAATTAAAAGTGCGCGCAGTGCGACTCCGAGGTCGAGGAGGCGAGGCAGGCATCTCAGAGGCCAGGGAGAGACTGGGAAAGAGCGAGACACCCCCTAATTATATTCCCCCTGTCTGGACTGCCGCCCGCAGGTGAGTCTTTTCACGACTGGACCGGACACCGTCCAGTCGTTTTAATTGCATGCAATCCTTAAATCCATTGGCTGCGTGCTCATAATATTGAAACACCGCGCGCTGGCTCCGTCTTTCTGTCAAACTTAAGTAAGGGTGCATTGTGCAGGCCCAGGGCATTGTGACGTGAGAGATTGGAGGGTTTAAAGATAGTAAATTGTGTAACTCCTTAGTATCGAATGCGTACAATAAGCAGGGCTTTACATTTTTGGTCTCCTACGCCCAACAATTTTAACTCCTCCGTATTCAACAATTAAATTTGAGTCTAAACATATAAATGATGCGTGAATTAGCAGAAGCCACATCAGGTGATAGCTAGCTTCATAACGCGTTTGCTTCTCGTGATAAATGCTCATTCAAATACTAGGCTCCTCTGCGCTAGTAACTCGGTTTCAGAACCTAATGTACCATCAGTAGTATGCTGAAAATACTGAAAACAACTTTTGCAGGGCCGGCTCTAGGGCGGTACGAGCGCTGACTTGGGGTGGGGGCGCCATGTTCATCTTTCAAAAGCACCTGATGCCCCATACATTGACCCAGCAAATTCCAGACATCAATAAAAATGACAGTTATGAATCCTCACAGTGCAGAGGGTTAATGTGCCTGCTGCATGTAAATTGCAAGGAAAATATTAGAGCCATATCTTTTTTGCCCAGTCTTTCGTTGTCCTAATTTTACAAAAGGGATTCATTTGAGGAGAAATCAAGTCTTATTATTAAAGAAACAATTGTTACATTTTAAATTAAATTAAATTCTGAATTTGTGCATAAACTACACTGCCTACCAGCAAAGATGACCTGTGACTCCTACTAGGCCTGTGTCATATGTAACCTTTCCTATATACTGATTTGCACAGTGATGATTGTCTCTGTGCAATGCGTGTGATGTAAAGTGTTCTGACATCCTAAAATCATATGTGAGGTGCTATAAAACTAAATAAATCTAAGAGACAGTGGTTATGGAAACTTGGGGGGCATTGTCAAATGGTGGTAATGAGGTAATCCATGGCGGAGGTGGTAATTGGGGGGGCGGCAACAAACATTGTCGCACAGGGCGCCACCAGTGCTAAAGTGGCCCTGGTTTAATGGATGCTTCCACCGACGCGTTAACAACATATACATTAAAGGCTGGCTGCTTTTGTCGTCAAATATTGTTCATGAAAATATGCTCTTACCTTTACCATGTTGGCTGCTCTATAGAGACGGATGCTGGTGTGATCTGGGACTACAGTCCTTATATACAGCAGGCTGGTGCTGGAGCTAGTCTGTGACCTCAACAAAAGGAGCGTTTTCTCTATTCTCAGATAAAACTGCATCACATTACTGATTCTTTATTGTTGAGAGGGAGGTCACCTTTTTGTCCAGCTGGTTTTGCCTTTGTTTAGAGGTAAGGATTGGAGCTTCTGCAGAAGGAGCAGGTTATGTTGGCAGGACCACCTAGCCATTACATAGAATTATCCCGTCTTCCAGCAGCACTTGCACTTGACATCGCCACGCTAACTTTGAAAATTGCTGTTCCTTTTGACTTTGCTGTAGCGTAATGACGCTCATGTGCACATGATTAACATACTAATCAGCAAACAGGTGATAGGTATTTTAATGTGCGGGGGTGTTCCTTCTTGATTCCGCCTGCATCAGCAGAAAAAGTGCGTTGGTGGCGGGGGGAGACGAGCCTCTGAAATTACAGTGCACTGTGGTTAAACGTCTGGGAAACCTAAATGAATTAAAGCTGACTGATTAAATGCAAAAACATGATTCGTTTGGTTCAACATTTTGCATTCAGTTCTTCCACTGAGCTCTTCCACTGTGAGAGAGTGGATACGTTTGTCAGGCCTAGCCCACAAACTCGATCTAAGCAAAGTTTTTAATCAACGCCTCCATCTCATCAAACAACAGTATTGGAATTAGCATGTAGATATTCCCTTTACTAGAGACAAGTGTCACACAGATGTGGCACTCCTCATTTTATGACCTGTCCTCCTGAATTACTGAACCTGGGAAAGTAAAAGGGGCAAGGGCTTAGGCCCCGGGCCGGGAGTTGGATGGGAACCGGTCCGGTCCCAGACCTCTGAGGGGGTGATGGCTAAGTTTGCGCTGACGCCCGTGAATATTTGCATGTTCTGCCAGAATTCAGTTGTGCCGCAGTCTACCCTACAACAGTGGGTCATTGAGGATGGGAAACAGAGTGGAAGGAAGAGGAAACAAGAGGAAGAAATGAGAGAAGGAATGGAATAAAGTAATGGGGTGAAAGGAAGGATGAACAAGGGTAAGGGAGGGAGGAATGAGAGCGCATTAACCAGGATAGGAATTACGTAAAGAATCTTAGGTGATCATGGAGAAATGGTAGGGAAGAGTGAAAGGGAAAAGAAAAGAACACAATGGAATGAGAGGGGAGAATATATTTAGAACATGGGTTAGAAAAAGGGAGAGACAAGGAGGATAAGAACTGAAAGGATAAGAGAGCAGAGGAAAAAGAGAGGAAAATAAAATGGCAAAAGTTTAATAATGGAGAATTTGACATCTGAGTAAAAAGCGTAGAAGGCAGGATTAGGTAAAAGAGTAGCAAGGGAAAGAAAGGTAACTGGGGAGAAAGCCCTTCTTTCTGGGAAAGAACACGTTTAAAAAAAAAAAGCATGATGAACAGCTAGATGAAGATTATTGATTCTGGCTGAAAGTACTTGAACAGGAGTGAATGTGAAGAAGCCAGGGCATCTCATAGATAGGAAATGTGTTTAATAGCCAATAGAAGTGGTTGTGCTCGCACTCTGCGCGCGCTCGCTACGCATCGGATGGGGGCTGGTCTGGCTAAATTAGCCAGGGCTGCTTTCAGTTCCCAGTCCGGCCCTGATCACTTACCTGCAAGCTGGCTCCCGCCTCCCAGTCCTCTTTGGTCGACTCCAGAAGCAGGAAGCTCCCAGATTCCCCCAGCCAATTATGATGCTGCTGTCACCAGCATGAGACCAGTGCCGTGATTGATCTGAGCACCATGGTTAGGCACTCAGACAGGGACTGGGACCCTGTGCATGTTCTCCACCCATGCTGTGCAATACAGCTGGGTGGAGAACATGCTAAGTGCGCATGACTGTTTGGCCAGCCAAACTGTTATGCGTACTTAAGAGAGTGCCCACCATTCATCCCCCGGCTCCTGCGACAGTCCAGCCCCGCCTGCACCTAAAATGTAAACCTGGTGAGCCAGGAATAAAAAATAAAATTATAAAAACAGTGCATTATTATCATTTTATTTTTCCTTTTTGGACTGCTCACAGATCAGTGGTGCGATGCTCCTCCGCCTTAGTGGAGGAGCCACTGCTGACAGTAGGTCTCAAACTTGGACCTGGTAAAATACATATGGCGCTTCTTGTTATAACTGTGATATTTTGGGAAATGATTCAGATTAAAGCTAACCCTTGGAATATGGAGTTGCCCTAGTTGAACTTTGCGGGGAGCTTCATTACGGACCCTGTAATTTGCACTTATGAATCAAGGCAGAGCGAACAAAAACTTTTTGTGAAATATTTACCAGACTCTGATTCAAAATGACAGTGTGAAAACAACCACTGCTGCAGAATTGAAAACAGGGCTCAAGACTTTAAGACGATTTATGTTGTGGTACATAGTTTGTTCTAGAATGCCAAAACAACTGTTATACTGATTGTTGACTCTTGGTGTCCTTTGAGGGTGAATAAAACTAGGATTGCCTTTCCCCTCTTGTCATTAAAGCCCAGCTTCTTCACATCCACCCATGACATCTGGATTGGAGCTGGAGTACAACAAGTAAAAGCAAACAGATGATTAAAGAGTGATTTATGAAGGCAGTTGCAAGGTGGATGTCCTCCAATTTCCTCCAATGTAACGTTGGAAAAACGGAGGTTATGCTTTTCGGTGATGTAAAGGTCCAATGGTCTCCTGACTGGTGGCCCCCCGATCTGGGACCAGTCCCTGAGCCCAAGGCAGTGATCAAGAATCTGGGGGTCAGATTTGAGCCGGAGCTGACCATGAAACATCATGTCTCCATTACTGTGGGAACATGTTTCCACGTAATAGGTCTCCTCCGGAGGGTTTTTCCTTTCCTCCCTGACCTTCATAGGAGAACTCTGGTTCAGGCTCTGATTATCAGTCGTCTTGATTACTGCAATGGTCCTATGGCAGGAGCTAATGAAGAGGATCTTAACCGCCTACAGGTGGTTCAAAATACAGCTGCAAGGCTGGTGCTTAATGCACCTCCCAGGTCTCCTTCAAGACCTTTACTGCAGACACTACACTGGTTGCCAGTCCGGCAACGAGTGAAGTTTAAGATCGGCTGTATAATCCATAAAGGCCTAAATGACTTGGGACCAGAATATTTGGCAAAAAAATTTGTTCCATACGCTCCTATCCGTACCCTTAGGTCCAGTGAACAGCTTCTGCTAAATACTCCTAAAATTACCAAAGCAAGACAAGGAGGTAGGGCCCTGTCTGTGGTGGGTCCAAGTTTTTGGAACTCCCTCCCGCTTCCTCTAAAACTATGCAGGAACCATCTTGAATTCAGGAAAAGGCTGAAAACCTTTCTGTTCAGCTTATGCTGAACATCTATTCTCGGTTTTCAGATTAGTTCCCTGGTCATAAAGCATATTTTCTGTGGATTTCTGTTTTAGCTCCTCTATTCTTGGTGTCAAAGCGCGGAGATACCCCTTCGGGGGTCTATTCATAGCGCTATACAAACCTATAAATAAATAAATAAATAAATTTAGAATCAGATGTGTATACGGGAGGGTTGGGTAAGATTAGAACCAGGTCAGAATAACCTCTTCTTTTCCAGATCTTCCTCCAGCTGTTCCTTTTCCCACAACCCCTTCCCTCCCCTTGCCACTCCAATAGTCTGTGCCATTACGGTAATTAGATTTGGTGGTGCCTGGAGGTGGACCCCTGAGTTGTCATACAAGCCATCAGGATTGTGACAGGACCTCCCTTTTTGTGCATGAACTACTTTGAAACCATCTGCTTGGATATTTCATTGGAATTACCACCAAAAGTAGCATGAAGTATGAGAGAAGTGATCTGGCCAATAAGAATGCACCTGTCATTCTGAACTGCAATGCAGCTGTCACTCTAGAAATATGCAATGTATGATGAGCCATCATCACCTGCTCCGTCAAGGGTCAGATGCAAACAGCATCTGCATCCCGGTATTCTCTTGATTCTGGGCTTCAGTATGTGCACACACAATCTCCAGAGTGGCAGAGTGGGCTAAAGAACGGTGATGGATTAAACCCAGATCTTTTGACTGGGTGTGAGTGTTTGATTGGTTCAGATGCTCCGTCCATCACCGCCCCCTTTTGTACCACTTTGTTCGCCATAAGTTGGCAGGGTATGCACAGACGTGAGTCCCTTGCTCACTTTGCCACTGGATTCAAGCAAGCCGGGTTGAAGACGGCTGGAATGCCAGAAACCGGTCCTCGGAAGGTTGTTTCCGGTCCAGGGAAGACATGGCTTGGCAGTTCGGGCTGGACTGTTCCCATGAGGCACAGGGTCAGACTGATATGCAAATGGCCATGTCTGAACTGGGGTGGCAGAGTGGGCTAAAGAACGGTGATGGATTAAACCCAGATCTTTTGACTGGGTGTGAGTGTTTGATTGGTTCAGATGCTCCGTCCATCACCACCCCCTTTTGTACCGCACACAATCTCCAATGACAACAATAATAATAATCTGGTATTTGTAAAGCGCAAACAATTACCCCTTATGGGTGTCAAGGCCCAGCCAATGCTGTCAAATACTGTTCTATAGTTAATTACAGCTCTATCATCATATTTGGCGTACCTACTATCGGCAATTCCAACATCCATGTCAGCTCCGATATCTGGGAGAAAGTGACAGGGACGAGATTACATCATGATGGGCAAGTAACTGTTCCTTCTGTTTTTGAGAATTACATGAAGAAAAAACTCTCAAAGGGATAGTTTGTACCTTTTACTTTTTCTAACATACAATTTTTATATCCAGCTAAAATAGTTAGGAAATTATTATAATCGCCTAGCTTTCTTAATTTATCATTGTGCATATAGTTCCACATTTATTTACCAATATATTCATCACATATACCTTTATTATCGTTCCTGGGGTGTCGTGAATAATATGCCTTTTCCCTCCTGGGTATTACCCTGTTTGAGGTACATGTGCCAATCGATAGTGAATATGTGTGATTAATAGAAAGCACATTTAGCTTATGTTATTATGTTTTTAAATGTTGCTTCACTATATTTATAGTATTTAATCGAAGTGTTTACTGTTCTGTCTTACATTATTTGTTATTGATTTCTGATGTTTTTCTGGAATGTTGATAACTATGTGTCTCGTTTACTGTTGTTCAAAAGAACACCAACTCACAGAATGAAAATAAGGAAAAGGGCCTCACACCACTGTCTGCACATTGTTTATTTTGAGTGTCACAATAACAGTTTAGAGCTGGACATAAGAAGAGAAGGGGTAGAGAGGAGACTTTCACACCAGGCGACACTGGGGCAGGCCGTGCTGAATCATGTCCTGCATTCTGATTGAAGGCTACTAGCAGGGGGCCTAGCTTCAGGGGGGTTGTTTGGGATATGACACACCCAAAATAAATGCATTGTTGACCTGCGAGTTGGATCTGGGGCCCACTCGGGTTTTCTATACTTTTGTTTAAATGTTTTGAACTTGTTAAATTTTTATCAAGAACTTAGACAGAGGCCCACCTAATGCAAATCAATATTGAAACTGTTCCTTGTAGGACACTGTATCCCAAACCTTGGTCATCTGATCCCTTCACCCCTTCACCCTTTGGCATACCATTTTAGTTTTTAGTTGGGAAATTTGTGATTCACAGCCCCCAAATCTCACTGACTAAGCTGCGCCCCTGGCTACTTGGGATGCACGTAGCCTTCTTCTCTCCTCTCATTGAACTTTTCAGTGCAGCTGGCTTCGAGAGACAAGAATAGAAGGCTTTCTATTATATCAAACACAAGTCTTTTTGTTCAAACGGGTATACGAATGTGAACCCTCTCTGCAACTCAAAATAGGTCCTATTTTCTGCTGTGCTAGAATTTGCTCAGTGACTAGAAGTAGCTGAATGCAGGTACAATTGCTATAAATGTATAACCACAATTGGGTTATTTTCTCTCGTTCACGCTTTTGGTAAACGTTGCAGCTGACATTTAGCAGTTACAATTCATTTTGTGTGGACTATTCTAGGTTTTCTATTGAGAAATAACTCTTTAAAACACATTCATCTATTTCTAGTGATCTTGAGTGTATTATTCCTTAATACAATGGGGCATTGGGGTCCCACTAACCATCTCTGCAATGCCTCACGAGATTGGTTGCTACTTGAAACACATCTTACTCAAATTTTGCTGAGTGGGTTATGGGGTGGTTGTGGTACAACCATTTTTTCTGATTCGGGTTGGCACGTTGACTGCATCCTTTGTGCCTGGGGGCACCAAGAGTGAATATGTGTGATTAATAGAAAGCCACCAAATATTGCTCAGTGGGTTACGGGAGGATTGTGGTACAAAAGGTTTTTCAGATTTGGGTTTGCATTGACAGAGTCTTTGATGCCAGTGGGTCTAGAAAAATGAACACAGCAGTTCTAGAACAATCTAGAAAATGTATCTCCAAGGGAAGCAGACAGTAGAATGACGTGACTGAAACGTTATTCCTGCATATTATAGCAGTTAAAGTAGAAGCCAAGAGAAGGGAGTTGTCTGTGCTCCTGTGAGAATTCCTCCATGGGGAACACACAGGAGGATGGGAAGAGAGCTACATGGTGATGATCCTAAGGGGGATGATAAGAAGACTAACATAACTGATTGACATGTTGCTCTCAGCCTTTTTTTCCTTCCCTGACAGAATTTTATAAGGGCAAACATGGTAGTTTTAAAAGGTTTGATGCCAACCAGTACCTGTACATTACCGCAACAGAGTGTGATGTTTGGGTGAGAGCGGTCAATGTACTGAGTGTGTGCTACCGCTACCTTGAGGTCATTACTTCAGGAGTTATTCCATCATGGTCATTACATCGAGCGTTCTCACATCACAGGTAAGCTTTCAGTATTTTACATCGCTGGCCTTCACGTTGCATGTCTTCCCTGGACCGGTATCAAGCATCCTGGGGCCGGTTTCTGGCTATCAGCTGTCATCAGCCAGGATAGCTTGACTCCAGTGGCGTGGAGAGCACGGGACTCACGTCTGAGCATACCCGTTCCACTCGGGTGACAAATGCAAAAACAACAGTTGATGGACAGAATGCAGAACAATGTCATACATTCACCCCAGTACAGAGATCTGGGCCTAAATCCATCGTTTTCTTGCTCACCAAGCCACCCCAGTTCAGACATAGCCATATGCAAATCAGCCTTGACCTGTGCCTCATTGGAACAGTCCAGCCCGAACTGCCAAGCCATGTCTTCCCTGGACCGGAATCAAGCATCCTAGGACCAGTTTCTGGCTATCCGCCGTCATCAGCCAGGATAGCTTGACTCCATACCTCATGTAAACAAAGCTGGAAATCATAGTGACACTATTAAAAACACTGTGCATGAATGTGTGAACCACTTCTCATTACTTTGGTGAGCATAAGAAAATGCTATACTTGGTACTGTCTAAAAAGCTGTAATCACAAGAAGGCGTAACCAAAGAAATATGGTATTGAGGATTCACAGAAATTTAGTAGAGCTAGTGTCAAATGGTACCAGTAAAAGCCAGAAGCTGATTAAGAGATTTATGGTAACTCAATATAACAGTACAAGTTGCAACCACTGTGTAAATAGAGAAAGAAATAGTGTTATTCACAAGTGGATCGAATATCAGGCTTAAAGTACAGTTTTATACTTCAAAGGCAACCAAATGAGTATGTTTCACAATTTGTAAGAGTCAGGGAAAAAAGAAAGTTTGCTTTGAGTTTCAAGAGAAGTTAGCTTGAAGAGGAATAGACGAATCCTTACCTGAAAAAATACTTACAGGAAAAAACGCATAACTCATAGACAGGAGGTGAAGGGTGGATATTAGTAATCGAATTTCTATCTCAAAGTGCTGTATGGCAAGGAAATGCATGTGAACTAATGCAAGTCCATCTTGAAAAGTGACATGGTAAAGCGGAATAAAATTGTAATGCTGGGAGTTCTGAAACATTTAGGCCTAATTTGGATGTCAGTCGAAAAGCCTCCGGCCACAGGTTGGAGGCTTTCCAGTCGACATCCAATGTTTCAAATCTGACCACCGTATTAAAATGACGGCGGTCGGATTTAAAACAAGCCGGTCAATCTAACTGGCTTCCGACAGGCTCAAGGAGCCCGCCGACCAGTCATAATCCTATACGAACCTCATTTCAGCCGTCGGGATTATGATGTTGGTTGCCAACAGGTTTTCCATGTAGGGCTTTCCGATATGGGAAGCCTGTCGGAAAGTGACTTTGGAGGCCCCTAGCAGGGCTCCCCTTCTTCTGCGGACTCTGGTTGGGGACCGAGGGGGCACTTATGGTGTCCCCTGTAAATCCCTGGACTGTGTGTCAGACACCTTATGGTGCCTGACACACGGTTCAGAGATTTACAGTGACTCCCATTTCTCTATGGGAGCTGGTGCTGCATCCTATTTCTGACCACCGCACAAGCTCCCACAGGGAAATCGTAATTGCGGTTTCGGATTGCAGACCCGAGGTGGGTCGGATCCCAAACCGCAGGTATGTCAGTCGGAGGCAACTCCGACTGACATCCTAATCAGGCCCATAGTATTAGAAGCATGTATGGAGTTCAAGAAGCACAGAGGAAAACGTTTGTGAAAAAACTCTTTGTGAGCATGATGGTAATTATAAAAGATATGGACTGAAAAAAATTAAATTAGACCTGTAATGAGGTCCTGTACATATGGGTACCATTTTTGGTAGTCATTAAAAGAGCAGGGAAACACAAGGGAAGCCGTAATGTTGGAAATAAGTCTATCAAAGTACACATTATGTATCTCGATATTATTCCTGTAGAAACATTGTATATGCAAAACATGTGTTGTCTGTGGTCAGAAAAAAACATGGTTCTTCCCAGTAAAATACTTTGTGTGAAGAGCATATATATGGATTTTGCATTAGTTCTATAAGAGTGAGAAGGAAGATTGTGGTTTTCATATGTGATAAAATCTAATGCCGGTCTATGATATCAAAAACAACTATGTTAGTTAAACAGAGCATTTGATGAACTAATAGCACTGATGAATTATAGATTGTTGATTAAAATATGTGTTTAAAGTTTGTAGGTATAAAATAGATCACACAAATACTAGTTGTTGATATGAATGTTCTTGTGCAATAAATAAAATAAAATATATATATATATTTAGTTTTTGAGGATTTCTGTTTACATCTCCCCAAGAAATAGTAATACATTATTTGACACTTGATTTAACATTCTTGTTGTGAATGTTATGCTTATGTTCTGTGAGGTAAACCTAGAGTTTTCTCTCAGTTTTTTTTTCACATAAAGTAGCCCCCGTGGGCACTTTAAAGAATATATGTGATAGCTGGTTTCACAAGAGGCGTAGGATCAAAGTCTGTTTTTTTTCTTCTGTGGTGTAGGTGTAATAATGTGTCCCCAGGTATTACTTTGTTGCAGCTTACACAATTTAAACATAGGAAGTTTCCTTCTGGTGACTATCTCTGAAGTTGATTGTCTTGTCTTTTTTGACAGTTTCTTTGATAATATTGGATCTTTAGTAAACACATAAGGGTTTGATAAAGACCAAACCATTAAAGTCACTTTCTGCCTGCAGAATCTCCCATTTCCTGTTGCTGGTTCATTTGATGATCCAACTCACTTTAGATAACTTGGAGACAAATGTAATCCCTTCTGAGTTTTTTCCAGTCTTTTTATCAATTATTTCCAACATCTTTTACTGATCCTTTCTTGGACCTGTTCAATAATATCCTGATGGTCCCCTTTGGCATGAAATCTGTGAGAAAAAGTCTACTTCGTATTTTTACCGTAAAGAAAGTTATTGAAAGTTTGTATTTCAAAGAAGTTACGGAATGCTTACACAGTCTTCATGTGGTATATAGACTTTACAACATGCCACTACACTCTACACCACACAGTCTAGGCCCCTCGTGTCTACGTCCTTTACTCTACAACATTCCACTCTTCGACACTGCACTCTACAACACCCTACTCCAATCTACAACACTATACTCCACTCTACTCCATTCTAAGACACTCTACTACAATCTACTCCACTGCACTCTACTACATTCAGCTCCACTCTACTCTATGCCACTTCATGACACTCTACCACCCTCCACACTACGACCCTCCACTCTATGACACTCTACTCCATTGTACTCTACAACACTTTACTCCACTGTATGTAACTCTGCTCTACAACACTCTTGTCCACTCCAAGTCCCTCCACTCTACAACACTGAGTCTACTCCATTTTATGCTACTCCACTTTACGACACTCGATGACAGTCTACTCCACTCTACTCCTCTTTAAGCAACTCCCTCTATGCCACTTCATACCACTTTACTCAACTCTACGCTACTCCACTCTACACCCCTGCCCTCTATGCCCCTCCACTCTACACCACTCCACTCTGACATTTCACTGTACTTCATGAGACTCCACTTCATGAGACTCCAAAAATCTTTACTCTACTCACTCCATTGCACAGCATTCCACTCTACTCCACAACACTCCATGACGCTCCACTCTAGAATCACTGACAGAATATCAAGGAGCTAAATACTGACCTGCAAAAATATCGGTGACAAAATATTGACTACAAGAATATCGAATTCGTATCTACAAACAGGTAAGTACAAAAATATTGAATCCTAAATATCGTTGTAAATAATATAGTTTGCTAAAATTTCAACTTATTTCAATGTCTTAAAAGTAATGTAAAATTAATGAAATAATAAATGTAATTAAGAAAAACAGACTTAAAAATACTTAAATAACCTTATAATTAATAAATAATAAATGTAAGTAAAAAAACATGAATTTTTATTTTTTATTACATATATTAACCTAATATTATTAAAAAACAATCAATATTTGTAATAATTAAATGTTAAAAACAGAATTTTAAATATAATTATATATATGAACAACACAGGCTCCGGTCATGAAAGAAGCCGTCTCGCAGGGCGGTCCGTGATCAGGGCACCGGCAGCCCTGTACAATATCGTACCACAGCGCTTCCCCACTTAGGAAGAATTATCACGGACACCTCGCATGGATTTGCAGGTAATTTATTCAAATATCAGACTGCACCGCAACGCGTTTCACCTTTCGGCTTGATCACGCTAAAGAAGCATTGCAGTTAGCACATTCAAATACACTTCAGTGAATAAACATAAACAAAGGACTTAAACCACAGTGAGAAAGTGAAACAGTGATATATGGCGGTGCCGCCATTTTAACCTAGTCAATATCATCGGTAAATTCAAAATGGGAAATACCACAGTTGCTCAAAATTATATTTCTAATGTTCAGCTTAGAATAAATCATTCAATATTCGGCGTTATTGCATATTAATACTCCAAAAAGCATGCATCTCGCCCAAGTGGGCCAACACATAGTTCATAAATCCATAAATCCAAGGTGTACTGCCCAAGTGGGCTACCGTGTCAGTGATCCATACGGATAAAGATGACGCCTAATTCCAACATCATAACGGTCCCATAGTAAGCTGTATCAAAAGAAAAGAAAAAGTCTCGCCCCAGTGGGCATAAGTTGTCAGTGGTACTTCACGCTATGAAGATACAAATAGTCTCATATCAGGTAAGGTCCAAAAGCGAAAACCACCTTCACCATATAATGTGCCACCACCTAAAAATAAAACAAAGTGATATAATCATATCAAAATACACTAGAAAATTTAAAATTCAAACGGCAGCAGATATAAAAACACAGCATATATATACACAAGTACATTACAGGCATATCCCCAGAAACCATGTACATTACATAATTGTGGTAATATGACTACCTCAAAAACATCTCAGTTTACAAAGCAAGAAACAATTTAATACAGATGAATAGATAACTCTTCACTTGAGTTAAGTCCTTGCGGGATCATGGTTTCTAGGTCAATGATATATTTGGACTCTAGTTTCCGCAGTTCAAGCTTGCGATTGCCCACACGTATGTTATTAGGGACATCACTTGGGCGGTACACCTTGGATTTATGGATTTATGAACTATGTGCTGGCCCACTTGGGCGTGATGCATGCTTTTTGGAGTATTAATATGCAATAACGCCGAATATGTAATGATTTATTCTAAGCTGAACATTAGAAATATAATTTTGAGCAACTGTGGTATTTCCCCATTTGAATTTACCGATGATATTGACTAGGTTAAAATGGCGGCACCGCCATATATCACTGTTTCACTTTCTCACTGTGGTTTAAGTCCTTTGTTTATGTTTATTCACTGAAGTGTATTTGAATGTGCTAACTGCAATGCTTCTTTAGCGTGATCAAGCCGAAAGGTGAAACGCGTTGCGGTGCAGTCTGATATTTGAATAAATTACCTGCAAATCCATGCGAGGTGTCCGTGATAATTCTTCCTAAGTGGGGAAGCGCTGTGGTACGATATTGTACAGGGCTGCCGGTGCCCTGATCACGGACCGCCCTGCGAGACGGCTTCTTTCATGACCGGAGCCTGTGTTGTTCATTTGAATTTGAAATCGAAGCTGACCGCGTAGTGCCCTTGTCATCGGTATCCGAAGGAGCAGGAAGTGTTCATACTCCTTGATGGGACCGCTGGATGTGAACTAGCAAGCCAGCAGGATTGCCGATTAGACACTGAAATTGTTTGCCGGGGTGCGGAAGCAGGGGTGTGACCCGTGAGTACTTGGAATTGCTGCTGGGGTGACGCCTGCCCTAGGGGAGGCGGAGGAGCGCGGCGTCCCATTGTTATTCCCGGGTTTGGTCACACTGGTTCGCAGCACCGGCTGGGCACTTACGCGAAGGGAGCCACTGGTGCATTCTGGACTACGTAGTCCGGTTGGTGGCATCGCATGGTAACTGTGGGGATTATACCGAATAATGGCTGCAGCTTTGGAAGCTAAGAGGAAAACGGCAGCGGACAATCTGTTCTTTGCACAAGGAAGTACAACCGTTGAAAACATCACGGCAGAAGGTACCAACAAGAATATCTCGGAGGAGATTAAAATACAGGAATTGTTCATGAAATTGGAAAAGCTTCATCGCAAAGAGCTGGCGAAATGGTGGGAAGCTGAATCCCTCCAACGTTACATTGAGGCATCATGAGTACCGCGTGGGCTGAGAATTTTCACTATCCCGACGTACGAGGATCCTGATCCCGAAATGTTGGATGACTGGTCCAAAAATTCTAATGCGTGCTCGATAACCATGATGAAGATACTGGTAAAATATGCCTTAAAAGACAGAAAGAAACTACTGGCAACAATTGATGAAGTAATAAACGAATTGGAAAAGGTAACAACCAAGGAGGCGATTGAAGGCTTTATGGCAACTTTATCCAAACGCTTGGAGATTCTTGAGGCTGAAATTACTGCGAAGAAGCAAAGAAAATTCATGAGAGATTATAAGGACTATGAGTCGGGACGCACACTGACATTCCACAAAAAGTATGACCAACTGTTTGATAAAAATGGGGGAGGGTTGAAGAAATCATTTGTAA
This sequence comes from Lissotriton helveticus, assembly GCF_964261635.1. Lineage (NCBI taxonomy): Eukaryota > Metazoa > Chordata > Amphibia > Caudata > Salamandridae > Lissotriton > Lissotriton helveticus. The sequence goes on from NC_136060.1 coordinate 376,163,375, forward strand.
AAGACAGCAGCATCATTGTCTCTGAAAGCGACATATCTGAAGGTAATGCCTCTGATGGCTCGATTAAATCAACGCCTACAATACAGAAACAGAAGAAGATGCCAAATTTTTTAGATCAGTTTCAAATGATCTATCAGGGAAGGACAGAACAACATTCCCAACAACAAGGTCAGAACTCCCAGAGGGGAGGCGGACGAGGAGGCAGAGGCAGAAACAGAGGAACAAACAAGCCAAAATACGACGAAAGAAAAGAGGCGACAACCCCAGTGGGAATGGTAACAACGGGCAAGAAAGCCCAAGTATGACTGTGATGAATCTCTCAAAGCGTGAACTATCGGCGGAAGAGATTGGACTACTGGGACTAGGTTTGTCTTTTTGTCCTACCTCTAATTTTAATTTTCCCCAAACTCGTATTAACCTGTTTTATTTTTCCCGCAAATTGAAACTAAAAAAATGGTTTGACACAAAGCATCACTCGAATGTGGCTAAAGAGACTGAGATACACAGTAATTTGAATAGAAATGATGTTGAACTGTTAAATATATTGACATCTCAAGATGATCTAAATAATGATGATGATATTGATTTGGTGCAGTATAATCTGAGTGGAGATAGAAACCCACGTAGTGGATTTAAACCGAAATCAGTATTTCTACCTTTGGTGGAATGTGATGCGATTGATGTTTTTGAAAGAGGAGTACTGAAGGATTTAAAAAAGATGAGGTATTGCAGAATACCAAGGGGTGAGAGGAATCTCACGTCAGGACAATGGGAGGCTTTGGACAATCTAAAATCAGACACATCCATTGTGATACGCCCTTCTGACAAGGGAGGGAACGTAGTGGTCCGTGACAAAGATGCCTATTTGAACGAGGGGTTCAGGCAACTATCGGATGTCACATGTTACGCCAAATCTGATAGATCATGTATCATGCAATCTAATAGGATTTATGGTGAAATGTTAGGTGAATGGCAGGAACAGGGACTCCTAGAGAGGGAGGAGCTTAATTATCTGAAGTGTTTACACCCTCGCATTCCTGTCCTTTATTTGTTACCAAAAGTACACAAGGACCCCACGAACCCACCAGGTAGACCCATTGTGTCATCTATTGGGTCTTTACTTGAAATGACATCTAGATTTATTGATCACTATCTGAGGCCTTATGTTGTCAGCCTGCCTGCCTTTCTTAAGGATACCACTAATTTCCTTACTATTATCGAAGGTATCCACTGGGAACCCAATTACATCATGGTTACCTTGGACGTATGCAGTTTGTATACGTCTATAAGACATGATTTAGGTTTGAAAGCTGTGGAACACTTTCTCAGGAGACGTTCTATTGCCTTTTTGTCCCATTCCAATATGATTTTGAGTATGATGAAATTTTGTTTGGAAAATAATTTTTTTTCTTTTTGAGGATGTTGTCTACCACCAATCACAGGGCACAGCGATGAGCACCTGCTTCGCCCCCAGCTATGCCAATTTGGTGATGGGCTGGTGGGAGGAGCGGGTGGCCGCCCAGGTGGAACATTACGATCGCTGTGTCCTGTGGTTACGGTACATAGACGAAATTTTTTTGATTTGGGATGGAGACATAGAATCTGCTCAAGACTTTGAGAAACGTCTTAATGAGAATGAATACAATCTACGTTTCACGGAACATATGAGTCAAACTAAAATTGAATTTCTGGATGTCCTAGTGGAGATCGTAGATAATACTATGCAGACTAAACTATTTCGTAAGAGTACGGCTGGCAATAGTATTCTTAATGCCGCCAGCACCCATCCGAGACAGTTAGTATATAGTATCCCTTATGGAGAGCTACTACGGGCCAGACGTAACTGTAGTTCAGATGAAAACTACCAACTAGAGAAGCAAACTATGATTGGCCGGTTTCGTGAAAGGGGATACAGCAGCAAGACCATTTCTGAAGCCTGTGTTAAGGTAGATGCGGTGACCAGAACTAAATTACGTTACCCTGATGTTGAGGTCCCAGAGAAGAATACCCTACGATTTATAACCAGGTTTTCAGGGCAGGCATCACAACTACGTAAGATATTACAGAAATACTGGCATGTGTTACTAACTGATACCAGCCTTGAGAAACACCTGAATGTGAAACCACAGATTACATTTCAAAAATGCAACTCGCTCAGAGATGAATTAAGTCCTAGCTTAATCACTGCTAAGGGAAAAACCAACAAAACAGTGTTTGGTGGATTCACTAGGTGCAGGAAATGCAAAGTTTCTAGTAACAGTTCGGACTGCAGAATTTTATCTATTGCAGGCACTAAAAGGGAGATGACCATCAAAAAGAAACTGAACTGTAATACTATGTATTGCGTGTATGCCTTGTTATGTCCATGTAATAAGGCATACATTGGCAGTACGATTCATTGTGCCAAAAAACGTTTCCTTGAACATATCAGGGCTATTCGACACAATAACAGACAGTATCCAGTTGCCAGACATTTCTATGAACAACATTTTCAAAATGAGAAACTATTGGAATGGTGGTCATCGATGATGTCCCTAATAACATACGTGGGGGAAATCGCAAGCTTGAACTGCGGAAACTACAGTCCAAATATATCATTGACCTAGAAACCATGATCCCGCAAGGACTTAACTCAAGTCATCTGCATTAAATTGTTTCTTGCTTTGTAAACTGAGATGTTTTTGAGGTAGTCATATTACCACAATTATGTAATGTACATGGTTTCTGGGGATATGCCTGTAATGTACTTGTGTATATATATGCTGTGTTTTTATATCTGCTGCCGTTTGAATTTTAAATTTTCTAGTGTATTTTGATATGATTATATCACTTTGTTTTATTTTTAGGTGGTGGCACATTATATGGTGAAGGTGGTTTTCGCTTTTGGACCTTACCTGATATGAGACTATTTGTATCTTCATAGCGTGAAGTACCACTGACAACTTATGCCCACTGGGGCGAGACTTTTTCTTTTCTTTTGATACAGCTTACTATGGGACCGTTATGATGTTGGAATTAGGCGTTATCTTTATCCGTATGGATCACTGACACGGTAGCCCACTTGGGCGGTACACCTTGGATTTATGGATTTATGAACTATGTGTTGGCCCACTTGGGCGAGATGCATGCTTTTTGGAGTATTAATATGCAATAACGCCGAATATGTAATGATTTATTCTAAGCTGAACATTAGAAATATAATTTTGAGGAACTGTGGTATTTCCCCATTTTAATTTACCGATGATATTGACTAGGTTAAAATGGCGGCACCACCAAATCAAATCAAATCAAATATACTTTATTCGGCTTTTGAAAAACAAAACCATAAAAGTTCATGATAAATACAATTTACAATCTATATAAAAACATTTTAAATGACTAGAGAACAGTAAGGAAAGGTCCCTGACATAAAAGTTATTTTCCACTACAAGGTTATAGCAGTATCAAAGGAGTTCATGGTTTAAACACAAGAGTTCATGAATAGCCTTTGTTATATGTCCAGATATTCAGAGGGGAAAGCCCGGGATTATGGGGTAAAAGTCATGTAGGTCTCATATTGATATTGGGCCATCTCTTACTCGAGGCGGGCAAGTTTTCAAATAAGGTACTATGTTTCGGTCCCTAAATCTCACGAGTACCAGGTCCCCCGCAGCGTCTTTGGGAAGAGAGCCCAGCCAACCAACCCTTCTAACACTCCTTATTACTCCATATAGACTAGGAGGCAATGGTCTGTTTTTTGAGAGCCAGAATTTTAGTTTTATTGACTAAATCATATTGTCTCTCAATTTTTCCCGGTGGGAGAGAAGGTACACCCGCAAGAATGCACACGTATGGGGCCGCTTCCGGAGGTAAATGAATAGAATTAATTTTATTATGACCTACTCTCGGTGTGGTCAGCTGTGGGGGGGAAAGTTTAGTGGGGAATTTAGGTGTTTGTTGCCCTGAGGCAGTAGGGCCAGTGGGTTTTATTTGATGCCTTTTATCTAGCACAGATGGTATTGAGCCTAGATGTTTAGGAGAAGTCTTAGGGCGATTGGGTGTAGCACTGTGTTTGCCAGCCAGCGGGTTTAAGGAAATGGCTTTCTCTATCACGGAAAGGCGTTCCCCTAACAAGTTCATTTTTTCTAGTAAGGGTGCTATCATGGAACTAAGCAGTTGTTCGATAATGGGTATAATTTGCAGTTGGGAAGAGGGTGCTACGGCTTCTGAAATCTCCACCAGCGGAGAAATCATTGGGGAGTTTGCAGTGGATGGACACAGTTTTTGAATTTTAGGATTATTACCACCTTTAATGACATCGATATTTTTCCTTATTGTGGATGGGATCTGAGGGGACTCATTGCTTTGTGGATTCGGACTGCAGAATTTATTAACAAATATGGATGAGTCTAGAAGTGTAGCCTTGTGTGAGAGTAAACTCACATTTTTGGGCAAAAGAGGAGTTTCTAATGAGGCGTATGTGGTTTTGCAAATGAGGTTCAGCTCATCTAACAGGGAGCACGTTTGCCCACTGCTGTCTTCGTAGGTAAAATGGTCCACCTTGGTGGTCATGATGGTATAGGAATGTATGACCTTAATATGTAAAAGAGTCCACTAATAAGAACACAAAATACTTACAGGGGGTCTTTACCTATTTTATAGTATACCAAGAATGTGGCAAACCAAGGGGGGTGGCCCGTCCCGTCCTTTTCCGGCCTTTGAGGGCCGTGGAGGGCCCGCCCTTTGCCCGGGCTTAGCCCCGGGCTATGTCCCGCGCGCGTCCCGCGTCGCGGGATTGGGAGCTAGGTTTAAAACACTCCAGGCAGGGGGGCGGGAACGCCGAGGGAAGAGGCAGCAGCTGGTGAGCACAGAGACTGCTGGTCCTCGCAGTCCCTCGGCGTGTGCAGCAGTCTTTCCCCTGAAGTAGCCCCACTCGGATTTACAAGCGCTAGCGAAGCGCACAGGTCCCACGTCGTCCCTTCAGGCCAGCAACCCTCTGTGAGCGGCTCCCGCGGAGCGGGGGCCGCGATAGGTAAATGAATGTCCAGGCAGGGGGGCGGGAACGCCGAGGGAAGAGGCAGCAGCTGGTGAGCACAGAGACTGCTGGTCCTCGCAGTCCCTCGGCGTGTGCAGCAGTCTTTCCCCTGAAGTAGCCCCACTCGGATTTACAAGCGCTAGCGAAGCGCACAGGTCTCACGTCGTCCCTTCAGGCCAGCAACCCTCTGTGAGCGGCATCCGCGGAGCGGGGGCCGCGATAGGTAAATGAATGTCCACCACCACCATATATCACTGTTTCACTTTCTCACTGTGGTTTAAGTCCTTTGTTTATGTTTATTCACTGAAGTGTATTTGAATGTGCTAACTGCAATGCTTCTTTAGCGTGATCAAGCCGAAAGGTGAAACGCGTTGCGGTGCAGTCTGATATTTGAATAAATTACCTGCAAATCCACGCGAGGTGTCCGTGATAATTCTTCCTAAGTGGGGAAGCGCTGTGGTACGATAATTATATATATATATATATATATATGTATATAAAAATAAAACTATAATAGAAATATACAAATAAATTATATATAATAAGTTAAAACATAAAAAAACAAAAAATTAAAATAATATTTTACACTACATTAAATGTAACAATACTGAAAAGATAGCATATCGTAAAAGATAAAATTACTATTTCCACTCCAACAAGTGGTACAGTAGGGAACGTGTTGGATAGCGGGAGGGTAAAAATTACTATTCCCACTCCAGTGAGTGCAATATTAGGGAAAGCGTTGGATAGCGGGAGGGTAAAAATGAATATTCCCACTCCAGTGAGTGCAATAGTAGGGAAAGCGTTGGATAGCGGGAGGGTAAAAATTACTATTCCCATTCCAGTAACTGCAACAGTAGGGAAAGCGTTGGATAGCGGGAGGGTAAAAATTACTGTTCCCACTCCAGTGAGTGCAACAGTAGGGAAAGCTATGGATAGCGGGAGGGTAAAAATTACTATTCCCACTCCAGTGTGTGCAACAGTAGGGGAAGCGTTGGATAGCGGGAGGGTAAAAATTACTATTCCCACTCCAGTGAGTGCAAGAGTAGGTAAAGTGTTGGATAGTGGGTGAGGGTGGGTGAAAATGACTATTCCCACTCCAGTGAGTGCAACAGTAGGGAAAGTGTTGATAGCGGGAGGGTAAAAAATTCTATTCCCACTCCAGTGAGTGCAACAGTAGGAAAAGCATTGGATAGCGGGTGGGTAAAATTACTATTTCCACTCCAGTGAGTGCAACAGTAGGGAAAGTGTTGGCTAGCGGGAGGGTACAAATTACTATTCCCACTCCAGTGAGTGCAACAGTGAAGAAAGTGTTAGATAGTGTAGGGGAATAATTTAACATACCCACTCCTGCAAATTAATTAACATTAATAAACAATTAATAATTTTAAAAAACATTATTTACCTCCCACCATTTCCCCTATAAACATTACCTACAATACTGTATCATATTCATAAATTAACATAAATAATTAACAATTAATTAACTAATTACAATGAACAATATAATTAATAACAATCAAATCTTAATTAATTCACACAATTAACACTATAAAATAACTTAATACAATTATAATATAACAAATAATAAAAATGACATTAAATATAAAATACTTCCTACCCTACTCTCCATCAACCCTCAACCCACTGTTAAAAAAGTACACAACTAACATATTTACCAATTAATTATTAATAATTAATATCTAATTAATTACTAATTAATAAACAAAAACAATTAAGATAATTACAAATAATTGTTACTCATCATTTTATAATTAATTTGTAATAAATTAATTAACTTAATTAACAATATACATTATTAAGTATTAAATCATGAAGTAATAAAATAATAAATAATTAATTTCAATTAAATTATTTACCACCCTATTTCCCTATAAACCCACAACTGGCTACAGAATTAAATTACACAAAAATTAATTAACATAAAATTCATTACGTTTACAAAATTCAAACATATATTACAAAAATAATACAAACTTTTAACACATACTCACACTTAAAACACTAAAATAATTTGACATTACTAACTTTGATATTGTGAAAATCGTATTTCTTACCTGTATTTCGATATTCTGCACCACTGTATTGTTGCATTTTGATATTCTGTCCATACTATTTAAAAAACTTTATATTCTGTCCAGTTGATATTTGTTTTCGATATTATGACTAGTTACCCCACCCTATTCCATGATATTCCTCTCTACAACACTCCACTCTACGACACGCGTCACTCCACAACCCTCTACTTCACTCTATGGTAGTCCACCACACTCTGTTACTCCATTCTTTGGCACTCTACTCCACTTACACCACTCCGTTCTACAACACACCACCCCACTCTCCTCTATACCACTAAGTTTTGGCTATGTTGAACAGCAGCCACTCTGTTGTACAAATTGGATAAAACACATTGGCAAACCCAATAGCACTTGCATAGGGGAGTACTTGTTTGTGTTTGTGATAGGATCCTACTAAATCAAATAGGCAGAGAGCACCAGACTGTGAGTAGGGCTTGGACCACCAACCTCATCTTTTCCTTCCTCGTTTGATAACCAGGCAACTATGTGTAGTGACCGTTGGTCACGTTCTAGTGTTTCCTAATAGAGTGTTTCCCCGGCCACTCCTAGAGGGCTGGCTTCCGCACTCACTCACCCCAGACCTATCCATCACAGGCGTCACCAGTCAACTGACCCTGCTAATAAAAGGGCCATACTCATGTGACCTAGGCCAGTTCTAAATACGATATCCCTGATTCTGCGTGGTCCTTGGGAGTGAAGAGGGCCTAAGCCCCGACTCTTTACACTATGTACCATTTAAGACCTATTTAAAATGAAGGAAGAGTGAAGAATCAGATATATTGGCTTCCTAAACCCCTTGCATGTTTGTGACGGCCGGGAGCCGTCCCGCGTCACGGTGGGCATGTGCGCAGGACGGCCCCTGGCTGTCTAAATCCCACCCGCTTAGTAAAACCCCCGCACAGCGCGAAAATTCACACCACATGCAAGGGGTTAATAAGTTAATCAACTCAATAACAGTAATCGACATTAAGGAGTTTATGTCACACAAAAAATGTAAACACGTTTTCTAGGGCGACGCTTTGCCTCCTAAGCAACTGGACGATTTGGATTACCACACACAGTTGCCGTCTGGCAGACGGACCTTACGCTCATACGTAATGCACGTAACACACCCACTGACGTGGTGCGCTGTCTAGGACTGTGTGAAGAACCTCGCACTCCAATAACCGCCGACACTGTACAGTTCCTGAGGTTTGTCTGTGGCTGCCTTCTTGAGAAGAATATCGTGCGCGAGAAAAGAGAACTTCTGCTATTCACAGCACCTACCTCAGTCTGTGTGCACCGAGAGAAATACTGTTTGTATATCCAGTGCTTGGAAAGAGAAATACAAGTGCAGGCATTCGCTTGTCTCAAAGCCACTGTGTGTACTGCTAAGAAGCACATACACTTTCCCATTAACAAAGTGCTCCCCTGCTGAAAAGCCACTCCCTTCTAAAAATAAGTGCAAGTACTGGGTACCTTATATTAAGAAACGTGTTCCCCTTTAGGCTCGTTTAAAACATTAATTGTTGACTCTTGTGGATGCTGACGCTATCCACAGGAGATACACAAATCAAAAACATTATATATACAGGTTTGGTCATTCAATAACTTGAGTAAAGAATTCATAGCCCAACCTTATCCATGATAATCAATATAATGTATTTACATCTTTTGAAACTGCAATAATTATGACTGATCAGTGTGAAATAAATGTGAAAAAACACAAAAATAAAAAAGACATATGACCCTTGACTCCTTGAATTATTTCTGGGCTTGGGGTCAATGGGCAAAGTTTATATACATCTGTACGTGACGGTGTTTCCACCTCTTGTCAATGGGAGGACATCAGGACAGTGGGATGAGGGATGAGCACCAATTCTCCTAAATAGGCCAAGCATCTGAAGGAACCAATCTAGGACAACCAGGGAACTCCTGCTCAGATTGGCCCTAAGGAAGGTTACAATTAAGGAATGACTACTGGAGCCTGTAGCAAACAGGTATTACAAAGGAAATTGAAGAGGCGGCCCCTGAGTAGCCCGAAAGAATCTAGCGCTAATGGCTGCCGGTGTACGGAGAGCGGTATTCCAAATATCATACGCCTATATCATATACCATATGAATAAGGCTCTGGGAATTGGGTGCCCGAGAACGCTGTGGCTGTTCCATGTCCACCCAGAATTAATCTAGGGGAAGTACGGAGCGTGGCATGGCAATTCCATGCTCTCTCAGTGAAGACAGTGGGAAAAACATTGATGTTTAAATGAGTCGACAGAGAACCAATGCTTATTTATTTATTCATTTTCAAGGTTTTATATGTTTAATATAATCAATTGCCCAGGTTGCTTGTTTAGCAGTTTTGTTTTACTCTGGTTTTTGGTATAGTGTGCTGGGTACCAGACATCACCCACTCATTTAAAGCGCTAACTATTGCACACCTTACTTTTTAGCCAACTTTGAAACTACTCAGCTATTTATTGATGACATATTATTATCAGGCTGACGCACAACGTTTTTTAAAGGCATAAGTGTAACTCATTCCTAGAAAAAGTTGTATTCTAGGCATGAGTAAATTGTATTTTATGACATTTTCACATTTGTATAGCATTTATATTCTGTCGAAGCTCCAAAATTCTTATGTGGGATCGAGTAGGTAGGTAGAGTGTGGGTTTATGATTTGACCTATGTAGAAAGAGTTTTACTGTCATACACAAGGGTCATAGGGTGCTGCAATCATGACACTTTCATTTGTGACTTCTCTTAAACATCAATTGAAGGGGATCGTGGCTCTTGGCGCTCTTGGCCTATGTACCGCACACGCCAAAATTGTCCAAAAGGCTTACTGAGCTGGCCTTGCTGCTGGCTAAAGGCAGGTGTGTGATAATATGGCTCAAGCAACCAGCACTTTTAGCAAAAGACTGGTTATGAGACATTGCAAACTGCAATGAAAGAGCAGAAGTGTACGCCTCTGTAGAGTCTGAATCTGCTAAGTCCAAAGACATATGGGGACCACTGAGGGCATACCTGCGTACCATATCTCATGTGTCTATAGTGCCATCTAATGCATCCTCCAAGGTTCCTCCCTCAGGCCAACCCTTTTCAACGTGTACATGGCACCACTCACCCGCATCATAAGAGTCCATGACAAAGACATTGCCTCCTATGCAGACTGACACACTGCTCATCCTCTCCCTCACCGTTGAGAACAACACTACCAGTACTAACTTCACCTCCTGCATGACCAACGTGGCCACCTGGATGAGGGTGAACTGCCTAAAACTCAACATGGACAAAACAGAGATCCTGATCTTAGGAAACCACAGCTCCACATAGTACTCCCCATGATGGCCAGCCGAACTGGGACCCAGGACCACCCCCGCAGAATATGGCCGAAACCGCTGTATCATCCTAGGCGACAAAATCACAATGAATAAACAGGTGAACGCAGTGACCTCATCCGGCTCCTCATTCTCAGAATGCTTTTGCAAAATCTTTAACTGGCTCCCCACATACACAAGATTCACTGACACCCAAGCTCTCATAACCAGCAGGCTAGACTCCGGCAATGCACTCTACATTGGCATCTCCAACCAGCTCACTCAGATACTCCAGACCATCCAAAACCCTTCCACCAGACTCTTTCTAGACATCCCCAGAAGCACTCATATCACTTCCTACATCACAGAACTACACCAGCAACCCATCCAGAAACTATGCCAATTCAAGATGTTCGTTCGCCCCTACAAAGCCCTCTACAACACCAGAGCTGCATACCTCAATGACTGACTCCACCTCTCCCATCCAACCAGGCAGCTACACTCTGCCTCACTCATATGTGACCTAACATCCAAAGTAGCAAGGCAGGAGGGGGCTCCTTTTTCTACATCGCTGCCAAAACCTGGAATGAACTCCCTTTACAGATAAGGCCCCTTCGCAACTTAACTTCTGCAAAAACCTGAAGACCTGGCTGTTCAACTAGCAACTCCGCCCAACCTACGTTCCTACTGCAACTACTGGATACCATCACAGGTGAAAAGTTGTGCTACACAAATCGACTTAACAAAACACAACATAACATAACTTAACATAACATCTTCCATGACAGTGTGTAATTCTTCTTTTGACATAGTTGAGCTCCACCACTTGATGATATTAAATGCTATAGGGCCATTATTGTACATTTCAGAGCTTTGTTTTTCTGCATAAAAGGGTCAATTAATGTATCAGGGCACAGTGTGAGTCTTTAAAGATGAAAGCTCTAGAATTTCATATAAGCCCAGGGAATTCACGTAAGTAAATCCACACTGGAAAATCCACATGAGGTTGAAGGTGCAAACCATGAAGGTTTGTTAAACTAAAATCATTAGATAAGGCAAAATGACAATGGTTAGTGCAAATAGATGTAAATCACCAATGGCATTGAAAACTTAGCCTTTATTTAGTCAATATCTAGAACCAAATACAGTCTATCAAAAAGTAAATAATTAGTCAAAGCGCATTCTCTCATGCGACTGCTCAATGTAATAGGAGAGAAGGAATATGTAAATTATTCTCTGGAGATATCAGTAAACAGACTAGCATGGAGTCTGCTCTCTCAGGGAAACGGAGGAACCTTCAGTAAATAATCTAAGTGCTCTAGTAATAAATGGCTTGACATGAAGTCTGCCTCTAAGGAGAGTAAAAGGACGGAGCCAGGTAATGTTTGAGGAGCTTTATTCAAACGCAACCACTGGCCTTCCCAGCAGGCAGCAACTGCCAACACTAGAACCCTCCCTCAAGGTTCTGCCCCCAAGATTCCTCATTCCCAGCACATTCCACAGCAGATCAGAACACCCATCACACCCCCTTCCGTACACAATTAAAAGAATGCATTATATTATTTAAAATAACTTGCAAAAAAGAGAACAGTGTAGTCTTATAATACAAACAAACTTGAAGTGCATAAAGATGACATACACTGTTATGCACATAGGCGCAACTATTATACAATTATACAGACATGAAATGAACAATTAGAACATAGTATAACAAACTCACATCACAAAATCCCTGGATCTTACAGGTTTGATCTAGAACCTTTGAGGATGTTGGGAAAATGCATCACTGGAATTGAGTTCCTCAACAGCAGAACTTGTTTCCCCAAACTTTCCACAAACGTACCCTGACATGGCTTTCGGCACTACTGACACACTTGACATGTTCCACACATTTCCATTCATCAATACCACCACAAGGTCTTTGACTTCCTTGACATGAACTGGGGCAGAAAACCATGACAACCCCTTCTGAACATGGTCAGGTTTTTTTACTCTGACCCAATCGCCTACCTTAATAGAATGTGCCCACTGCTTTCTACTCATTGTACTATACTTTTCTTGCACAGCTTTCCCCAATGTCAACCTCCTGTTCCAATCTATCTGAATTAATGAATTTCCTGCCCATCCACTCCCGGTTAACTTTTGAGCCAGCCACCCTTTGTCTCAATAGAGAGAAAGGCGACATTCCAGTACTAATGTGCAGAGTGGTTCTCAGAGCCCAGAGCATATCTTTAATAACCGCTTTCCACTCCAATCCATTAATCAATGCCAATTCCAACTGATCTTTTAGGACATGGTTCATCATCTCAACGAATCAATTGCTCCGTTGGTTATATAGGCAAGTTCTAACATGTCTAATCCCCACCAACGCTAAAAAATCCTGTATTTTCTTTGCCACAGATTGGGTACCATTTTCGGTGATCATCATCTCAAGCTACACTTCTCTGAGAAATACTTGCTGCAGGAACTCAATCACACCACATGAATCTAATGATCTCTATACATTTAACTTCAGGCCATTTGGAAAATAGTCAAGATCAGTGCAAATTTGGCCGAGCTACCTAAAACCTCAAATGGATCAGAAATGTCAAAAAGCCATATTGTGCCAAGGCACCTTGTCTAAATGAATGGAGGGTAACCAGACTCAGATTAGTGACTTGAGTTTTGTCACTGAAAGCAATTTCTAATGTAATATTCAATCTCCTTGTCTACACCTGGTCACCAAAAGTCTTCATGAAGCCTGCGCTTCATGACACGTATGCCAACATGCCCTTTATGACTTAAATCTAACACTTTCCTGCGAGGACCCATAGGTAGTACCAACCCATCAACCCTCCAGAACACTCCACCAACAACGACCAATTCATTGACAATTCTTCTATACGGAATAAGACTTTACTACAAAATATTAGAATGTGGCCACCCTTGATGCAAATGCTTAATGACTGCTTTTATGTTGTCATCCTTCTTCAATACCTGCTTCCATTCATCACAACATCCTCAGGATGCACAGCACCGTGCCACAATGCTAGAGATTCTTTCTCACACATGGAATTGTGACTTCTGCCCCTCTCAAAGCTCTAGATGCAAACGTCTCAAATTCCTCACTGCCATTACCTCTTCTTTGCATTAAAACGGCCCCCAGGCTAGGATTGCTAGCCTCTGTACTAACAATACTTACACGTCTAGTGTCAAAGGACTTTCAAGGTTTAGCCCCCATAATCGCTTTTTTTACAAACTTGAATGCTTTTTGACAATCGTGCTTGCGACACAACTCCAGCAATGCGTGACTTTTGCGCAAATAAATCCGTCAGAAATTTCGGTCAATCCTTGCGCCATGGTGCGCCGTATTGTAAATACGGCGCATCCATGGTGGCGCAAGGGTTTCAAAGGTTGACGCAGGGAAAGTGATACATCTCTACAGATGCGTCACTTTCTTGTAAATCTGCCCCCAGTACCTTTCTTGCTTTTCATTCTTGATCATCCTTTCTATGAATCAAAACATGATCCTGCAAGTACAAAACCCCCTTGATTACCATGTCCCTGTCAAATTTTTTATCAATCTAGGAAACAAAGAGGAAGCCAACACTAAGCGAAATGACATGTGGAGATATAGAAAAGCTCCCTCCAGTGTCACAAATTATGTCAAATGTCTAGAATCCTACCATTGTTCTACTTGGTGGTAAGCAACCGACATATCTATAGAAGTAAACAGTTTTGCTCCCATTACTGTTGCCAACATCTCATTAATGTTAGGGAGAGGATGGCGATCAACCCAAATGTTAGAATTCAGGTAATGCAAATCAACACATAATCTCAAGGATTTGTCCGACTTGGGTGCAAGAACAACCGGCAAGCCAGTCCGACCCCCCTTGATGGGTTCTATGATCCCAAAAAACACAATCTGTCCAATTCTGCTTTCAACACCTTCTTCAAACTCATCGGAACCTTATGCACTTTATGCACCTTAGGCTGAGCTCTTTGTTTCACCACTATATAGTGCTTAAAGCCATAACCCGGACATCGTTCCCATTAATCGATACAATACAAAAAGGAGGATTCCTTTCCCTAACCTCGTCAACAGTGGCTAACTTAAATACACCTTCCTCCACACAATCCTAGGAAGATAACATTAATACAATATTATCATCATCATCTAACATGCCCTCATCAAGTGTTTTGACACTTGAGCTAGGTCGTACTCTTTTGACCCAGTGGTGCTATGCATACTCTTGCTTAATGGCCCTTTTTCCCATGTTTAAAACAAACTGAATTGAGGGCACTACAACATTTAGCATTTCCCAAGTGAGACTTACTACCATATCGAAAACACATAAGAATATTTATTTCACTCACATTGACATTACAAGAATTTACATTTCTAAATGTATCAGTGTCAGCTTTCACTTGTTGTTTTTCACTCTGTTTTGTGGTCAACTGAACTTTGCATGCGTTTGCACTAGTATTCATTGCCTTCATACACATAGGGGTCGATTCCGATTCGGGGAAAAAAATGTCCGTACGATTTGTATCCGGAGCCCTCTCCGTACGAATCGTACCCGTCCGTCTGAGTCGCGAAGTACAATCCGTATTCCGTGAATCCGTCCGAATCGTCACGATCCGTACGTATTGCAAGGCTGAAACCGTGAACCGTACGACTCCTACACATACTGTGCGACTCGTACACATGCCGTACGACCCGACGAGTACGATCCGGACCGGGGTATTAGGACGCGATTCGTACGGTCCACGTCAGGTAAGGGCGAGTTGTACGGAAAAGCACACAAACACATACACACCGTACGGTCCGTACACCCCATGATGTTATGTTATGTTATGTTAATGGAACTTATAGCGCGCACAGCTGCTCCAGCAAAGGAGCGTCCTGGCGCTTGACAAGGTAACCACACAACACAACTAGCAGGCAGCAAACAGAAAAAAAAGACAGGCTTTAAGGAAATAAGAAGGTCTTGATTGCCCTACGGAATGAAAGGAGGTCATCCAGCGCACGTATCTTTAAAGGTAGAGAGTTCCACAGGACCGCAGCCCGAACTCGGAAAGAGCGGCCTCCGGCTCGGCTAAGCTTAAACCGCGGGACTACTGCAAGATCATGGCCTAAGGATCTTAAAGGACGAGCAGGGACATACGGGGACAAAAGATTCCTAAGAATCGGGGCAGAAAATCCCTTAAGGATTTTATAGGACAGGCAGAGCACTTTAAATTGAATCCTCTGCTTGACCGGTAACCAGTGAAGGGAACGCAAAGTGTGGGCAGCGGAACAGAACCTGGGCAGAGCCACCACTGCTCTGGCAGCCGCGTTCTGAACACGCACCGTACCCCTGCGTTTATGGGGTGTACGAGCCGTACCCCCATTGTACGATCGGTGTACGAGCCGTACCCCATGTACGATCGGTGTACCAGCTGTACCCCCATTGTACGATCGGTGTACGAGCCGTACCCCCATTGTACGATTGGTGTACGAGCCGTACCCCCATTGTACGATTGGTGTACGAGCCGTACCCCCATCGTACATGGGGTACGGCTCGTACACCGATCGTACAATGGGGGTACGGCTCGTACACCGATCGTACAATGGGGGTACGGCTCGTACACCCCATGATCGCAGGGGTACGGTGCGTACCCCTGAGATCATGGGGGGTACGCACCGTACCCAGGTGGCCGTTCCGTACCTGTTTCGGCGCGAACTCTGCTTTTACGGCTGTTTTCAGCTCCCGTAGAAAAAGGGTCATACGGTGCGTACCCGACACGTATCGTACTTGCTGGGTCGTAAAAACCAGCCGCGAACCGTACAGATGTCGCGTACAGCGGGTTCCGAGGGAGAATCGTAAGGAGATTAGAGTCGTACGGTGTCTTGTACGACTCGTACGGAGTACGGCTCCTGGTACGAATCGTACTTCGTTGTACATACGAGGGACGTTGCAGGGTACGATTCGTATGGGAAAAACACTCCGAACGGCTATTCGGATCGTTTTTTCCCAAATCGGAATCGACCCCACAGTGTATCAGAGTGCACAATGCTCACAATGCTCCCGGCAGTACATATAGCTAGTTAAGGGATCTTCTGTGGACAATGACTTCTCTTGCATCGTCCTATTGTTAGTTCTCTCTGCGAGTTGGTCGGAAATGTTTTCATCTGAAAATTCAATATAGTTACAAGTGACTGCCAATGTTCTTGATGCAGCCACAAACTCATCTATGGATTCTCCAGGATACTGAGCTCGGTGAAGAAACTTATGACACTCTAACACAATGTTTTCACATGGATTACATCTTTTACCCCACATTTTGATGATGGCAGCATGTTCATCTTGTTGTATGGCTACATCACCATCTTTACAAGCACTTACATGCACATTGACATCCTCCATCGGAAGTGTCTTTTTTTTAGACGTGGTTAGTTCACCATCAAGGGCTCCAAGGTATGATTCAAGAGCTTCCCTCCGTAATTCGCAGCTGAGAGAAGGAGTCCCTGGAGACTGAAGAAAAGGAGGTGGTGCCGCAATTTTATCCATCATGCACTGTAACTAAGTGTAGGTCGTTGCTGGGTCGTAATGCAGTCCAGTACACCTAGCCATCTCCACAACATCTATCTGCAGTCTTGTAAATGGTCCCTCAGACAACCCAACAATAGTGAAAGTCATTGAGGCCTTTTTGCCAACATTTAATTGTTTACAAGTAACCAACACTGCCAAAAACCTTCAGCTGGAGTTCTGAAACTTTTAAAATGTGTTCGACATAGCATCACACCCAACATGCATGCATATGTCTCACCATGTGGCTTAGAATACAGTTTGGTATAGCCAATTCATCATCAGGTGACCTCCATATTCATGGCACAACCTGCTGTGACCCACCTTAACTTTTAACCTCTGGCACATTGTTTTGCAGAGTCTGCTGACGTTTCTAACATTTGCACTTACATTCTTTTTCAGAATTGCATTCTTTCTTTCATTCCAATGTACTGGACATAAAAGCACAGTATTTTGCAACTCCATCAACATATCAGTTGCCACGTGTAACCATGTTATCTTCACTCATATGTACTGCACATTTTACAACAGCAACTTCCTTAGGTAACTGAAGTGCATACAACAGGTCCAAAATTCTTGGCCAGTTTCTTATTGGAGTGCCAGGGAAGGTCAAGAAACCCCTCTGTGAACATAATTGGCCAAACCATGGACCATTCCAAAACCATATTGGCTATCTTTACAGATTGCAATACTCAGTCCACTGGCCATGTAGCCTGCTCTTGTGATGTGATTAATTCTGCTACTTGCACAGAGGTTACATTACACAAGCGTGATGCTTCAACATTGTATGTAATTGTGCAAACTGCATATGTGGCTCTCAGAATTACTTGATGGTCACTTAGACAATAATTATCTACAAATTAAATCAAGTCAGCAAATCTGAGTGGTACGTCTTGAATGTCTGGTCTTGGGTTTGTACACAGTACTGTTACATGGATGCAGTTATGTTCACAATCATTGTCTCCATCATCGGAATTCTCCCTGTCAGGGATTGGTAGAAATATGGCAAGATTCAGGATAGTGCAACATCTGATTGAAATACTTTCAGCCACAAGAATGATCTCCTCATACTTTGTTAAGTTTAAGTATTGGAACAGTGGTCCTTCAAACAAAACAATAGTGTGCTTAGGATAAATAAAGACTTGAATCGGTGCTATATTATGAATGACCAGCCGGACAATTAATTTAATGATTCAAAGAAATCAAGGAGCAAAAATACAAAAGAACAATGACGTGGGACACAATTCTGCATCCTACAAGAACACATTACACATACATTTGGGATGAAAACATTTCAGGCAAGACGGGGTAGCTTGTGGAATATTGAGCACAATTTCAGGCAAGCTTAGGGAAACAGTAAATGCACCTCTTTTATCAAGAGCGATTAACGTGCACAAATGTTTTACAGTAGTCGGAGACGTTTCGATCCATTAAGGGAACATTAGGATCATCATCAGGACAATTAGAATGCAAGCCTGAATCAATTTGAAAATAGTCTGTGGGGATGAGGAGAAAGGGAGGAAATTAGAAAACATCCAATACATTACCGTACAACAATAAACAGGTAAAGGGCAGTCGGGGGACCACCTAAAAGTGAAGCCGGCGCACCATGGACTTTTAGGGTGTAGAAACATCAATGAAGTGACAACTGTGAAATGAAATATGGTGTCAATAGATAGAGTGCCTATGAATAAAGCGGCGAAAAAATTAGAAGCAAAGGAAGGTCCACAGTTGGACGTGAGGGAATACACTTGTGAGTGGTGCTGAGGAAAGAGTGAGGAGAGCCATCCCATGGCTGTGGCGCATGGTTAATTAAGCTGAGCATGGTGGATGAGTGGAAAAATAGCCCAGAATTCCTACCGGCCATGTCAAAACTATCTGGTGCGCAATATATTACGCAATTCATTTTACTCAAAAGGTCACAACCAAACAAATTAACTGGACTAATGTCACAAATTATAAATTGGTGGCAATCTCAATCGATCCATCCTTTACAGGAAAATATGCTGACACCTTATTAGTAATCTGTTTGTTACTAATGCCTACAAACTCTAACAATGGAGCAGGTGGTTAAAAATTATACTGGATCACCATTCACATCATTATCTACATAGGGATATTCTGGTCTACCTCTAGTATTCTGTCTTCATTAAAAATAAAACCTATTCGGTTTTTAGTCCAACAATTTCCATTTGCTTCTGGCTCGTTCAGTGTTGATACCACTAATGCATTGGTACTAGGTCCTGGCAAAACAGGACTCTGTTCTCCTGCTCCTCTCTTGTATGTGCTGGCCTTGATCATCATTAAACAGAGGTGGTCTCAAATTCAACAAATCATCTAAAATGTATCCTCTTTATCAGTATCACTAGAAAGTGGTGTATTGGTTAATTTTCTTTATCTTCTCTTTATTTTTAAAGTTCATTATACTCAAAACTTATGTTCACTTTTTTTATTTCTTCAACAAACACCAAAAACACTCACACTCATTGTAGAATGTCATCTCTTCATGCTTTCTTTTGCATTTGCCATTTCGATGTTAACCAATTACTCACTGTGTTTCTAACATGACCCTTGAACATTTTCTTATGTGTCTTTTTATTCACCACAAAATCCCATTTGTTCAATTCCTCAAACTATGCAGGTCTAGGCTGTGGTTTAGCCTCGTTCATAGACCAACTCAAATATTGAGTCTTCCTCGCATTGGAAGTACCATTCAAAGAACATTGCATATTTGTATCATCAGTAACCATGTTTCATTGATTGAGCCACAGGGAAGTATGAAGACCTGAGTTTAGTGACGTATATTGAGGAGATGAACCTTCAGGTGGAACCTTTTTTCCTTCACAAACAGCAGCTGCAGACTTTTTCAAAGTGTATCCCATTTTCTTTCAACAGGTAGATTGAGAAACACAAACAATTAACCAGTTACGAAACAATTTTTAAAATGAGACTTGAAATGCAAACCTTAAAATCAGTACAAAACATTTTGTCTACCCATCGGAATATGGGAATGGAATCAAACGCACCACAAACTAAGGAAAACACTAGGACTAACACTTCTAATCACATTAGTGTAAATCACTGACCTGCACCAATCCACCTCTGAGTCAGAACGTCTATTTCTCAACTACAAAGCAGTGAATGACACAACTCTAATTATTTCAAATGCAACCAGAGTATTAAGGACTCAGAAGAAATACAACATTTGACATGTCATGCAACTCCTTCATCAGACAACATAAATATTTGAATTGTAAGATCTTAGATCACTTTGGATCCGATAACTCAAAAACCAAAACCACATCAAATCACACAATTATTAATGAAACACATTCAAAATAATTTCAGCAATTCATACAAAGCTTTACAATGTGATGCAAATGTCAACGTAAACACAATTGATGCGTAAGTAGCCTATAAATACAAAACAATTAACAAGACAGAAATCGCCACGCTGGCAAACAACTGCTCACTCAAAGTCACACAATTTGCGCTGGATAACAATCCAAATAACAAAGCACTATGCACATAAGAGGAGAACCTATTTATACTTATGTAAAACAACTCCAACATCTGCTTCAACTGGACCAGATACTTCCAAGCGACTCTGGGACATAATACTATCAGCTCTAACAATCTTCGTAACTCAACAAATGTAGGGAATGCACATTTTCAATTGCGATTTAAACTATATTTTGCACCAAACATTTCCCTAATCTATCAAAACCATCCTAATTTGCAGTAACCATCCACACCGGGACCATCTGGTCTCAAACCATCTTCTGATACCCCAAACTGTTGGCACTTTTAAGGATAAAAGCAACAATTGATGGATCAGGGCTACTTGTGAGTCTTAAATGATGAGAGCCTCAATATTTCATATAAACGCAGACAATTCACAAAAGGAACTCCACACTGGAAAATCTATGTGGGCATATTATCAAGCGGCAGCGATAATTATCGCTGGCCGCGCTCAGCGTGAGATTTTTTATCGCCGGCTATCGCTGGAAATTATCGCCATGCTAGCACTGTATTAACAACGCATAGCGCAATGGCGATAATTATTCCAGCGATAGCGGTGTTTTCCATGGAACATCGCTGGTAATCCACCCCCAATGTAAAGTATAGGTAAATCAGCATTTTAGCAGACATTAGTTTTTAGCAAAAACCGCGGTTTTTGGCAAAAACTAACATCTGCTAAAATGCGTGGGCCTCCTTGTAAATATCGCGATGTGCACATCAGCGATAATTTACAAGTAGTACTGCCCAGTGACGCCCACTTTGCATCTCATTAGAGATGCAAAGCGAGGCATCAGGAAAACGGGTGCTAACATGCGCTAATGCATGTTAGCACCTACTTGTAAATAGGGCGATAGTTTTATCTCTGCTTTTTTGGCTTTTAAATCCGAAAAAGCGGAGATAAGGCCCTTGTTGATATGCCCCTACATGAGATAAAGTTCAATGTGCAAACCATGAAGGTTTATTAAACTTTAGAATCATTACATAAGGCGAAATAACAATGGTTAGTCAATCAATTTAAAATACTGAAATCAAATAAAGGTAAATCACTAATAGCAGTGAAAACTGTGCCATTTTACACTCAATGGCAGAATCAATTACAATCTAGCACTAAGCAAATAATGGGTCAAAAGGCATTCTGGTATAGGGGCTACTCATTTAATAGTGGAGAAGGAATATGTAAAATATTCTAAGTACAGAGCAGCAAACAGACAAACATGGAATCCGCTCTCTAAGTGCAATAGGAAAGAACCTTTTGTAAATAATATAAGTGCTAAAGTAATACAAGGCTAGACCTGACGACTGCATCTGAGGAGGACAAGGAAAAAGCATGGCTCATCTCCATTGAAACTATCAAGTTTTTATAGATTTTTAGATAAAGAAATCTTACAGTCACTGTGGCGTGATAGAAAAGTTACATTGCGCTATCCAATAATAAAACAGAAACACATCAAATGCTAATATCACTTCCACTCTACATCTTTTGAATATTTCTGTAAAATGCCCTACACAGAAAATACAATTGCATTCAAAATAAATGGCCTTCAATTGTATAAGGTTGAACCGTGTCCTTTCCTCAGGAACAACATAAACAGAAAATTATATATTTTTCAAATGTTACAGTTCAAGCAAGACCACAGAGCTAACTGGATTTCGTATATTAAATGAAAAGCTGAAGGTCACATTTGAGGCTCCTCTGTGCATCGAGAAAGAGAAAACGTGATAGTGCACTCTGCACCTCACGTGCATATGAAAGTGCAACTGAAGCTCGACTAGGCCTGCTCATGTCAACTTTAATCACTGCATTATATTTAACACAGAATAAACACTACATTTTCATCCCTCTAGTAAGCACAAAATTATCACTTGTCAAATTTGCTTCCACATGCAATAGAGGATTACACCGACATCAAAGCTCTACTGCCTGCTGAATAAAGCTTCCTCATGTTAGATCCTTCGTGGGTTCGGGTAGAAGAGGCCACTACAAGGGAAAGGGGTGATCTGTAATGCACAATTATGCTACTTGGCTGAAGGTGTTACTTTGCTACTTTCTAAAGACGCTTTAGAAGATGTCATGCACCTGTCTTGTCGGTGTTTTTTGTAGATTTTGTGTGCTCTTAATGTTTTGTGGGTGAATGCTGAATTGCACATTATAAAACTTAATAAAAAACATTGAGTGTGGAAGAGAGACTATGAGAGAAAGAATTGCGTTTGCATATACTTACTTTTAATTCTCTGCAACTATAAAAACAAGCCCTTAGTTCCTCTTCTCCAAATTTATAGGATGAAATGCCTGCCAGTACTTACATATGGTGCAGCCATCTGGGGCTATCAAAACTGTACAAAAATACAGAGGTAAGAGAACCGGTTATTTCGTAATTGCTTGGGGTCGACCCTTCCAGCCCAAGTACCTTTATCCATGAGGATCTGGGTCTCGGGTTTGTAGAAGATTTTGTAAAATTAGCCCCCTACTTTTATAGATTTCTGTTTGGTGTGGGGACCACACAGCTTTTAAAAGGGCGGTAATCCAGGACTGTTTAGATTGTGATCTGGAGCATAAGATACCGTGGTTGGCGTACATTATGAACTTGGCATTTAAACTGGAGCACCCTGAATTGTACTATATTCTTCGGTCTATTGTCAAAGCGGACGAGAAAAAGGATGAAAGAGAAGTATTTCAGCCTAACCAGGAAAATGAGAGAAACTAAGGCCCCGATGTAGGTAAAATAGATTTACCGATTTTAAATTACCGAATCATACCGATTCGGTAATTAAAAATCGGTAAATCTAAGGGGTTGAGATGTAGGAACATCCAGATGTTCCTGCTACCGAATCGGTAACAATCGGTATCGTGTCCCTACACTTACCGATTGGGTATCTACCGAATCGGCATTTACCGAATCGGTATGTCCCGAATCGGTATTTCCCGATTCGGTAGATACCCAATCGGTAGATACCGAATCGGTAATGGCATCCCATAGGAAAGCATTGTCAAAACCGAATCGGTATTTCCCGATTCGGTAAATACCGATTCGGTAAATACCGAATCGGTAAACACGTGATCGGGGAAACAAGGAAGTGAAACTACTGAAAGCAGCCAATGAGGTGGAAGCACCCTCCCCCACCCTAGCAGGGAGTGGCTACCCATGCAGGTGCAACTCATCAGAACTTTCTGGAAAGGAAGCCAGAGCTGAACAGGGAGACTGAGCAGCAGAGAGAGATTTGGGAGTACTGAGTACACAATCAAAATGGAAAGCAGCTCAGAGAGCCAGAAGGCTGACAGGAAGAGAAAGGTGAAGTTCAGCAGCTCGGAGCTGAAAGTATTAGTGGAGGAGGTGGTGTTGGTACACAGGCAGCTGTATGGGAGGCTGTCCCTCAGTGTACCAGAGTCAACAAAGAGGAACCTGTGGAGTGCCATCAGCGAGAGGGTGAATGCAGTTGGTGTGACCCCCAGGACAATGGATGACCTCAAGAAGAGGTTCTATGACATCAGGAGCCTCACCAAGAGGAAACTGGCGGAGATCAGCAAGCAGGCAGGACTGACCGGTGGCGGCAGGAACCCCGCGCCCCCCCTCACGGAACTGGAGGAACTGGTATCGACAACTATCGAGAGGGAGAGTGTGGTCGGAGTCGGGGACCTGGACAGCTCAGCCAGAGCCAAAGCTAAAGGTAAGAAGCATGCACAGCATGACACACCCTACCAGACACCTCCCCATTGGCCCCCGTGTACAGCCAAACCCCAGTCCAGTACTGCTAGCAATTTAAATGTGCAAAGCATGATGTGAAATGTAGCCAGCTAATGTAGGAACTTTTCACTTTGCACATGACACAGCAATGCACCTTAAGAAATAATCTGAGTAATGAACTTCACATGTGCAATGCATTTATTGTAGTGACAGTAAGACATTTCCACTCAGTTGACAAAATCTACTTTATTCCTAGGGCCACCATCAGGTAGTGGAGCAGCAGCTGCACAGGCCTCAGCACCAGCACCAGCAGACAGTGTGGTGGCAGGGCCAAGCAGCATGCCTGAGTCGCAGGAGGTGGAGGACAGCAGCGAGACTGCAATTGAGGATGACTCTGGACATTCCCTCTTGTTTCCCCACTCCCCCCAATTGTCCCAATCCCCAACACTCCAGTTCTCCCCTGAGAACTCACCCACACGATCCCAGCCAGCACCTGCCACAGCCACAGCCAGGAGGATAATAGTGGCCCCATTGTCCATCATGGAGGGAGATGCGGGTCAGGCACCAGATCCCACACCAGTCACACCTGTGGCACAGCAGCCCATACAGCAGACCAGCACCGAACGCCGCCGTCCACGCACTTCCAGCAGTGGCAGTGCTTTACCATCACGGGAGCCCAGCGTCTTCCAGGGGCTAGAGGGGAGCATGGTCCGGATACAGCGGATGCAGGCCAAATACATCCTTGCCTGTCACCGGCAACTGCGACAGCACAACCTGCAGATGGGGGAGTTAACAAAGGGGATTGTTGACTTAGTTGCAACCACCCGGGAAATAGGCACAGGTATGGGCAGAATGACAACTGCCATGACACAGCTGTGTGCAAAGTTGGACCAACATGAACACATACGGCGCAGGGATGCCCGAGTACAGAACCGGGGAATCAACAGGCTTGCGGCATCAACAGCCCTGCTATGCCGCCGTGGGGCAAATATGGAGGAGTGCCTCACTAATAACACTGCTGAGGTGACCAGGGGCTTGGCCCGCATCACCAGTGCCATGGAGGCACTAATTATTTCAAACACTGTAGTCAATCCTGCCCTGGACGTGGCAGAGGCTGGGGACAGCAGCAGCCGCAGCAGTCCTGCCAGCACACTGTCCGAGCCGCGCCGGAGCACCAGGCGCTCGGCAGAGGCAGCCGGACACGCTGAAGGGGGGAGGCGCATCCCAGTGGGTCAGCCAAGCGCAGCAAGAAATAAGACTGCCAGTGTGGGTGATGCAACCATGCACAGTTCCTGACCACCGATTGTTTTCTTCTTGTTCAATTGTTGCACATCAGTGCTGTCACGTTGTTCCTACATTAAAAAATAGCATTTCTTCACTTTCACGACATGTTTGTGCATCTGTACTCACTCAGAAATAGTTGTCTGTTATCTCCTCACGTCTGTACCTCCCATCACTTGGTGTAGAGACTCCTGCAGGTTGTGTTAGTGGCACAGCTGTGTCATCGTCAGGGTCCTCGTAGTCAGACAACTCTACCTCTGTGCCCTTCTTGACCGCAAGGTTGTGCAACATTGCACAGACAGCAATCATCTTGCAGCAGGTGATGGGGGTATATTGTCTAGCACCTCCGCTCTTGTGCAGGCATCTGAACCTGCTTTTCCAGATGCCGAAGGTCCGTTCTACTACATTCCTTGTGCTTTTGTGTGCACGGTTATACCTCCTTTGGCTGGGTGTTGAGGGGTTGAGGTAGGGGGTGAGTATGAATGAGCGGAGGGCATATGCACTGTCGCCTAGAAGGAAAAGGGGTAACATTACTCACATGCATACATGTACTTCACACAGCTATTTGGGTCATGGGGGTCTGACACTGTGTCTTACCTAGGAGGTATCCTTCACCAAATTCCCCTGCCGTCAGCCGTGCATAAATTCCGCTATTTTGAAAGATGTAGGAGTCATGGGTACTCCCTGGGAATTTTGCTACCACGTCAGTGATGACACACTTGGCATTACAAATCACCTGCACATTTATGGTGTGCGTTGACTTCCGATTACGGTATATATATTCTGTGTCAGCAGGGGGACAAATCGGAATGTGTGTGCCATCTATGCAGCCAATGATGTGGGGGAATCTTGCCATCTGATAGAAGTCTGTGTTTGTCTGTACCAGTTCTGCATGGGTTGAAGGGAAGGAAATGTAGTGGTCCATCCTTTGTATCATGGCGTCTAGGAACTTATGGAAGAACCTTGACAGGCTGCTCTGGGTCACCCCTCCTGCCACAGCAACTACACTTTGATAGCTGCCAGACGCAAGCAGGTGTAGGCTGCATAGCACCTGCACGTGCACTGGGATTGCGTGTGCCCTTGGGGTGGGGTACTGCAACAGGGGTTTGAGGTCCCTAATGAGCTCCATTATGGTCTCTGGGTCCAGCCTGTACCTCTGTAGGATCTCTGCATCTGTCAGCATGAACAGGGTGATCCGCTGTCTATACACCTGCTCCTGTCTCAGCCATTCCCTCTCTCCTTCCTGCTGTAGCCGTAGCCGTCTTGCTATGACATAAAAAGCTGCCATGGTGCAAGCAGCAATGCATTTTGGGTCCTTTTTTGTAGGTTGCACCTGGTTACCACCTGATTCCAATCCATGGTAAATACCGATTTTTAAATACCGATTTTGACGCTAAATCGGTATTTCAGAGCTTTCCTACATCTCACTCTTCAGTTTTTCACACAGAATTGGTTTTATACCGAATCGGTAAAATTGCCGAATCGATATATTTACCGATCGGTATTTTTATCCGGATTCGGAGTTTTTCCGAATCGGTATTATACCGATTCGGAGATTTTTCCGATTCCATGATTTTTACCGATTCGGTTTGTTACCGAATCGGTATATTTGCCGATTCGGGGATATTTCCGATTCGGTATTCTACCGAAACGGTTACCTTACCGAATCGGAATTTTTACCGATTCGGGCGGTTTTCTGACTGCTACATCCCGAGGGCTCGATACCGATCGGTAACGGCCGAAAATACCGATTTTCGGCCGTTACCGACCGACCTACATCGGGCCCTTAGACCCTAGAAAAATCGATCATGAGAGCATGTGAGATAATAAAATCAAATCCAGGACTTGAGCCTTATTTTACCTTGGTCAACGATCCGTGGGAGAGATCTTTGCTTACAAGGTTTAGACTGCGACTGGGTTTAAATCGGTGTAGTATATGTTTTCCTTCTGGGCAATATGACTGTAATTCCATTATGACGTAATCACCCTGCAAACCTTGGACCATCTGATATTATTCTGCTCGAAGTATCACTACCCGCGTCAAAGTTACTTGGTCCCTATTTTAAATTTAAGGGCTTTTAATCAGTATAGGCCTGCTGTTTTACACTTACAGATTTTGACAGATCCAACTGTTATATCAGGTGTCGCATCCTTTATAAAATGTGCTATAAAACTGAATGCTGCTATACACATGTAAATATCATACTGTATGAACTAAAGTAAGAAGTCCCTTTTTATCCTTCAAAAAGTTTTAAAGACTATGTATTACATAACGTTATTGTAAATAATTGTATACCTATTTATAATATTTTTGTTTTATGACGAGTGATGTGTCGATGGTGATTTTAACTTGTACTTTTATGATTATCAATTAATAATCGAATAAAGAATTACTTACTTAATACATATCCTTACCATCTTTGGGAAAATTAAAAAAGGAGGTAACCTGATGCTTGCGTTTGGTTGGTAGTCTGGCTGCAATAGTAAGCGTTGAATGTCATGCTTGAAGTTTACAGAGGTTTTCTAGTTGTGATGCTGTGAACTTGCAGCTGTATCTACCGAAACAATTAGTAAATTAGTGTGGATAGGGTTGGAGAATTATCAGATACCATCCTGCTGTAAGGTGACCTGAGTATGAATGAGCCATTTACTTCGAAACAGCCAAGTCTTTACAGCACTCCTGAAACCTAGACGTGTGCTGGTAGTGAATTAGAAATAAATAAATAAGAACGGTCCCTATGGGGGAAGTGCAAGCTTCAACTTTCGCTACAACTATACAATACCATCACTTGGTTGCTTTGAACAGGAATTTAACATAATGTATTCAGTTCATTTAAAACAATGAGCTTAAAGATACAGCTTTTTAACATGTGGTAATATAACGAGGCACTCCAAAAATACCATGGTGCAGTGAAAGTGGAAATAGTAAGTTAAAGTGCGCAAGTGCTACACAGAAAGCATATGTGCAAGTGACTGATATGAATAACATTGTTAAATGTCACTCAATATCAGACTGACATGTTCCAAATCAAATAAAAAACAGTCTAATAGTATTTTTGTCGATGTTTCAACCCCATTAAATCACTTATGTATGGGTCATCATCAGGACGAAAATGATTTTTGGAGGCACCACAAATAGTGGTAATCCCTTGCACAGATTTATAATCCAGTGATTTGAGGGACTAATCCTAACTAACTCCGGTAGCACGCGTCAACAAATCGAAAAGTGGATTCCATATGGAGCAAGATTGAATGGAAAGTCCATTCACCGTCAAAAGATCTAAAGGATAAAGAAATGTCAATTTCCATCCAGCCACAGCCAGTAGTGAAGACGACTGACCGCTGTGCTGAAGAAACAGCACCGATCGTACGACTGTATTTTTTCTACGGGTGGGCGTAGTTCATGAAGTAGCGCTACGCGAAGCTACGCGAAGTGCACTTCGCACTATGCGAGCTACGCGTAGCACTACGCGAACTGCGTAGTAGCATGTTCGCACTGTGCAAGATGTCGTTTTCAATGATTGCACAGTGCGGACAAGCATCTGGCACTGTGCAATCATTGAAAACGGCATCTTGCACAGTGCGAGCTGTACTTTTCCGCTGCTTGAGTAGATTTTTACTCGAGCTGCAGCTTTCTCAATGCAGACTGGTAGATTCTCATTGTGAGCGGTCGCGAGCATGCGCGACCACTCGCAATGAGAAACATGACCTCCCCGCATTGAGAATCTCGTCTGGAGGTTTATTTTCCATGCTCGCGATTGGCAACTTAATGTTGCTGATCGCGAACAAGGAAAAATTCTCCCGAGGATGTAATTTTGCTTGCTCGCGGTCGCCAACTTGACGTTGAGAACTGCGAGCAAGCAAAAAATGACCGCTGCACTACGCTACGCTACGCATGTTCGCACTGTGCTACATGCAGTTCGCGTAGTGCGAAGTTGAGCAAACCTCGCAAACTACGCAAGCGTAGCGTAGTGCTTTGCCCAGGGTTAATTTTTTCCATTTGACAGACATTGCCATTTCTTTCCTCCTGTGTGACTCATGCAACGAGCCTTTCCACATGATAATGTTAGATTTCAGTTGGTGGCGGTGAGATGCCGGGCTGGGCTGTGTCCAGAGACAATTGTTAGAGGGTCCTTACTGGTGTTCCTGGAGCCCTCCATGGACTGACTCCCGGCGGTATAAGGTAACCTGAGAGAGTGTGGTGCAGGAGAGAGCCAGAGAGACACCAAACAAGCACGTAGTTGCAGTTGACTGAGCTGCCTGCTCAGAACAGCGAAAACCAAAACACAAGGGTGCTGGTGGAAAGAAGATTGTATTTACTCCCAGCTCTGCCATAAGCTGTGATAAAGTGAAGACAGAGGGGTCCAGCAAGCCATGCCTTCCTCGATATGAGGGCGCGCGTGCACTTTACAACCTCGTGCAGGTCTTGAGGTCCACTATGAAGGCGATAGCAAGGAAGATATCAGCTAAGGGTGTAGCAAAGGTCATCGATATAGACAACAGGCTTCATAGATGAAAGGGTATTTTGAAGTCTGCCTCCAGCAGTTGCAAAAGCTCAGCATCAATTTCCCTTGCCTGGGTGGAAGCTGGTGTGGAAGTATAGGGCAGATTGGCAGCTGGTTCTCCATGGATGTTGTGAATGTTGTCCACAAAGCAACAGTGACAGCATTAACTTTCTCCAGTGAATATGCTGCTTGGTTAGCAGTAGAGGCTGGCACGGATCGGGCGTGGCGGTGCGGGGTCGAGGGGAGGTAAGGGGATTAAACGTACCTTACCGCCGCTGTTAGAAATGGGATCTCTGGTTGGCTAAGGCATGCGCCAAAGCCAGGCAGAGACCACCACTCTAGTCAGGACAAGGAAGTTACACACCAAAGATAACCCCTGCTC
Organism: Lissotriton helveticus; assembly: GCF_964261635.1. Classification (NCBI taxonomy): domain Eukaryota; kingdom Metazoa; phylum Chordata; class Amphibia; order Caudata; family Salamandridae; genus Lissotriton; species Lissotriton helveticus. The sequence continues at coordinate 376,193,708 of NC_136060.1, forward strand.
ACCCCCTTGGTAGCTTGACACGAGCAGTCAGGCTTATTCCGGTGGCAATGTGTAAAGCGTTTGCGCAACACACACACACAGCAGCAAACTACTAGGCACACCACAAAATGACCCCAGACAAGGTTATATAAAAAAAAGCCTTTGTATTATCATAAAACACATTAGATCATAATCACACAATGTACATTGTGACAACCGGCACTGGGCCGTATTTACAGGGGATTATATACACCTGACAGGGCAAATTGGGCCAGCGTCAGAACCATCACAAAGTGAAATTAGCAAATGTAGAACATATAATAACTGAAGCACAAATTATAGGTGTAAAATACAACCAGTAATTACTGGTAAAGTTAGGAACTTAGCATGAGATCCTGCAACGTAAAACAGAGGATGCATAAATCACCTTGCGCCTGAATCACCTGAGGCATAAAAATACATTAGGCCAAAACCTCATTAGCATCACACGTTAGGCACCAACCTCTTACGTAAAAAGCACATTAGGCAAGGATCATCGTGCATAAACACATTACGTAATAATCATCATAACCACAGTGTGCCCCAATTGAGGGCACACAACCTGGAACTGGCCCCAGGTCAACAGGCCTCTCACAGGGCTCCAACGCCCTATGTCCAACAATGTCAGGGCTGGCTGCAAAAGCAGCAAAGTAAAGTGCGCAAAACTGGCCTAAATGTGGCAGCTGCCCACTAATTGCTGGGCAGCTGTGTAAATGAGTACAGGCACTGTGCGTATGTGAGTCCCGCTCTGGAACTCTGACAATTAACTATGCCCCAAACGTTGCAGCTGCCTGCGTTCTCACAGGACAGCTGGGGGAGCCACAAAACAGGCACTGGCTCTACTTGTGCCCAAGCAACCCAGCAGGGCTCCTCCGGGAAAGCAGAAAATGAGGTAAGAATGCCACCAAGGCGCTGCCGCTGCCCACTGTCAGGTGGGGCAGCGGGAAAGAAAACGGAGCACAGGCACCAGCAGTGCCCGAGGTTTGGTCACAGGGGCGGGCACCAACAATGTGCCCCATCCCACCCCCCAATCACCATAACACTGAGCCCCACTCACCGGGCTGTTGCGGAGGCTCTCCCGACTTCACTGGGGGGGTCACACAAAGGCAGGGTAGGTTCCCGCCTCAACCAGGCTCCTTCGGTGTCTGCTTCGTTTTCCACTTCCCGGAGCGACGTCTCTGCCTTGTTCCTCCTGGGTCAGCACCGCTCGGCTCTCCTCAGCTCATGGGAGCCCAGCTCAGCGTGTGCAGGCTTTTGGAGTCCTTTCAGGCCTTCCCTCTGTCAGGCGGCTCTGGCCTGACTTCCGGGTTGCCGCAGGCAGACGCGGTGGCCCTCCTTACGGCGATCTCTCTTCTCTCGTGGCCATGCAGGGTGGGCACCCGCCTTCACAATCGCACCACAATGCGGGGTAGGATCCCGTGGACAGCGGCAAACTGCAGGGTGGGCTCACACTGACAGCAGCAAAGAATGCGGGGTGTGCACCCGCTACTGAATTATGCATAAAGCTGGGTCTGTAGCACAGGGGGGAATCCCAATGCTCGGGATACCCTCGGCAGGCACCTCTGCAGTGCGCTGCCAGACACCAGCTCTCCCCAGCAAAAAAGAGCAACTCGCTCTTAAAAATAAAAGCAAAGCAGTTTTCAGGATGCCAACAAAGTGCTTCTCCAAGTAAAAGCAAACGTCCAAAATCCAGGGGAGTCCTTTAGGATGAAGGCGGTAAAGGCTGGGCCTAGGCAGGCCAACTCACAGGGCCCTCCTGCAGGGAGGCAGTCCCTAGTGGCGGTTCCTCATGGAGCCCACCAGCAGCAGGCCCCCCTCAAGTCAGGAGAAAAACACAACATTTTCATGGGGTCACAGCCCCTTCTTTTATACACCCTTTTCCTTTGTGTCACAGCACAGGGCTTGGGGAACCTGACGCAACTGGTTCAGGGGGGAATTGGAACAGTTTGTTTACCAGGATCCTCTTCCCTATTGTTGGGTGGGGGCTCGTCATCAGACACACCACAGGGGGGGCGGAGCCAGCATTCCCTAAGGCAGGCTCACTCCTATTCAGGGACCAAGGACCTCCCCTCCCACTACTCAGAATGCAGATGTCCCTATTCAGCCTAGCGCTGACTCATCCTGCCCCTCCTGGAGCTACTCACACCTCACCAGCCCCTGTCACTCAAAAGCCAGACATGCATTTCACATCAGGCAGGCAGACACATAGCACACAGAAATGCCAACTTCTAGAAGTGGCATTTCTCCACCAGTCACCATAAATCTGCGCACACCATTGTGCAGCATTTATTCTTACGAGTTCATACATACTAAACTCGCCCCGGCATTCCTCTCATACCAGGAATTATCATGGACACACATATCCCCCATGCATTCCTATAGGAGGGCAGGCCAATCTCACCACACGCATTCAGAGCGCACACGCACTTTACACTGGGCCACAGTGTTAAAGTGCGCAGAGGCCAAAAACTACCAATATCAGGTCACAGAAAAGGCAAAAGGTTTAGGGGTGAACCTGCCAAAAGGGCCAAGTCCAACAGCCGCGTTGTTCCGTCGTCTCTCCTCGTGTCGGGAACTGAACAGGAAGCAGGTAGAAGCAAGCCAGGCTCCCTGACCAATCACAATGCTGCAATGCAGCTTTGTAATTGGTCTGATCTAACCACAGTGGTTCGAGGCTCAGCCAGTGACTGGGGGCCCGAGTATGTTCTCCACGCAGGCTGTAATGCAGCCTGCATGGAGAACGTGCGAAGTGCGCATGACTGTTTGGGCGGCTCGAGAGGGTGCCACCACTCCACCCCTGCCCTGATCCGTGAGCAGAGCAGACCTGCCCCGTCACGCAAAGCTGCTGCAGCAGGACAAAATAAAATGATAATAACATTACGTTATTATCATTTTATTTTTTCTTTCTTTCACTGCTTCAAAGCAGTGGGGTGCCTTCGTGGAGCAGCCGCCACTGTTGGTTAGGGCAAAAAGGATGTGCATGGAATTGGATTTCTCATGGCTGATTAAGTGCACAATTTATATTGAATTCATTGATGCAGCATTTGCAGAAAGAAGATACATTTTGTTATACACTATGCACATCCATAATGAAGAATGACTTATGCGGTTTTAACCTTATGCGTGGAATCCAGTGCTTTGGTGACTCAGCATCTGCCTGCTCCCCTCACTAGGTCAGGCCTAGACACAGCTTTAGCTATCTTGAAAGTCTCGTTTTTCCCCAAGCAAACATAATAAAACTACATACAAATGTACATATACACAGGTGCTTTGGGTCAGTCCTCATCATCCATTGGTTTATTCAAGTGTCAGTCCACTTCATCCATTGGCTGTTTTGCACTGAGTCACAGCACTTTTCCTAAACATGTGCCCAGCCACTTGAAAAGGAATACACTTTAGCGCCAAGGCTGGCACGTTTTGGCTGCTGGGTCACTCCCTTCATTTTATAATATTTATATTTTTGTCATTCATTTTATATATTGCATTTGCTCGCAAAAAACATGCATGGTTGCCCTGGTCAGATCTATGGGCTTTGGCAATTCTTGTTTTCCGTAATTAAACGAGCCAGTGCCTTCAGTTGCACTACAATCAGTCATGTGCGTGCTATTTGTGTGTCAAGGAAATATTTGTTACTAGGAACCAGATGTTGGGATAAATACAGCATTGCGAAGCGCCTTCAAATTGAAAGAAAATAAGGCAAAATTTCCCCAGCCTCTATTTTTATTAACTGTGTTCAGATGGACAACTCAGCGTTAGTCATAAACAACCTGTAGCATTTGGTTAGATATGTTAAGCTATAAAAATATCAGAAAAGGAAGTGGCGACTCTAAGGCTGTTAATAACTGGGGACTTTTCAGAGTGCATGTGTTTCCACTGCATAGAGCTGTTAATGTCAGGGTCATTTCTATGCTTATCATGCTTATCTAACACTGTGGAGGAAAGGAGGAGCCGATGCCTTATGCAAGTACCACTTGTTGAAATGTGCAGAACCTGGTTATGAGATGGGAGGTTCTCTTGCTTCCTGTCCTGGTTTCATTCTGTTAGGCCCAAAAGATGTCAAGGATGCTTCTGTTATGTCATGCTGCTACAGTGTTTATGTATAGCTCATCTTTCATATATTTTTTGGTCTCCTGGTGCTTTGGGTTCTTGGGCAGCCTTGCTGTCTGAATTAGTGGCACTTTTAAAAGACCCCATCAGTGAGATCAATATAATTGCCGGAGAGCACTTTTTGACGTTCAGGGGTGCCTTTGAAGTTTAGGGCGAGATTTTAGCAGAGGAGAAGGTGAAAGGTTTTTCTTCAGATCTGAGCTCTGTAGGAATTTAAGCTGTGGGATAGACAGGTTTTTATTCTGCCATTTATGTATGGGATAAAGTACTCGCTGATATGCATTCTAAGGATATTGCAAGTGACTGAACAGTTCTGTCACTATATAGAAGAATAAGACCAAAGGTCATGGAACTTGCAATAGTCTTTAATGAACAATAGGGAGTATTTTATTCCTTATAACACAAGGTCATATCATCACCCATCCCACAAACTCATGGGGACATATTTACAAGAAAATGTCGGAGCGCGGAGCTGCGCCAAGTTTGGCAGCATCGCGCTCTGACATTTTCAAACGAAGGAATGCGCCGTATTCACAAGCATCCCTGTGTTTTCCCTAGTGCTTGCACTAAATTTAGCTGCCTAGCAGCTACGTGTAGGAAGGCATGCCTTCCTGTACATAAACAATCACTAATGGAGATTTGTTACTTCTATGTGTAGTGCATTCTGCAGCACATATAGAAGTAGCAAATCATTATTATTTAATGATTGTTTATGTGCAGGATGGGACCCCTTCCTGTACATAAACAATCATTATTGGCATTGTGCTCTTTCTATGTGTGCTGCAGACATAGAAAAAGCAAAGACCAGGAGAAATATTAGTATTTCTCCATTCTAACGCCTGCTATTGCACATCCTTGTAAATCTGGGGCAAAGTCAAAAGCAATGAGTGTTGCGGTGGAACACCCACAGCAACACCCATTGCACACCCAGTTTATGCTAAGTGACACATGTAAAGAGGCCTTATTTACAAGGCAGCGTTAAGCCACAAAAAGTTGCCTTACGCCACTTGGTAAATATGGAGAAGGGCATATCGCCACCAGAACGTTGTTAAAAGTGATGCTATGGTGGCGATATCCCCTTGTAAATATGCACCATGGTGTCTTGCTCCTTCATATGAAGGAGATAGTATAGTTGCAGATATGCAGACCAGAAGCAAAATTTGTAGTGCAAAATGAAGCACGCCAAAAAGCAATCATTAATTTCTTGTAAGAAACATAATAGTAACCAGTTTAATGTTACTCATTTAAAAAAGGCAGAAGCTCAAAATGAGTAGTGACATGCAAAGATATTCTTTATATTTAGTAATGAAGTATAGTGTGCAAAACTTAAGATACTGCTATAGATCTCGTTGTGCTTATCAGTGTTCATTTTAGAAAAAAATATCAACACAACAAGTGCTTAAACTGCAGCTGTATTGATGCTCCGTGACCTGCTTTTCACCTAGACTGCTGGCTCTGGCACCATGCATTATGACATCACAATTACTTCCTGCAGTTGAGCACCCATGTCTTTTTCTTTTCACAGGTGACTAGAAACGTCACAACTCGACTGTAATAAGGAAATTAGAGACATGCGTTTACACTGGGCATGCTTTCAATAATCCTTAGGATCTGTAAATGTATTAAGTCATTTAGTTTAAAGATCGGCATTGCCAAGTGACATTAGTTTTTTTTAAATAGATGATATTTCTTAACTTAAAAAAATAATGTTTGTAACCCACAGCCCCTTAGCTGGAATTACAGTAAAAAATATTCTTGCCTGAATCCTGCTGGGCCGTACACGTATCTTACGTATGACACCGTTTATTCATGCTTTACTCAATTGTATGTGTAGATTTAGGGTCTATTGTAGGGCTTCTTTTGTATCATTGTTTGCAGTGGCCCTCAGGGAATGAGTCATTTATTCGGGTTGTAGTCTCACATAACATCCTGACCCCAGGGTGTAATAACACGTTTAGCCCCTACCTATTTTTACGCAGGACATAAGTACTCCTGTGGAGGCTTTTTATTTTTTTTTAAAGTTCTGGGACTTGCTTATACTCTCGGTCCATATCTTCATATTTAACACACGGTACAATTACCGTGGTCTTGAGTGATTCAAGGAAAAATATCTAACTGTAAAACAAAAAAACTTGGCGGCAACAGGCAGTCGGGTATTTATTCCCCAGAGAATCAGCGAGCAGGACCCAGCTATACATGTAAGCCCCCCCCCCACCCCCCCCCCCCTGACTCCCGGGGCAGACCACCATCTCACCCGAGTAGGGTGTCCAACTGGAATGCATGCATGGGGTATTGGTCTTGATCGGCTCAATCCGCCGATAAAGGTGCACAATCCATCTATTCCTCAATAATATCCAATGAGCACACATAGTTTCAACCCGTACCTGTCCCCTGAGCTCACACCTTGGGTTGCAACCCGTCTCACTGTCAGTGTTCCCCCCCTCAAACACCTCACATCTGCAATCTTTACACAATGTAAATCAGACAATCAAGGGGTCTTTCTTTGGTGTCCAGTGTATGGCAAAGCAGCGTTTAGCCAGCACTAGTGATGGCGCGCGGAGTTACCTGCTCAAATACCATACTCACCTGGGCCCATAAACATACACACTTTGAACAGGTAATCTGGCTTTTACAATTTGCCAATCAGGATTTTATTTTACTTTAGGACTTGTATCTATACACATTTGACTTACCAATCCGTGTCACCTGTATTTGAGTCCTAAGGGATCAAGAGTGTTTGAATAATAGGTTGAACAATAACATTTACCTTCATAAAATAAACACAGATAATAATAATCAAAATGAGGAACTGTAGAAATATTGCGAAATTTCTATTGGACATTGATACCTAGGAAGGGTGAGAAAGGGAAACATTACAATGACATACCTACACGGATTTATATTTACCTAGAATGGTGTGAAGACCAACCCTGGCCACGGGCTGGGACAAAGAAACAGGACTCTCGACAATTCAGGTGCCAACAGGACAGGTGCAGATCAGGATAAACAAGTGCAGACCCATGCGAATCAGGACAGGACAGATGCAAGTCAGGACAGGTACCCTAAGCTAAGTGCAACCCCAGCGTCACACCCCTCTCTGCGGCTAACAGTCGGACCCCGATTGGATTATCGAATCTTCCCCCTCAGCAATTCCAGATTCCCGCAGCACCTCTGCTCTCGATTCTTCTGACAGAGTGCTCCGCCAGCACCTCTGCTCTCGATCTCCTATAGCATGCGTTGGGTTAGTGACAGGTCAGCTATTTGGACAAGTCGGACAATCTAACTAGTTAAGCCTACCTTAGTTATACCATTTTCCAGGGCAATGTACCACCCCCCCCAGTATTCCAAATTCATGTCTTCCCTTGGTTTGATTGGTCAAAAGACGAGGAGAGGTCATCACACCATACCAGTTATGAGATCATCTTCATTCAATATTTAGATCAATGTTCCTGCCCATAATTTTTATTTTCCCATGCACTTTTATTCCACCCAGCAATAAATGTTTCAAATTTATACAATTTGTATTCAATCAGTTCCTCTTGAGGGGTCAGGCGGTTAAACTCCCAGGAATATTACAAGTAAGTCTGAACTTGGCTGCTTTTCAATGCCAATGCTTCAGAGTTTTAGAGTTCCTCTGCGCTGACGCAGCCTTTTCAAGATGGGGTTCAGAAATTCTCGTCAGGCCCAAATATGAGCTAGCAGCAAAGTCAAAGAGAAACAATTTAAAACAAAGACTAAATAAATGCACTGTATACCACTTATCTCTAATCTAATCCTATCACTTTATTTTAACTACAGCATTAATAGTTACGCAGAACGAACACAGCTTAGTCAAAGCAGCAGCAGGTGCTTTAGTATGCAAAACATGAAGCGGCCATCTTAATTGCACTGCGCAGCTGCAAAGAAATTCCCACCAAAGCGAAAGACGACACACCACGAGAGTGTGGCAGACGCATGCGCAGTAAAGTTCCTGCGTTTTCGTCGGCCATATTAAGTCATTCAGGTTATTGTTAGTAAAAGCACATAGGCAAGCTTCCACTAGATACAAAAAATGTCTGTAGTGCAATTATTAGTTAGACAAAACATATTGATTAGTACATTATATGTTATTTCAACAGGGCTGAATACAAGCAAGTCTATTTACGCACGAAAATTTGCTCCATCACTAATCCCAGGAGGGAAAATCCGTGTTGCATAAAGACCCCCGTTTTGGGGACCGGGAGGACTCCCAGAAGACAATGTATAACCGACCCCTCAACATGGACCCCGTGACTTCCTGCAGCACGTGGAATACTTCTGCCCAGTATATCTGGAGTCAAGCACAATCTCAAGTCATGTGTTGGAATGCTGCAGGTTCCGCACCATATTGGGGGTATGTCGGGGAGTGGGCTACATTAAACCTTGACAGTCGTTTAGATGTCAGATACGTACGATGCAAATAATAAAACTGCGTAAGCTTAAAGCGTGCGTAACTAGCTACCTCCCGGACCTGTGCAAATGCTCATCGACACTCCTCCTCTGTGGGTGGCACAGGCAGGTCAGCCATCCATCTATCTTGGATATTTGAGACACCAACCTTATAGTTTGCCTTCAGGGTGCTATATATGTGGCAGATCAGTCCCCTAGAGGATCCTGGATCAAGTCATAATGTCAGAGTATGTGGTTCTTCAGCTCGTCTGAGAATATTACCCATACCTCGAGAGCTGTGCGAGATATATTTGCATATTGCAAAAAGTGAGCATCCAGCACTCGATACCACTCCTTCCCATCTGCAAAGGAAAGGAAAGTCCCATTAAGGTACAGGTCCCCAGCCGCCACACATCTCCCTCATACCACCTCGCCAGGTCCTCTCGTATGGAGGATTGATACATTCTTCAAACTTTGCTTGATAGGGGTCCTGTGAAAAGAGATTATATATTTTTACAGCAACCCAGTGAAAGAAAAAAAAACTATTTGTTATATTTTACAAAAGGGTTCACCAAGGCCTTTCACCGATGTATTCACAGAAGCATGCAGTTTTAATGAGAAGAAAACTGGGCTCTAGTTCTAAGCTAGATTCTGGATGCAAGACTGGTAGCTAAGGATACCAGTCCAGTTAGTCCATTTGTCTGTCCACCTGACACCTGTGCCCTGAGAGGCTGCCAGTGCTGGAGCACAGTTAGTCAAAGATAGAAGATAAGGTGGGTTTGTGGTCAGGAATAGTCACATCTTCTGTGTCTGTGTGGGGCTCATGCGGCTGTGCACTGTGCAGTGTGTGAACGCACAAGCAGCCATCACAGTTAGTATTGCTGGTGGTGTGAGGTCCATGCTCTGGAAGATGGACCAAGGCCTGTGTGACCCACAAGATGAGCAAATACCATCACCGGTGTGAGACAAGATACCACAGAGAGCTCCAGAGTCCGCTATGGACACCGACACGCAAGATGCGTGACAGGAAGCACGTGGCAGTGGAAGGAAGAAAACACAGGGCTAAGGTGGAGAAGCATCGTCCCACTGCTTTTCAGAAGTGTAAGGAAAAATAAAATTATTATACCTAAATGCTATTATCATTTTATTTTTTCTTGTTTCGGGCACGGCAGCCTGGCGGGGAGGGGTGGGGCTGATCTGCTGAAAGAGCAGGGAGGGGAGGCGTGGTTTTCACTTACTACTTGTGCCTGAATGTTTGACCGGTCGTCTCGGGCCGGCCAAACATTCATGTGCACAACATAGCCTGTTCTTTACCCAGGCTGCATTACAGCCTTTGTGGAGAACATGCCCAGGCCCCCAGTCCCCGTCTAAGCACCGAAACACGGTGGTCAGACCAATCAAAACCCTGCACTGCAGCGTTGTGATTGGCTCAGGGGAGCCTGGGTGCTTCCTGTTCCATTTATCACAAAAAAATCCCTGTGTTTTGTAGCAGCCTTAGATTACTGAGGGGAATAATCCCTGAGGGGTTTCTACAGAGAATGTTTTTGAGGGGCAAGCTCATCAATAAACCAATAACAGTAAGCAACAAAATTTCATTGTGCTAAAGTAATAAGCATGTACGAATAGATAAAAAAATCAATTTGTGATTTATTTCAACCTCCCAAATGGGTTACAATCTAAAATAAATTAAAAATATATTTAAAAAACCTTTTTGTGAAAAGGTTAACCATACAATCTATTTACACTGTAAAAATTATCAAAACAAATCAATGTGCAAAACAAGTCGACGCGGCGTTTCGGTGTCTATTCAATCTTTACACCTTCATCAGGACAAACATATGTAATTCAGAGTATCTACAAATTAAACAACAGAAGTTTAGTGACATTTCTTGTTTAATAGTTTCGTCATCACAGTTTGCTTACTCTTTAAGAATATGTTATAACCCCTTAATGATATCTATCACCATGCGTAGTATTCAAAAAAATTGCCTAAGCAATTTTGGTTACCCCACTGTTCCACAACTGTTCACTATGTTACTATTAGTGAGAAAAGTCTGATACCTGCAATGTGATTACAGAATTAAGTTTAGTCAATTTCTTCAGTTCTTATTGGCTTGGCGTGGACTGGCTTGTGATGATTCAGTCACGCTTGGAAGCTATAAAGAGTATAGAATGATAGGTTATAGCCCCAAATTATATAAGTGACTCAGTTTTAATGGCTTCGTCATTCACTATGGGCCTATTACCTTTTGATTATGCCTCAGCGTTTTCACATTGCACGGAGGAACCACCGTGTATCAGTAGGACAGGATCTCTCAGGTCTGGGATTATATTTGATGTCCTGTGAGAATAAATACATGCCATTCCTTAGATGCTGTCGGAATGTAAGAGGCAAGAGGGGGATATTATGGTACAAGGGGATCAGATAGGTATTAGGCAGTTGGGAGTGCTTATAGTCCCTCTACATTGTACTTACCAACTTAAAATGGTTGGATTTGCCGGTGTGCTTTTTGAATTTATGCACCTCCACTTTGCAGTTTCAGTTCAATGATATCTTTCGGCCTGATTAATATAAAGTTAATTTTACAGAAGTTTACTCGAACTTGTAATCTTCTCTGGGCTCTCTATTTGTATTGTTGCTTATTCTTAATTAAATTGCGCTTAAGCGTCATCAAGGAATTTGTATACGCTAGACCTATCTCATTTTTGCATGAGGGATATTTCTAGCAATTACCCCCGTCATGGTCTAGTGAGGATACAATACTTCCTCAAACTTTTCTATTCAACCGATTAAAGGTCCGGGCAACATGAACAGGGAAGAGAGATTAGCTCTAAAAAATTTGGAAAATAATCAAAACCTGACGATCAAACCAGGTGATAAGGGAGGAAGCATCGTACTCATGCAAACAGAGGAATACAACTATAAAATGATGCTCCTCTTAAATAATTCTGAACATTATTGTAAATCCAATAGGTCAGAGTGGGATGCATTGATCCATAGGGTAAACACCCTCCTCAACTACGCTAAGGAAGATGAAATCATCTGTATGGATGAATACAAATTCCTTAAAAATGAGACTCCGGTCATCCCTGCCCTATATGGGCTGCCTAAAGTACACAAGAATATAACCAATCCCCCCATGCGGCCCATAGTGTCCAGCATTAACTCTATAACTGAACCCTTAAGCAAATACATAGATAGGTTTCTCCAACCCATCGTTAAGAACCAAAAAGCCTATATAAAAGACACCACCCATATGATTGATAAAATAGAAGGTACACCCTACAATTCCTCAACCCAATGGCTGGTGACTTTAGATATAGAGGCCCTCTATACAAATATCCCACAAGATGATACCATCAAAATGTTAGAGGGCCTACTAAAAATCGGGGATGAGGATCTGAACGATCATTCAACCTTCATTATAGAATGCGCGGAAATCATTTTAAAGAATAATATTTTTTTATTTAAAAACAATTTCTTTAAGCAAATCAAAGGGACCAGCATGGGCGCAACCTGTGCGCCGAGTCTGGCCTGTCTCTACGTGGCAGCCTTCGAAGAGAAACATATATACAATGACATGGCACCCTTCTGTGAAAATATAACATGTTGGTCGAGATACATCGACGACATTTTTTTCATTTGGAGTGGTACGGAGGAGACACTGATTGAATTTATTACATGGTTAAACCTAGGCGATCAAAATCTGAGATTTACCTCAAATTACAATAAAGAGACCATTGAATTTCTCGACATCAAGATTAGAGTAGAAAACGAAGTCCTTGGGGTAGATCTCTACACAAAACCGTCTGATAGAAACACCCTTCTGCATTATAAAAGCAATCACCCTAGGAGCCAAAAGGATAATATTCCTTTTGGACAATTTTTAAGAATAAGACGCAATTGCAGCAATATTAAGGACTTCGAGAAACATGCCAGTACTCTATCAGAAAAACTAAAGAATCGAGGATACCCCAGGGGTTTAATTAAAAAGGCGTACAAACGCGCAAGATATTATAACAGAGAAGCGCTGTTTGAAAAAGACAAACAGAGGTCTGACAAAACGAAAGACCAACTAATCTTCGTGACTAACTATAGTGTGGCCAGTAATAAAATAAAGAACATCATTAATCGAAACTGGTCCCTTCTTAATGACAGACAGGGAGTAAAAATTCCAAAACCAATGTTTAGTTTCCGCAGAAATAAAACCATAAAGAACTGTTTGGTACATACTTTCATAGAGAACAAATTGGAAACTCATACAACTATCCAAAAAACACCTCTACCAACAGGCAACTTTGCTTGCAATATGTGCTCCAACTGTGAGTCCCAAGTAAAAGGGAACACGATCTCCCACAATGGCATAAATCATAAAATTAAAAGCTTTATAAATTGTAGGACCAAGAACGCGATTTATATGATCAGATGTCCATGTGACAAAGTCTACATCGGAGAGACAGCCAGGGAGATCAGAACACGAATAACGGAACACAAATCCGCAATTCGCACTAAGAAAAAAACTGCCCCCCTAGTGGAACATTGGCTTACCCAGAACCATAGTGTCGAAGATTTAAAATGGTGTGGAGTGGAAGCCATCACTCAGAATATAAGAGGTGGTGACAACACCACCAAAAGAAAGAAAAGGGAAAAATTTTATATGTCCTTGTTTAACTCCTTTAGAACCGGTTTGAACAACAGAGAGGAATGGGAGAGACTTATTTTATAAACAGAGACTCGTGCATTAAACTGAGGTGGCTAGACAAAACAGGAAACTGTAGCCCACTAAGGTTGGAGTAAAACGGGGGGTCTTTTATAAATTGGCTTATGCCCACATAAAGCAAATCATGAGATTAACAATGCTTAATAACATATGTGTATCATGTACAAATTCCGCCAAGTGACCATCGATATATTGACCACTATAAATCCCCTATACTGTTCGGACCAAACAACCACCGAATGTAACATTTAAGGTTGGACTTATTTCTTCCATTGTGTTCGACAGCGTTGGTGTATATATATGGAATGTATTATCCAATAAGATAATTTAAATGGTGCAGTATTGATATGGTTTTATCCATAGATAATTAAGTGCTTTATTAAATCACTGCATTATAAACTCTGTTCGATGTTAATTAAGACACAATGCATGCATGTATAAATATGGATAAGATTTAGTGCACAAATATGGGGCATGTTAAAAACGTAATATTTCATGCATTAGCAAATACACTGTGGAATTTCGAACGAGAAAATTATCCTATGCAAAAAAAAACAAAAAAAATAAAAATAAACTGTTTGCACATTTTTGTATATGTTTGATTATAGTTGGGTAAAGTGAGTAACGGTGTATTAACATACCACCAGGGCAAATGAATAATACGGAATGGTTGCCTATTTCAAGATGACCGAACCACCTTTCAAGTCGTTTGAATACAACCCATGTGACGATTTTAGTCCCTTTTCTCTTTTTTCCCAATCCAAGATGGCCGCGGTAGATGTCGATAGTAATATCTACAATAAGAAAGAATAATGTATAGAAAGCTGAACAGCGGAGCTTTCAAAATAACAAGTGGTTAGTAGGGCGGGATGTATCTTGTCCTGTACAATTGTTCTATAAAACTATCCTCGAGGCTGCCCGAGAAACACTTCCGGGATGACGGCCGGCGAACGCGACAGAATAATGAGCCTAACACTTTTTTATAAATACATGGTAGAATAACTAAGGGTCAGAATACCCAAATAATAACTGAAACTCAAGATATTGGTAGTAGTGGCCGAAAATAGTCTCAGAATGTAGAGAGCCGAGTTCTACTTCCGGGTCAAGACGAGTAGAGCTAGCATAAAAACGCAGTGCCAGGTAGTGTGGTTTTACCCTTTGAATCCACACGAAGGCGAACGCACGGAGGAACAGGGAGGCCGGTCTGTAAACCACAGGTATGTGTCTAGACAGGGTTTTAACTTAATGGCAATATGAAAGGGTGTTACTATGTCCACAGTGAGAACAGGAGCCCCTAATCTTAAATACAATGGATAATTTAACCTCCTAGAAAGTTGATTCTTAATTTCAAGTGTGCTCTTTAAAAACTGTCTCAGGCCAAGACAGACATGCCAAATAGGAGGTTGAATAGAAAAGTTTGAGGAAGTATTGTATCCTCACTAGACCATGACGGGGGTAATTGCTAGAAATATCCCTCATGCAAAAATGAGATAGGTCTAGCGTATACAAATTCCTTGATGACGCTTAAGCGCAATTTAATTAAGAATAAGCAACAATACAAATAGAGAGCCCAGAGAAGATTACAAGTTCGAGTAAACTTCTGTAAAATTAACTTTATATTAACCACTTCGACGCTAATGACAAAGCCAGCTCGTCATGGGTTTTACCTGCCCTGCGCTCATGACGAGCTGGCTTTGTCACAAACAAGCCATTTATTACTTCTTCAGCGCACAGCAGGTAAACGCGGTAGCGCTGAAGCAGTTAATCAGGCCGAAATAAACTTTGTTCTTATAGATATCATTGAACTGAAACTGCAAAGTGGAGGTGCATAAATTCAAAAAGCACACCGGCAAATCCAACCATTTTAAGTTGGTAAGTACAATGTAGAGGGACTATAAGCACTCCCAACTGCCTAATACCTATCTGATCCCCTTGTACCATAATATCCCCCTCTTGCCTCTTACATTCCGACAGCATCTAAGGAATGGCATGTATTTATTCTCACAGGACATCAAATATAATCCCAGACCTGAGAGATCCTGTCCTACTGATACACGGTGGTTCCTCCGTGCAATGTGAAAACGCTGAGGCATAATCAAAAGGTAATAGGCCCATAGTGAATGACGAAGCCATTAAAACTGAGTCACTTATATAATTTGGGGCTATAACCTATCATTCTATACTCTTTATAGCTTCCAAGCGTGACTGAATCATCACAAGCCAGTCCACGCCAAGCCAATAAGAACTGAAGAAATTGACTAAACTTAATTCTGTAATCACATTGCAGGTATCAGACTTTTCTCACTAATAGTAACATAGTGAACAGTTGTGGAACAGTGGGGTAACCAAAATTGCTTAGGCAATTTGTTTGAATACTACGCATGGTGATAGATATCATTAAGGGGTTATAACATATTCTTAAAGAGTAAGCAAACTGTGATGACGAAACTATTAAACAAGAAATGTCACTAAACTTCTGTTGTTTAATTTGTAGATACTCTGAATTACATATGTTTGTCCTGATGAAGGTGTAAAGATTGAATAGACACCGAAACGCCGCGTCGACTTGTTTTGCACATTGATTTGGAAAGAGACGCTGAGGGAGATTACTTGCCCCGTTTGTTGTGGAACTCTGTGGAACTCTGCTGCTCGCCGCTCCCGCTGCGCGGGAGCCGCTTCGCTGTGGGAGGACACCTGTGACCCACCAACGTTGCTGTGACCGTCTGGCTGCCGCCGAGAGGAGGGGAACATCTGTGGAGGCTGCAGGGGTAGCGCGGCAGGGACTCACTATCCCAGGAGTCCCTGCTTGACCACGAGACATCCGGTCAGCGCACCCCTGCGTGCCCCGCCCCCACCGGCAAATCAGCCAAATAGGGAGCAGCTGCGCTTTCCTGCGTGATCCTAATTTTGGAAAGAGACGCTGAGGGAGATTACTTGCCCCGTTTGTTGTGGAACTCTGTGGAACTCTGCTGCTCGCCGCTCCCGCTGCGCGGGAGCCGCTTCGCTGTGGGAGGACACCTGTGACCCACCAACGTTGCTGTGACCGTCTGGCTGCCGCCGAGAGGAGGGGAACATCTGTGGAGGCTGCAGGGGTAGCGCGGCAGGGACTCACTATCCCAGGAGTCCCTGCTTGACCACGAGACATCCAGTCAGCGCACCCCTGCGTGCCCCGCCCCCACCGGCAAATCAGCCAAATAGGGAGCAGCTGCGCTTTCCTGCGCGATCCTAATTTTGGAAAGAGACGCTGAGGGAGATTACTTGCCCCGTTTGTTGTGGAACTCTGTGGAACTCTGCTGCTCGCCGCTCCCGCTGCGCGGGAGCCGCTTCGCTGTGGGAGGACACCTGTGACTCACCAACGTTGCTGTGACCGTCTGGCTGCCCCCGAGAGGAGGGGAACATCTGTGGAGGCTGCAGGGGTAGCGCGGCAGGGACTCACTATCCCAGGAGTCCCTGCTTGACCACGAGACATCCGGTCAGCGCACCCCTGCGTGCCCCACCCCCAACGCCCATCCTATAAGAACAGAGGAGAGTCCGTCTTGCGGGACGCAAGCGGGACGCCGGGCGAAGCCCGGGCAAAGGGCGGGCCGTCTGTGGCCGTCCGGGGCCAGCAGGGGCCGGGACGGGCCACCTCCCCAACATTCAAGGTAAATCAGAGGAGTATTGTGCAGGGTTACACATCATTGCTTATGGTGTTATTTGACCCTTATGTCTGCATATTCCCCAATGGCTACCCGCTCTGGCAGATGCTCACGTAGAGGGGGAAATTCAACGCTAGGGACTATGGATAATTTTATTACACGCGCTGTTTCTGTTGTTGAGAAGGAAATCATTCTAGCAGAACGTAGACTATCGCGTGAATACTTGGCGAATAAGCGCTCTTCTATGGGGTCACTCGCGCAGGCCAAATCACCGCCAAATAACATTCCATCGGAATTCAATACCCCCACACTCCTTAGCGACCAGCAACCCTGCGTTGTCGACCCGAGGCCGGACAGTGACTTTTTCCAAATAACACCAGACCCAACATTGTTAAATAAAATATCAGCTAATGTCGCAATAGGAAATGCGTCTAATACCGCAGCGTTTGTCCCATCTGTTTTGCCCTCAATAATGATACATGATACACCTACAGAACAAGCTCTACAATCACCACCTCAGCAAATAAGTAGGGCTACTGTAAAACGGAAAAGAACACTCACCCCACGCAAAGCTTATAGACTAAAGGCTCTGAAAAGAATTCGTAAAAACTACATGAATGGGGGAGTTAACTACAAACCACTAGACACTGACTCTATGATCAATGGGACAGAACGAAGCACACCTTATGAGTCTGACCTACCGAATACTTCTGTTGGTACTACCCCGGTCATTGATCTAGCTAACAACTCTGAAGTCCCATTAGTACCAGATTTACTGATGGAACGGATACAATCCCTTATGACAAGCTTATTGCAACCAGTAACAGAAAGACTGAAAGGATTAACGGAGCGTCTGGACAATTTTGAGCAAAAGTCCTTGGATAACTTCTTTGCAATAAAATCACTGATTAAACTTCACTCTAAAATTGGACAGGATTCTGCAAGGACGGACGGGAGCTCATTGACTTCTAACCCAGCACAATCAGCACAATCAGCTTGTCCACCTGGGAATGATAAGGCGGCAGATCTAGGTGGGACAAATGCTGTACTGGGGGGACCAAGAATGGAGCCCACCGAAGCACAATCGAGGACTGGTGGACTACCATTGGCTGCTCCTCCGAAACCTGCTCCGCGTAGATCTAAACAAACAATTAATACTGCCACTTCTCCAACTTCAGTGCACACAAAACCTACAAATGGGATGGGATTTATAGTCCCCACACTAGTCTGTGGTAACAGTAACAACGTTCAAACATCTGATGGCAATTTGGGAATTCAAGTGTCAAAGAAGGTCCCAAATGCACATCTTCCACCTGGGTGCCAACCGTATGTGGTAGTACTTACTGGCGTTCCCTCATTGAAACCCAACAAAAGGGAGTCTTATGACGAACTAAAAAATAAGACCTTATACTGGTTAAGGGAAAACAGACCTCTACCGCACAATGTTAATTGTCAGGTTATCCAAGTCCGAAGAGTTAGCTGGCTGGGTACTAGACAGAAAGATATTGAAGGGGACTGCATTTTGGTTAATTTTAAAGATCCCTCTGTAGCACAACTCGTGTATAACCAACAGCCACGAAGAAATAACCGAGGAATCGGGACTTGCGACCTCAGTTATTTTTATCCAATGCAACGGAAGCAAGACAGCAGGGCCCCCCATCAACTAGGTTTGATGGACAGTAGACTTTCATTCTTTGACCCCCCGACTCCTGTTGGTATAACATACCCACCAACCAATGGAATGGACAAAAACTGGTCATGGTGGGGTCACTGACAAATAAAAGAAGTCTATGAACTCAATGGATTGCCTTCCCCTACGTTTAGTGTGGACCGGCTGGAATTAAGTATATCACCAAACACATGTATTGGCGCTTTTCCTTCTGTAACAGAGTCAGCTAAATCCACGAGGACTAGAAATTCCTTAACTGAAGAATCTGGGGCCCAGACGCGTGGAAATGAGTTATTGGTGGATTCCATTGAGGGGGTATCACAGAATATAAGGAATATGCACCCAGCCAACCTAGTACAACGTAAGCCAAAACGAGATCTAAAAATCATGTCTTGGAATATCGCGGGGTTGGCAAGAAACCTTTGTGATAGGAATTGGAGCTCCTTTTTGGAGGAACATGACATTATACTCCTACAAGAAACCTGGGCAACCAACATTGTACATAGACTGGGTTATAAAGCTTTTTTTTGTGGTGCTATCGCATCAGTAAGAGGTAGACCATCAGGTGGTTTAATAATCTGGATCAGTATCTCTTTGGATGTTGTTGTATCACCCTTGTACCTTGCCTCTAATGATTTGCTCGGGGTTAAGTTAGCTACGAAAGATTTGGGCGATATATATATGATAAATGTGTATAATAGACCAAACCCACAAAAAAAAAGGAATCAGTAGTCATAGAACAACTTAGCTCCTATTTGTGTAATCTAGAGACAGACTCGAAAATAATCATAGGTGGGGATCTCAACTGCCGATTCGAGCCCATATTGGGGCTTGAAAAACTATTGGAAAATGAAGACAGAGCACACAATATCCCTTCCCTAGACAGTGTTAAGTCTGTAAAAAGTACAGTGGCAGCTATACAAATCTACGAAATGACTGTATCCTACAACCTGAGGGCTTGTAATGGACGATTGGACCCAGATAAACCAGCTAATGATACATTCAACAAGGGGCTGTCAAAATAATTGATCGACTTTATGTTGATTTCAACCAATCTCTGGTACCTACTGTCTGATTTTAAGGTTGTGAACAGATCAGAAAGTGACCACTTTCCCTTACAATTGGGGTTACAATCGGATCCTTTTTTGACAACTGCTAGTGAGACTGAATATAAAAAAGAGGTGGCTGAGGTTGTTGTCTCCAATAAGAGAAAAGCAGTAAAATGGCCGAATATTCTAGCAAAAGAAGATACGCTTGTGGGCATCTATAATACTTTCTCAGATATCATCCCTTTATATGAAAATCTAAGGTTGGGTTCTCATGATGTCTTGACAATGCATAATCATCTAATTGATTCATTAACTCCCCTCCTGAGTAAACCATGCAATAACAAACATGATAACACAAGAAGGCAATTGGAACTAGAGACACCATGGTATAACAAACAGTGTCATCTAGCCAAAACTAATTTAATTATTGCCGTAAAATCCAAAGATCAGATGAGGGTTAGAGAATGCAGACAAGAATATAAAAGACTCTTGCACAACGCAAAAAAGGAATGGGATGATTCAATCTGGGAAGATCTTCTAAATGCTGCTAGGAAACACGACCAATGCACCTTCTGGAATTTGATAGCTAAAAACAATAAAACAGGCAGTTCTAATAGAGACTTTTTTTTGGATCAAAAAATTTGGTTTGATCACTTTGAAAATCTTTATGATCTGGCTGGCCCACCCCCTGAGTCCAACTATTTTGGACCTTTGCCTCAGTGCACTAATATAGTGAAATTTAGTATTAATGAAACCCTGTGTGCAATAAAAGCAATTAAGGCAGGAAAGGCTCCGGGCCCGGATAAACTACCCGGTGACTTATTCACTCATAATACTGAAGTATGGTGCCCCTACATAAACTTCTTGTGTAATTCTATCCTGCTGGGAACCCCGATCCCAGAAACTTGGAAAGGGGCTGAAATAGTTACTATTTATAAAAAAGGGGACCGCTACAATCCGGGTAATTACAGACCAATAAGTTTAATTGATATTTTACAGAAAATTTTTGCCAGACACATTTTAAATAGACTTTTAAATTGGATAGAGGAATCTGAAATCCTTTCAAAATATCAAGCAGGATTCAGAACTAAGACAAGCACTGTGGATCAAGTGTATAGGTTCATGTGTATTTGCTGGAAATACATCCAGATAAAGAAGTGTAGTATATACGTCGCATTTGTGGATCTATGCTCAGCGTTCGATCTTGTTCCTCGCCACCTTTTATGGGAAACATTAAGGAAGATGGGGGTTCCAGACGATTTGTTGGCCAATCTTATAAAGCTCCACACTGACAATTTTGCCAAAGTAAGATGGGGAAGAAATGGCGAACTTACTCAAGCCATACCGGTAAAAAGGGGGGTCAGACAAGGGTGTGTGCTGCCCCAACCCTTTTTTCTTTATTTGTAAATGACATTCCCCTCTACCTGGCACAATGTAATCATGATTCCCCCAAGTTGTGTAACGAGGCAGTCACAGCACTGTTATTTGCTGATGACACCATTTTAATATCCCAAACACCAAAAGGCCTGCAAAACTTAATAAACAAATTTAATAGCTACTGCGAGTTAAAGGGGTTAGAAATTAACTCATCTAAAACTAAGTATATGGCAATTAATCCCCCTAAAACTTTTAAGAAGAACTTGGCCTTAAACAATACCAAACTTGACTACGTGGACTTTTTTGATTATTTAGGTATCAGGCTGGATAGTAGAATGTCTTGGATAAACCAACTAGAAAAAAGTAGGCTAACACTCAAGCAAAACTCCCTCCCAATTTTAAAAAATCATGGTGGGAGTAGTTTAAAAGCTATAACCCCTGTGATTGATGTGTTTAAAGCCAAAGCGCAATCTGCCGCCCTTTATGGGGCTGAGATTTGGGGGCCCTATACAAAGAAAATGTTTGACATTGACGAAAATGTTTTTTTAGACGTCTATTAAGACTACCAGGAAGAACGCCCCTAGTGCCAGTTTATCTAGACATTAGTCTAAAATGCACTGATCATTTGAGTTGGTTGAGGCCATTGCTCTATTGGGTAAGATTATGGTCCACCCCGGAACTCGTTGATTATAGAGCAGGACTATTGGAAGTTAGGGAGCTAGACTCTTTTAACTCAATTAAGTGGCTGAGACATGTATCCCACTGGTTTACAAAAATAGGCCTTTCACACTTCTGGGAAACACCAGCGTTATCAATTATGTCGTTAACCATTTGTAAAGAACAAGTAAAATCTGCCTACTGGAACTATGTGAATATTAATGTATATGAACGTGCCACTGGCTCATTAACGCAAAAGTTTCTACAATTTAAGGACCTCCCCACATTTGAATACTTTATGGATGAAATTGAGCCACCTTTGGCTAAAACTGTTTACCTCCTTTACAGATATGGGGTTTTACAGATTAATGCGAATACTTGTCGGTGGGGAGGAGCTAAAAATGATCCAATTTGTAAACTGTGTGATTTAAATCAAAGAGAAGATGAGGCTCATATCCTCTTTTTTTGTCCGTCTTACAGCTTACAATTTAAGAAATGGATCATACCACTTTGTAAAAACCTGGGCTCACGCTCATATAAAGAGGCAGAGCGGTTACTTAGATCTTCATCTGCTAGGTTGATAACATTTGGTGTGAGTAGGTATCTTCATGGTGTTTGTCTAACTAGGAAGAAACTCGGAATGACATTGTAGGAATATTAAATGTTTTTAATTGCTGGCTTTTTTAACTATTTATAATTGTATAATAATTGTTTTTAATAATTGGTCATGTAACACAGCTGATTGTAGGTTCTTTGTCCATATATGACTAAAGAATCTCCTCAAAATTATAAGTAAATTGTAATATGGATCGGGGTTTGCGCTTATTGCACTTATTGCACTTATTGCACTTTTGTATATATGAATGTTTTGTTAATTGCAAATCAAATTTTTAATTATGAATATGCTTGTTTGTATGTATTATATGTGTGTGTTGGCTTTATGACCAAGTGTCGAATAAAAGCTTTTACAACAACAACAACATTGATTTGTTTTGATAATTTTTACAGTGTAAATAGATTGTATGGTTAACCTTTTCACAAAAAGGTTTTTTAAATATATTTTTAATTTATTTTAGATTGTAACCCATTTGGGAGGTTGAAATAAATCACAAATTGATTTTTTTATCTATTCGTACATGCTTATTACTTTAGCACAGTGAAATTTTGTTGCTTACTGTTATTGGTTTATTGATGAGCTTGCCCCTCAAAAACATTCTCTGTAGAAACCCCTCAGGGATTATTTCCCTCAGTAATCTAAGGCTGCTACAAAACACAGGGATTTTTTTGTGATAATTCTAATTCCCCCTCCCTGACATCCGTCACTAGGGGATCCTCCATTTGTTTGAGCCATGCTTCCTGTTCCAACCAGAGGAAGGAGTGGAGGGACGTGACGAGGAGGATGCGGAGATGCAGAGAAGATATGTTTAATTACATTTTTAATTTACCTCCTTCTCCCCCCACCCTTGCCTTCCTGCTGCACAACCTCCTACCCCTCCTACCCGTGCCGGCCGCCACTGACACAGGTAGACAGTAAGCACAGACAGGAGGGCGCGACTGTGGATGAAATGGACCCTGTGAAAGAAATCAGAGATTATGTAATTGAATGTATACTGGAAAAGAGTAAAAACCCTCTGTAAATTGTGCTTTAACTTACCAAGATCTGCCCACTATAATGTGTTCAGAATGATGTCATTTACCGCTAGGTTTGCCCTTCCTCTTGACCATGCCAGCTAGGCACCATGGCTACACGCGCTGCCCTGGTGACAACATATTCGCGTAAAGCATTCACATAGCAGGGACTACACTATTTGCTAGCTTTGACATAAAATCATTAATGGTGCATGCTTTGGCACTGGGGTTGGAACTTTGCATGCATATGTTCACTTAGGTACTGATTCATAATACCCATT
The DNA here is from genome assembly GCF_964261635.1 of Lissotriton helveticus. Classification (NCBI taxonomy): domain Eukaryota; kingdom Metazoa; phylum Chordata; class Amphibia; order Caudata; family Salamandridae; genus Lissotriton; species Lissotriton helveticus. The sequence continues at coordinate 376,217,261 of NC_136060.1, forward strand.
TTATTATGTCCCCAAAACACAGACCAAACTCCAATGTGATGTCCTGCCTCTGCAGAGCTTGCTGTAAAGAAGCTCACCGCATGGCACGTGACTGCCTTAGCTGGGCATGCTCTAGAGGAGCTCACTGCACAACACCAGATTGCCTCTTCTGGGCGTGCTCTAGATTAGATCACTGCATGATGCGAGATTGCCTCTGCACGGCTTGCTCTATAGAAGCTACTGCACGACGCTAGAGCGCCTGTGCAGGGCATGCTCTAGAGTAGCTCACATCATGATGCAAGAGCCCTCTGGAAGAGCTCACTGAACGACACAAGAACACCTCTGCACAGCTTGCTCTAGTGGGGCTCACTGCACGATGCAAGAGTGCCTCTGCAGGGTGTGCTTTAACTCCATGCGTTCGGCGCATTTTCCCGCTGTGCGCTGAAGTTTTAAAAAATCCACGGTTCATGACGAGCTCAGCTCGTCATGAGCGTACGAGAGGTGTACCTCATGACGAGCTCGTCATGAGCGTCGAAGGGGTTAAGGGAGCTCACTGCATGACACTAGAGCGCCTCTGCACAGCTTGCGCAGAAGGAGATCACTGCATGACCTGAGAGCACCTCCGCTGGGTGTGTTCTACATGAGCGCACTGCATAGCGCAACAGCGCCTCTTCAGGGTGTGCTCTAAAGTAGCTCACTGCATGGAATTTAAACCATGTTTGACACTATCAGCGCGACAGATCCATCGTTGTTCTTTCAATGGAAGCGCCTGGTCCACATTGGATTGTCTAATGGTAGGTTTCACTACCTCAATAACCCACCACATCATGTCTTTTTCTGTATGTTTCATGTGAACATAATGTTCAACCAGTGGTGCATTTTCAGTTTTACAACGGACCCTAGATTGATGCTGTAGGATCCGCTTTTTGACCACTTGTGTCGGTTTGCCAATGTAATTCAAGCCGCAAGGGCATTGGATGCAGTAGACAACGTTTGAGGTGTTGCAATTAGAGAAGCATGTTAGCATGATTGTCTCACCACTCAGTTCGAAGGATTTTAGATTGATGGTGCTTTGACATGTTACGCAATGGTTGCACTTATAGAGTCCGATCACCGGGCTAAGCTGTCTCATGTCGTCCACTACGTTCTGCTGGGGTGTTTTATAAGCATGAACTAATCGATCTTTTAGATTTGAATCTCTTTTAAAAGAAAACAATGGTTTTTCAACCAGTTCTGGTAGAGAGGCTAAAATTCGATCTTTCTTCCTTTGTTTTTTTTTATTTTACACACGTAACCATACATGTACCATAATTGTATTTAGCTTGTGAGATAGACAACATCTACATACTATGATACCTTGCGTTTTGCAGATATCAGCGACAAGTAACAAATGGAAGAGTGTTTTCCTTCCCTTTGAAACGGATGTCTCTGCTGGATTCTTAAATTGCACGTATTTCTGTTGTGTATCAGGTATGTTTGCAATCGGCTTATTAACCTAACACAATGACAGAGAGTAGGATAGAGCAGTTGATCGGCTGACATCTGCACACTATTCTTCTTTTGACAGTGATAAGTTTTCGGCTCTGACCATAGATCCACGCTAAGGCTTTATGCTGGATTCACTGATTATAGAAGTAAGCCTGATATATCTTTTTATCAGTACTAATTTAGGTGACGGTGGTGACACATTTGCAGCATGTTTTCACCTGGGAAGTGCACAAACTTGATAATGGCACTATGTGTTGACAACTCTGAAATGTCACGTGGTATTTCTGTTCTCTTTTGCACACGGGTATCCTATTTAATCAATGTAATTAATAGACAGTGCAATCATGTTTGCAAGTCTTGTAACACATTGTATTATGTATGTATAGGAGTCTCTTTTAAATAATATCTACTGTCTTGAAGATGGTCTGATGGACTGACGCCACAAAGACTGAAACGTTGACTCCGCGATCTATTCCTGAGAAATTTGTTGTTCTTTAGTGACATTTATTCTCATGAGGAGATTTGTCGCTTTTGATTTGGTTGGAATAGATGTTTGTCATGAATCGTTGGATTAATTTGATTTTACTTCCGTTCATGACTCATTGCTGATTTGTTTCATGTTTCTGTACTCCTTTTTATTTTCTGCTATATAAAAATACGTATGCTTTTTCTTCACATTCAGATCTTCTATTCAAGGCATGCTAAAGTGCTTGAGACACAACAAAAATTTACATTACATCACAAACTGCTTTTGAAACAATAAAACACCACTTTAGTACCTCTTTTACATGTCATAAATAAATACCAACCATATCTGATTCCATCTCTATGAACAGAGAACAGAAGCCACACGTTTCCCTGGCATGCTGCCCTCCAAGCTTTGCAGATTGCAGACTCATACTGAAAGTAGGCGACCTTTAAGAGGGACTTTCTGCTTACCTCTGCGGACAAACAAGATAGCAAACGTCTCGCTTTGTAGCTGTTCTGTTACTCAACAGAGCTGTAATAAGTGAGTTCAGTGTCTCTGTGCAGCAATCTGATGTCCCATATTGTGCTTTGGGCGCCTTCTTTGGTGATGCTGCACAGTGCAGTTAACCAATGGCTGAAATGGGCTGACCCATTGCCCTGCCTGCTACAGTGGTTGGAAGAAACATGTGAGTGACACAAAAACAGACCAATGGAGGAACAGCGCTGGCTGATAGCCCCAATACATATATTATATGTGCAATTTTAGTAAAATCTAAAGGTCTTGGGTAACACCAGAGCTAAAGAAGTCTGAGGCCATGAGCATGGAGACCAAGCTTCTACCCATTATACTATACCATAGGTATGGCCAGAGAGAGCAAACCGCCAGGCATACTACACTTCTGTACCACTGGGTCCTTTCAGAGAGTCACCAAAGACTCATTTGGCATCTCAAAGCTGTCTGTCCGCCAAGTTATGTGGCAGGAGAATATCAATACATTTTATTCTTCACGTATAAAGAACAATTGTGTATTCATTAGCATTTTTATCCAATTAGTATGCTTATCCATTTACTTTAGATTGGCTTAAGTTAATTAAAATATAATACATAACATAGCCAAGGACATGAACAAAAACTTGGTTAATTCAATACATTACCATAAGCTGGGACTCTACTATACCATGAATTAAATTTAAAAAATGGTTAAAAAAACTCAACTTGGAGTATACTCAACTCATTCAAAAACCTGAACATTGCCATGAGCACATCACATGTTATTCCCTCAAAAAGAAGACAAAGTGGCAACACTTTCCTTGATCACATATCACTTTCAAAGAGGTTTTAAAGGCTTCAATCTGGGGTTATCCCATCCGAGTACACCCGCTAGCTTACACCCTGATACTGATAAACCTGGCATTGTACACGGACAAATATTTTACTGCGTGTTGACACTGGTGTCAGAACCAGACTCATTACACAGTGAGTAGGGTTGAACCATATGTACACAAAGCTAAGATGCTCCCTGTAGAGTCCTTTTCCATTAACAGGGAGTACAGTGCAAGAAGCGCTGGGTTTGTTGTATGGATATTCCAAGGCACCACCAGGTCCTATGCTTATCTACGTGGGACAGTGCACAAGGCTAACACCAGTGTGCAGCAGGCCAGCGACACAATAGAAAATAGAATTAAAAACATTTAGAGAGGCGGGATTAAAACCACCAGAATGAGAGCTTAGCACAGGAGCCTGAGCAGCAACTGGTGGAAACAACTCTGAGAGGCCCAAGTGATTCAATAGGACATAACAGGGTTTCATGGTTGCACAAGGACCACACAAGGAATCTAACTAGCCATAGAGAACCCTGATAGACAAGAGTCTAAGTGCTAAAGGGAAAACATGCTTCAAACTGGAGAGACTTAGAATAGATGGAATAAGCAGAAAGACTCAGAGCAGCCCCCATGGATTGGAGAGAGCCTGATAGTGCAGGAGGCATTCATTTGGGAACTAACAGAACAAGGCGATCCAGGAAGGAAGGTACAGAAAGTCAACAAGCATTGGAGAGAGAAACACAAGGCATTGCACTCTGAAGTTTCACAGTTATGGAAGCGTACATTTCAGACGGCACAGGTTTCCCAGGTCCTTGTGCGAGTAGGTCATCCTGTCTAGGTCCTTTCTTTGCATTCTGGTACTTGTAGTCCTGAATTCATAATAGACTAAACAGCATAACAAGAATCAGAATTAAAACAAAAGATGCTCAGTCCTAGACCCAGGATGGTTCAGAGCTCTGACAACTGGGTTACCGCACAAGGTCATGAGACAAATGAGTGGTACATGCCAGTAGGAAGCATCCATCTTTGGAGATGCACCAGAACTTGCAAACGGCCCCTGTCACATGTGGTACAAAATCATTAGTGATATTTTTAGTCAACAGTACTTGGGATTTTAAGCTAATACCAACAGTGGTAAAAGTGAAAGAATAAGAAGTGGAAGGTAATATACCGTTGGCTAAAAGGCCAGGACTAGCAGAGTTGTGCATGACATGGGTGTCACCTGTGTACCAGCGGTACCAGTGCTGCATCAACCGAGGGCAATGAAAAGCGAGAGCTATCTTCACAACACTCCAGGGAGGCAGCAGTCAGTCAACACCGACTGCAGAAGTGACCGCCATGCAGGCTCGCCAAGGGCAGGACAAAGCACACTCATTTAGTAACCGGACAAGAGTGCAGGAAGCTGCTGGAACAGAGGACAGAAGGGCTCATTTAACTCCAGAAGACAGCAGCATTTGACTTCCTTCAAGACAATGAGAAAACAAAGACCACACTTTGAAACTAATTTCAAGAAGTGACTTTGCCTCCCCACACAGAATCAAGCTAATAGAATCCTCTGTGCTCTCAGCTCAAAGGAAAAGCTCCAAGTCCTAAGTCTGACTGGTTTTGCCTTGGTCTGGCTCTTAAAATCAACCAAATCAAACATAATCTTTATTCGGATTTATGTTTAAATCCCTAAAAGAGACAAAGATCATATACATAAAAGTGGCATCTATCATCCACAAATAAAAAACAAACCATACAAAATCTATTAAAAATGGTGAATATTACAATTAGTATTCAGGGGCTAGTCAGCAAATAGTGCAAATTACCTATTCGCTCTTGAAATCTTTAGAAGTCCTCGCTACAATGTATTTTTTTTAGAGCTGTTGTTTCTGTCTGCTTGGCCACTGGTACGCTCCCAGGGTAAGGCACCCATTTCATACAAAGACCTCTTAAGGTTGTGGGGCTTGCATCCAGAAAACATGACTGCTCAGCCCACCAGTGGAAATCCGACTGACGAGTCTGCGGTGTAATGGGCGTGTCCAGGGTAGCACCTACCTTCACTTGCACTGTTAGCTACCCCACTGCTCCTTAGTTAAAACAAACATTTGCAATGCAATAGGTCTTGCATTTGTCAGAGTTAGAGTCAGAGTTAGCGCTATTACCGTTGTAGATGAGAATGTCTGTTATCTATGTGTTTTGGTTTGCACTGTAGTGGATGTATGAACAGAGACACAGCTGCAGCTCTGCCTAGAGGTCTTTAAATGAGGAATTACCACTTGGACTAGAGAAGCAGCTACAGCACTGACTAGAGGACTAATAATAAAGAATTACCACTGGGACCAGAGTAGTACCTAGCAGCAGTGCCTAGAGGACTAAGAATGAGGAATTACCACTGGGAACAGAGACACCGCTGCAGCACTGCCTAGAGGAGTTAAAATGTGGAAATTACTGATGGGACCAGAGAAGCAGCCTCCAAACAAAGAGAGTTTCCCAGGTGAACCAGAAAGGACCGGTAAAACAAAGTGATAAACAAAAATATCTCCTTTCTGTGTTATTCAGTTCTAGTGTGATAAAATGCAACAATATACCATGAACCATAAGAAATTCAATTATAGAAATACATATGTCCCAACACGTATGATCATATCCTTCTATTATTTTTATTTAAAAACATGATTGGATATGAGTGTAATTCAAAACATTCTATACAATTAAAAACATCATCCTACAGGTCCATATCTCGCCCCACAACATTTATTAGTGGCGCCAGAAGAATCACTAGGGGAAATAAAAAAAAAACAGTACTCTTCCTCTCAACAAAGCTGCATATAGGAGTGAAGAGAACCCTCAATCAATAGGAGTAAGTGTTATATTAGGAATATGCGGGTGATCAACCAACGCCATCTTTTCATTAGGGTAACACTTGGTGTTTGTAAACTCCTATTGTAGGTATCAGCCAAGTGGTCGATCAGAAGAGGATAATATATTTTTTCTGAGAAAAGAACAACCACACTAGGGCAGCTAAATAAAGGCCCAATATGTGAGTATATAGGAATTAGAGTTGGAATTTTTCAAACATTGGGGAGAATTGAAAATGAATATTGATATCCCTCAACAGAAATGGACTGCCTCATCTACGCATAGAGGGAAGTTTGAAAATGTGTCTAAAATAGAGACTCTGATCCTCTACCCAATTCTTGGAAGAGGGTAAGCGTTGGTCATATACCCAGAAGAATCTAATAATTTGAGGCTGGCTAAATATAAGGCCATCGAATAAACATAATATAGAGGTAATACCTGGACCCTGTTTAGTACTTGAAGGAGGGCAGTTGAACATCCCATTAGAAAGTTGATGTAATTTATAAAAAAATCAAGAAACAGTTTTGCCTGAATCAAGGTATTTTTCTTTAATACCGGTTATTTAATAATGAGTTCACAGTCCGGTATGATCATTGGGGTTAATTTGTTGAACCATGTAAGTATAGAATACATTTGAAATAATATGAACACACGTAAGGTACATGAGATTAATTGGATGTATTTATTTTTAGATTGATTGGAGATTAAATGTTTTTATATGCTCTGTCCTGTGGAAGGTGTATGTACATAAGAAAAAGACACCGAAACGCGTCGACATAAGGACCAAGTTTTTACAGTATTGTGATTGTATTTGATAATTATGTTTTTGAAGTGAACACTACCTGATGGACTGTGTAAAAGAAGATATCGGCTGTGTTTCACTTATATGAAATATTTTCAGGTTAAACTCTTTATTATGTATATGGTGATGTTTTTAATTGTGACAACAAAAACAAAACGGTGAATGGGGGCCTAAGGGAAATCTTTAGAGACCAGGCATAGACACACTCCCTATATACTCAATGATACACACATAAGTATCTATGGGTCTAAAAAAACTATATGATGCAACAAAGACTCCTCAACACAATAAAGATCAAACTAAAGACCAAGAAAAGTGAAATTAACTAGTCCTGACCTATCCTAATCGAATAAGGATACCCATCAGTCACCACTCTGTACCCCCCTTCATCATTTGGGACTCCTTAAGGACCTACCACCATACGTGCTATAGGTGATGTATGAGGACAGAATGGAATCCTTCATCAACCAAGTAGCACGTTGTACTTTCCTTATGTTGTTATTTAGTTATGTTCTATTATTGGGTGATGGGATTGCAGTGCATGTGAATGTGAAAAAGTGCGTTAAAATTGGGTGAAGGAGCAACACATTTTTTATTTTTGTTTCTGCTCAGTCCTCCAATGTTAAAAATGGAATAGCAAAAGGCAGTTTTGAGCAAATAACTGCCTTTTGCTATTCTGTTGCCTGGTAGGGTCAAGTGGGCTTTCTTCAGGACCAAGTGAAGGGTGAAAAAGAGACAGAGGGCGTCTCAGTGAGTATGGTAACTTAAGAACAGTATTGGCCGTTCATACGAAGAATGTGCAAAAGATGGATATAATATTCCCTCTCACCAAGGTCATTATGTACCTTTTTATGTTTCAAATTGTGCCTCAACGGGTCCCCATTGAGAGTCGGGGAGACCTGCTGCGTCCTCCAAACACGACTTGTGCTGACTCTTCTTAGCGGGACCCGGGTCTTTTGCACACTTGGTCCCGAAGAGAGCCCACTTGACCCTACCAGGCAACTGAGGGCTGAAACATGTCGACCTCTTTTACCAACAATTAGAGTGTGTGAGATTCCTAATCACTCTCCTATACACACCAAAAAACTTTTAATAGAATACACTCGAAACCAGACCCATTAAAGCAACTTATCTGGCTGTACGAGTTTTTTAATAGGACATACCCCACACATCACTGATCACTACTGTTTTAACTAAGGGTAAACCTCCAGGCTGGAGGATGCATAACTACTAACCCTGTGATTATGCAAACACGTGTTAAAGTAGCGGAGAACCAAGATATACCGCTCTTACGTAAGACCCAACACGTGTATGAGGGTTTTTAATTTGGGACAAATTAGTACGTGACCTGCATACCCTAGTTATGCAGGACAAGTGATCCTTCCCCTTGTGATTGAGAGATACTGAACATTAAGGAAGCTGAACGGATCACGCCTTCCTTCTACCTCCACAATTGATTTTTTGCATGTACTGAATACACCATGCCTCGCAGAGTAGCGCATGTGAGCTGCTAGACTCAACCTAAAGAATCACCCATTTCTCTCCCAAGGCTCCATACGTCCAATACAGCCGCAGCTTCTGAACCTTGGGCCATGACTGGTCAGGTTAGAAGGCTGTGGAGTAGAGGGTGTTGGTTTGATGGCAGCTGTCTCCTGGTAAGGTGATTACAGGTATGTGATAGTCACAGGAAAGTAAAAGGGTGATGTTTGCTTGCAGACTTACCTGTAGACCTGAACAGTTAATTGTGAGAGTTGTGGTGTTTACCTGCAATGTGTACCTGCCTCCCAGCATCATGGAGGTCTGAAACAAAATATTCCACTTTTGGGTACAGTAGACCAGTACTGTGCATTATACAAGGCAACGGGTGTTTGTGTATGCCAGATGCCACTGGTAATGCGCGTCCCAGGTGACTTCTAGCTACTGATAAACCATGGCACCCTTTGAATGCCCAGGCTGACCATGGCAACCGCACAAGCTGCCCTTGCCCAGTGTTGCTGCAGATTTCGACCTGCAGCCGCTGACCCGGGCCAGGCTGAGGCAAGGGTGTCTGGGCATTCTGCCACTGTGGCATTTACCTGGTAGGCTCCAGGCTCCGGCTGCTCTCAGGACACACTGGGCAGCTCTGAGTCAACCATGCCCCAGGGTCACTGGCCTCCTCCAGTGATCTAGCAAACCTTTCACTCACAACTGTCCGCTGTTTAGTTCCTGCACTTTGCAGGGCGAAGTTTTTAGTGCAGCTTACGCGCTACGCGCATCCAGATTCAGTTCACGGGACGAACTTTTGCCCCATCCTAGGAGAGAAAGGTGAATAGTTGGCGTAATCATAGAGAAAACGGGGAATTACGCGAGCTGCGCATAGCCCGTTAATCACAGGCACTGTTTGCGATTACGCTAGCGTAATAAACTCGAAGCAAATTAACTTCATTAGGTAAAAACACTGTGCTCGTGACAGAATTATAGCCAGTCTTGCACAGTGCCTCGTTAGGGTGCATGTCACGTGCCTCCTGCAACCCACAGACTATAAATAGAGTCGAGGCCTGGCTTTGATCTCACACTATCATATTTCGTCTAAACAAGAAACAGTAGACACCGAGGTATCTAAATCTACCCACCTAAAACTCATTAAACGTAACTGTAACATTTCTGTCTTCTGAAGGGCACCAGGAAGTGACGCCCAGGACTTCCTCGCGTGCACCTTTCCTCTGACCAGAAGTTTAACATAACCCACTCAAGTTATCACAAAATCTATTTTTTCACTCTTTAATGAAGTGAAACTAACACAACAGCCCACGGTTTTCAACGTGAGGGCGCGTTTTGTTTGCATGTGCTATTTATTGTTTTCAGCTGTAAAATAGCAGCTATTTTTAAATCATGAAAGTAGCCGTTGTATTAATCAAAACAGCTACGATTTTGTTGTGGGTGTTGGAAATTCCTTTCGTACACATGTGGTTGCATTTCTCTTCTCTTGCCTCGCTCTGCTAGACCGCACCCCCCCAAGGCTCCAGACGCGGCTCATATTGTTTTTCAAACAATAAGTAAATTCAGATGCACGAAATGTGCACATTGCACCTGAAAAATTGCCAACGATTACCCCGATCTCCAATAGGCAAGGTGCACTTGCGACGTCAGAAATGACCCCCCTATGATGGTGGAATTTATATGTTCACTACTTTAGTAGTACCGGCAGGTGTGTGGGTCCAACTTGGTGGTCAGACGCAAATGCATAAGATTGTGGGTCGCCCTCAATTATGTGCAAGTTGTTTCTAACATTGGAAACCCTCGCAGATGCACACCTCCGTATTTTATACGAGTTTAGGAAAAGGGGATACTCCACCAGAAAAAGACATTCCTGGTAGAGAAACAAAACAACCCCAAGGTTGAGTGTGGTGACTCACATTCTTGTTACATTGCAACATAGAAGTTATGAAGTTATGAAATACACACAAAGTACATCTGGTCTCACTAATATGGATGGAAAAAAAAGATTACTGTTGGAAAAATGCTTTTCTTAGGACAAGAACCCTCACTCATCCGAAGGTGACATGCTTTTTTGTTTGTTTGCAGTTTTACATAGTGCAAACTCTCCCCAAAGGTATTGGAGCACTTTACACGAGCACCAGTCACATTACACATGGACACCAGTGGCGGCTCCAACTGCTCGTTGAGCAGTGGGAAATAAAACATATCGTTTCGTTTCAAAACTTTTATTCGATTAACATTCAGTTGAATCATAAAAAGTACATCATAAAAATCGAATGAATTGTTTAAAACACAGAATTATAATACAGATAAAAAACAGAGTAATATTTAAAACATAATTAAAAACCTGTATTTACAAGTTGATCGATAAAACATCAATTCACATCAAATCAAGGAGAAGGGAGCCCTATGTTACAGCGTATTCCACAACATGATTTTAGAAAAAGAGCTACACATTTGGCTACATATGGTGAGTCTAACAGCTGGAGTGCCAGATAAGCTGGCCGACATGTTCTCAACCCCATTGATCGAGAATATATGATGATACAACGAATTCCGTTGCAACGCATGCCTTTACCACGCATGCGTTACAACGGAATTCGTTTACCACGGATAAACTTTTCCTCGAATAATTGCGTGGTGACGTCATACGTCGTTAAGAGAAAACTGCATTTTTTTCCGATTTCTCTTAAACGACGCTGACGCCGACGTGACATATGGTGAGTTGTTTTATTTGGGGGGAGACCCCCCCAAGCCCCCCCTTTTTTCTTTTTACCTTTACCACATATGCCTTTACTACAAACATCGTAGTAAAGGTATGCGTGGTAAAGGCATTAGTGGTAACCACGCATGCGTTGTACTGCATGCGTGGTTAAAGATTTCGGGGAAACGGCTTCGTTGTAAAGGCCGTTTGCCATTGATCGAAGAAGTGGGATGATCCAGCGCTTGCGAGATTGCTCATAATAGCGACAGAACAAAGTAAGGTGGATCGTCGATTGTGATGATACACCATCACACGGGCATTTTGCCAGGTCATGTAACCAGTTTAACTCATTTGGTAAGGTAACAAGGCGAAAAAAGGAATTAAAACGAAACCTAGTTAGAACAAATTTTTCGTGGTTAGATAGAAAGAATGTTAAGTAAGGCTGGATGCCAGGGGAGGTTTGAACCATAAGAATTTGCACATTTGTTGGCTTTGATACTTCATTTAAAAGGCGGAGATCTCTCAGATGATTTAGACAGAGAGTTTTCAGCGCCTTTCTACTGATGTCTGATATTGAGGAGGGTTCAATGAAGTAAGATGTGCAGTTCAAGTCCTTTAGGAAGTTGGAAACATACAATAGCCAAGGTATTTTTTTCCAGCTTGCCAAGGATAGGCAGTCTTGTAATAGGGAATGGGTTAGGTGGCATTGGGGTTTATTCCATATACGGTGCCATAAAAGAATCGGCTGGCATCTGATGTTATCAGTTATGTAATCGATACTTAGCTCGATATGGGAGCCGTATATTGGAGCACTTTGGGGAAGTGCCAGAATGTATTTTAAAAACCCATTTTGGACCAGTTGTAAATCGTCTACGGGAGCATAGCCCCAGATGCCAGCACCATAGGTTGCTACGCTATGGCATTTTGCGTGGTAGATTTTAAGCAACTCTTGTGGGGCTGGTTTGCCCAGTTTTCTTGAAAAGGAAACAAGAGCTGAAGTTGCTCTCTGAAAGAGCATTTTTTTACTTGCCACTGCTTGCTTCCAAGCTAACTGGTCGTCCATTAAAATGCCTAAATAAGGATATTCCCTAGCACGCTCCAATCTAACATGTTCTATGAAGATGGGTTTAGGGTTCTTTGCCTTAGGACCAAAGTGCATAACATAGGTCTTACTTTTGTTAACTTTTAACCCCAAGGAGAGCATGAACTGGCAATATTTGTCTAATTGTTTTTGTAACTGTATTAATGTCCTTGCTAAAATGACGGAATCATCCGCGTATAATAAAGCGGGAATTGGGCGATGATTAATAGATGGTAAGTCCTGGCTTCCTTCCAGCATGGCCGTTTCCACCCCATTGGTATAGAGGTTGAACAGGAAGGGGGCCAGGACGCACCCTTGCCTAACTCCTTTATTTATTGTAAATTAGGGTGTTAATTCTCCGCCTATCCCGTATCTCACGCACGCTGTGGCGTCAGAATAGAGCTCACGAAGGAATTTAATAAGGGGGGGGATCTACCCCCAATTCACTAAGAATGGACCACAACTTAGAATGTATCACACAGTCGAATGCTGAGCTGAGGTCAACATACACTAAGTATAGGTTGCCACCTTTAGCCCCGGCATATTTGCCTATTAAAAGGGTTAAATTTAATGCCTGTTCGACTGTGCCAAGTCCCTCCTGGAATCCATACTGGAGGTCGGTCAAGATGTTGTTCCCCGACGCCCAGTCCTGGAGACGTTCCAGGATCAAACGCCCTGCAACTTTCCCCAGGGAGTCCAGGAGAGAAATGGGCCTATAACAGGCTGGGTTGTTACGGTCCCCCTTTTTAAAGATAGGGAGCAAAATGGAGGAGGACCAAGAATCTATTAGGCCAATTTTGGAGACTGCCGCCATCACCTGGGTGACGATGGGGGACCATAATTCAATGTTGTTTACAAAAATATCTAGTGGGACTCCGTCGGGGCCAGGCGCCTTACCAGTTTTGGAAGATGTTAATGCGTAAATGACCTCGCTTAGGCTGAAGTAAAGTTCGATAGGATATACTTGTGCCTTAGTAGGGTCATGTACTGGCTTGACCGTTTTTGTGATGTCAACTGGGAAGCCCCCAAAAATTTTTGAGAAATGGGTCACCCACACGTCAGCGGGCACAGGCACAGCCAGGTGCTGGGGAGTTTTAGCGTCAGCTAGAAAAGGTGATTTAACAACGCGCCAAAACTGGGAGCTGTCTTTACTTAGGCAGCTCTCATGCAGTTGGGCCCATAAGTTTTTCTTTAGTTCCTTTTTGCAATTTTGTTGAGCCATTTTGTAGTCCTTTCCTAATTTGGCTATCTCAACTATGTTTCTGTTTGGATTATGTAATGCCTTTTTTAGGGCAGAAAGCGCTTTTCGACAAGCTGAATCAAACCATCTTAGGGATTCCTGAGTACCAGGTTTGTGATTGCGGACTAACTCAGACCGCATTGCTATTAAAATCTCCGAGAAACTAGATAGAATCAACTGAGGTGGGGAGTCCTCTGCCAAGCAATTGTTTATCCAGGGAAGGGTGTTGGATATAACGTTGCCACTGATAACTACGGGGTCGATTTTGGACCATTTCACAGAAAAGCCGTTGACTTTATCCATGGCCAGTGATTGGTGGCTTAATTGGCTGATCCTAGTAGGATGAAAAACATCAGTATCAATGAACAATGTGATGCTATTAGGATAATGGTCACTTGAGATATCAGTACCTGTAGTAAACTGTTGGAGTTTGCCCTTTAGCGCTAGTGAACATAAAATAAAATCAATAGTGCTGAACAAGCCCCTACCGTGGAATGTGGGTCTGAATTCAACTGAAGGGTCCACTAAGTCATTAGCATAATCTAATTCCAGTGTAAAAAGACTATAATTCAAGGCATTGCCTAAGGGTGTGTGCGTGAAATGAGTTAGTGGGCAGTCGTATTCATCTAAAAGACCGCAGATACCTTTCTTATGGTTGGTACACAGAGGAACATTGAAATCCCCCCCAAATCACATAGCATACATATGTTGGGTGCTTGTTACGTTGTTCATTTATAACTGAGGAGATTTCATTTACAGACTTAACACATTCAGCGGGGCAAAGGTTGTTATAGAAATTAATAAAAAGATGTAACATACAATTACTAAATACAACCATGATAATTTGAAAGTTCGTGGTGATATATAAAACAGTTGTTTTCTTTGAGGGTAGATTGTTTGAAATATACACCGCTAAACCTCCCTTAGATCTGCCGTGAGTGGTAATGCCGGCTGGAGAGTGGAACGTTTTATAGCCCTGAATGTGTATGGGATCTATGGCCCAAGTTTCCTGTAGACAGACTATTTGATGAGTGTTTACTGTGTCCAACCATGGTTTGAGGTTTAACTTTGAACGGAGACCCGCTACATTCCAAAATAGAACGGAAAGCTGTTGGATGGAGGGAATGGACTTTCTGCTGTTCAACATGAGGTCAGCAGACAAAATTCCTGGGCGGGGAGAGGTATGTATTAATGGAGCAACGGGATGTGTTATAATATGAACCTCTTTCTTAGAAGCAGAAAATTGTGCTGGTATGGGTAATAAGGTTGGTGCTTCTGGAGTGAGTAGAGTACCAGCTGTGGGAAGTGGGGTCAAAGAGTGATACGGTTGTTCTGGCGAATTGAACCTGGGGAAGGGGGTATCGGTGCATTCCTGTTTACTGTCGGATAATGGTCAATCCACCATTTCCAGGCAGTCATATCTGTTGGTCAATGGCACACCTCTCCATCCAAAGGTTGGAGCTGCATCTCTGCCCCCATTACTCGGCCAGTCAGCCTAATCACGTCTTCTGTTCCAATTTCCAACTTGAGTCCAGTTCCATTCTGGGCCAGTATTATAGTGTTGGACTGGAGGGTAGAAGAAGGAGAGTCTTTTAGTACCTATCCCATCAGATGTAAATTGTGAACCCCAGGAGCAAATATGCTCCACAGTGTGGGGATCCTCAAAGTTGACAATGACACAGTCACCCTGGATAGATTTTAACTCTTTTCCTATCCAGGGGACTCTGCGGACTGTAGTAACTCTATTGTCAGAATAGGGGGGAAGGGGCCTATTGACAGATAGCCAATGGAGTACCTTGTTTCTAAGGGACCAGCCTGGTTCCTCCGAGTTTGTATTCAGCTCGGGGACCCCGGTCATGATGACAACATAAGGAGCAGCTTCTGGGGGTAGGTGAATGGAATGACCACCCTTCCTCCTGTTCTTATAGGTGGTATTTTGGATCCCTGGTATCTTTGTTTGAATAGGGGGCTGAATAGTGGGCTGAGTAGGTGGGGGGGGGCAGGAGCTTTGGATAAAGTAGGGGCGTTAGTCGCCCGTGTAGGTGTGGGTTTATAGAGTGCAGCCGTTGCTGTGGTAGATGATTTTGTTACTGTCACCCCGTCATTGATATTTTTAGGTTTTGGTTTTTGGGCCGTTATGTGGCCAGGGGCAGACCCTTTGTTAGTTTTTAGAGCTGAGGACAACTCTTCTAACTGCTTTTCTACTTTTAATAGGGTGAGTTCAATCGGTTGGATGTAAGATTTAATTAATGCCCCTAACCTGTCTAGTAATTGGTTGTTTAAACCGCAGGGTTCACTGTTTCTACCCACATTACTGTTATCACTAAGATTGGCTGATGTGGTGGAAAGGTTTGTTGTGTCAGAGGTAATGGGGTTCTCCTCTTGCGAAGGAGGAGCAGCTTGGTTGGGGGATTGGTTAGTAGGGGGGGGTTGGAGGTTAGGGTGCGTCGTTTTTTGGGTCTGTTTGCGAGAATTTTTATTTTTATTTTGCTGAGGTTTCCTTTTATTCTTAGGTATTGCTCCCTCCCTTATACCCCGAATTGTAGTTGTAGTGTAGTCGTCCCTACTCGGGCTAATGAAGAGAGCTGGAGTTCTCTCCAAAGACAAAGAATGCTGTGATGTCTGAAGGGCTGATAGCTCTAAAGAGACTGACAAGTCCACAGTGCCTGGGACTGTATGAGGGTCAACATGATCTTCCAGTAAGGTGCCAGGTTCTGGGGGGCGCTGGGGGGTTTTGGCTGCCGCCAATAAGCCCAGCGAGGAGCGTTTAGCGGCAGTCAAATCCTGTGAGACCCTCCGCTCTAACAAAAGTACGCCTTGATTAATGGCGCCATTTGCTCTGGCGATGAACTGATCGATTGGGCCAGTTGTTTGGGCAACACGGAGCGCCTTGTTACTCCTGGTCCCTCTAGGTGACATGCTTCAAGGTAGTGGAACCCAAATAAGGGGTTTACTCGATGCCAGCAGCTAAAGCAATGAAAATATGACAATTAATGAATACAGTTATGCAAATGTCAATGAGGTGGCCCAGTCCAGTCTTACCCGGGCTTGAACGGGCCCGCCCTTGGCGCGGGCTTCGCCCGGCGCTCCCGTGACGCGGGTGTGGAGCCTGATTTAAATGCGCCGCCTGGCGCGCTACAGATGGCTAGGACTTCCGGTTTTGGCGAGGGGCTGCTGGGTAAGGTAGTTTTTTAATCCTCTCGCTCTCCCCTACTCGGCGGCTGCTGGTGGCATGCAGCGGCAAGGGGAGAGCGGAACTCCAGCAGCTGTCCTCCCTCGAACGAAAGTCACAAGGCAGAAGATAAGGCGTCAGCAGGTCACAGGTAAGGTAACGCAGAATGAAGTATCCCCCGCTCCACCGGTGTGGAGCCTGATTTAAATGCGCCGCCTGGCGCGCTACAGAGGGCTAGGACTTCCGGTTTTGGCGAGGGGCTGCTGGGTAAGGTAGTTTTTTAATCCTCTCGCTCTCCCCTACTCGGCGGCTGCTGGTGGCATGCAGCGGCGAGGGGAGAGCGGAACTCCAGCAGCTGTCCTCCCTCGAACAAAAGTCACAAAGCAGAAGATAAGGCGTCAGCAGGTCACAGGTAAGGTAACGCAGAATGAAGTATCCCCCAGTGGGAAATAAAACATATCATAATAAGAAGAAGTTATTATCATTTTACTTTTCTTTGTGGGACTCCAGCCAAGTCGGGCGGGGTGAGACTGGGCGCCCTGCCGTCAGTGGAAGCAGCAGTAGTTTGCACTCCCTCCCCAAGTGCGCATGACGGCTTGGCCGGCCCTCTGGGCTCGGCCAACCAGTCATTTGCACATGCCATGTTCTCTACTGGGCTGTGTTGAACTGCCCGGTGGAGAACATGCCCACCCTCCCAGGTATTGCCTGATCCAATCACGACGCTGCTCCTGCTGGCCGGGAGAGTCCGGGAGCCTGGGTGCTTTCGGTGCTGTCGAGGACGGAGGAGAGACGTGCGGCGGTAAGAAGAAGAAGAATTTTTGGTAGGCATGGGGAGAATAAGTGATTTGCCCAGAATTACAGAATGTTGAGCCGACTAAACCTGGTTCCCTAGCTCCAAAGTCGGCATCAATGGCCATTACGCCACACCCTCTTCTTACGCTTCATCATTAGGTTCTCTCCTCACACCAGGGCCACAAGGTACTGCTATGGTCTACAACTCTCCGATGGAGAGGAGCAGAGGTGTTTTGGGTTCAATGAGTAACGGGTTCAGAGTGAGGAAAAGCAAGGCAGTGGAGATTTATACACTTTAACTTGTAAACCAAAGGCATCCTTCCCTATTTATCACCAGACAACCTAAATCAAGTAACTTAACTTTGTCAAACTCAGGTTTCAGAAGGAATACTAAGGGCCATATGTAGGTAATCCCTATTTACCGATTCTAAAATACTGAATTTTACCGATTTGGTATTTCAGAATTGGTAAATAGTATGTAGATAAAAAATTGGTAAAATTTACTGAATCGGTAATAATCGGTATTACGGATTTGGTATTTGCCGATTCGGTAATTCCCATTCATTCCTATGGGTCTGGAGGCCCATAGAAATGAATGGGAAGCCATTCACTATTACCGATTCGGTAAATACCGAATCGGTAATAGGGGGAACATATTCAAGGGTGGCAGGGTGTCACATTGACACCCTGTTGCACCCCTGAATCGTGCATGTGTGCACATGTGGCACACATACATGTCTGCCACATCGCACTTTTCAAAAAGCACAAATTTGCTTTTTGAATGTTTTTGATATTTACCACCAACTTGTAGTTGGTGGTAAATAACGACTCCTCAAATCACAAATGCACTCACTTGAGTTCTCCCTACATTGAGGATTCGGTAATTTACCGATTCGGTATCTTAAGGATTCTGTAATTTACCGATTCCTCAAATTACCGAATCGGTAAATTACTGAATCCTTATTTATACCCACCTACATTGGAAAAAGCTAAATACCGGTCGGTAACGGCAAATTTACCGCTTTTCGGCCGTTACTGACCGGTATTTGGCTGCCTACATGTGGCCCTAAGTGCTCTGTTATTTGCTGCAGGAAAAACATTCTTGGCAAATACCTATAGCACAGGGTGCAATCTTTAGTAGTAGTTGTGCTACCACATCTTCCTGAGTTCTAAGCTCTGGAATGAGATACAACACAGTAATACGGTGTGTTTCCCCCATTCCAAGGTGCAAAACTTGGATTCATACTATTTTTCTCCCCTCACGAGTTCCGCCAGATTTTACTTGGCAAAACTCATGCAGGGGAAATTCTACATTGATCCTGTGCAGGACTCAACGTGAGGGTCTAAATCTCAACTATGGAATGAAAGAATGAATATAACAGGAATAGACAACTGCATATCTGGCACTGGTCAAGCAGCAAATGAGAGTCATGATGGATGGAATGCAGCCCGAGTCATTATCGCTCTTAGTTCAAGCATTCCACCCATCAATTTTGCTTTTTTTAGGTGAGACAACATCATTGCTATGGGTATGCCCAACCGTGGATTCTGTGCCCAGTGCCATTGGACTCCAGCTGCCCCTTAGTTATGGTGCCCAGACGGGCCGAACTGGTTTAGGGCGGCTTCTGTTCCCTTCTGAAGGGCACTTGGCCTGCCAGTTTGGGCTGGAATGTTCCTTCTGGAGCGATCTTTTGTAAGGTGACATAATGGGCAAAAAGCAATGGACGCCGGAGTAATCGGAGTAATTTTGGTTATCCCATGTTACTCTTTGACCTAAAATTACCGATAATTACTCCTGCTGGCATAAATAAGAGTATTTTAGGGGGAACAAATCCTACAGTGATACCAGATTTAGCAAGCGCTAGCAGCACTCGCGGTTGCTATTTGTGTTCTGTTTCATTAACCGCTATTTCTTAGTGCAAAATGCATCCTCTGGTCCATTTTTGGCACCAGGGTGCATTTTGCACTGAGGAAATAGCGTTAAATGTCAGGAGTAAGTTGGGGGAAAATACTACCCAACGAGCACATTTAGCGATCACAAGCACCTGCTTCCACTGGCTATTTGCTTTCCTTTGCATTTAGTGCTATATCTTAGCGCAAAATGCTTTGTTGCACCTATTTTGGACTCAAGGGGGCATTTCTGTGCTAAGAAATAGCTGCTAAATGCACAATTATTCTACTTGCATAATTATGCATAATCTCGTAATTCCTCGTGATTAAGCGACACTGAATTCCATGTGTTACTCTCACCTCCAATTCTACGTCCAATGGGTATTCCAAGGCTTGGTTTCCATGCTTCTTGTCCCATTTGATTAAGATGCACACCTGGTTAAGCCCAAAAGTCTGAAACTTGTCTCAAAACTTGTATGCTGTCTCGGGAAACCTGGGCTGGCAGTTTGGGCTGGACTGTGCCTACTGAAGCAGGACCAACGCTAATTTGCTGAGATTAATTTAAAGCAAATACATGTGCTACCAAACCACATGAAAGAAAGAGAGAAATTATATTTGGCCATGTGGGCCCTCCAGAAGCAGAAGAGTTGGATTCCAAATGTGTTATTCTTGGGAAAGAATGTTAACTTGCTTTATCTGTCAAACTCTGCCAAATGTGGGCACATCTGGAAGTGGCTACATAGAAACAATGTTTTCTTAAATGCTTTCAATAGGCTATTTCAACACACCTAAAAAAAACATAATAGCCGGCAGGCTTAAAACATGAACAATCATGTATAGGTGAATAATATAACACAGGTACAGTTAGAGGCGATGGTAACCATGTAGCGCCCAACAGGTTGTAGCACCCTTACCATTAGGCCAAGAGGCCGTGACAGATGCGGTGAACTCCGTATACCTCATAGAGTGAGTCACGCATCCAATTGTGCGACACATTGTCCTACTATAGAAATGTGCTGATATTGTTCTAATGCATGGGGGATCTAATTGTGTACTCATGATAGCAATAAGTGCATTCCTTTGTGACATGTCTTCATTTGTCTCCATCTCCAAGGTATACGTCGAACATACGGAACAGTGACAAGTTATCCTGGTTCAGTATTGTTTCACTTATTTTTCTTTTACTACACACACTTTTAACTTTTATATGCAGTAGCTACATCACCGACCCTGAAGAAAGCCAAGACACTAACCTAGGTCTATTTGGCTGGGGGAAAAACCCCCCAAAAAACAGAGGAATAGTAACATCAGGGTCGAGAGACAGAGGAAAGGGAGCCCACGCAACTGAAATATACAAAGTAAAAAAACTACTCAAGCAGAACCGCCCTCCAGATATAGCCACCATAGACAGTCTCCCTCCTGTCCTCCATTCACAACCGGAGGGGAGAAGTAAACGAAGGAACAGGCCCGAGAAAGGGGTAGGTCACCTAGGGAAGTCAGCCGGTGCCGGGTTCCACGATCCAGCATCCGAGGCCGGTGCAGAGCCACCAGGGGGGAGTCATCAACAAGCTTACGGCCCCCCTGATCCATCCGCCGACGAGATAACAAGATGGCAACCCATGCAGGCAATATAAGGACCCTCAGAACCCACTTTACCTCTTCCCTCTGGATCGCCTCCCTCTCACAGTCCGGCCACTTCATCAATTCCAACCACCAACAGTAGGCATCGGGCCCTCGGACTGAATTCCAACACATATACACGTGGGCAAGGATCTAGGCTAGGTCAAAAAACCTAACGGTACCCTTTCAAGCTGCCGAACATTCATGAAGGCCTAGAAAGCACCCAGAGGGGCTCATGAAATTCTCAGTCTGTGACCCCACTAACCACCCGGAGACCCATCATCCAATAGGGTATTACAATTGGGCAAGACCAGACCATGTGAAAGAAGTTTACGTGTCCTAGGTGACAATGAGGACATTCTGAGGTCACAGCAAGAAATATATCATGTATACAATGAGTGATCAAATTGTTTCTATGCAAATAAAAGAACTGAATGAGTTTGAAGTGGGAGTTTCTAGGTATTTTAAAACTGGAGTCCAGGACCCCTTCGCCACAAGAAATCTGTGAAGGGCGTCCCTAGATCTGCCTCCCAATTTGAACGGAGAGCTGCAAGAGATGGACGTGCCCCATCCAGGAAGGCCATATAAACTAAGATGACTACTTTCGGTCGGCCCAAAATAAGGAAGAGACGACACGGGCAGCCATGTTTTGGAGGTTCCACAATGCCGATACTCCACCAACACTGTATCTTAGGTGCAAAAGCATCATGGAGGATGAAGTGGCCTCGGGTATATCATAGGATTCCCAGAGGTCTGAAAAAGGACACAATCCCCCCTCAAACAGATCACCTAGGACATCAATCCGGGCTGCCGGCCATTCATGCAGGCCTGACAACCCCACTGCCAGATCACCGCTAGAGGAAGCTCACAGGAGTAAGGGGGTCGGCGTACAAGTCCGCTGCAAGGCACGGGTCTAACATACCACGCAGTCCTAACCAGGACATTCAGGGTCAGCACTCTGGAAGCAAGAGCGGATTTCAGAAGGAAACTCATTAGGCAATCCCTGGAAGGAGAGCCACACTCAGGCGTACCCACCCCTCCCAGTAGAAATTCACACCAGCAGGCCACCCACTGGAGCTGCGCCACTAGGTAATATAATTCCAAGTCCGGTGCTGCAAGCCCACCTCAGTCACAGATAATCGCAACTTCCAGAGGGCTACATGGTGACGCAAATTGTCCCAATAAAGAGAAAGAAGCTGGCCATCAAGTTCCCGAAAGAAATGTGGGTATAACTACAATGGAAGTACAGGAAACAAGTAAAGAAGACGCAGTAATACAATCATTTTGAACAAAGCTACGCGACCACTGACGGACAGAGGTAATGTAGTCCAGAAGGCAACAGAGCGATGTAGCCCAGCCAGCACACGCCCAAAATTCCCTTCATATAGCAAATCTGGGGTGCGGTAAACAGCCACTCCAAGATACCATACCATGTCATGCTCCCATCTCAACATTGGCGCCCTGGGAATGGGACCACGGTCAGGGGCATTCCCCCTCAAAGTATAAGGGGAGATGAGATTAACAGGGGTGTTCACCTGGCTAAGGCTTAACCAATTAATATGCAATCCTGAGAAATCCGAGATAATCGTCTTTTGTTCTTCATCCTGCGACTTATGGCATCAAAGGTGGCCTGCTGACATGTCACCCCCTGCAACATCTGTAAATACAGTTAAGAATGTGGAGGTCAAGCTGGATGACACTCTATCCATGAAAGTTCAGATTCAGACAGTTGCTGGATCCTGTTTTGGTCTCCTAAGAGTGCAAAATAATTTTCTTCCCTTACTATCGATCACTCACGGGAAGGCAGTAGTCCATGCTCTCATTGTCTCTAGGCTGGATTACATGAACATCTTGCACCTAGACCTCCAGGAATACCTATTGAATAGGCTTCAGGTAATCCAGAATGCAGCGGCTAGGGCAAATCTCATGTTGAGACATAGAGCGGGGGTCTCTAATCACATAAAAGCCTTGCACTGGCTTCCGGTTTGAAAGAGAATTTGTTTCAAATCTCTGGTCTTGGCTTTTAAAGCTCCACATGATACTGGTGCCCTCTATATCAGAAAGAGAGCTCAGTACTACATCCCTGGTAGAATCTTGAGGTCTGCCTATGAGCATCAGGCAATTGTCCCCAAGTTCTCCCGTGCCCGCATCGGTGGCCGCTCTTTCCAAGTCCAGGCTGCTCACCTGTGGAACGGTCTGCCTATGTCATTCAGAGGGGTACATGATTTGCTTACCTTTAGAAAGCAGCTGAAAACCTGGCTATTTCAGCAATAATCAATAACCCCCTCTCGCTTTTAGTAACAGTGACAGCTACGCCCTGACGTCATTCAGCACTGGGACACTCTTCCTGAGTAGCTGCAAACTCTATAAGTACCAATTTAACATAACATAACATAAACACATGACTTAGACCAATTGACCTCAAGGCCAGAATGAGCGCCGACGTCCAACGGCGCCTCTACCACTGCTAGTAGGTCGATGTCCCTTCCCCGAAGATACAACAACATGTTGTCAGCTTACAAAGAAAGAAAATTAAGGTTAGAGGCGATGTCCCTTCCCCGAAGATACAACAACATGTTGTCAGCTTACAAAGAAAGAAAATTAAGGTTAGAGGCTATATAAAGGCCCCAGTAGTGTAGACCCCGGTGAACCATACAAACAAAGGGCTCCATTGCCAAACCAAATTATAAAGGTGACAGAGATAACCCTGCCAAGTTCCCTGCTCCACCGCAAAGGTCTCTGTTATCAAGGGACAGGTGCGTATACTCGCCAGGGGGTCAGAATAGAGAAGCTTCATCCACTTGACAAAGTGCACACTCAGGCCCATGGTAAGCATCATAGCATACAGGAAGTCCCAGCGAAGCGAGTCAAACGCCTTCCTAATGTCGACTGAGATGACCAGTGCTTCCAGCGGGTGGTGTTCTCCTGACTGTCCAAAGCCAGAAACAATTGATGAATACTAGGCATAGTGCTTTGCGTGGGGATGAAGCCTATTTGAAACGGGTGAACCAGAGCGCACATATGGGGGAGTATCCGTGTTGCTAGAATTATTCTTAAAATCTTATAATCTGCATTATGCGCAGAAAGAGGGCAGTAAGAATCAAGAAGAAGGTAGTCCTTATCTTTTTTAGGGAGAGATACAGCGGATGCTTCCCACAGTGAGGACGGGAGCTGGCCTTGTTGCAGAGAATCATTGAAGAGTGTCACCAGTCTAGGAACGAGGGCGGGTGCAAAGGCTGCATAAAAGTCTATCGGAAACCCATCAAGACCAGGCACCTTACCTCTCCCCTTCACCTTAATAGCTCCCTGTACCTCCTGCTTGGTAATAGCCACACTCAGTGGAGCTGCCACTGCTGACTCAAGGGACACTAGAGTCTGCAATGTAATCTGACATTATGCTTTCATCACTCGCCACACTTGAGGATTATAGCTCCAGATAGTGCTGCAGAAACACTGCATTGATCTCCCTTGCATGAAGACATCACTCCCTGAAGGACCATGTACCTGAAGTAAAGAATGACCGCACCCGACATCCCACAACAGCCAAGCTAACATCCTGCCCGACTTATCCTGCTCTTCATGTGCCCTAGCTGTATACGCCCTATAATCAAAATTGCGAAGGCATTCCACAAGTAAAAACTGCCTCTCTCGCTCCTCCATCAGGCACTCCCTACCATCTGAAATCCTCTCCAACTTACCAAGAATGTCCTCCAACAATACCTCCTGCCAACAAATGTTGGAAAGGAGCTGAGTGCGGACCCCCACTTTGCTAGAAATACAATATCTCCGAATCACCACCCTCATAGCCTCCTACTCCACTCCCACCGCTGAAGCCGAACCAGCGTTCTCAGTCCAGTACTGAGAAATGTGCTCTCCCAGTGAAACCTAAAGGCCTGATCTTCCAAAAGAACCAGATCAAAGCACCAGGTAGACACACTAACCCTAGAGGAAGACCACTTAAAAAGGCCCAGTACGGGTGCATGATCACAGTACGTTTTCACCAGGTATTCCAGTTCTACCACTCAACCATAAAGCGAGCTGCCATGTTGTGCACAGGGGGGAGTCTTCTTAATCGTGTCTGTGACACCCCAAGATACAGGGCATTGTAGTAATCTAGTCTAAACATGATTAAAGACTGGACCACTGTCTTCCTGGCAGCTTCTGGCAGGAGAACAAGGATTTCTTCAAGGTTTTTAAAATCACAACGCTTTGCTCTGCAAGACTAGTAATTAGATTATCAAAAGATAACTCCAAATGCCTGCTTTTTTTACTTTCGGCTTAGGCGTGGGTAAATTGCTCAGAGAGTCAGGCCGCCCGGCAGCTTAGCCAAATTGAGGGTTGTTTGCCAAGGATGAGTAACTCAGTCTTCCCAGCGTTGAGCTTAAGCCAACTAAGGCTCATTCATTCAGCCACCTCTGACAGGCAGGGGCGGAGCTTCACCCCAGCGTTGGATGTATCTTGAGACCACGTGATTATCAGCTGTGTGTTGTCTGCAAATGACACAATGGAGAAGTTGTAGCACTTGACGATATCAGCCAGGGTGCGCATGTACAGATTGAATAGTGTCAGACTCAAGGAAGAACCCTGACACACCCCCTATTGTAGTGGAAGAAAATGATCTTGTAAAAAGAGGCTATCCACTGCAAGGCCTTTCCACTAATTCCATAGTTGTACCGCCATTCAGGAAGTAAGATTCAAGACCAGTATCAAATGCTGCACTGAGGTCTAACAACAGCAAAGCGGTGGTATCTCCCCTGTCCCCTGACTGGTGGATGGATTTAGAGGCAAACAGAAGCGCTGACTCTGTGTTGTATTGGAGTCAAAAGTCTGACTGCGGGAGGGCGTGGCTACCGGCCAAGCATGGCGGCAGCATAGTGTGAGAGCTCCTGAAGGCACTGCGGCCTAATTCTTAATCCGGCACATTTATCCGCTGCATCACCCACCCGAAGCGGCAGCATTCGGGTCCGGGCCCGGAGCGGAATCACCGGGTCGATTTCTGGCGAAAATCGAAGACCGGAACCCTCCAAACCACACACGGGCGCACTGGGGCCTGTGACCAGGACAGAAGCAGCGACCTCGAGTGAGCCGCCGGCCCCAGCGGAAGTGAGACCGGGCCGGCCTGACAGAGGAGGCACTTCCCGGCACACCGCCTGGAGCACAAAAACACCCACATCGGCAACCGGAACGGCGAGGACAACCACAGAGATACTACCGAAAGCTGTGTTGCCAAAATTCAGCTGCCGGCACCTGCTGAGTGACAGCGTAACGAGAGACAGCAGACTCGGAGGTCGGGGACGGACGGAGCGGCCGGCGGAGAGCTGCGACACGGTGAGATCCCCCAGGGGGTGAACGATTGGCCCTAAACGTCCTTATCTGACGCCCGGCAGCCACAACAAGAGAAGCAGACCCCATTTGCTCCCCGGGCCGGTGCGGCTGAGGAGACCGAAGCGGGTGCCCCCGGGGGACAGAAGGAAAAATCATCAACGCGCTTGTTGAGGCGGGGAAAACCGGCAGCGCCTGACTACACAAGACAAGGGTGGCGATCCTAACCCGCTACAACTATCACAGCCCCCAAAGTCGAGGCGAGTGTCACCTGGGCGGGACCTCAACCAGACAAGTAATGGCCCCACCATAAGGGACACATCAGGGGTATTGTGAGCGCCCGATAACTATTCTGCCTAGCAATGCCACGACCGACCTGACCCTGCCTGAGAGACCTAACATAAGGGTCACTAAATCTGTCCGGTCTGTGACACAACCGGTGGCGGACAGCGGACTGGTGCACTGGACACTAACAGAAGGGGGTCGGAACACCGCGATCATCACGGCCGTTGCAGCGGCCTTACAGACGGCGACAGCGCCGGGATCCACACTTACTGGCCAGGAGTGTCCCAAACGAAGAGCGGTGCAGGGACAATGAGTGAATGAGCAGGACCCCCACCTACACGAGCGAAATATCGGAGTGCACGCCAGCCCACTACCCACTGACCTGCACGCCGGGGAAAGAGTCAAACAGACAGCGCAGGTCACGGCGCAAAGAGAGACGGCCCCAGACTCCGCAAGTCTCCACGCCATGGCGGGCAAAGGAACCAGGAGTGGATCCACACAAGCTAAGCTAGATAAGTTTGCGTACAGCCAACTCGGACAATCGCATAACAATGGGCACAACTCCACGGGCGCTACCCTAGAAACGGACGGGAACAAAAGAATAACGCTAGAGGACATCATGAGAACCCTCACAGAGGTCAAAACGATGGTAGGCTCCATCTCCTCTGAAGTCACGCTGTTGCGTGCGGACTTCCAAAAGATGACTGAAAGGGTATCCCAAGTGGAGGTGGTCACGAAATCTCTTATGGAAGACACGTCAGAACTACAAATAGCCATGGAACGCATGGAGAAAGTCACCAAGATCCTACAGGATAAGCTGGACGACCAAGAAGGGCGTTCTCGAAGGAACAATGTACGCATCCTTGGGCTTCCAGAATCGGAAGGGAAGGGGGCTATGGACCTCTACGTCGAAGATCTCATAACGACCAAACTGCAACCCAAAGACTATCCCACTTCTTTTCGGTGGAAAGAGCACACAGGGTTCCGGGCGGGACACCTAAGCCAGGAGCGGCGCCGCGACCAGTGCTGGCCAGACTCTTCAACTTTAGAGACAGGGATGCAATCCTACAAGCAGCGAGGACCTCCCCACCGGTTAAAATTCAGAACGCAACCTTGTCCTTCTTCCCGGACTACACAGCGGAGGTGGCCAGGCGCCGCAAATCCTTCACGGAGGTGAAAAAAGCGCTACGAGACAGAGAATTGCCGTACTCCATGCTATTTCCCGCCAAGTTACGGATAGTGGCCGATGGGAAGACGTGGTTCTTTGACACACCAGAAGCAGCACAGGACTGGCTGGAGGGTTGGAGGCAAGTGGGGCAACGTCACCGTCCGCACAAGGATCGGACTACTCACCGTAACGGCACGCAAACGGACAGCCAGGCCGACCACCCGACTCATCAGGAAGGCACGGCAGCAACGGAATCCGACTCTGCACAAGACCCGCTAGACTCTGGGCGACCGGCGCCGGTCTAAAAACAAGCTATATATAGAAAGACCTGGGTGTGCCGTGATGGACCTTGGACCTGGTGCGGCTGAGTAAGGTGAGTGCAGTTAGTGCCTGAAGGGGACTCACCAACCCCACAAGCAAGTATGATATTTGGGGAAGGACTAAAGCACTCTGCAATGTTGGGGACGCGGGCGGGGTTTAGTCCGTGGAGCAGGGGAGCAGGGAGGGGGGAGGGGAGTTCAGTTTTATTGTTCACGTTTCTATTCATGGTCATCACTCACTTCACACGTAATACTACCACTCTAGATATCGGCATACTCCTATGCCTAGTCAAGGAAGGCAACAGCTGCACAGCACCTACCGACACATTACTCATGTCATGATCCCGACGACTCCACGGCCAACCCATCTCGAGCTACACCCACTGAGGTTACCCCATAACGGTAGGGGTGCCCCCTTTGCGCATGCTAACATGGAACGTCAGAGGCCTAGGGGACAAGATAAAAAGAGGCCTGGTCATGCAAGCCATCAAACGCCAGAGCCCGGACGTGGTTCTGCTCCAAGAAACACACCTCACAGGGACGGCATGCAAAGCGCTTGACAGGCGCGGATACACTATGGCGACGCATGCTGACTTCACTTCTGGGTCCAGGGGGACAGGGATACTACTAAAAAAGACATCGCCCTTTATAATTACACATCGCGCGACGGATGACCAGGGACTCTTCGCCGCGATACATGGCCAGTGGGAAGGCAGGCCGCTTAATGTGGTATCAGTCTACATTCCCCCGGCACTTCACTCCATAGCACTACTGGCATTGGGTAAATTCCTTATAGACCTCCCTGAAGGTGACACAATCATAGGGGGTGACCTCAATGCAATAGTGGACCCTGCACTGGACGCCTTTCCCTTCAGAACCAGCTCAAGAAGGACTGCACCACTCCCTGACTTTCTAGAAGCATTGGGTATTGTGGATGTATGGCGACACCTACACCCAGCAGCGACTCAATACACTTTTTACTTCGCCGTGCACGACAGCCTATCTCGCATAGACTATTTTTTGTTCCTGGGGGTGGGTATGGGATCTGTAGACAGCATTGACATCCTACCCAGAGGTATATCTGACCACTCCCCGATAATTCTCGCTCTTACCACTAGAGAACAGAAATGCGCAAGGATCTACCCAGTTTACCCCAACTATTTAAAAATCCCTAAAATACGGAAGAAACTGAAACTAGCGACAACACACTATTTTGCTGAAAACACTGGGACGGTGGCTTCACCATCAATCCTCTGGGAAGCTTACAAGACCGTCCTTAGGGGGACTGCAATAGCGGCCATTACGGGACACAAACGAGACTCCCAGAAGGAACTTACAGAAATAGAATTAGCACTCCACAACGCAAACACTGCACATATGCTAGACCCCTCCCCAGCTACGACACACACGCTGCAGCTACGACAACAACAGTACCAGGCCCACCTCAAAACGACAGTGCGGGGCTACATCGCCAACACAACACATAGAATTTATGATGTGGGCGACAAAGCAGGGAAAATGCTGGCATGGCTGGATAAGAGAGGGGGAGGCACAAGAGGTATTCAGAGACTGTATACTGCGGACGGCCGAGAACTAACGCACCCGGAAGACATTGTGCACACTTTAGCAAATCATTTTCAGAACATATACACCCCGGACCACTTCGTCACAGCACACATGGCGACACTCTCACTGGCAGACGTTGCCATTCCCAGCATATCACCAGAGACTATGCAAGACTTAGAGGCAGATCCGTCAGAGGATGAAATTCAACTAGCGATACAGTCGCTGCAATCGGGCAAAGCATTGAGTCCTAATGGACTGGCGGTGGAATGGTATAAATCAATGGCATCGGAACTCAGTAGACCCCTACTGAACATGTATATGGAGAGTAGGGAGAAGGCAGAATTAGCGCTGGATCAGCGCACGGCCACAATCGTAGCTATACCGAAGCCGGGTAAACCCCCAACCGAATACACCTCATATCACCCGATATCATTACTAAATGTGGAAGCCAAGGTGCTGGCTAAACTTCTGGCCAACCGTCTGATGCCACACCTGGGCACCCTGATCCACCCCGACCAATCAGGCTTTATGCCCCACCGAAGTACGGCGCTTAATCTCCGGAGGGTTCATGGAGTACTGGCTCGTTCACACCTCCTCCAAGAGCAGGCCGTAATTCTCTCCCTTGACGCAAAAATGGCTTTTGACCTGGTTGAATGGGAATACCTCTTCGAGGTGCTTGCACGTATGGGCTTTGGGCCGAAATATATAGCCTGGATACGACTACTCTACACAAAACCGGTGGCACAGGTAGTGGCTAATGGCCACATCTCGCCGGTGTTCCCGTTGGGCAGAGGGACCAGACAGGGATGCCCATTGTCACCCTTACTCTTTGCGTTAGTACTTGAACCCTTAGCGATCTTGATCAGGACAACGCCCTTATTCAAAGGCATCCAATGGGAAGAGGGCTGGGAAGACAAAATTTCCCTATATGCTGATGACATGCTCATATACATGGTAGACCCTGATGACGGAATCCCAGCCCTGTTGGAAATATGCAACACACATGGGCAATCATCGGGCTATACCCTGAACTGGTCCAAATCGGTGATATATACATTAAAAGGTCCGGCACCGAGAATTGCGAGAAGACTGCCCCCTGGCGGCGCCGACGACCTCCTTCAAATACCTAGGCATTGTCATCGCACATTCTGAAGCAGATTTCTTCGCTAACAACCTCCAACCACCTCTGGATCGCTTACGCGCAGACGTTAAGCACTGGGCGACCTTGCCCCTCACCCTCCTGGGAAGGGCAGCCTTATATAAGATGATGGTGCTTCCCAGGTTTCTATACATATTAGAAAACACCCCATATCCTGTCCCACCGCGGTACTTCAAACAAATTGCTGCGTTAGTCTCCAACCTACTCTGGAACAATGGCCCAGCACGTATAGCATATGACAAGTTAGTGAAGAGTTGGTATGAGGGAGGGATTGTGCTTCCCAATATTCAGCTTTATTACTGGGCAGCCCAACTCAAAATAATAAACCAATGGCTACACACCCCGAGAGACGACCCAGCCTACAGGGCAGACTGGTCACAGCTAGGGACGAACTGCATGCTCTCGACACTATATAATAAAACGCAACTCAAACATCTGCGCGGCCCGACACAACACACGGTGGCCCTCTGGCATATAGCACAGGCAAAACTGGGCTGGAAAGGAAGAATCACCAAAATGACACCATTATGGGACACGAAATCACTGGGAAACCTTAGAGGGTGTGCAGGATTTACACAGTGGGACTCTATAGGTATTTCCACGGTGGGGGACCGCTGGGACAAAGACACGGTAATACCGTTCCCACAACTCCAGCAGCAGTATGACCTCGGACCCACGGAAACATTTAGGTACATACAAATTAGGCACGCACTGCTCCAAGCTATCCCAACGGGCACTGCTCTGCCGGAATCCTCACCACTTGAGGACAGGCTATTGACAGACTTCATGCAACAGAGCGCGACTTCACTCACATACAAAAAACTGATCAACAACTTAGAGGACCCCACGCTGAAACTTAAAGACAGGTGGGAAGAGGACATAGGTGTAATGGACGAATCGGAATGGAACGAAGCTTTGGCCTCCCCGAAAGAAGTAGGCATTTCGGCAAAGTTCAGACTGGTGCAATGAAAAATTTTGCACCGCATCTATTACACCAGGACGCTACTCCACAAAATCCATAGAGCGCCCCATCCCTTCTGCTTGAGAGGCTGCGGGGAGGAGGGAACACTATTTCATACACTATGGGACTGCCCACACATACAGGAATTCTGGAGGCAAATCATGCGCACAATCTCCCAGGCGCTCAAGATTTCCATTTTACCAGAACCTCGTAAGTGCCTTTTGAATATCTGGGACCCAAATGACCTAGATAGGTATGGGATAATTTGGACTACGCTAGCCATAACAGTGGCTAAGCGTGATATCGCACAGAAATGGGGGGCTCCGGATTTGCCCACTGCAAGCAGATGGACTAGAAACATGGATGTGCTGATGGTCACGGAGAGAACTGTATATGTCCTTCGAGCTTCCCCCCGCAAATGTAATAAGGTGTGGTTAGCGTGGAATGTTTATAGGGGTGAGATATGTGAGCCCTTACCAGAGGGAGACGATCTGGACTCGGAGGGGGAGGAGGAGTAGCGAATGGAGTTGGGGATGTCCGCTTACTCGTGCTACACGCAGCAACGCATTGCATTAACTTACCTATGAGAAGACAATGGGGCGGGGGGACCTGATGTTGGGAGAGGTAGTGGGAAACGTACATAAAAGTGATGACCTGAGTTTGGGGGAGGGAGGGGGGAATGTCTCTTAGAGTTTTACGAGAGACGCCCATGTTGGGCAACATTTAACGGGGAAACACTGGTATATTTTATTAACTTAGGTGAGAAACTACGGTAGAGCATGCATAGAATTTATAAGAGAAGAAACGAGCCATAAATGCAGGTTAGAAAATATCATATAAGATTCCAGGACTACACCGTACATATATGAAAATGCCAGCTTGAATGTATCGTACTAACTGTATACTATGCCTTCATATTAATAAAGTTAAAAAATATATATATATATATAAATGTATATATATATATATATATATATATATATATATATATATATAAACTATTAAAAAAAAAGTCTGACTGCGTCTTATGCAAGTTGTCCCATGCTTCAATAACCGCAGAAAGCTGTTCATTTATGTATTTTTCTTCTTCCTTCCACATACAACGGAGCAGTGAGATAGGTCTAAAATTCTCTGGTTTAGTGGCATCGTGGGTTTCTTATCATGGGCACTATAAAAGCATTTTTCCAGGATTTGGTAACCTGCCCAATCCTGAAGGAGTAGCTAAGCAGATTATTCCTAGCTCCAGAAAAGTGGGAGGTGCAGGATCTGAGGGAGCCCTTGATTTAACAGATGACATAATCGGAGTAAGTTCCTCTGATGTAATGAACTTGAAACTGGAAAGTGCTTCACTGTCCTCCAAAGACAAACCACAGTTTAAAGCATGGAGTGTTTCTGACATCTCCAGGAAAGGAGGCATAGATAGAGAGGACCCTTGTTGAAAAAGTACTGAGCAAGAGTATTACAGCGATCTTC
This sequence comes from Lissotriton helveticus, assembly GCF_964261635.1. Taxonomy (NCBI): domain Eukaryota; kingdom Metazoa; phylum Chordata; class Amphibia; order Caudata; family Salamandridae; genus Lissotriton; species Lissotriton helveticus. Next base: position 376,250,397 of record NC_136060.1, read on the forward strand.
GGTCGGAGGAACCCCCGCCTAGACCAGGTCTAAAGAGGAGAGTGACATGAAAGAAGAATTAAGCGCAGTTTCTATTTTGGCTGCATAAAAATTACACCTCATAATCTTATTCTGTCTGTGGTGCTCCTTCAGGGCAGAGATAGCCTTCTCAACAGGATTTAAGTTTTTGCACCAAATGCGCTCGCTCTAGGCGCTTACAATTTTTCTTCAAAATAACGAACTCTTCACTGAACCATTCTGCTGATGGTTTCACCCAACTAGATACATGTTCAGTGACTGGTGCTATCTGATCCAATGCACCCATGATCCATTCCGTCACATGGGAATCAGCTGAATCAATGCAATGCTCAAGAGTGGGACAGTTCTCGTTCAGAGCTTCAGTAGGAAACCACAGGAGAAAGCAGTGGAGCCAAGCTGATCCACGTTCAGCGCATACATATTTAAGAAGGCAACTTCCCTGCCATTGAGACTCCCCAATACCACAACATAATGCCCTTCTGGGTCCATAACAACCTGATGCATGCTAAAGGGGACACCAATTATGACCCCAATAAGAGTGCCCCAGAAAAGGCAGAGTAAGAAGTAGCATGGGGTTGACCCCACCAGCTTCTCTGAAGAGTGCGGCCCTCGGCCATAGTAAGGTGGGTCTCCTGTAGAAACGCAACATGGACCCCTCGGCTTTTCAAATAAGACAAAACATTATGGGGCATATTTACAAGAAATGACGCATTGCTGCACCAAGGCAGAGACGCGTCAAAATAACATGTGCCTCGATACGACAGATTCCTACGCCATGGATGCGTCATATTTACAACACGGTACAAAAGGGGGTGGTGATGGACGGAGCATCTGAACCAATCAAACACTCACACTTAGTCAAAAGATCTTGGTTTAATCCATCACCGTTCTTTAGCCCACTCTGCCAACCCAGTTCAGTTTTGGCTGAAGACGGCTGTAATGCCAGAAACCGGTCCTCGGAAGCTTGTTTCCGGTCCAGGGAAGGCATGGCTTGGCAGTTCGGGTTGGACTGAGGCACAGGGTCAGACTGATTTGCATATAGCCATGTCTGAACTGGGGTGGCAGAGTGGGCTAAAGAACGGTGATGGATTAAACCCAGATATTTTGACTGGGTGTGAGTGTTTGATTGGTTCAGATGCTCCGTCCATCACCACCCCCTTTTGTACCATATTTACAACACAGCACACCATAGCGTAAGGATCTATGTGCGTCAAAAAAAGGACTTATTTGTGTGTGCCATATCTAAAGAAATCGGACGTCACTGTTGGAAAAGTGACGCAGGACTGACTTATGGGTCGCAAAGTGATATCAATTGGGCCTGTGTCACTTTTCTACATCAAAAAGCATAAAAAGCACAGGACCATCAAAAAAAGTACAAAAAGTAACGCAGCAGGTAAAAAACACATGGTACACTTTACTGAAGGCAGCCAGTGAGCAGACAGCAGGCAGCAGGCAGCAGAAGAAATAACAACACTAGCACTGGCCAGGATGTCCAGGTAGGGTTTCGTGGAAGAGGGAGTCCAACTTCAGTGAGGAGGAGAATGAGATGTTGGTCTCTGAGGTGACACATCACCAACATCAGCTGTTTTTCACCTCCAAATTGCCCCTAGGGAGGATAGAGGACATTCGGCAATCCATCTTGGAGAAGATCAACAGTGTGGGGCAAGCTCTGCAGACTGTCCCTGACTGCAAGAAGCACGGGCATGATTTAAACCGTCGACCAAAGGAGAAACTGGCCTATGACCACAAGGCAGCAATGCAACCTGGAGGAGGGAGCCCAGAGCCCCAGGAGGAGCTGGAAGCCATGGAGGAGTAGGTGGCAGCTGTCATCACACATGTATTGGTAGCCGGAATCCCAGGATATGATAGGGCAGCACACGAGGGACAGCCACAACCATAGGGTAAATATTAAGAGGGGGCAATGTGGGGAAAAAGATCATGTTGTGCAGTGCCCCTAGCTATGTCCAAGCACTCCCCTGTGCTGTGTGCAGTGACAAGGGCAGGAAGCTGGATCATGTTCCGTTAAAAGGCTCAGGAATGTCACTCACACTGCCCAGTTACATGTTGCAGAGCTCTGTCCAACTCCGTCATGTTACTCCATTCCATGTGTGAAGTGCAACACCAGTCCGGCCCACCTTTGTATAGTGGCACATCTAATTGATTGTACTATTGAGTGGCTCATATACTACAATTTGACGCAGAGCAGTGCCGCATGTCAATATGTTGTGCTGCCTGGTGTCAAAAGAAAAGGGCAGGAATGTAACATATGAATGAGATACCGCACAGTTCTATCCTCTAAGACTGTGCTGGGACACAAATGGCTGCCTAGCACCAACACAGGCACCCTCCCACTATGGTGTAAGGGTGCCTGTGTTGAAATCAGGTTGTATGTGCAGGAAGGGGCAACTTCTATCACAAAAACAATGGTTACCCCTGGTAAGGTGTAGGCTTTTGACACATTTCCTGGTGTACATAATCTTGTAAATCTGGAAATGCATCATAATCCATGGGTGTTGCATGGGAAACCCTACTGCCACGCCCATGATACAGCCCCCTGATGCAGAAGAAGGCCACACAGTGGCTCCTGCTGCCTTGCCTCACTCCATATCTACAAGGAATATAATACATTGCTACGCATGCATTTACAATGCATGCCTTTACAACGCAGTCAGTACGACCGCGTTGTTACCACGCATCCCATTACAACGCAAGTCATTACAACGACTTGCTGTAAGGGGGTTCTGGAGTTTGGAATAGTATAATTTACTATTCCAACTCCAGTCTGTGCATCAGTAGGGAAGGTGTTGGATTGCAAATCCAACACCTAAAGCCCCCTACAGCAAGTCGTTGTAATGACTTGCGTTATACTGGTATGCGTGGTAACAATGCGGTCATTGCACCGACCCCGTTGTAATGGCAAAGCGTTGTACCGACAGTTTTGTAAACGCTGTTTCCCATCTACAAGGCCATGTAAAGCCATGTAGGGTGGCTCTACGTGGACTTGTAGATATGGATAAGTCCGGTGCGTTCCAAGAACATCCCAAAAAGTGATGCACTGGTGGCTCTATGACCTTGGCATGGGCTTGTCAGAAGAGAAACAGCTCACCTGAGAGGAGGGTCAGGTGTGGGGCATGTGAAGTATCAACACCTAGGAAAGTGCCAAGAGCCACATGTACAATATCTGCATTGATAAAACATAGCATACAGCTGGTGTGCGTGGTGAGACCTCACAGGTGTCAGTTGACATGGTAGGGACAACCAGAACTCATGCACTTTACTAAATCAGAGTGGATCAGAGTTAATGCAAGTGATGCACACAAGAGGACCATGTGTGTTGAAACCCAAGATGATGTGTAGGTCTCTGTTTGTGCAGGGCATAGTAAGTGATGGCTGAGGTTGAACTGCCACAGTGTATGAATAGGGAGACATTGCAAAGCAAGAAGGTCAGAATGGATATGTGTTTGGGGAGGTAGACTAACTAATACACATGCAATGCTGTGTTTCAAAGTGTCACACTTGTTGTACAGCTGGGAAGGGGAGACAGAGAAGAGCCAATTGGGGTACAATTTTCTGCACGTGATGTTTTTCCTGGGTGAAGATGTAGCACGTGGCAGAGGGATTCCGAAGAGAAATTGTCTCACCATGACCACTGTCCTCAAAGAAGAAGCAAAATGTATAGCCAATCAAATCAAATGAGTATCCACAAATATGAAATACATGGTAAGTACATGCCCTCATACATTCCTGCAGTGTATCAAGGGTAGTCGGTGTGTAGAGTTGTGCAGGATATGTGTGACAAAACAATCAACCCTTGCCCACATATAGGCACAAAGTGCTTGCAAGACAGCACAACAAGGCAGAGTGCTACAGGGTACAGTATGAAAGCCAGATGGCTGGATCATAACTAAGAAAAACCAAAGGTGGTGATGGACGGAGCGTTGACAATACAAACACTCACCCCAGTCAACTGATCTGGGTTTAATCCATCACCGTTCTTTAGCTCACTCCGCCACCCCAGTTCAGACATGGCCATATGCAAATCAGTCTGACCCTGTGCCTCATGGGAACAGTCCAGCCCGTCTGAACTGGGGTGGCAGAGTGGGCTAAAGAACGGTGATGGATTAAACCCAGATCTTTTGACTGGGTGTGAGTGTTTGATTGATTCAGATGCTCCGTCCATCACCACCCCCTTTTGTACCGCTACTGGATCATAACTAAATCATCACTAGACCAACATCATCTGCAGAGGAGTAGTGGGCTTTATACTGGCCACAGGGAATGCAGGCACCCTGGGGAATACTTTGAATGTGACCAGTAGGCGTGTCAACATGTTAAAGCACAATCAGCATAGGTATCATGAAAAAGACTGCTAATCACCTTGGCAAATGTGCAGCTGACCTACTTTCATACGCCCAGGAATGGTAGACCCAGTAACCTTATAGAAGAAGAGGGGTCAGGCAAGATGAAAGTTAATTTGGTTCAATAAGTAAACGTGCCCCCACTTACCAGTAGGTGAAGACATTATTTTAGTAATTAAAAATTGTTTTTTAGAATCCGCAAGAAATTTAGCAAAAAGGACGCACTGGTAGTTTCTTGCTGTTTTACCAATGTATAGATATATATACTCACATATATAGTCTTTTTTAATATATGCTCTGAGAGTGTTGCATACAAATGCCGTTCTTTTATAATTGTTGTTTTTAACTTCCTTTCAACCGGTATGCAAGATGTATTGCAAATGGTTTTAAGTAACTGTGCAATATAAATAAATAAATCATTCATTCATTCATTCATTCGACCCAGTAACCTGTGTAAGTGTGTTACAATGTGTGTCAAGGGACACAAAGTCAGCCTAGTTACACAGTAGTTGTGTAAAGTATGCAGAGATACTGTCATCTGAAAGGCAACTACAGTGCAACTTGGACTCTAGACCTCTGTGTAACCAACATCCTATGCATCAATGGTGTATTAAAATTCAAACATTAGCAAGTCTTATTGTCATTCATATTACTCATGTAAGCATTTGATATAGAACACCATTAATGTTTCTAGATCTCTTTGCAGAGGCAGTACCTAGACCTCATGACCAGCTGCCTGTCTGGGATGGCGATTTGGCTAGGATGACAAACTGGCAACCATTGACTGAGAGAACTTCCCGCAAATCCTGAAATCCCTTGGAACACCATCTACAGTTGTTGAAAGGGCCAACAGCATTGCAGGTTCTCCACATGATCCACCCATTAGCGAACAATCACCCCCTGCCAGCCCACGCCCAGGCCTGTCCTCCGAGGACCCCCAAGTTGAATTGCAATGTTGTGCAGTGGGAGGCGGTAGATGTGGTGCGGGGGAGATGAATACCATGGCGTGCACCCTAGAGGCAGTCCGTGGGTGCCTCAGCCCCAATAAGAACACATTGTCGTCTATATAAGACACCTACACTCCGCTCTGTCGACTCAACCAGTCCCTGGCTGATATGGCCGGAGTCATGAGGCAGAGGCATGAACAACTGCCCTGACAAAGTGCCAAACAGCTGGGAGCCATCTGCAACATTCTGAAATCCATGGAGCAGAAGCAGGACACATACATCGCAACAATGGGTGCCTACCACCGCAACATTACTGTATTGTCTCACTTGTTGGCACTGAGAAATGCTGCTGCTCCACATCTTCAGCCCATGATGTGTGCGCGCCTCTGCCACCTACAACACCCCCCTCACAGGAAGCACAACACACATCATAGGAGGAAGATGTGGACTTCAGCACTTTACAACGTCAAGTCAAGTCAAGTCATAAAATTTATATAGCGCACTACATACCCAGAGGGTTTCAAGGCGCTTGGGGAAGGGAGGGGGATTATTTGTCAAATATCCACGTTTTAAGTTGTTTTCTGAACGCTAGGTGATTCTGGGTGAGGCGAAGGAAAGCGGGGAGTGAGTTCCATGTTTTGGCAGCCAGGTATGAGAAGGATCTGCCTCCCATGGTGGTTTTGTTGATGCGAGGGACAGTGGCGAATGCTTGGCTGGAAGAGCGAAGTTGGCGGGAGGGGGTGTAGAAGGACAGTCGAGAGTTGAGGCAATCTGGTCCGATGTCGTAGAGTGATTTGTGTGCGTGGGTAAGCAGTCGGAAAGTAATCCTCTTATTGACGGGTAGCCAGTGGAGGTCTTTAAGGTGGCCAGAGATGTGTTCGTTGCGTGGGATGTCTAATATGAGCCTGGCTGAGGCGTTTTGGATTCGTTGTAGTTTCTTCTGGAGTTTGGCGGTGGTACCTGCGTAGAGGGTGTTTCCGTAGTCCAGTCGGCTCGTGACCAGAGCATGGGTGACTGTTTTCCTTGTTTCGGTGGGGATCCAGCGAAATGTTTTTCTGAGCATGCGAAGGATGTTGAAGCAGGATGAGGATACGGCGCTGACTTGTCTGTTCATTGAAAGTGAAGAGTCCAGGATGACGCCAAGGTTCCGTGCGTGGTCTGTCGGGATGGGTGCTTTTCCGAGGGCTTCCGGCCACCAGGAGTCGTCCCATGCAGAGGGGGATTTACCTAAGATGAGGACTTCTGTTTTGTCTGAGTTCAGTTTCAGACGGCTTTGTTTCATCCATTCGGCGACTTCTTTCATTCCTTCGTGTAGGTTAGTTTTGGCGGTGCTGGGGTCCTTGGTGAGAGAAAGGATCAGTTGAGTGTCATCCGCGTAAGAGATGATGTTGAGGTTGTGTTGGCGGGCGATGGTCGCGAACGGGCTCATGTATACGTTGAAGAGGGTGGGGCTGAGTGAGGATCCTTGTGGTACGCCGCAGATGATTTCAGAGGCCTCGGACTTGAATGGTGGGAGGCGGACTCTCTGGGTTCTTCCGGAGAGGAACGAGGTGATCCATTCCAGTGCCTTTCCTTGGATTCCGATGTTTCTGAGGCGCTGTAAAAGGGTGCTGTGGCAGACTGTGTCGAAGGCTGCAGAGAGGTCGAGGAGGATGAGGGCGACTGTGTCTCCATTGTCCAATAGAGTTCGAATGTCGTCTGTTGCTGCGATGAGGGCGGTCTCAGTGCTGTGTTTTGCTCGGAAGCCAGATTGTGAGGGGTCGAGGGATTTGTTGGCTTCGAGGAAGGCGGCGAGCTGGTTGTTGACAGCTTTCTCGATGACTTTGGCCGGGAATGGAAGAAGTGAGATGGGGCGGTAGTTTTTGAGTTCGGTGGGGTCTGCTGTTGGTTTTTTCAGAAGGGCGGTGAGTTCAGCGTGTTTCCAGTCTTCTGGGAAGGTAGCGGAGTTGAAGGAGCAGTTGATGACGTCTCGGAGGTGCGGAGCTATGACGGAGTCTGCTTTGTTGAAGATGTGGTGAGGGCATGGGTCTGTGGGGGATCCAGAGTGGATGGAATTCATCAGGCGGATGGTGTCCTCAGTGGTGATTGGGTTCCAGGCGTTAAGGGTGTTAACGGGGGGAAGATATTCAGCTGATGGTAGGGTGGGTTGGCTTCCGGGTTGGTTGTCAAAGCTGTTGTGGATGTCAGCAATCTTGTTGTGGAAAAAAGAGGCTAGGGAGTCGCAGAGGGTTTGAGAGGGGGTGATGTCGTTGGAGTTGGCCGAGGGGTTGGAGAATTCCTTGACGATGTTGAAAAGTTCCTTGCTGTTGTGGGCGTTGTCGTCGAGTCGATCCTTGAATGCTGTTTTTTTGGCTTTTCGGATCAGTTGGTGGTGAGTACGGATGGCGTTTTTGAAGGCGTCCTTGTTGCTGGTGGATGAGTCTTTTTTCCAGGCCTTTTCAAGGGAGCGGCATAGTTTCTTGGATTTCTTGAGGTCCTCGTTGAACCATGAGGCCTTCTTGATTTTGTGTTGGCGTTTTTTCAGTGGTGCTAAGGTGTCTGCGGTGTTGGATAACCAAAGGGTGAGGTTGGAGGCGGCTTCGTTGGCGTTAGAAGAGAGGGCTGGGGAGGTTTGAAGGAGCGATGAGGAGATCTGTTCCGTGGTGATTTTGTTCCAGTTTCTTTGTAGAGTTGGTTGGAGGTGGATGATGGGTTTCGGCTTGTTGTAGGAGAAGTGGACGCAGCTGTGGTCAGTCCAGAGGAGATCCGTAGTGTGGTTGAAAGAGACATGGTTGCTAGAGGTGAAGATGGGGTCGAGTGTGTGACCTGCGATGTGGGTGGGGGAAGTGACCAGTTGTTTAAGTCCGAGGTTGGCGAGGTTGTCTAAGAGGGTGGCGGTGTTGCGGTCGTTGATCTTCTCAAGGTGGAAGTTGAGGTCTCCCAGGAGGATGTAGTCTTTGGAGGGGAGCGCGTGTGGGGTGATGAAGTCCGTGATGTCTTCACTGAATTTAGCGCGGGGTCCTGGTGGTCTGTAGAGGAGGGTGCCTCTGAGTGTGGTCTTGGGGTCGATGTGGATCTGGAAGTGGAGGTGTTCGGAGTTGGCGAGGTTGGCGTCAGAGCTGGTTGAGATGCGGATTGATTTCTTGTGGACGATAGCGATTCCTCCTCCTGTTTGGTCGGTGCGGTCTTTGCGTGTAATCTTATAGTCGTCAGGGATAGCGATGGCGATGTCAGGGGCGGAGGAGGCGTTCATCCATGTTTCCGTTAGGAAGGCGACGTCTGGAGAGATGGTGTCTAGTAGGTTCCAAAGGTCAATGGCGTGCCTGTGGACCGAGCGGGTGTTGAGAAGGATGCATTCTAGGTGGTTGGGGTCGGGAATCTGTGGTGTGGTCGGAGCGGAGGCGTTGACGGTGCCGCAGAATTTGCAGGAGAGGCAGGAGAACGGTCCATGGGTGCGTCCTGGAGCGGCTTGGATGCAGGTGGGGGCGCGACCGGGGTTAAGGGCTAGGAGGGTGGCGGCATCGTAGGTAACGCGGGGGGGCTGGGCAGTGCGAGGGGCAGGGGGTCTGGCGCTGGGCGCGGTCCAGGCGCGGACGGGCGTAGACGGGCTTACCTTTGGCGCACCTTCGGCGCGGGTTGGGCGCGGACGCTGCGCGTGAACGCTGCGCGCGGGAACTACTGTCATATATGGGTAGTGGAGGGGGAGGGGCGAGGGCGTCTCAGCTGGGAGGCGGGGCGGGCTGCAGAGGAGCACAACAACACACAAAATGGAGGCGGGGGTGAGCAGAGCGGAGCGCTAGGGGGAAAGCGTGCAAACAGCCTGAAACTGACACAGGTTAATCCTAAGAGCATGTAAATAAAGCGTCAGCAAAGGCACACAATATTCTAGCAAAACGAGGCACTTTTAAATGCAAGCAAAGCGCTGCTGAACGATACCGCTGGGGAGCGACCAGCCTGAAATTGACACAGGCAATTCCTAAGAGCAAGTAAATAAAGCGTCAGCAAAGGCACACAATATACTAGCAAAAACGAGGCACTTTTAAATGCAAGCAAAGCGCTGCTGAACGATACCGCTGGGGAGCGACCACTCAGCTCAGAAGCGAAGAGTGAATCACAGCGTTTCCACGGAGTGGAGCGCTGTTAGTAATCAGTGGGAGGGCGTCTCAGCTGGGAGGCGGGGCGGGCTGCAGAGGAGCACAACAACACACAAAATGGAGGCGGGGGTGAGCAGAACGTAAATCTGCCCGGTAGCATTTGTCTGTGCCAAATTGCCAATTTTTCCTTGCCTGTTGCTGATTACCATGCCAGTGTACTTCCCAACTGGTACAGTCCTCAATTTGCTGTCTCACCTGTGTATCTCAACTATTTGTGCACTGTCAAAGTGGTCTGTTTTCCCTAGTGGCCATTTGTTCATTATCTTCCTCACTGAAACATTTCTCTCCTCCACAAGTCCCACGCAGTGTATGCCCTATGTACTCTGTCTGGACATCCTATGGCTTTAAAAACGTATGGGGTTGTTGTTGTAAGAACGGTGCCTATGATCCTAATGACATTTTTTACATGTAAATAAATGCACTTGATTCAACCTGTGTTTTTTATGTCTGTTGTAGTCTGGACTAAGTACAACAGGGTGGATTGTGTCAGCCTAATACACCAAGTAGTCTCCAAAGGGACATGTGTACAATGGAGCCATGGACAAAGCTATGCAGGTGGAGTGAACTATATTTGTTGAACCCTATGTGTATGTAGACTAGCAAGTAGTTACTAAAGGTCACAAGCATTAAGTGCAACAAGTATCATGCAGTCGATGTAAAGAATGAAAGAAGTCATAGCACTGGTGGAGAGCCGATCCATGGATACCAGCCTGCAAACAACTCCGCTGGTAACAGAAGTGTATACAATGAGGATTGTGTAAGTGGCAGGCATCACGGTGTGAGGCAAAGCCTCCAGGAATACACACGATTGGTAGACATTATCACCCATATAACACATGTAGCACTACTCACACACATACTGCAACTGTGTGGTAAGCCCTGTTTTTGGCCTGGGTGTCAAAATCCATAGCAAGAGTGACACTTACACATAACAATAATGTGTGAGGATCCCTTAAGTGAATCCATTGCAAACCTGCCTGGGCCATTTCCTTTGGTGTTCCACCTAGTGACACATGTAAACAAACATAGCATGGAAAGACCACTGCATCTGTCTAACACCACCTAAAAAGATATGTCAACTCCTAAGCAGTTAATAAGAAATAATTTGTGAAAGTATAAAACATTCTTTATTTCTATCTAAATTGTATTTAGGAATCCTAAACCTACCGACATTAAGTTTTCTTACCCATCCTAACTACAATTAAATTATCCTGAGCTAACATTTCTAACCTATACTACCTAATCAAACTAAAACCTTAACTACCTACCCGTAACTTATTCTATTCTACACATGTCACACAATAGACATGTAAAACATCCACCCCCACCCTTCTTAAAACACATATGCACCTAAAAACAAAAAGAACTACTCCTAAACACAAACTAACTATACATAAAGATCTAAACAGATATAAATATGTTTTTCATTTTTTATATTTTTTTGTTTTTTTAAAACTTTTTTAATGCATACACTAAACATCGACGCGGACTTAAGTAACAACCCACTCAAATCCCCAACAAACAAGATAACAGCCATTTATTCTTAAAGAAATAATACCAATCAACCACACTAAACTAACCCTAAGTTAAGGTTTAAACTACGTAACGCTACAGTACCTATACAATAGTCTAATGAAAAGCAAAGGACGGAAGGGCAGGATTCAATTGGGCGGATCAAATCTGACCACTGCCCGCTGCACAGTGTTAATGTTGTGCATTATCATGCCCAGCTGCTGCTCCACACCTCCTGAATGCCTTTTGAGTTCTGCCAGGTCATTCAAGACCTGCAGATCAGTGCCAGATGTCTGCCCAGGGGTTGCTGCTTGTTGCTGTGATGCAATGGTCCTGTGGTGTTTCCCTGAATGGGTCTGTCTCCCCCACCATGGGATGCTCCCTGTTGGACAGCGGGCCATTTGTCAACTGCTTTATCCTACTCATATCGGCGTGCCATCCTGTGGTATCCCCTGGGCAACATGCCTGAGGTAGCAGTAACGTTCTTTGTGGATCCATACGGCTTGGTCTGTTCTGGCATCATGTTGTCTGTTGTATAGGATGGAAATACGTATCAGACATAGCTGAGGCTGAACATATGTAATCCTAAAATATCCTTAAATCAACAAAAAACTCACATGTGGCATGTTCAGACCATATAATTACATTTTGCTTTGTAAAAATGACGATCAGTCTTCTGAAATACATACTCATCAAAAAGTAATGAGGCAAAGGTACCCATGTTACAGGATAGCACATATACTAAATGGTAGACTATGTACAAATGTACCTGTGCACCTAATAATACCAAGACTAAGTAGTATATGTGATGCTGAGTACACAAGACATGTCACATATCGTCACACAAGGTACTCCATGAGGTGGTTCAAGCAACATGCAAAAGGGCTGAAACATAGATGGAGTGTGGCTGGCTATGCACCCTTCACGTTGGCCTGTTGGACACTTCAACAATACTGACACATGGGAATACAAGAGGCTCTAAGTACTGTAATTCGAACAAAAATCTGTGGCCCTTTACATCCCCTAGTGTCTGCTCTATTAGTGTGGCTTGTGAGTGTGATGCATATCACCTCAACCCACTGCTATGTGTTAAGTGTGTGTATGATTGCTCTAGTCCTCATATGTATAAGTATTGTATCCTGTGCAGTACCTTGCATGTCTTTTCCTACAGATAATAAAGGCAGGCATTTGTCATGATGACACAGTGTGGGTAATGGCACCAGAAATGTTTTTTTTTTTTTTTTTTTTGAAAACCTTTATTGTACAAAGAAAGCTCACAAATACGGGCCTACAACCCACGAGGGCCGGCCACCACACGGTAGATAACGTAATAAATGAAAAACAAATTTTCAACAGGATATGTCACCAGGAGCACAGGAGAAACAATAAGAGCATCGAGCAATCAGCAAGAACAGGACAATAAAAGGTTAATTTTCTAATGCGGGGTGGGGAAACAGAAGAATCATGGGCCGTGCAAAAAACAACCAGGGAGGGGCCGCGGCAAGCCGCCATCTTACGATCACAGAATGACAAAAGAGGCCATACCAACATAGCTATCAAAGGGTATAAACGTAATCGGAATATAAAGAAACGACAATGGCATCAATCAAACCGCACCTACCCGTCGCCGCCCCCACCCAAATTGAGGAGACATGATCAAAAAGGCCCACATAATAAAAGACAATACGATACGCATCCCAACAAAATAAAAGGACCCCCATAAAGGAGGAAAAAGGGGAGAGGGAAAAAGGGAACGAAAGAAGGGACTCCCACCAAACCACGCACCCCCAGGAGTGAAAGCAGGATAATAGAGTCCGGTAAGCGACATAGCAAAAATCGATACCAAATTACCCAGCGAGCTACAATCAGATGCATACCGGAATACGAAAGTCACAGAAACTCCCCAGGGGGATACAGGAGGAGACGGAGTCCCGGAAAAAGTGAACACACAAGAGCCATAGAACAGAAAAAGAGGAAATAAGGGAGGAAAAAGACCCCCCAATACGGACAGACCCCCCCAACCCACCCCTAAAGCCCACCCTGCACCCCTGCAGAAGGCTACGGCCTACCCCCCCGCAGCGTGCCTGTCGCCCTAATTAGAACCCGAAATATAGCGGAGCAAAGTTAAGTCGGAAACAAAGACAAAAATGGGAAGGGAAGAGAAGGAAACGAGGGATGGGAAACACACACAGACATACACGGGGGAGGGCCGGGAGACAGGAGTAAACGCACCCAGCCACCCGCCTGAGTCGAGGAGCCAAGTCCCCGGGAAGCCAAAGAACATCGGGTTAAAATCCAGGGGCACCAGTCAATCACACAGAACCATACCGGGACAGGTTGACCATCCAAACCAGTGCAAGACTACCGCACACAGATGCCAACATACATCAGCCCTGTCCTTGTTTGTCCCAAGTGGAAACGGTCCGATCCAGCGAGGACCAGGTTACGAAGAACAGGAGACAGACAGCAGGAAGATCCAACGGCAGTCCGAAAAAGGCACGTAAAGTGGAACACGGACGATCCAGGAAAGTCACGAAGTGCAGCAAACGATGCAGGCACAAGTCCAAGGATATGTCTAGAAGAACCGACCCATCCGGGCCAGCGCAGGAGACATCGCCGGGCAGCAGCGACCGAAAGGAAGCGGGAGAGTCATGAAGGCCAGGCCAAGTAAAATCCAGCTCCCGGGCCCGAGAAAAAGAAGGTAGCGCAGGAGGAGGAGGCGCCATCAAGTTCCGTACAGCAGCAGACGCGGTCGGAGCCGGGGCCAATTCCGCCAGGATAATTCCAGCCGCACCCCGCGGCGGCACAATCACATCTGGCCGTGGGGGCCCAGGAGGCCCGCCGTGAGGAACCATCTCCGAAGCTAGGATAGGCGCGGTCACACAGAGCCGCCAGGAGAGCAGGGTGTTCAGTAACTCCTTAAGTGTAGGAAAACCTTCACAGTATCCGGCACCCGGGCCATGCGGCGGGCCCCCAGCGCTCGCCCAAGCCCGGTCAAGACACTCGGGGTCGGTCGCCATTTTGAGAGTCCGACAAGGCAGCGCGGCTGTAAATCTCCGCCGAGGCGGCAGTAAGGCAAACAAAGTCCCGCTGACCGGCAACAGAGCACCCCGGGCAGGAAGGGGGGCCACCAGAAGAAAGGGATTCGCCGGCCACCCAACGCCGCCGGTCCCGCTCTCCGAGTCCGGGCGGCAAAATCAGAATGGCCGGACCGGAGAACAAAGGGAGAGCAAGCCGGACACACGAGGAGCTTCGACCACGGAAGACAGCGCCTCCACCATAGGCCTCCTCCCACAGGAATCGGCCAGGAAGGACCTCCGGCCCACACGAACAATGGCCCTCCGACCACCTCCTCCGCGCCCCGGAGGGCAGATCCGCAGGCTCCGTCTGGCCCGGGAGCCGGCAAGAAGATCCAGGCCAGTCCGCCTCCGATACCCCAACACAATCGGGGGCACTGCACCGGATCCACAGCAGCCAGGATAACCGGAACAAGAGGTAAGTGCCTGCAAGGCGTCGTAGCACCACCACTCAGCAAACAGGGCTTCCCGGGGCAGGATTACAGCAGGATAAATGTGAAAACCCAGGCGGGCGAACGGAGCCGAGCTAAAGCGCGGCCATCTCGGTCGCGAGCTAGGCTCCTCCGGCACCAGAAATGTTGACTGTGTAATGCTCTGTATGCTAACAACACAGCATTCACATGTATGAGTTGGGACACATTGTACTCGATGGGCCCGATTCACAGAATGAACTTAAGACTAAATCCTAAACTTACTACTATTTGGTATTCACAGAATGCACTTACAACTTTCGGGATTCACAGAGTGAACTTACTACTTTTGGGATTCACAGAATGAACTTACTACTTTCGGTATTCACAGAATAGATTTAAGACTACTAACTTTACGTCCGCACTCGGGCCGTAAATTCCGGCCCAGAGGCGGAGCTTCTGGCTTGGGGGCGGAGCTTGTGGCCCGGAGGCGGAGCTTCCGGCCCAGAGGTGGAGCTTGCGGCCCAGAGGTGGAGATTTCAGCCATGGCTAAATCCCCACATCCGAGCCAGAAGCTTCGCCTCCAAGCCACAAGCTCCGCCTCTGGGCCGTAAGCTCCGCAAGCTCCACCTCTGGGCCGTAAGCTCCGCCCCAAAGCCAGAAGCTCTGCCTCCGGGCCAGAAACTCCGCCTCCGGGCCAGAATTTCCGGCCCGGGTGCGGACATAAAGTTAGTAGTCTTAAATCCATTCTGTGAATACCGAAAGTAGTAAGTTCATTCTGTGAATCCCGAAAGTAGTAAGTTCACTCTGTGAATCCCGAAAGTTGTAAGTGCATTCTGTGAATACCAAATAGTAGTAAGCTTAGGATTTAGTCTTAAGTTCATTCTGTGAATCGGGCCCTCACTCACTACATTCTAAAAATAGTATGACCGCATTTTGCTTAGCGGTCATTGGGCAGAGGAGGGCATGAGTCATGCCTTTGACAGCATAAGCCTTTGTGGACTGGTGACATGTGCCATACCTAGTCAAACCTAACCAATATGCACTGAGGTATGAATCCTCACTTCCTGTGTGGCCCTGGCTCAAATTGATACCATGCATGTCTATGTGTACGACCACAGTAGCAGCATGCAGCACACAAGCAGATTGCATTTGTTCTATTCAAGCACAGATTTACATAGTTGTTCTATCATATATAAACAAACAAAGCAAATAATGTTGGATATTCATCCTCTGTCTTCCCTTTTCATACATCACTGAGATGCAGATATCTGAGGGCTGCTCTGGTACCCATGATGCAGAATGACAGTTCACACATATCCGGGTACATATGATCTAATGAGCGTTTTCGAAAACATCTATTCC